>NC_092149.1:36052057-36652057 GCF_045791955.1 Oncorhynchus clarkii lewisi
GGCCATGGTCACTCAACATCAACTGTAAGAGTATGAAGGCCATGGTCACCCAACAGCAACTGTAAGAGTATGGAGGCCATTGTCACCCCACAACAACTGTAAGAGTATGGAGGCCGTGGTCACCCAACACCAACTGTAAGAGTATGGAGGCCGTTGTCACCCAACACCAACTGTAAGAGTATGGAGGCCGTGGTCACCCAACACCAACTGTAAGAGTATGGAGGCCATGGTCACCCAACACCAACTGTAAGAGTATGGAGGCCATGGTCACCCACCACCAACTGTAAGAGTATGGAGGCCGTGGTCACCCAACACCAACTGTAAGAGTATGGAGGCCATGGTCACCCCACAACAACTGTAAGAGTATGGAGGCCGTGGTCACCCAACACCAACTGTAAGAGTATGGAGGCCGTGGTCACCCAACACCAACTGTAAGAGTATGGAGGCCATGGTCACCCAACACCAACTGTAAGAGTATGAAGGCCATGGTCACTCAACATCAACTGTAAGAGTATGAAGGCCATGGTCACCCAACAGCAACTGTAAGAGTATGGAGGCCATTGTCACCCCACAACAACTGTAAGAGTATGGAGGCCGTGGTCACCCAACACCAACTGTAAGAGTATGGAGGCCTTGGTCACCCAACACCAACTGTAAGAGTATGGAGGCCGTGGTCACCCAACACCAACTGTAAGAGTATGGAGGCCATGGTCACCCAACACCAACTGTAAGAGTATGGAGGCCATGGTCACCCACCACCAACTGTAAGAGTATGGAGGCCGTGGTCACCCAACACCAACTGTAAGAGTATGGAGGCCATGGTCACCCCACAACAACTGTAAGAGTATGTAGGCCGTGGTCACCCAACACCAACTGTAAGAGTATGGAGGCCGTGGTCACCCAACACCAACTGTAAGAGTATGGAGGCCGTGGTCACCCAACACCAACTGTAAGAGTATGGATGCCGTGGTCACCCAACACCAACTGTAAGAGTATGGAGACCATGGTCACCCAACACCAACTGTAAGAGTATGGAGGCCATGGTCACCCAACACCAACTGTAAGAGTATGGAGGCCATGGTCACCCAACACCAACTGTAAGAGTATGGAGGCCATGGTCACCCCACAACACCTGTAAGAGTATGGAGGCCATGGTCACCCAACACCAACTGTAAGAGTATGAAGGCCATGGTCACCCAACACCAACTGTAAGAGTATGGAGGCCATGGTCACCCAACACCAACTGTAAGAGTATGGAATCCATTGTCACCCAACACCAACTGTAAGAGTTTGGAGGCCATGGTCACCCAACACCAACTGTAAGAGTATGGAGGCCATGGTCACCCAAGACCAACTGTAAGAGTGTGGAGGCCATGGTCACCCAACACCAATTGTAAGAGTATGGAGGCCATGGTCACCCAACACCAACTGTAAGAGTATGGAGGCCATGGTCACCCACCACCAACTGTAAGAGTATGGAGGCCGTGGTCACCCAACACCAACTGTAAGAGTATGGAGGCCGTGGTCACCCCACAACAACTGTAAGAGTATGGAGGCCGTGGTCACCCAACACCAACTGTAAGAGTATGGAGGCCGTGGTCACCCAATACCAACTGTAAGAGTATGGAGGCCGTGGTCACCCAACACCAACTGTAAGAGTATGGAATCCATTGTCACCCAACACCAACTGTAAGAGTTTGGAGGCCATGGTCACCCAACACCAACTGTAAGAGTATGGAGGCCATGGTCACCCAAGACCAACTGTAAGAGTATGGAGGCCATGGTCACCCAACACCAACTGTAAGAGTATGGAGGCCATGGTCACCCAAGACCAACTGTAAGAGTATGGAGGCCATGGTCACCCAACACCAACTGTAAGAGTATGGATGCCATGGTCACTCAACACCAACTGTAAGAGTATGAAGGCCATGGTAGCCCAACACCAACTGTAAGAGTAAAGAGGCCATGGTCACCCCACAACAACTGTAAGAGTATGGAGGCTGTGGTCACCCAACACCAACTGTAAGAGTATGGAGGCCGTTGTCACCCAACACCAACTGTAAGAGTATGGAGGCCGTGGTCACCCAACACCAACTGTAAGAGTATGGAGGCCATGGTCACCCAACACCAACTGTAAGAGTATGGAGGACATGGTCACCCAACACCAACTGTAAGAGTATGGAGGCCATGGTCACCCAACAACAACTGTAAGAGTATGGAGGCCATGGTCACCCAACACCAACTGTAAGAGTATGGAGGCCATGGTCACCCATCACCAACTGTAAGAGTATGGAGGCCATGGACAACCAACACCAACTGTAAGAGTATGGAGGCCATGGTCCCCCAACACCAACTGTAAGAGTATGGAGGCCATGGTCACCCAACACCAACTGTAAGAGTGTAGACACCATGGTCACCCCACAACAACTGTAAGAGTATGGAGGCCATGGTCACCCAACACCAACTGTAAGAGTATGAAGGCCATGGTCACCCAACACCAACTGTAAGAGTATGGAGGCCATGGTCACCCAACACCAACTGTAAGAGTATAGAAGCCATGGTCACCCAACACCAACTGTAAGAGTATGGAGGCCATGGTCACCCAACACCAACTGTAAGAGGATGAAGGCCATGGTCACCCAACACCAACTGTAAGAGTATGGAGGCCATTGTCACCCAACACCAACTGTAAGAGTGTAGACACCATGGTCACCCCACAACAACTGTAAGAGTATGGAGGCCATGGTCACCCAACACCAACTGTAAGAGTATGAAGGCCATGGTCACCCAACACCAACTGTAAGAGTATGGAGGCCATGGTCACCCAACACCAACTGTAAGAGTATAGAAGCCATGGTCACCCAACACCAACTGTAAGAGTATGGTGGCCATGGTCACCCAACACCAACTGTAAGAGGATGAAGGCCATGGTCACCCAACACCAACTGTAAGAGTATGGAGGCCGTGGTCACCCCACAACAACTGTAAGAGTATGGAGGCCGTGGTCACCCAACACCAACTGTAAGAGTATGGAGGCCATGGTCACCCAACACCAACTGTAAGAGTATGGAGGCCATGGTCACCCAACACCAACTGTAAGAGTATGAAGGCCATGGTCACCCAACATCAACTGTAAGAGTATGAAGGCCATGGTCACCCAACACCAACTGTAAGAGTATGGAGGCCATTGTCACCCCACAACAACTGTAAGCGTATGGAGGCCGTGGTCACCCAACACCAACTGTAAGAGTATGGAGGCCGTGGTCACCCAACACCAACTGTAAGAGTATGGAGGACGTGGTCACCCAACACCAACTGTAAGAGTATGGAGGCCGTGGTCACCCAACACCAACTGTAAGAGTATGGAGGCCATGGTCACCCAACACCAACTGTAAGAGTATGGAGGCCATGGTCACCTAACACCAACTGTAAGAGTATGGAGGCCATGGTCACCCAACACCAACTGTAAGAGTATGAAGGCCATGGTCACCCAACACCAACTGTAAGAGTATGGAGGCCATTGTCACCCCACAACAACTGTAAGAGTATGGAGGCCGTGGTCACCCAACACCAACTGTAAGAGTATGGAGGCCGTGGTCACCCAACACCAACTGTAAGAGTATGGAGGCCGTGGTCACCCAACACCAACTGTAAGAGTATGGAGGCCGTGGTCACCCAACACCAACTGTAAGAGTATGGAGGCCGTGGTCACCCAACACCAACTGTAAGAGTATGGAGGCCGTGGTCACCCAACACCAACTGTAAGAGTATGGAGGCCATGGTCACCCCACACCAACTGTAAGAGTATGGAGGCCGTGGTCACCCAACACCAACTGTAAGAGTATGGAGGCCGTGGTCACCCCACAACAACTGTAAGAGTTTGGAGGCCGTGGTCACCCAACACCAACTGTAAGCTTATGGAGGCCGTGGTCACCCAACACCAACTGTAAGAGTATGGAGGCCGTGGTCACCCAACACCAACTGTAAGAGTATGGAGGCCGTGGTCACCCAACACCAACTGTAAGAGTATGAAGGCCATGGTCACCCAACACCAACTGTAAGAGTATGGAGGCCATGGTCACCCAACACCAACTGTAAGAGTATGGAGGCCATTGTCACCCAACACCAACTGTAAGAGTATGAAGGCCATGGTCACCCAACACCAACTGTAAGAGTATGGAGGCCATGATCACCCAACACCAACTGTAAGAGTATGGAAGCCATGGTCACCCAACACCAACTGTAAGAGTATGGAATCCATTGTCACCCAACACCAACTGTAAGAGTTTGGAGGCCATGGTCACCCAACACCAACTGTAAGAGTATGGAGGCCATGGTCACCCAAGACCAACTGTAAGAGTGTGGAGGCCATGGTCACCCAACACCAATTGTAAGAGTATGGAGGCCATGGTCACCCAACACCAACTGTAAGAGTATGGAGGCCATGGTCACCCACCACCAACTGTAAGAGTATAGAGGCCGTGGTCACCCAACACCAACTGTAAGAGTATGGAGGCCGTGGTCACCCCACAACAACTGTAAGAGTATGGAGGCCGTGGTCACCCAACACCAACTGTAAGAGTATGGAGGCCGTGGTCACCCAATACCAACTGTAAGAGTATGGAGGCCGTGGTCACCCAACACCAACTGTAAGAGTATGGAATCCATTGTCACCCAACACCAACTGTAAGAGTTTGGAGGCCATGGTCACCCAACACCAACTGTAAGAGTATGGAGGCCATGGTCACCCAAGACCAACTGTAAGAGTATGGAGGCCATGGTCACCCAACACCAACTGTAAGAGTATGGAGGCCATGGTCACCCAAGACCAACTGTAAGAGTATGGAGGCCATGGTCACCCAACACCAACTGTAAGAGTATGGATGCCATGGTCACTCAACACCAACTGTAAGAGTATGAAGGCCATGGTAGCCCAACACCAACTGTAAGAGTAAAGAGGCCATGGTCACCCCACAACAACTGTAAGAGTATGGAGGCTGTGGTCACCCAACACCAACTGTAAGAGTATGGAGGCCGTTGTCACCCAACACCAACTGTAAGAGTATGGAGGCCGTGGTCACCCAACACCAACTGTAAGAGTATGGAGGCCATGGTCACCCAACACCAACTGTAAGAGTATGGAGGACATGGTCACCCAACACCAACTGTAAGAGTATGGAGGCCATGGTCACCCAACAACAACTGTAAGAGTATGGAGGCCATGGTCACCCAACACCAACTGTAAGAGTATGGAGGCCATGGTCACCCATCACCAACTGTAAGAGTATGGAGGCCATGGACAACCAACACCAACTGTAAGAGTATGGAGGCCATGGTCCCCCAACACCAACTGTAAGAGTATGGAGGCCATGGTCACCCAACACCAACTGTAAGAGTGTAGACACCATGGTCACCCCACAACAACTGTAAGAGTATGGAGGCCATGGTCACCCAACACCAACTGTAAGAGTATGAAGGCCATGGTCACCCAACACCAACTGTAAGAGTATGGAGGCCATGGTCACCCAACACCAACTGTAAGAGTATAGAAACCATGGTCACCCAACACCAACTGTAAGAGTATGGAGGCCATGGTCACCCAACACCAACTGTAAGAGGATGAAGGCCATGGTCACCCAACACCAACTGTAAGAGTATGGAGGCCATTGTCACCCAACACCAACTGTAAGAGTGTAGACACCATGGTCACCCCACAACAACTGTAAGAGTATGGAGGCCATGGTCACCCAACACCAACTGTAAGAGTATGAAGGCCATGGTCACCCAACACCAACTGTAAGAGTATGGAGGCCATGGTCACCCAACACCAACTGTAAGAGTATAGAAGCCATGGTCACCCAACACCAACTGTAAGAGTATGGTGGCCATGGTCACCCAACACCAACTGTAAGAGGATGAAGGCCATGGTCACCCAACACCAACTGTAAGAGTATGGAGGCCGTGGTCACCCCACAACAACTGTAAGAGTATGGAGGCCGTGGTCACCCAACACCAACTGTAAGAGTATGGAGGCCATGGTCACCCAACACCAACTGTAAGAGTATGGAGGCCATGGTCACCCAACACCAACTGTAAGAGTATGAAGGCCATGGTCACCCAACATCAACTGTAAGAGTATGAAGGCCATGGTCACCCAACACCAACTGTAAGAGTATGGAGGCCATTGTCACCCCACAACAACTGTAAGCGTATGGAGGCCGTGGTCACCCAACACCAACTGTAAGAGTATGGAGGCCGTGGTCACCCAACACCAACTGTAAGAGTATGGAGGACGTGGTCACCCAACACCAACTGTAAGAGTATGGAGGCCGTGGTCACCCAACACCAACTGTAAGAGTATGGAGGCCATGGTCACCCAACACCAACTGTAAGAGTATGGAGGCCATGGTCACCTAACACCAACTGTAAGAGTATGGAGGCCATGGTCACCCAACACCAACTGTAAGAGTATGAAGGCCATGGTCACCCAACACCAACTGTAAGAGTATGGAGGCCATTGTCACCCCACAACAACTGTAAGAGTATGGAGGCCGTGGTCACCCAACACCAACTGTAAGAGTATGGAGGCCGTGGTCACCCAACACCAACTGTAAGAGTATGGAGGCCGTGGTCACCCAACACCAACTGTAAGAGTATGGAGGCCGTGGTCACCCAACACCAACTGTAAGAGTATGGAGGCCGTGGTCACCCAACACCAACTGTAAGAGTATGGAGGCCGTGGTCACCCAACACCAACTGTAAGAGTATGGAGGCCGTGGTCACCCCACACCAACTGTAAGAGTATGGAGGCCGTGGTCACCCAACACCAACTGTAAGAGTATGGAGGCCGTGGTCACCCCACAACAACTGTAAGAGTTTGGAGGCCGTGGTCACCCAACACCAACTGTAAGCTTATGGAGGCCGTGGTCACCCAACACCAACTGTAAGAGTATGGAGGCCGTGGTCACCCAACACCAACTGTAAGAGTATGGAGGCCGTGGTCACCCAACACCAACTGTAAGAGTATGAAGGCCATGGTCACCCAACACCAACTGTAAGAGTATGGAGGCCATGGTCACCCAACACCAACTGTAAGAGTATGGAGGCCATTGTCACCCAACACCAACTGTAAGAGTATGAAGGCCATGGTCACCCAACACCAACTGTAAGAGTATGGAGGCCATGATCACCCAACACCAACTGTAAGAGTATGGAAGCCATGGTCACCCAACACCAACTGTAAGAGTATGGAGGCCATGGTCACCCAACACCAACTGTAAGAGTATGAAGGCCATGGTCACCCAACACCAACTGTAAGAGTATGGAGGCCATGGTCACCCAACACCAACTGTAAGAGTATGGAGGCCGTGGTCACCCCACAACAACTGTAAGAGTTTGGAGGCCGTGGTCACCCAACACCAACTCTAAGCTTATGGAGGCCGTGGTCACCCAACACCAACTGTAAGAGTATGGAGGCCGTGGTCACCCAACACCAACTGTAAGAGTATGGAGGCCGTGGTCACCCAACACCAACTGTAAGAGTATGAAGGCCATGGTCACCCAACACCAACTGTAAGAGTATGGAGGCCATGGTCACCCAACACCAACTGTAAGAGTATGGAGGCCATTGTCACCCAACACCAACTGTAAGAGTATGAAGGCCATGGTCACCCAACACCAACTGTAAGAGTATGGAGGCCATGGTCACCCAACACCAACTGTAAGAGTATGGAAGCCATGGTCACCCAACACCAACTGTAAGAGTATGGAGGCCATGGTCACCCAACACCAACTGTAAGAGTATGAAGGCCATGGTCACCCAACACCAACTGTAAGAGTATGGAGGCCATGGTCACCCAACACCAACTGTAAGAGTATGGAGGCCATGGTTACCCAACACCAACTGTAAGAGTATGGAGACCATGGTCACCCAACACCAACTGTAAGAGTATGGAGACCGTGGTCACCCCACAACAACTGTAAGAGTATGGAGGCCGTGGTCACCCAACACCAACTGTAAGAGTGTGGAGGCCATGGTCACCCAACACCAACTGTAAGAGTATGGAGGCCATGGTCACCCAACACCAACTGTAAGAGTATGAAGGCCATGGTCACCCAACACCAACTGTAAGAGTATGAAGGCCATGGTCACCCAACACCAACTGTAAGAGTATGGAGGCCATTGTCACCCCACAACAACTGTAAGAGTATGGAGGCCGTGGTCACCCAACACCAACTGTAAGAGTATGGAGGCCGTGGTCACCCAACACCAACTGTAAGAGTATGGAGGACGTGGTCACCCAACACCAACTGTAAGAGTATGGAGGCCGTGGTCACCCAACACCAACTGTAAGAGTATGGAGGCCATGGTCACCCAACACCAACTGTAAGAGTATGGAGGCCATGGTCACCCAACACCAACTGTAAGAGTATGGAGGCCATGGTCACCCAACACCAACTGTAAGAGTATGAAGGCCATGGTCACCCAACACCAACTGTAAGAGTATGGAGGCCATTGTCACCCCACAACAACTGTAAGAGTATGGAGGCCGTGGTCACCCAACACCAACTGTAAGAGTATGGAGACCGTGGTCACCCAACACCAACTGTAAGAGTATGGAGGCCGTGGTCACCCAACACCAACTGTAAGAGTATGGAGGCCGTGGTCACCCAACACCAACTGTAAGAGTATGGAGGCCGTGGTCACCCAACACCAACTGTAAGAGTATGGAGGCCATGGTCACCCCACAACAACTGTAAGAGTATGGAGGCCGTGGTCACCCAACACCAACTGTAAGAGTATGGAGGCCGTGGTCACCCAACACCAACTGTAAGAGTATGGAGGCCATGGTCACCCAACACCACTGTAAGAGTATGGAGGCCATGGTCACCCAACACCAACTGTAAGAGTATGGAGGCCATGGTCACCCAACACCAACTGTAAGAGTATGGAGACCATGGTCACCCAACACCAACTGTAAGAGTATGGAGGCCATGGTCACCCAACACCAACTGTAAGAGTATGGAGGCCATGGTCACCCAACACCAACTGTAAGAGTATGGAGGCCATGGTCACCCCACAACACCTGTAAGAGTATGGAGGCCATGGTCACCCAACACCAACTGTAAGAGTATGGAGGCCGTGGTCACCCAACACCAACTGTAAGAGTATGGAGGCCGTGGTCACCCAACACCAACTGTAAGAGTATGGAGGCCATGGTCACCCAACACCAACTGTAAAAGTATGGAGGCCATGGTCACCCCACAACACCTGTAAGAGTATGGAGGCCATGGTCACCCAACACCAACTGTAAGAGTATGGAGGCCGTGGTCACCCAACACCAACTGTAAGAGTATGGAGGCCGTGGTCACCCAACACCAACTGTAAGAGTATGGAGGCCATGGTCACCCCACAACAACTGTAAGAGTATGGAGGCAGTGGTCACCCAACACCAACTGTAAGAGTATGGAGGCCGTGGTCACCCCACAACAACTGTAAGAGTATGGAGGCCGTGGTCACCCAACACCAACTGTAAGAGTATGGATGCCGTTGTCACCCAACACCAACTGTAAGAGTATGGAGGCCGTGGTCACCCAACACCAACTGTAAGAGTATGGAGGCCATGGTCACCCCACAACAACTGTAAGAGTATGGAGGCCGTGGTCACCCAACACCAACTGTAAGAGTATGGAGGCCGTGGTCACCCAACACCAACTGTAAGAGTATGGAGGCCATGGTCACCCAACACCAACTGTAAGAGTATGGAGGCCATTGTCACCCCACAACAACTGTAAGAGTATGGAGGCCGTGGTCACCCAACACCAACTGTAAGAGTATGGAGGCCGTGGTCACCCAACACCAACTGTAAGAGTATGGAGGCTGTGGTCACCCAACACCAACTGTAACAGTATGGAGGCCGTGGTCACCCAACACCAACTGTAAGAGTATGGAGGCCGTGGTCACCCAACACCAACTGTAAGAGTATGGAGGCCATGGTCACCCCACAACAACTGTAAGAGTATGGAGGCCGTGGTCACCCAACA
This sequence comes from Oncorhynchus clarkii lewisi, assembly GCF_045791955.1. Lineage (NCBI taxonomy): Eukaryota > Metazoa > Chordata > Actinopteri > Salmoniformes > Salmonidae > Oncorhynchus > Oncorhynchus clarkii. The sequence goes on from NC_092149.1 coordinate 36,062,102, forward strand.
CCAACTGTAAGAGTATGGAGGCCGTGGTCACCCCACAACAACTGTAAGAGTATGGAGGCCGTGGTCACCCAACACCAACTGTAAGAGTATGAAGGCCATGGTCACCCAACACCAACTGTAAGAGTATGGAGGCCATTGTCACCCCACAACAACTGTAAGAGTATGGAGGCCGTGGTCACCCAACACCAACTGTAAGAGTATGGAGGCCGTGGTCACCCAACACCAACTGTAAGAGTTTGGAGGCCGTGGTCACCCAACACCAACTGTAAGAGTATGGAGGCCGTGGTCACCCAACACCAACTGTAAGAGTATGGAGGCCGTGGTCACCCAACACCAACTGTAAGAGTATGGAGGCCATGTTCACCCCACAACAACTGTAAGAGTATGGAGGTCGTGGTCACCCAACACCAACTGTAAGAGTATGGAGGCCGTGGTCACCCCACAACAACTGTAAGAGTTTGGAGGCCGTGGTCACCCAACACCAACTGTAAGAGTATGGAGGCCGTGGTCACCCAACACCAACTGTAAGAGTATGGAGGCCGTGGTCACCCAACACCAACTGTAAGAGTATGGAGGCCATGGTCACCCAACACCACTGTAAGAGTATGGAGGCCGTGGTCACCCAACACCAACTGTAAGAGTATGGAGGCCGTGGTCACCCCACAACAACTGTAAGAGTATGGAGGCCGTGGTCACCCCACAACAACTGTAAGAGTATGGAGGCCGTGGTCACCCAACACCAACTGTAAGATTATGGAGGCCGTGGTCACCCAACACCAACTGTAAGAGTATGGAGGCCGTGGTCACCCAACACCAACTGTAAGAGTATGGAGGCCATGGTCACCCAACAGGAACTGTAAGAGTATGGAGGCCATTGTCACCCCACAACAACTGTAAGAGTATGGAGGCAGTGGTCACCCAACACCAACTGTAAGAGTATGGAGGCCGTGGTCACCCAACACCAACTGTAAGAGTATGGAGGCCGTGGTCACCCCACAACAACTGTAAGAGTATGGAGGCCGTGGTCACCCAACACCAACTGTAAGATTATGGAGGCCGTGGTCACCCAACACCAACTGTAAGAGTATGGAGGCCGTGGTCACCCAACACCAACTGTAAGAGTATGGAGGCCGTGGTCACCCAACACAAACTGTAAGAGTATGGAGGCCATGGTCACCCAACACCACTGTAAGAGTATGGAGGCCATGGTCACCCAACACCAACTGTAAGAGTATGGAGGCCATGGTCACCCAACACCAACTGTAAGAGTATGGAGACCATGGTCACCCAACACCAACTGTAAGAGTATGGAGGCCATGGTCACCCAACACCAACTGTAAGAGTATGGAGGCCATGGTCACCCAACACCAACTGTAAGAGTATGGAGGCCATGGTCACCCAACACCAACTGTAAGAGTATGCAGGCCATGGTCACCCAACACCAACTGTAAGAGTATGGAATCCATTGTCACCCAACACCAACTGTAAGAGTTTGGAGGCCATGGTCATCCAACACCAACTGTAAGAGTATGGAGGCCATGGTCACCCAAGACAAACTGTAAGAGTATGGAGGCCATGGTCACCCAAGACCAACTGTAAGAGTATGGAGGCCATGGTCACCCAACACCAACTGTAAGAGTATGGAGGCCATGGTCACCCAAGAATAAATTGTAAGAGTATGGAGGCCATGGCCAAACAACACCAACTGTAAGAGTATGGATGCCATGGTCACTCAACACCAACTGTAAGAGTATGAAGGCCATGGTAGCCCAACACCAACTGTAAGAGTAAAGAGGCCATGGTCACCCCACAACAACTGTAAGAGTATGGAGGCTGTGGTCACCCAACACCAACTGTAAGAGTATGGAGGCCGTGGTCACCCAACACCAACTGTAAGAGTATGGAGGCCGTGGTCACCCAACACCAGCTGTAAGAGTATGGAGGCCATGGTCACCCAACACCAACTGTAAGAGTATGAAGGCCATGGTCACCCAACATCAACTGTAAGAGTATGAAGGCCATGGTCACCCAACAGCAACTGTAAGAGTATGGAGGCCATTGTCACCCCACAACAACTGTAAGAGTATGGAGGCCGTGGTCACCCAACACCAACTGTAAGAGTATTGAGGCCGTGGTCACCCAACACCAACTGTAAGAGTATGGAGGCCGTGGTCACCACACACCAAATGTAAGAGTATGGAGGCCATGGTCACCCAACACCAACTGTAAGAGTATGGAGGCCATGGTCACCCAAGACCAACTGTAAGAGTATGGAGGCCATGGTCACCCAACACCAACTGTAAGAGTATGGAGGCCATGGTCACCCAAGAATAAATTGTAAGAGTATGGAGGCCATGGTCACCCAACACCAACTGTAAGAGTATGGATGCCATGGTCACTCAACACCAACTGTAAGAGTATGGAGGCCATGGTCAACCAACACCAACTGTAAGAGTATGGAGGCCATGGTCACCCAACACCAACTGTAAGAGTATGAAGGCCATGGTCACTCAACATCAACTGTAAGAGTATGAAGGCCATGGTCACCCAACAGCAACTGTAAGAGTATGGAGGCCATTGTCACCCCACAACAACTGTAAGAGTATGGAGGCCGTGGTCACCCAACACCAACTGTAAGAGTATGGAGGCCGTTGTCACCCAACACCAACTGTAAGAGTATGGAGGCCGTGGTCACCCAACACCAACTGTAAGAGTATGGAGGCCATGGTCACCCAACACCAACTGTAAGAGTATGGAGGCCATGGTCACCCACCACCAACTGTAAGAGTATGGAGGCCGTGGTCACCCAACACCAACTGTAAGAGTATGGAGGCCATGGTCACCCCACAACAACTGTAAGAGTATGGAGGCCGTGGTCACCCAACACCAACTGTAAGAGTATGGAGGCCGTGGTCACCCAACACCAACTGTAAGAGTATGGAGGCCATGGTCACCCAACACCAACTGTAAGAGTATGAAGGCCATGGTCACTCAACATCAACTGTAAGAGTATGAAGGCCATGGTCACCCAACAGCAACTGTAAGAGTATGGAGGCCATTGTCACCCCACAACAACTGTAAGAGTATGGAGGCCGTGGTCACCCAACACCAACTGTAAGAGTATGGAGGCCGTGGTCACCCAACACCAACTGTAAGAGTATGGAGGCCGTGGTCACCCAACACCAACTGTAAGAGTATGGAGGCCATGGTCACCCAACACCAACTGTAAGAGTATGGAGGCCATGGTCACCCACCACCAACTGTAAGAGTATGGAGGCCGTGGTCACCCAACACCAACTGTAAGAGTATGGAGGCCATGGTCACCCCACAACAACTGTAAGAGTATGTAGGCCGTGGTCACCCAACACCAACTGTAAGAGTATGGAGGCCGTGGTCACCCAACACCAACTGTAAGAGTATGGAGGCCGTGGTCACCCAACACCAACTGTAAGAGTATGGATGCCGTGGTCACCCAACACCAACTGTAAGAGTATGGAGGCCATGGTCACCCAACACCAACTGTAAGAGTATGGAGGCCATGGTCACCCAACACCACTGTAAGAGTATGGAGGCCATGGTCACCCAACACCAACTGTAAGAGTATGGAGGCCATGGTCACCCAACACCAACTGTAAGAGTATGGAGACCATGGTCACCCAACACCAACTGTAAGAGTATGGAGGCCATGGTCACCCAACACCAACTGTAAGAGTATGGAGGCCATGGTCACCCAACACCAACTGTAAGAGTATGGAGGCCATGGTCACCCCACAACACCTGTAAGAGTATGGAGGCCATGGTCACCCAACACCAACTGTAAGAGTATGAAGGCCATGGTCACCCAACACCAACTGTAAGAGTATGGAGGCCATGGTCACCCAACACCAACTGTAAGAGTATGGAATCCATTGTCACCCAACACCAACTGTAAGAGTTTGGAGGCCATGGTCACCCAACACCAACTGTAAGAGTATGGAGGCCATGGTCACCCAAGACCAACTGTAAGAGTGTGGAGGCCATGGTCACCCAACACCAATTGTAAGAGTATGGAGGCCATGGTCACCCAACACCAACTGTAAGAGTATGGAGGCCATGGTCACCCACCACCAACTGTAAGAGTATGGAGGCCGTGGTCACCCAACACCAACTGTAAGAGTATGGAGGCCGTGGTCACCCCACAACAACTGTAAGAGTATGGAGGCCGTGGTCACCCAACACCAACTGTAAGAGTATGGAGGCCGTGGTCACCCAATACCAACTGTAAGAGTATGGAGGCCGTGGTCACCCAACACCAACTGTAAGAGTATGGAATCCATTGTCACCCAACACCAACTGTAAGAGTTTGGAGGCCATGGTCACCCAACACCAACTGTAAGAGTATGGAGGCCATGGTCACCCAAGACCAACTGTAAGAGTATGGAGGCCATGGTCACCCAACACCAACTGTAAGAGTATGGAGGCCATGGTCACCCAAGACCAACTGTAAGAGTATGGAGGCCATGGTCACCCAACACCAACTGTAAGAGTATGGATGTCATGGTCACTCAACACCAACTGTAAGAGTATGAAGGCCATGGTAGCCCAACACCAACTGTAAGAGTAAAGAGGCCATGGTCACCCCACAACAACTGTAAGAGTATGGAGGCTGTGGTCACCCAACACCAACTGTAAGAGTATGGAGGCCGTTGTCACCCAACACCAACTGTAAGAGTATGGAGGCCGTGGTCACCCAACACCAACTGTAAGAGTATGGAGGCCATGGTCACCCAACACCAACTGTAAGAGTATGGAGGACATGGTCACCCAACACCAACTGTAAGAGTATGGAGGCCATGGTCACCCAACAACAACTGTAAGAGTATGGAGGCCATGGTCACCCAACACCAACTGTAAGAGTATGGAGGCCATGGTCACCCATCACCAACTGTAAGAGTATGGAGGCCATGGACAACCAACACCAACTGTAAGAGTATGGAGGCCATGGTCCCCCAACACCAACTGTAAGAGTATGGAGGCCATGGTCACCCAACACCAACTGTAAGAGTGTAGACACCATGGTCACCCCACAACAACTGTAAGAGTATGGAGGCCATGGTCACCCAACACCAACTGTAAGAGTATGAAGGCCATGGTCACCCAACACCAACTGTAAGAGTATGGAGGCCATGGTCACCCAACACCAACTGTAAGAGTATAGAAGCCATGGTCACCCAACACCAACTGTAAGAGTATGGAGGCCATGGTCACCCAACACCAACTGTAAGAGGATGAAGGCCATGGTCACCCAACACCAACTGTAAGAGTATGGAGGCCATTGTCACCCAACACCAACTGTAAGAGTGTAGACACCATGGTCACCCCACAACAACTGTAAGAGTATGGAGGCCATGGTCACCCAACACCAACTGTAAGAGTATGAAGGCCATGGTCACCCAACACCAACTGTAAGAGTATGGAGGCCATGGTCACCCAACACCAACTGTAAGAGTATAGAAGCCATGGTCACCCAACACCAACTGTAAGAGTATGGAGGCCATGGTCACCCAACACCAACTGTAAGAGGATGAAGGCCATGGTCACCCAACACCAACTGTAAGAGTATGGAGGCCGTGGTCACCCCACAACAACTGTAAGAGTATGGAGGCCGTGGTCACCCAACACCAACTGTAAGAGTATGGAGGCCATGGTCACCCAACACCAACTGTAAGAGTATGGAGGCCATGGTCACCCAACACCAACTGTAAGAGTATGAAGGCCATGGTCACCCAACACCAACTGTAAGAGTATGAAGGCCATGGTCACCCAACACCAACTGTAAGAGTATGGAGGCCATTGTCACCCCACAACAACTGTAAGCGTATGGAGGCCGTGGTCACCCAACACCAACTGTAAGAGTATGGAGGCCGTGGTCACCCAACACCAACTGTAAGAGTATGGAGGACGTGGTCACCCAACACCAACTGTAAGAGTATGGAGGCCGTGGTCACCCAACACCAACTGTAAGAGTATGGAGGCCATGGTCACCCAACACCAACTGTAAGAGTATGGAGGCCATGGTCACCTAACACCAACTGTAAGAGTATGGAGGCCATGGTCACCCAACACCAACTGTAAGAGTATGAAGGCCATGGTCACCCAACACCAACTGTAAGAGTATGGAGGCCATTGTCACCCCACAACAACTGTAAGAGTATGGAGGCCGTGGTCACCCAACACCAACTGTAAGAGTATGGAGGCCGTGGTCACCCAACACCAACTGTAAGAGTATGGAGGCCGTGGTCACCCAACACCAACTGTAAGAGTATGGAGGCCGTGGTCACCCAACACCAACTGTAAGAGTATGGAGGCCGTGGTCACCCAACACCAACTGTAAGAGTATGGAGGCCGTGGTCACCCAACACCAACTGTAAGAGTATGGAGGCCATGGTCACCCCACACCAACTGTAAGAGTATGGAGGCCGTGGTCACCCAACACCAACTGTAAGAGTATGGAGGCCGTGGTCACCCCACAACAACTGTAAGAGTTTGGAGGCCGTGGTCACCCAACACCAACTGTAAGCTTATGGAGGCCGTGGTCACCCAACACCAACTGTAAGAGTATGGAGGCCGTGGTCACCCAACACCAACTGTAAGAGTATGGAGGCCGTGGTCACCCAACACCAACTGTAAGAGTATGAAGGCCGTGGTCACCCAACACCAACTGTAAGAGTATGGAGGCCATGGTCACCCAACACCAACTGTAAGAGTATGGAGGCCATTGTCACCCAACACCAACTGTAAGAGTATGAAGGCCATGGTCACCCAACACCAACTGTAAGAGTATGGAGGCCATGATCACCCAACACCAACTGTAAGAGTATGGAAGCCATGGTCACCCAACACCAACTGTAAGAGTATGGAGGCCATGGTCACCCAACACCAACTGTAAGAGTATGAAGGCCATGGTCACCCAACACCAACTGTAAGAGTATGGAGGCCATGGTCACCCAACACCAACTGTAAGAGTATGGAGGCCATGGTTACCCAACACCAACTGTAAGAGTATGGAGACCATGGTCACCCAACACCAACTGTAAGAGTATGGAGACCGTGGTCACCCCACAACAACTGTAAGAGTATGGAGGCCGTGGTCACCCAACACCAACTGTAAGAGTATGGAGGCCATGGTCACCCAACACCAACTGTAAGAGTATGGAGGCCGTGGTCACCCAACACCAACTGTAAGAGTATGAAGGCCATGGTCACCCAACACCAACTGTAAGAGTATGAAGGCCATGGTCACCCAACACCAACTGTAAGAGTATGGAGGCCATTGTCACCCCACAACAACTGTAAGAGTATGGAGGCCGTGGTCACCCAACACCAACTGTAAGAGTATGGAGGCCGTGGTCACCCAACACCAACTGTAAGAGTATGGAGGACGTGGTCACCCAACACCAACTGTAAGAGTATGGAGGCCGTGGTCACCCAACACCAACTGTAAGAGTATGGAGGCCATGGTCACCCAACACCAACTGTAAGAGTATGGAGGCCATGGTCACCCAACACCAACTGTAAGAGTATGGAGGCCATGGTCACCCAACACCAACTGTAAGAGTATGAAGGCCATGGTCACCCAACACCAACTGTAAGAGTATGGAGGCCATTGTCACCCCACAACAACTGTAAGAGTATGGAGGCCGTGGTCACCCAACACCAACTGTAAGAGTATGGAGACCGTGGTCACCCAACACCAACTGTAAGAGTATGGAGGCCGTGGTCACCCAACACCAACTGTAAGAGTATGGAGGCCGTGGTCACCCAACACCAACTGTAAGAGTATGGAGGCCGTGGTCACCCAACACCAACTGTAAGAGTATGGAGGCCATGGTCACCCCACAACAACTGTAAGAGTATGGAGGCCGTGGTCACCCAACACCAACTGTAAGAGTATGGAGGCCGTGGTCACCCAACACCAACTGTAAGAGTATGGAGGCCATGGTCACCCAACACCACTGTAAGAGTATGGAGGCCATGGTCACCCAACACCAACTGTAAGAGTATGGAGGCCATGGTCACCCAACACCAACTGTAAGAGTATGGAGACCATGGTCACCCAACACCAACTGTAAGAGTATGGAGGCCATGGTCACCCAACACCAACTGTAAGAGTATGGAGGCCATGGTCACCCAACACCAACTGTAAGAGTATGGAGGCCATGGTCACCCCACAACACCTGTAAGAGTATGGAGGCCATGGTCACCCAACACCAACTGTAAGAGTATGGAGGCCGTGGTCACCCAACACCAACTGTAAGAGTATGGAGGCCGTGGTCACCCAACACCAACTGTAAGAGTATGGAGGCCATGGTCACCCAACACCAACTGTAAAAGTATGGAGGCCATGGTCACCCCACAACACCTGTAAGAGTATGGAGGCCATGGTCACCCAACACCAACTGTAAGAGTATGGAGGCCGTGGTCACCCAACACCAACTGTAAGAGTATGGAGGCCGTGGTCACCCAACACCAACTGTAAGAGTATGGAGGCCATGGTCACCCCACAACAACTGTAAGAGTATGGAGGCAGTGGTCACCCAACACCAACTGTAAGAGTATGGAGGCCGTGGTCACCCCACAACAACTGTAAGAGTATGGAGGCCGTGGTCACCCAACACCAACTGTAAGAGTATGGATGCCGTGGTCACCCAACACCAACTGTAAGAGTATGGAGGCCGTGGTCACCCAACACCAACTGTAAGAGTATGGAGGCCATGGTCACCCCACAACAACTGTAAGAGTATGGAGGCCGTGGTCACCCAACACCAACTGTAAGAGTATGGAGGCCGTGGTCACCCAACACCAACTGTAAGAGTATGGAGGCCATGGTCACCCAACACCAACTGTAAGAGTATGGAGGCCATTGTCACCCCACAACAACTGTAAGAGTATGGCGGCCGTGGTCACCCAACACCAACTGTAAGAGTATGGAGGCCGTGGTCACCCAACACCAACTGTAAGAGTATGGAGGCTGTGGTCACCCAACACCAACTGTAACAGTATGGAGGCCGTGGTCACCCAACACCAACTGTAAGAGTATGGAGGCCGTGGTCACCCAACACCAACTGTAAGAGTATGGAGGCCATGGTCACCCCACAACAACTGTAAGAGTATGGAGGCCGTGGTCACCCAACACCAACTGTAAGAGTATGGAGGCCGTGGTCACCCCACAACAACTGTAAGAGTATGGAGGCCGTGGTCACCCAACACCAACTGTAAGAGTATGAAGGCCATGGTCACCCAACACCAACTGTAAGAGTATGGAGGCCATTGTCACCCCACAACAACTGTAAGAGTATGGAGGCCGTGGTCACCCAACACCAACTGTAAGAGTATGGAGGCCGTGGTCACCCAACACCAACTGTAAGAGTTTGGAGGCCGTGGTCACCCAACACCAACTGTAAGAGTATGGAGGCCGTGGTCACCCAACACCAACTGTAAGAGTATGGAGGCCGTGGTCACCCAACACCAACTGTAAGAGTATGGAGGCCATGTTCACCCCACAACAACTGTAAGAGTATGGAGGTCGTGGTCACCCAACACCAACTGTAAGAGTATGGAGGCCGTGGTCACCCCACAACAACTGTAAGAGTATGGAGGCCGTGGTCACCCAACACCAACTGTAAGATTATGGAGGCCGTGGTCACCCAACACCAACTGTAAGAGTATGGAGGCCATGGTCACCCAACACCAACTGTAAGAGTATGGAGGCCATTGTCACCCAACACCAACTGTAAGAGTATGAAGGCCATGGTCACCCAACACCAACTGTAAGAGTATGGAGGCCATGGTCACCCAACACCAACTGTAAGAGTATGGAAGCCATGGTCACCCAACACCAACTGTAAGAGTATGGAGGCCATGGTCACCCAACACCAACTGTAAGAGTATGAAGGCCATGGTCACCCAACACCAACTGTAAGAGTATGGAGGCCATGGTCACCCAACACCAACTGTAAGAGTATGGAGGCCATGGTCACCCAACACCAACTGTAAGAGTATGGAGACCATGGTCACCCAACACCAACTGTAAGAGTATGGAGGCCGTGGTCACCCCACAACAACTGTAAGAGTATGGAGGCCGTGGTCACCCAACACCAACTGTAAGAGTATGGAGGCCATGGTCACCCAACACCAACTGTAAGAGTATGGAGGCCGTGGTCACCCAACACCAACTGTAAGAGTATGAAGGCCATGGTCACCCAACACCAACTGTAAGAGTATGAAGGCCATGGTCACCCAACACCAACTGTAAGAGTATGGAGGCCATTGTCATCCCACAACAACTGTAAGAGTATGGAGGCCGTGGTCACCCAACACCAACTGTAAGAGTATGGAGGCCGTGGTCACCCAACACCAACTGTAAGAGTATGGAGGACGTGGTCACCCAACACCAACTGTAAGAGTATGGAGGCCGTGGTCACCCAACACCAACTGTAAGAGTATGGAGGCCATGGTCACCCAACACCAACTGTAAGAGTATGGAGGCCATGGTCACCCAACACCAACTGTAAGAGTATGGAGGCCATGGTCACCCAACACCAACTGTAAGAGTATGAAGGCCATGGTCACCCAACACCAACTGTAAGAGTATGGAGGCCATTGTCACCCCACAACAACTGTAAGAGTATGGAGGCCGTGGTCACCCAACACCAACTGTAAGAGTATGGAGGCCGTGGTCACCCAACACCAACTGTAAGAGTATGGAGGCCGTGGTCACCCAACACCAACTGTAAGAGTATGGAGGCCGTGGTCACCCAACACCAACTGTAAGAGTATGGAGGCCGTGGTCACCCAACACCAACTGTAAGAGTATGGAGGCCATGGTCACCCCACAACAACTGTAAGAGTATGGAGGCCGTGGTCACCCAACACCAACTGTAAGAGTATGGAGGCCGTGGTCACCCAACACCAACTGTAAGAGTATGGAGGCCGTGGTCACCCCACAACAACTGTAAGAGTATGGAGGCCGTGGTCACCCCACAACAACTGTAAGAGTATGGAGGCCGTGGTCACCCAACACCAACTGTAAGAGTATGGAGGCCGTGGTCACCCAACACCAACTGTAAGAGTATGGAGGCCGTGGTCATCCCACAACAACTGTAAGAGTATGGAGGCCGTGGTCACCCAACACCAACTGTAAGAGTATGGAGGCCGTGGTCACCCCACAACAACTGTAAGAGTATGGAGGCCGTGGTCACCCAACACCAACTGTAAGATTATGGAGGCCGTGGTCACCCAACACCAACTGTAAGAGTATGGAGGCCGTGGTCACCCAACACCAACTGTAAGAGTATGGAGGCCGTGGTCACCCAACACCAACTGTAAGAGTATGGAGGCCATGGTCACCCAACACCACTGTAAGAGTATGGAGGCCATGGTCACCCAACACCAACTGTAAGAGTATGGAGGCCATGGTCACCCAACACCAACTGTAAGAGTATGGAGACCATGGTCACCCAACACCAACTGTAAGAGTATGGAGGCCATGGTCACCCAACACCAACTGTAAGAGTATGGAGGCCATGGTCACCCAACACCAACTGTAAGAGTATGGAGGCCATGGTCACCCCACAACACCTGTAAGAGTATGGAGGCCATGGTCACCCAACACCAACTGTAAGAGTATGGAGGCCGTATTCACCCAACACCAACTGTAAGAGTATGGAGGCCGTGGTCACCCAACACCAACTGTAAGTGTATGGAGGCCATGGTCACCCAACACCAACTGTAAAAGTATGGAGGCCATGGTCACCCCACAACACCTGTAAGAGTATGGAGGCCATGGTCACCCAACACCAACTGTAAGAGTATGGAGGCCGTGGTCACCCAACACCAACTGTAAGAGTATGGAGGCCGTGGTCACCCAACACCAACTGTAAGAGTATGGAGGCCATGGTCACCCCACAACAACTGTAAGAGTATGGAGGCAGTGGTCACCCAACACCAACTGTAAGAGTATGGAGGCCGTGGTCACCCCACAACAACTGTAAGAGTATGGAGGCCGTGGTCACCCAACACCAACTGTAAGAGTATGGATGCCGTGGTCACCCAACACCAACTGTAAGAGTATGGAGGCCGTGGTCACCCAACACCAACTGTAAGAGTATGGAGGCCATGGTCACCCCACAACAACTGTAAGAGTATGGAGGCCGTGGTCACCCAACACCAACTGTAAGAGTATGGAGGCCGTGGTCACCCAACACCAACTGTAAGAGTATGGAGGCCATGGTCACCCAACACCAACTGTAAGAGTATGGAGGCCATTGTCACCCCACAACAACTGTAAGAGTATGGAGGCCGTGGTCACCCAACACCAACTGTAAGAGTATGGAGGCCGTGGTCACCCAACACCAACTGTAAGAGTATGGAGGCCGTGGTCACCCAACACCAACTGTAAGAGTATGGAGGCCGTGGTCACCCAACACCAACTGTAAGAGTATGGAGGCCGTGGTCACCCAACACCAACTGTAAGAGTATGGAGGCCATGGTCACCCCACAACAACTGTAAGAGTATGGAGGCCGTGGTCACCCAACACCAACTGTAAGAGTATGGAGGCCGTGGTCACCCAACACCAACTGTAAGAGTATGGAGGCCATGTTCACCCCACAACAACTGTAAGAGTATGGAGGCCGTGGTCACCCATCACCAACTGTAAGAGTATGGAGGCCGTGGTCACCCCACAACAACTGTAAGAGTATGGAGGCCGTGGTCACCCAACACCAACTGTAAGATTATGGAGGCCGTGGTCACCCAACACCAACTGTAAGAGTATGGAGGCCGTGGTCACCCAACACCAACTGTAAGAGTATGGAGGCCGTGGTCACCCAACACCAACTGTAAGAGTATGGAGGCCGTGGTCACCCAACACCACTGTAAGAGTATGGAGGCCATGGTCACCCAACACCAACTGTAAGAGTATGGAGGCCATGGTCACCCAACACCAACTGTAAGAGTATGGAGACCATGGTCACCCAACACCAACTGTAAGAGTATGGAGGCCATGGTCACCCAACACCAACTCAACTGTAAGAGTATGGAGGCCATGGTCACCCAACACCAAATGTAAGAGTATGGAGGCCATGGTCACCCCACAACACCTGTAAGAGTATGGAGGCCATGGACACCCAACACCAACTGTAAGAGTATGGAGGCCGTGGTCACCCAACACCAACTGTAAGAGTATGGAGGCCGTGGTCACCCAACACCAACTGTAAGAGTATGGAGGCCATTGTCACCCCACAACAACTGTAAGAGTATGGAGGCCGTGGTCACCCAACACCAACTGTAAGAGTATGGAGGCCGTGGTAACCCAACACCAACTGTAAGAGTATGGAGGCCATGGTCACCCCACAACAACTGTAAGAGTATGGAGGCCGTGGTCACCCAACACCAACTGTAAGAGTATGGAGGCCGTGGTCACCCCACAACAACTGTAAGAGTATGGAGGCCGTGGTCACCCAACACCAACTGTAAGAGTATGGAGGCCGTGGTCACCCAACACCAACTGTAAGAGTATGGAGGCCGTGGTCACCCAACACCAACTGTAAGAGTATGGAGGCCGTGGTCACTCAACACCAACTGTAAGAGTATGGAGGCCATGGTCACCCCACAACAACTGTAAGAGTATGGAGGCCGTTGTCACCCAACACCAACTGTAAGAGTATGGAGGCCGTGGTCACCCCACAACAACTGTAAGAGTTTGGAGGCCGTGGTCACCCAACACCAACTGTAAGATTATGGAGGCCGTGGTCACCCAACACCAACTGTAAGAGTATGGAGGCCGTGGTCACCCAACACCAACTGTAAGAGTATGGAGGCCGTGGTCACCCAACACCAACTGTAAGAGTATGAAGGCCATGGTCACCCAACACCAACTGTAAGAGTATGGAGGCCATGGTCACCCAACACCAACTGTAAGAGTATGGAGGCCATTGTCACCCAACACCAACTGTAAGAGTATGGAGGCCATGGTCACCCAACACCAACTGTAAGAGTATGGAGGCCATGGTCACCCCACAACACCTGTAAGAGTATGGAGGCCATGGTCACCCAACACCAACTGTAAGAGTATGGAGGCCGTGGTCACCCAACACCAACTGTAAGAGTATGGAGGCCGTGGTCACCCAACACCAACTGTAAGAGTATGGAGGCCATGGTCACCCCACAACAACTGTAAGAGTATGGAGGCAGTGGTCACCCAACACCAACTGTAAGAGTATGGAGGCCGTGGTCACCCCACAACAACTGTAAGAGTATGGAGGCCGTGGTCACCCAACACCAACTGTAAGAGTATGGATGCCGTGGTCACCCAACACCAACTGTAAGAGTATGGAGGCCGTGGTCACCCAACACCAACTGTAAGAGTATGGAGTCCATGGTCACCCCACAACAACTGTAAGAGTATGGAGGCCGTGGTCACCCAACACCAACTGTAAGAGTATGGAGGCCGTGGTCACCCAACACCAACTGTAAGAGTATGGAGGCCATGGTCACCCAACACCAACTGTAATAGTATGGAGGCCATTGTCACCCCACAACAACTGTAAGAGTATGGAGGCCGTGGTCACCCAACACCAACTGTAAGAGTATGGAGGCCGTGGTCACCCAACACCAACTGTAAGAGTATGGAGGCCGTGGTCACCCAACAGCAACTGTAAGAGTATGGAGGTCGTGGTCACCCAACACCAACTGTAAGAGTATGGAGGCCGTGGTCACCCAACACCAACTGTAAGAGTATGGAGGCCATGGTCACCCCACAACAACTGTAAGAGTATGGAGGCCGTGGTCACCCAACACCAACTGTAAGAGTATGGAGGCCGTGGTCACCCCACAACAACTGTAAGAGTATGGAGGCCGTGGTCACCCAACACCAACTGTAAGAGTATGAGGGCCATGGTCACCCAACACCAACTGTAAGAGTATGGAGGCCATTGTCACCCCACAACAACTGTAAGAGTATGGAGGCCGTGGTCACCCAACACCAACTGTAAGAGTATGGAGGCCGTGGTCACCCAACACCAACTGTAAGAGTTTGGAGGCCGTGGTCACCCAACACCAACTGTAAGAGTATGGAGGCCGTGGTCACCCAACACCAACTGTAAGAGTATGGAGGCCGTGGTCACCCAACACCAACTGTAAGAGTATGGAGGCCATGGTCACCCCACAACAACTGTAAGAGTATGGAGGCCGTGGTCACCCAACACCAACTGTAAGAGTATGGAGGCCGTGGTCACCCCACAACAACTGTAAGAGTATGGAGGCCGTGGTCACCCAACACCAACTGTAAGAGTATGAAGGCCATGGTCACCCAACACCAACTGTAAGAGTATGGAGGCCATTGTCACCCCACAACAACTGTAAGAGTATGGAGGCCGTGGTCACCCAACACCAACTGTAAGAGTATGGAGGCCGTGGTCACCCAACACCAACTGTAAGAGTTTGGAGGCCGTGGTCACCCAACACCAACTGTAAGAGTATGGAGGCCATGGTCACCCAACACCAACTGTAAGAGTATGGAGGCCGTGGTCACCCAACACCAACTGTAAGAGTATGGAGGCCATGTTCACCCCACAACAACTGTAAGAGTATGGAGGCCGTGGTCACCCAACACCAACTGTAAGAGTATGGAGGCCGTGGTCACCCCACAACAACTGTAAGAGTATGGAGGCCGTGGTCACCCAACACCAACTGTAAGATTATGGAGGCCGTGGTCACCCAACACCAACTGTAAGAGTATGGAGGCCGTGTTCACCCAACACCAACTGTAAGAGTATGGAGGCCGTGGTCACCCAACACCAACTGTAAGAGTATGGAGGCCATGGTCACCCAACACCACTGTAAGAGTATGGAGGCCATGGTCACCCAACACCAACTGTAAGAGTATGGAGGCCATGGTCACCCAACACCAACTGTAAGAGTATGGAGACCATGGTCACCCAACACCAACTGTAAGAGTATGGAGGCCATGGTCACCCAACACCAACTGTAAGAGTATGGAGGCCATGGTCACCCAACACCAAATGTAAGAGTATGGAGGCCATGGTCACCCCACAACACCTGTAAGAGTATGGAGGCCATGGACACCCAACACCAACTGTAAGAGTATGGAGGCCGTGGTCACCCAACACCAACTGTAAGAGTATGGAGGCCGTGGTCACCCAACACCAACTGTAAGAGTATGGAGGCCATTGTCACCCCACAACAACTGTAAGAGTATGGAGGCCGTGGTCACCCAACACCAACTGTAAGAGTATGGAGGCCGTGGTCACCCCACAACAACTGTAAGAGTATGGAGGCCGTGGTCACCCAACACCAACTGTAAGAGTATGGAGGCTGTGGTCACCCAACACCAACTGTAAGAGTATGGAGGCCGTGGTCACCCAACACCAACTGTAAGAGTATGGAGGCCATGGTCACCCCACAACAACTGTAAGAGTATGGAGGCCGTGGTCACCCAACACCAACTGTAAGAGTATGGAGGCCGTGGTCACCCCACAACAACTGTAAGAGTATGGAGGCCGTGGTCACCCAACACCATCTGTCAGAGTATGAAGGCCATGGTCACCCAACACCAACTGTAAGAGTATGGAGGCCATTGTCACCCCACAACAACTGTAAGAGTATGGAGGCCGTGGTCACCCAACACCAACTGTAAGAGTATGGAGGCCGTGGTCACCCAACACCAACTGTAAGAGTATGGAGGCCGTGGTCACCCAACACTAACTGTAAGAGTATGGAGGCCGTGGTCACCCAACACCAACTGTAAGAGTATGGAGGCCGTGGTCACCCAACACCAACTGTAAGAGTATGGAGGCCGTGGTCACCCCACAACAACTGTAAGAGTATGGAGGCCGTGGTCACCCAACACCAACTGTAAGAGTATGGAGGCCGTGGTCACCCCACAACAACTGTAAGAGTATGGAGGCCGTGGTCACCCAACACCAACTGTAAGATTATGGAGGCCGTGGTCACCCAACACCAACTGTAAGAGTATGGAGGCCGTGGTCACCCAACACCAACTGTAAGAGTATGGAGGCCGTGGTCACCCAACACCAACTGTAAGAGTATGGAGGCCATGGTCACCCAACACCACTGTAAGAGTATGGAGGCCATGGTCACCCAACACCAACTGTAAGAGTATGGAGGCCATGGTCACCCAACACCAACTGTAAGAGTATGGAGGCCATGGTCACCCCACAACACCTGTAAGAGTATGGAAGCCATGGTCACCCAACACCAACTGTAAGAGTATGAAGGCCATGGTCACCCAACACCAACTGTAAGAGTATGGAGGCCATGGTCACCCAACACCAACTGTAAGAGTATGGAATCCATTGTCACCCAACACCAACTGTAAGAGTTTGGAGGCCATGGTCACCCAACACCAACTGTAAGAGTATGGAGGCCATGGTCACCCAAGACCAACTGTAAGAGTATGGAGGCCATGGTCACCCAACACCAACTGTAAGAGTATGGAGGCCATGGTCACCCAAGACCAACTGTAAGAGTATGGAGGCCATGGTCACCCAACACCAACTGTAAGAGTATGGATGCCATGGTCACTCAACACCAACTGTAAGAGTATGAAGGCCATGGTAGCCCAACACCAACTGTAAGAGTAAAGAGGCCATGGTCACCCCACAACAACTGTAAGAGTATGGAGGCTGTGGTCACCCAACACCAACTGTAAGAGTATGGAGGCCGTGGTCACCCAACACCAACTGTAAGAGTATGGAGGCCGTGGTCACCCAACACCAACTGTAAGAGTATGGAGGCCATGGTCACCCAACACCAACTGTAAGAGTATGGAGGCCATGGTCACACACCACCAACTGTAAGAGTATGGAGGCCATGGTCACCCAACACCAACTGTAAGAGTATGGAGGACATGGTCACCCAACACCAACTGTAAGAGTATGGAGCCATGGTCACCCAACAACAACTGTAAGAGTATGGAGGCCATGGTCACCCAACACCAACTGTAAGAGTATGGAGGCCATGGTCACCCATCACCAACTGTAAGAGTATGGAGGCCATGGACAACCAACACCAACTGTAAGAGTATGGAGGCCATGGTCCCCCAACACCAACTGTAAGAGTATGGAGGCCATGGTCACCCAACACCAACTGTAAGAGTATAGAGACCATGGTCACCCCACAACAACTGTAAGAGTATGGAGGCCATGGTCACCCAACACCAACTGTAAGAGTATGAAGGCCATGGTCACCCAACACCAACTGTAAGAGTATGGAGGCCATGGTCACCCAACACCAACTGTAAGAGTATGGAAGCCATGGTCACCCAACACCAACTGTAAGAGTATGGAGGCCATGGTCACCCAACACCAACTGTAAGAGTATGAAGGCCATGGTCACCCAACACCAACTGTAAGAGTATGGAGGCCATGGTCACCCAACACCAACTGTAAGAGTATGGAGGCCATGGTCACCCAACACCAACTGTAAGAGTATGGAGACCATGGTCACCCAACACCAACTGTAAGAGTATGGAGGCCTTGGTCACCCCACAACAACTGTAAGAGTATGGAGGCCGTGGTCACCCAACACCAACTGTAAGAGTATGGAGGCCGTGGTCACCCAACACCAACTGTAAGAGTATGGAGGCCGTGGTCACCCAACACCAACTGTAAGAGTATGGAGGCCGTGGTCACCCAACACCAACTGTAAGAGTATGGAGGCCGTGGTCACCCAACACCAACTGTAAGAGTATGGAGGCCGTGGTCACCCAACACCAACTGTAAGAGTATGAAGGCCATGGTCACCCAACACCAACTGTAAGAGTATGAAGGCCATGGTCACCCAACACCAACTGTAAGAGTATGGAGGCCATTGTCACCCAACACCAACTGTAAGAGTATGAAGGCCATGGTCACCCAACACCAACTGTAAGAGTATGGAGGCCATGGTCACCCAACACCAACTGTAAGAGTATGGAAGCCATGGTCACCCCACAACAACTGTAAGAGTATGGAGGCTGTGGTCACCCAACACCAACTGTAAGAGTATGGAGGCCGTGGTCACCCAACACCAACTGTAAGAGTATGGAGGCCGTGGTCACCCAACACCAACTGTAAGAGTATGGAGGCCATGGTCACCCAACACCAACTGTAAGAGTATGGAGGCCATGGTCACCCACCACCAACTGTAAGAGTATGGAGGCCATGGTCACCCAACACCAACTGTAAGAGTATGGAGGACATGGTCACCCAACACCAACTGTAAGAGTATGGAGCCATGGTCACCCAACAACAACTGTAAGAGTATGGAGGCCATGGTCACCCAACACCAACTGTAAGAGTATGGAGGCCATGGTCACCCATCACCAACTGTAAGAGTATGGAGGCCATGGACAACCAACACCAACTGTAAGAGTATGGAGGCCATGGTCCCCCAACACCAACTGTAAGAGTATGGAGGCCATGGTCACCCAACACCAACTGTAAGAGTATAGAGACCATGGTCACCCCACAACAACTGTAAGAGTATGGAGGCCATGGTCACCCAACACCAACTGTAAGAGTATGAAGGCCATGGTCACCCAACACCAACTGTAAGAGTATGGAGGCCATGGTCACCCAACACCAACTGTAAGAGTATGGAAGCCATGGTCACCCAACACCAACTGTAAGAGTATGGAGGCCATGGTCACCCAACACCAACTGTAAGAGTATGAAGGCCATGGTCACCCAACACCAACTGTAAGAGTATGGAGGCCATGGTCACCCAACACCAACTGTAAGAGTATGGAGGCCATGGTCACCCAACACCAACTGTAAGAGTATGGAGACCATGGTCACCCAACACCAACTGTAAGAGTATGGAGGCCTTGGTCACCCCACAACAACTGTAAGAGTATGGAGGCCGTGGTCACCCAACACCAACTGTAAGAGTATGGAGGCCGTGGTCACCCAACACCAACTGTAAGAGTATGGAGGCCGTGGTCACCCAACACCAACTGTAAGAGTATGGAGGCCGTGGTCACCCAACACCAACTGTAAGAGTATGGAGGCCATTGTCACCCAACACCAACTGTAAGAGTATGAAGGCCATGGTCACCCAACACCAACTGTAAGAGTATGGAGGCCATGGTCACCCAACACCAACTGTAAGAGTATGGAAGCCATGGTCACCCAACACCAACTGTAAGAGTATGGAGGCCATGGTCACCCAACACCAACTGTAAGAGTATGAAGGCCATGGTCACCCAACACCAACTGTAAGAGTATGGAGGCCATGGTCACCCAACACCAACTGTAAGAGTATGGAGGCCATGGTCACCCAACACCAACTGTAAGAGTATGGAGGCCGTGGTCACCCAACACCAACTGTAAGAGTATGAAGGCCATGGTCACCCAACACCAACTGTAAGAGTATGAAGGCCATGGTCACCCAACACCAACTGTAAGAGTATGGAGGCCATTGTCACCCAACACCAACTGTAAGAGTATGAAGGCCATGGTCACCCAACACCAACTGTAAGAGTATGGAGGCCATGGTCACCCAACACCAACTGTAAGAGTATGGAAGCCATGGTCACCCCACAACAACTGTAAGAGTATGGAGGCTGTGGTCACCCAACACCAACTGTAAGAGTATGGAGGCCGTGGTCACCCAACACCAACTGTAAGAGTATGGAGGCCGTGGTCACCCAACACCAACTGTAAGAGTATGGAGGCCATGGTCACCCAACACCAACTGTAAGAGTATGGAGGCCATGGTCACCCACCACCAACTGTAAGAGTATGGAGGCCATGGTCACCCAACACCAACTGTAAGAGTATGGAGGACATGGTCACCCAACACCAACTGTAAGAGTATGGAGCCATGGTCACCCAACAACAACTGTAAGAGTATGGAGGCCATGGTCACCCAACACCAACTGTAAGAGTATGGAGGCCATGGTCACCCATCACCAACTGTAAGAGTATGGAGGCCATGGTCACCCAACACCAACTGTAAGAGTATAGAGACCATGGTCACCCCACAACAACTGTAAGAGTATGGAGGCCATGGTCACCCAACACCAACTGTAAGAGTATGAAGGCCATGGTCACCCAACACCAACTGTAAGAGTATGGAGGCCATGGTCACCCAACACCAACTGTAAGAGTATGGAAGCCATGGTCACCCAACACCAACTGTAAGAGTATGGAGGCCATGGTCACCCAACACCAACTGTAAGAGTATGAAGGCCATGGTCACCCAACACCAACTGTAAGAGTATGGAGGCCATGGTCACCCAACACCAACTGTAAGAGTATGGAGGCCATGGTCACCCAACACCAACTGTAAGAGTATGGAGACCATGGTCACCCAACACCAACTGTAAGAGTATGGAGGCCTTGGTCACCCCACAACAACTGTAAGAGTATGGAGGCCGTGGTCACCCAACACCAACTGTAAGAGTATGGAGGCCGTGGTCACCCAACACCAACTGTAAGAGTATGGAGGCCGTGGTCACCCAACACCAACTGTAAGAGTATGGAGGCTGTGGTCACCCAACACCAACTGTAAGAGTATGGAGGCCGTGGTCACCCAACACCAACTGTAAGAGTATGAAGGCCATGGTCACCCAACACCAACTGTAAGAGTGTAGACACCATGGTCACCCCACAACAACTGTAAGAGTATGGAGGCCATGGTCACCCAACACCAACTGTAAGAGTATGAAGGCCATGGTCACCCAACACCAACTGTAAGAGTATGGAGGCCATGGTCACCCAACACCAACTGTAAGAGTATAGAAGCCATGGTCACCCAACACCAACTGTAAGAGTATGGAGGCCATGGTCACCCAACACCAACTGTAAGAGGATGAAGGCCATGGTCACCCAACACCAACTGTAAGAGTATGGAGGCCATTGTCACCCAACACCAACTGTAAGAGTGTAGACACCATGGTCACCCCACAACAACTGTAAGAGTATGGAGGCCATGGTCACCCAACACCAACTGTAAGAGTATGAAGGCCATGGTCACCCAACACCAACTGTAAGAGTATGGAGGCCATGGTCACCCAACACCAACTGTAAGAGTATAGAAGCCATGGTCACCCAACACCAACTGTAAGAGTATGGTGGCCATGGTCACCCAACACCAACTGTAAGAGGATGAAGGCCATGGTCACCCAACACCAACTGTAAGAGTATGGAGGCCGTGGTCACCCCACAACAACTGTAAGAGTATGGAGGCCGTGGTCACCCAACACCAACTGTAAGAGTATGGAGGCCATGGTCACCCAACACCAACTGTAAGAGTATGGAGGCCATGGTCACCCAACACCAACTGTAAGAGTATGAAGGCCATGGTCACCCAACATCAACTGTAAGAGTATGAAGGCCATGGTCACCCAACACCAACTGTAAGAGTATGGAGGCCATTGTCACCCCACAACAACTGTAAGCGTATGGAGGCCGTGGTCACCCAACACCAACTGTAAGAGTATGGAGGCCGTGGTCACCCAACACCAACTGTAAGAGTATGGAGGACGTGGTCACCCAACACCAACTGTAAGAGTATGGAGGCCGTGGTCACCCAACACCAACTGTAAGAGTATGGAGGCCATGGTCACCCAACACCAACTGTAAGAGTATGGAGGCCATGGTCACCTAACACCAACTGTAAGAGTATGGAGGCCATGGTCACCCAACACCAACTGTAAGAGTATGAAGGCCATGGTCACCCAACACCAACTGTAAGAGTATGGAGGCCATTGTCACCCCACAACAACTGTAAGAGTATGGAGGCCGTGGTCACCCAACACCAACTGTAAGAGTATGGAGGCCGTGGTCACCCAACACCAACTGTAAGAGTATGGAGGCCGTGGTCACCCAACACCAACTGTAAGAGTATGGAGGCCGTGGTCACCCAACACCAACTGTAAGAGTATGGAGGCCGTGGTCACCCAACACCAACTGTAAGAGTATGGAGGCCGTGGTCACCCAACACCAACTGTAAGAGTATGGAGGCCATGGTCACCCCACACCAACTGTAAGAGTATGGAGGCCGTGGTCACCCAACACCAACTGTAAGAGTATGGAGGCCGTGGTCACCCCACAACAACTGTAAGAGTTTGGAGGCCGTGGTCACCCAACACCAACTGTAAGCTTATGGAGGCCGTGGTCACCCAACACCAACTGTAAGAGTATGGAGGCCGTGGTCACCCAACACCAACTGTAAGAGTATGGAGGCCGTGGTCACCCAACACCAACTGTAAGAGTATGAAGGCCATGGTCACCCAACACCAACTGTAAGAGTATGGAGGCCATGGTCACCCAACACCAACTGTAAGAGTATGGAGGCCATTGTCACCCAACACCAACTGTAAGAGTATGAAGGCCATGGTCACCCAACACCAACTGTAAGAGTATGGAGGCCATGATCACCCAACACCAACTGTAAGAGTATGGAAGCCATGGTCACCCAACACCAACTGTAAGAGTATGGAATCCATTGTCACCCAACACCAACTGTAAGAGTTTGGAGGCCATGGTCACCCAACACCAACTGTAAGAGTATGGAGGCCATGGTCACCCAAGACCAACTGTAAGAGTGTGGAGGCCATGGTCACCCAACACCAATTGTAAGAGTATGGAGGCCATGGTCACCCAACACCAACTGTAAGAGTATGGAGGCCATGGTCACCCACCACCAACTGTAAGAGTATGGAGGCCGTGGTCACCCAACACCAACTGTAAGAGTATGGAGGCCGTGGTCACCCCACAACAACTGTAAGAGTATGGAGGCCGTGGTCACCCAACACCAACTGTAAGAGTATGGAGGCCGTGGTCACCCAATACCAACTGTAAGAGTATGGAGGCCGTGGTCACCCAACACCAACTGTAAGAGTATGGAATCCATTGTCACCCAACACCAACTGTAAGAGTTTGGAGGCCATGGTCACCCAACACCAACTGTAAGAGTATGGAGGCCATGGTCACCCAAGACCAACTGTAAGAGTATGGAGGCCATGGTCACCCAACACCAACTGTAAGAGTATGGAGGCCATGGTCACCCAAGACCAACTGTAAGAGTATGGAGGCCATGGTCACCCAACACCAACTGTAAGAGTATGGATGCCATGGTCACTCAACACCAACTGTAAGAGTATGAAGGCCATGGTAGCCCAACACCAACTGTAAGAGTAAAGAGGCCATGGTCACCCCACAACAACTGTAAGAGTATGGAGGCTGTGGTCACCCAACACCAACTGTAAGAGTATGGAGGCCGTTGTCACCCAACACCAACTGTAAGAGTATGGAGGCCGTGGTCACCCAACACCAACTGTAAGAGTATGGAGGCCATGGTCACCCAACACCAACTGTAAGAGTATGGAGGACATGGTCACCCAACACCAACTGTAAGAGTATGGAGGCCATGGTCACCCAACAACAACTGTAAGAGTATGGAGGCCATGGTCACCCAACACCAACTGTAAGAGTATGGAGGCCATGGTCACCCATCACCAACTGTAAGAGTATGGAGGCCATGGACAACCAACACCAACTGTAAGAGTATGGAGGCCATGGTCCCCCAACACCAACTGTAAGAGTATGGAGGCCATGGTCACCCAACACCAACTGTAAGAGTGTAGACACCATGGTCACCCCACAACAACTGTAAGAGTATGGAGGCCATGGTCACCCAACACCAACTGTAAGAGTATGAAGGCCATGGTCACCCAACACCAACTGTAAGAGTATGGAGGCCATGGTCACCCAACACCAACTGTAAGAGTATAGAAACCATGGTCACCCAACACCAACTGTAAGAGTATGGAGGCCATGGTCACCCAACACCAACTGTAAGAGGATGAAGGCCATGGTCACCCAACACCAACTGTAAGAGTATGGAGGCCATTGTCACCCAACACCAACTGTAAGAGTGTAGACACCATGGTCACCCCACAACAACTGTAAGAGTATGGAGGCCATGGTCACCCAACACCAACTGTAAGAGTATGAAGGCCATGGTCACCCAACACCAACTGTAAGAGTATGGAGGCCATGGTCACCCAACACCAACTGTAAGAGTATAGAAGCCATGGTCACCCAACACCAACTGTAAGAGTATGGTGGCCATGGTCACCCAACACCAACTGTAAGAGGATGAAGGCCATGGTCACCCAACACCAACTGTAAGAGTATGGAGGCCGTGGTCACCCCACAACAACTGTAAGAGTATGGAGGCCGTGGTCACCCAACACCAACTGTAAGAGTATGGAGGCCATGGTCACCCAACACCAACTGTAAGAGTATGGAGGCCATGGTCACCCAACACCAACTGTAAGAGTATGAAGGCCATGGTCACCCAACATCAACTGTAAGAGTATGAAGGCCATGGTCACCCAACACCAACTGTAAGAGTATGGAGGCCATTGTCACCCCACAACAACTGTAAGCGTATGGAGGCCGTGGTCACCCAACACCAACTGTAAGAGTATGGAGGCCGTGGTCACCCAACACCAACTGTAAGAGTATGGAGGACGTGGTCACCCAACACCAACTGTAAGAGTATGGAGGCCGTGGTCACCCAACACCAACTGTAAGAGTATGGAGGCCATGGTCACCCAACACCAACTGTAAGAGTATGGAGGCCATGGTCACCTAACACCAACTGTAAGAGTATGGAGGCCATGGTCACCCAACACCAACTGTAAGAGTATGAAGGCCATGGTCACCCAACACCAACTGTAAGAGTATGGAGGCCATTGTCACCCCACAACAACTGTAAGAGTATGGAGGCCGTGGTCACCCAACACCAACTGTAAGAGTATGGAGGCCGTGGTCACCCAACACCAACTGTAAGAGTATGGAGGCCGTGGTCACCCAACACCAACTGTAAGAGTATGGAGGCCGTGGTCACCCAACACCAACTGTAAGAGTATGGAGGCCGTGGTCACCCAACACCAACTGTAAGAGTATGGAGGCCGTGGTCACCCAACACCAACTGTAAGAGTATGGAGGCCATGGTCACCCCACACCAACTGTAAGAGTATGGAGGCCGTGGTCACCCAACACCAACTGTAAGAGTATGGAGGCCGTGGTCACCCCACAACAACTGTAAGAGTTTGGAGGCCGTGGTCACCCAACACCAACTGTAAGCTTATGGAGGCCGTGGTCACCCAACACCAACTGTAAGAGTATGGAGGCCGTGGTCACCCAACACCAACTGTAAGAGTATGGAGGCCGTGGTCACCCAACACCAACTGTAAGAGTATGAAGGCCATGGTCACCCAACACCAACTGTAAGAGTATGGAGGCCATGGTCACCCAACACCAACTGTAAGAGTATGGAGGCCATTGTCACCCAACACCAACTGTAAGAGTATGAAGGCCATGGTCACCCAACACCAACTGTAAGAGTATGGAGGCCATGATCACCCAACACCAACTGTAAGAGTATGGAAGCCATGGTCACCCAACACCAACTGTAAGAGTATGGAGGCCATGGTCACCCAACACCAACTGTAAGAGTATGAAGGCCATGGTCACCCAACACCAACTGTAAGAGTATGGAGGCCATGGTCACCCAACACCAACTGTAAGAGTATGGAGGCCGTGGTCACCCCACAACAACTGTAAGAGTTTGGAGGCCGTGGTCACCCAACACCAACTCTAAGCTTATGGAGGCCGTGGTCACCCAACACCAACTGTAAGAGTATGGAGGCCGTGGTCACCCAACACCAACTGTAAGAGTATGGAGGCCGTGGTCACCCTACACCAACTGTAAGAGTATGAAGGCCATGGTCACCCAACACCAACTGTAAGAGTATGGAGGCCATGGTCACCCAACACCAACTGTAAGAGTATGGAGGCCATTGTCACCCAACACCAACTGTAAGAGTATGAAGGCCATGGTCACCCAACACCAACTGTAAGAGTATGGAGGCCATGGTCACCCAACACCAACTGTAAGAGTATGGAAGCCATGGTCACCCAACACCAACTGTAAGAGTATGGAGGCCATGGTCACCCAACACCAACTGTAAGAGTATGAAGGCCATGGTCACCCAACACCAACTGTAAGAGTATGGAGGCCATGGTCACCCAACACCAACTGTAAGAGTATGGAGGCCATGGTTACCCAACACCAACTGTAAGATTATGGAGACCATGGTCACCCAACACCAACTGTAAGAGTATGGAGACCGTGGTCACCCCACAACAACTGTAAGAGTATGGAGGCCGTGGTCACCCAACACCAACTGTAAGAGTGTGGAGGCCATGGTCACCCAACACCAACTGTAAGAGTATGGAGGCCATGGTCACCCAACACCAACTGTAAGAGTATGAAGGCCATGGTCACCCAACACCAACTGTAAGAGTATGAAGGCCATGGTCACCCAACACCAACTGTAAGAGTATGGAGGCCATTGTCACCCCACAACAACTGTAAGAGTATGGAGGCCGTGGTCACCCAACACCAACTGTAAGAGTATGGAGGCCGTGGTCACCCAACACCAACTGTAAGAGTATGGAGGACGTGGTCACCCAACACCAACTGTAAGAGTATGGAGGCCGTGGTCACCCAACACCAACTGTAAGAGTATGGAGGCCATGGTCACCCAACACCAACTGTAAGAGTATGGAGGCCATGGTCACCCAACACCAACTGTAAGAGTATGGAGGCCATGGTCACCCAACACCAACTGTAAGAGTATGAAGGCCATGGTCACCCAACACCAACTGTAAGAGTATGGAGGCCATTGTCACCCCACAACAACTGTAAGAGTATGGAGGCCGTGGTCACCCAACACCAACTGTAAGAGTATGGAGACCGTGGTCACCCAACACCAACTGTAAGAGTATGGAGGCCGTGGTCACCCAACACCAACTGTAAGAGTATGGAGGCCGTGGTCACCCAACACCAACTGTAAGAGTATGGAGGCCGTGGTCACCCAACACCAACTGTAAGAGTATGGAGGCCATGGTCACCCCACAACAACTGTAAGAGTATGGAGGCCGTGGTCACCCAACACCAACTGTAAGAGTATGGAGGCCGTGGTCACCCAACACCAACTGTAAGAGTATGGAGGCCATGGTCACCCAACACCACTGTAAGAGTATGGAGGCCATGGTCACCCAACACCAACTGTAAGAGTATGGAGGCCATGGTCACCCAACACCAACTGTAAGAGTATGGAGACCATGGTCACCCAACACCAACTGTAAGAGTATGGAGGCCATGGTCACCCAACACCAACTGTAAGAGTATGGAGGCCATGGTCACCCAACACCAACTGTAAGAGTATGGAGGCCATGGTCACCCCACAACACCTGTAAGAGTATGGAGGCCATGGTCACCCAACACCAACTGTAAGAGTATGGAGGCCGTGGTCACCCAACACCAACTGTAAGAGTTTGGAGGCTGTGGTCACCCAACACCAACTGTAAGAGTATGGAGGCCGTGGTCACCCAACACCAACTGTAAGAGTATGGAGGCCGTGGTCACCCAACACCAACTGTAAGAGTATGGAGGCCATGTTCACCCCACAACAACTGTAAGAGTATGGAGGTCGTGGTCACCCAACACCAACTGTAAGAGTATGGAGGCCGTGGTCACCCCACAACAACTGTAAGAGTATGGAGGCCGTGGTCACCCCACAACAACTGTAAGAGTATGGAGGCCGTGGTCACCCAACACCAACTGTAAGATTATGGAGGCCGTGGTCACCCAACACCAACTGTAAGAGTATGGAGGCCGTGGTCACCCAACACCAACTGTAAGAGTATGGAGGCCATGGTCACCCAACAGGAACTGTAAGAGTATGGAGGCCATTGTCACCCCACAACAACTGTAAGAGTATGGAGGCAGTGGTCACCCAACACCAACTGTAAGAGTATGGAGGCCGTGGTCACCCAACACCAACTGTAAGAGTATGGAGGCCGTGGTCACCCCACAACAACTGTAAGAGTATGGAGGCCGTGGTCACCCAACACCAACTGTAAGATTATGGAGGCCGTGGTCACCCAACACCAACTGTAAGAGTATGGAGGCCGTGGTCACCCAACACCAACTGTAAGAGTATGGAGGCCGTGGTCACCCAACACAAACTGTAAGAGTATGGAGGCCATGGTCACCCAACACCACTGTAAGAGTATGGAGGCCATGGTCACCCAACACCAACTGTAAGAGTATGGAGGCCATGGTCACCCAACACCAACTGTAAGAGTATGGAGACCATGGTCACCCAACACCAACTGTAAGAGTATGGAGGCCATGGTCACCCAACACCAACTGTAAGAGTATGGAGGCCATGGTCACCCAACACCAACTGTAAGAGTATGGAGGCCATGGTCACCCAACACCAACTGTAAGAGTATGCAGGCCATGGTCACCCAACACCAACTGTAAGAGTATGGAATCCATTGTCACCCAACACCAACTGTAAGAGTTTGGAGGCCATGGTCATCCAACACCAACTGTAAGAGTATGGAGGCCATGGTCACCCAAGACAAACTGTAAGAGCATGGAGGCCATGGTCACCCAAGACCAACTGTAAGAGTATGGAGGCCATGGTCACCCAACACCAACTGTAAGAGTATGGAGGCCATGGTCACCCAAGAATAAATTGTAAGAGTATGGAGGCCATGGCCAAACAACACCAACTGTAAGAGTATGGATGCCATGGTCACTCAACACCAACTGTAAGAGTATGAAGGCCATGGTAGCCCAACACCAACTGTAAGAGTAAAGAGGCCATGGTCACCCCACAACAACTGTAAGAGTATGGAGGCTGTGGTCACCCAACACCAACTGTAAGAGTATGGAGGCCGTGGTCACCCAACACCAACTGTAAGAGTATGGAGGCCGTGGTCACCCAACACCAGCTGTAAGAGTATGGAGGCCATGGTCACCCAACACCAACTGTAAGAGTATGAAGGCCATGGTCACCCAACATCAACTGTAAGAGTATGAAGGCCATGGTCACCCAACAGCAACTGTAAGAGTATGGAGGCCATTGTCACCCCACAACAACTGTAAGAGTATGGAGGCCGTGGTCACCCAACACCAACTGTAAGAGTATTGAGGCCGTGGTCACCCAACACCAACTGTAAGAGTATGGAGGCCGTGGTCACCACACACCAAATGTAAGAGTATGGAGGCCATGGTCACCCAACACCAACTGTAAGAGTATGGAGGCCATGGTCACCCAAGACCAACTGTAAGAGTATGGAGGCCATGGTCACCCAACACCAACTGTAAGAGTATGGAGGCCATGGTCACCCAAGAATAAATTGTAAGAGTATGGAGGCCATGGTCACCCAACACCAACTGTAAGAGTATGGATGCCATGGTCACTCAACACCAACTGTAAGAGTATGGAGGCCATGGTCAACCAACACCAACTGTAAGAGTATGGAGGCCATGGTCACCCAACACCAACTGTAAGAGTATGAAGGCCATGGTCACTCAACATCAACTGTAAGAGTATGAAGGCCATGGTCACCCAACAGCAACTGTAAGAGTATGGAGGCCATTGTCACCCCACAACAACTGTAAGAGTATGGAGGCCGTGGTCACCCAACACCAACTGTAAGAGTATGGAGGCCGTTGTCACCCAACACCAACTGTAAGAGTATGGAGGCCGTGGTCACCCAACACCAACTGTAAGAGTATGGAGGCCATGGTCACCCAACACCAACTGTAAGAGTATGGAGGCCATGGTCACCCACCACCAACTGTAAGAGTATGGAGGCCGTGGTCACCCAACACCAACTGTAAGAGTATGGAGGCCATGGTCACCCCACAACAACTGTAAGAGTATGGAGGCCGTGGTCACCCAACACCAACTGTAAGAGTATGGAGGCCGTGGTCACCCAACACCAACTGTAAGAGTATGGAGGCCATGGTCACCCAACACCAACTGTAAGAGTATGAAGGCCATGGTCACTCAACATCAACTGTAAGAGTATGAAGGCCATGGTCACCCAACAGCAACTGTAAGAGTATGGAGGCCATTGTCACCCCACAACAACTGTAAGAGTATGGAGGCCGTGGTCACCCAACACCAACTGTAAGAGTATGGAGGCCGTGGTCACCCAACACCAACTGTAAGAGTATGGAGGCCGTGGTCACCCAACACCAACTGTAAGAGTATGGAGGCCATGGTCACCCAACACCAACTGTAAGAGTATGGAGGCCATGGTCACCCACCACCAACTGTAAGAGTATGGAGGCCGTGGTCACCCAACACCAACTGTAAGAGTATGGAGGCCATGGTCACCCCACAACAACTGTAAGAGTATGTAGGCCGTGGTCACCCAACACCAACTGTAAGAGTATGGAGGCCGTGGTCACCCAACACCAACTGTAAGAGTATGGAGGCCGTGGTCACCCAACACCAACTGTAAGAGTATGGATGCCGTGGTCACCCAACACCAACTGTAAGAGTATGGAGGCCATGGTCACCCAACACCAACTGTAAGAGTATGGAGGCCATGGTCACCCAACACCACTGTAAGAGTATGGAGGCCATGGTCACCCAACACCAACTGTAAGAGTATGGAGGCCATGGTCACCCAACACCAACTGTAAGAGTATGGAGACCATGGTCACCCAACACCAACTGTAAGAGTATGGAGGCCATGGTCACCCAACACCAACTGTAAGAGTATGGAGGCCATGGTCACCCAACACCAACTGTAAGAGTATGGAGGCCATGGTCACCCCACAACACCTGTAAGAGTATGGAGGCCATGGTCACCCAACACCAACTGTAAGAGTATGAAGGCCATGGTCACCCAACACCAACTGTAAGAGTATGGAGGCCATGGTCACCCAACACCAACTGTAAGAGTATGGAATCCATTGTCACCCAACACCAACTGTAAGAGTTTGGAGGCCATGGTCACCCAACACCAACTGTAAGAGTATGGAGGCCATGGTCACCCAAGACCAACTGTAAGAGTGTGGAGGCCATGGTCACCCAACACCAATTGTAAGAGTATGGAGGCCATGGTCACCCAACACCAACTGTAAGAGTATGGAGGCCATGGTCACCCACCACCAACTGTAAGAGTATGGAGGCCGTGGTCACCCAACACCAACTGTAAGAGTATGGAGGCCGTGGTCACCCCACAACAACTGTAAGAGTATGGAGGCCGTGGTCACCCAACACCAACTGTAAGAGTATGGAGGCCGTGGTCACCCAATACCAACTGTAAGAGTATGGAGGCCGTGGCCACCCAACACCAACTGTAAGAGTATGGAATCCATTGTCACCCAACACCAACTGTAAGAGTTTGGAGGCCATGGTCACCCAACACCAACTGTAAGAGTATGGAGGCCATGGTCACCCAAGACCAACTGTAAGAGTATGGAGGCCATGGTCACCCAACACCAACTGTAAGAGTATGGAGGCCATGGTCACCCAAGACCAACTGTAAGAGTATGGAGGCCATGGTCACCCAACACCAACTGTAAGAGTATGGATGTCATGGTCACTCAACACCAACTGTAAGAGTATGAAGGCCATGGTAGCCCAACACCAACTGTAAGAGTAAAGAGGCCATGGTCACCCCACAACAACTGTAAGAGTATGGAGGCTGTGGTCACCCAACACCAACTGTAAGAGTATGGAGGCCGTTGTCACCCAACACCAACTGTAAGAGTATGGAGGCCGTGGTCACCCAACACCAACTGTAAGAGTATGGAGGCCATGGTCACCCAACACCAACTGTAAGAGTATGGAGGACATGGTCACCCAACACCAACTGTAAGAGTATGGAGGCCATGGTCACCCAACAACAACTGTAAGAGTATGGAGGCCATGGTCACCCAACACCAACTGTAAGAGTATGGAGGCCATGGTCACCCATCACCAACTGTAAGAGTATGGAGGCCATGGACAACCAACACCAACTGTAAGAGTATGGAGGCCATGGTCCCCCAACACCAACTGTAAGAGTATGGAGGCCATGGTCACCCAACACCAACTGTAAGAGTGTAGACACCATGGTCACCCCACAACAACTGTAAGAGTATGGAGGCCATGGTCACCCAACACCAACTGTAAGAGTATGAAGGCCATGGTCACCCAACACCAACTGTAAGAGTATGGAGGCCATGGTCACCCAACACCAACTGTAAGAGTATAGAAGCCATGGTCACCCAACACCAACTGTAAGAGTATGGAGGCCATGGTCACCCAACACCAACTGTAAGAGGATGAAGGCCATGGTCACCCAACACCAACTGTAAGAGTATGGAGGCCATTGTCACCCAACACCAACTGTAAGAGTGTAGACACCATGGTCACCCCACAACAACTGTAAGAGTATGGAGGCCATGGTCACCCAACACCAACTGTAAGAGTATGAAGGCCATGGTCACCCAACACCAACTGTAAGAGTATGGAGGCCATGGTCACCCAACACCAACTGTAAGAGTATAGAAGCCATGGTCACCCAACACCAACTGTAAGAGTATGGAGGCCATGGTCACCCAACACCAACTGTAAGAGGATGAAGGCCATGGTCACCCAACACCAACTGTAAGAGTATGGAGGCCGTGGTCACCCCACAACAACTGTAAGAGTATGGAGGCCGTGGTCACCCAACACCAACTGTAAGAGTATGGAGGCCATGGTCACCCAACACCAACTGTAAGAGTATGGAGGCCATGGTCACCCAACACCAACTGTAAGAGTATGAAGGCCATGGTCACCCAACACCAACTGTAAGAGTATGAAGGCCATGGTCACCCAACACCAACTGTAAGAGTATGGAGGCCATTGTCACCCCACAACAACTGTAAGCGTATGGAGGCCGTGGTCACCCAACACCAACTGTAAGAGTATGGAGGCCGTGGTCACCCAACACCAACTGTAAGAGTATGGAGGACGTGGTCACCCAACACCAACTGTAAGAGTATGGAGGCCGTGGTCACCCAACACCAACTGTAAGAGTATGGAGGCCATGGTCACCCAACACCAACTGTAAGAGTATGGAGGCCATGGTCACCTAACACCAACTGTAAGAGTATGGAGGCCATGGTCACCCAACACCAACTGTAAGAGTATGAAGGCCATGGTCACCCAACACCAACTGTAAGAGTATGGAGGCCATTGTCACCCCACAACAACTGTAAGAGTATGGAGGCCGTGGTCACCCAACACCAACTGTAAGAGTATGGAGGCCGTGGTCACCCAACACCAACTGTAAGAGTATGGAGGCCGTGGTCACCCAACACCAACTGTAAGAGTATGGAGGCCGTGGTCACCCAACACCAACTGTAAGAGTATGGAGGCCGTGGTCACCCAACACCAACTGTAAGAGTATGGAGGCCGTGGTCACCCAACACCAACTGTAAGAGTATGGAGGCCATGGTCACCCCACACCAACTGTAAGAGTATGGAGGCCGTGGTCACCCAACACCAACTGTAAGAGTATGGAGGCCGTGGTCACCCCACAACAACTGTAAGAGTTTGGAGGCCGTGGTCACCCAACACCAACTGTAAGCTTATGGAGGCCGTGGTCACCCAACACCAACTGTAAGAGTATGGAGGCCGTGGTCACCCAACACCAACTGTAAGAGTATGGAGGCCGTGGTCACCCAACACCAACTGTAAGAGTATGAAGGCCGTGGTCACCCAACACCAACTGTAAGAGTATGGAGGCCATGGTCACCCAACACCAACTGTAAGAGTATGGAGGCCATTGTCACCCAACACCAACTGTAAGAGTATGAAGGCCATGGTCACCCAACACCAACTGTAAGAGTATGGAGGCCATGATCACCCAACACCAACTGTAAGAGTATGGAAGCCATGGTCACCCAACACCAACTGTAAGAGTATGGAGGCCATGGTCACCCAACACCAACTGTAAGAGTATGAAGGCCATGGTCACCCAACACCAACTGTAAGAGTATGGAGGCCATGGTCACCCAACACCAACTGTAAGAGTATGGAGGCCATGGTTACCCAACACCAACTGTAAGAGTATGGAGACCATGGTCACCCAACACCAACTGTAAGAGTATGGAGACCGTGGTCACCCCACAACAACTGTAAGAGTATGGAGGCCGTGGTCACCCAACACCAACTGTAAGAGTATGGAGGCCATGGTCACCCAACACCAACTGTAAGAGTATGGAGGCCGTGGTCACCCAACACCAACTGTAAGAGTATGAAGGCCATGGTCACCCAACACCAACTGTAAGAGTATGAAGGCCATGGTCACCCAACACCAACTGTAAGAGTATGGAGGCCATTGTCACCCCACAACAACTGTAAGAGTATGGAGGCCGTGGTCACCCAACACCAACTGTAAGAGTATGGAGGCCGTGGTCACCCAACACCAACTGTAAGAGTATGGAGGACGTGGTCACCCAACACCAACTGTAAGAGTATGGAGGCCGTGGTCACCCAACACCAACTGTAAGAGTATGGAGGCCATGGTCACCCAACACCAACTGTAAGAGTATGGAGGCCATGGTCACCCAACACCAACTGTAAGAGTATGGAGGCCATGGTCACCCAACACCAACTGTAAGAGTATGAAGGCCATGGTCACCCAACACCAACTGTAAGAGTATGGAGGCCATTGTCACCCCACAACAACTGTAAGAGTATGGAGGCCGTGGTCACCCAACACCAACTGTAAGAGTATGGAGACCGTGGTCACCCAACACCAACTGTAAGAGTATGGAGGCCGTGGTCACCCAACACCAACTGTAAGAGTATGGAGGCCGTGGTCACCCAACACCAACTGTAAGAGTATGGAGGCCGTGGTCACCCAACACCAACTGTAAGAGTATGGAGGCCATGGTCACCCCACAACAACTGTAAGAGTATGGAGGCCGTGGTCACCCAACACCAACTGTAAGAGTATGGAGGCCGTGGTCACCCAACACCAACTGTAAGAGTATGGAGGCCATGGTCACCCAACACCACTGTAAGAGTATGGAGGCCATGGTCACCCAACACCAACTGTAAGAGTATGGAGGCCATGGTCACCCAACACCAACTGTAAGAGTATGGAGACCATGGTCACCCAACACCAACTGTAAGAGTATGGAGGCCATGGTCACCCAACACCAACTGTAAGAGTATGGAGGCCATGGTCACCCAACACCAACTGTAAGAGTATGGAGGCCATGGTCACCCCACAACACCTGTAAGAGTATGGAGGCCATGGTCACCCAACACCAACTGTAAGAGTATGGAGGCCGTGGTCACCCAACACCAACTGTAAGAGTATGGAGGCCGTGGTCACCCAACACCAACTGTAAGAGTATGGAGGCCATGGTCACCCAACACCAACTGTAAAAGTATGGAGGCCATGGTCACCCCACAACACCTGTAAGAGTATGGAGGCCATGGTCACCCAACACCAACTGTAAGAGTATGGAGGCCGTGGTCACCCAACACCAACTGTAAGAGTATGGAGGCCGTGGTCACCCAACACCAACTGTAAGAGTATGGAGGCCATGGTCACCCCACAACAACTGTAAGAGTATGGAGGCAGTGGTCACCCAACACCAACTGTAAGAGTATGGAGGCCGTGGTCACCCCACAACAACTGTAAGAGTATGGAGGCCGTGGTCACCCAACACCAACTGTAAGAGTATGGATGCCGTGGTCACCCAACACCAACTGTAAGAGTATGGAGGCCGTGGTCACCCAACACCAACTGTAAGAGTATGGAGGCCATGGTCACCCCACAACAACTGTAAGAGTATGGAGGCCGTGGTCACCCAACACCAACTGTAAGAGTATGGAGGCCGTGGTCACCCAACACCAACTGTAAGAGTATGGAGGCCATGGTCACCCAACACCAACTGTAAGAGTATGGAGGCCATTGTCACCCCACAACAACTGTAAGAGTATGGCGGCCGTGGTCACCCAACACCAACTGTAAGAGTATGGAGGCCGTGGTCACCCAACACCAACTGTAAGAGTATGGAGGCTGTGGTCACCCCACAACAACTGTAAGAGTATGGAGGCCGTGGTCACCCAACACCAACTGTAAGAGTATGGAGGCCGTGGTCACCCCACAACAACTGTAAGAGTATGGAGGCCGTGGTCACCCAACACCAACTGTAAGAGTATGAAGGCCATGGTCACCCAACACCAACTGTAAGAGTATGGAGGCCATTGTCACCCCACAACAACTGTAAGAGTATGGAGGCCGTGGTCACCCAACACCAACTGTAAGAGTATGGAGGCCGTGGTCACCCAACACCAACTGTAAGAGTTTGGAGGCCGTGGTCACCCAACACCAACTGTAAGAGTATGGAGGCCGTGGTCACCCAACACCAACTGTAAGAGTATGGAGGCCGTGGTCACCCAACACCAACTGTAAGAGTATGGAGGCCATGTTCACCCCACAACAACTGTAAGAGTATGGAGGTCGTGGTCACCCAACACCAACTGTAAGAGTATGGAGGCCGTGGTCACCCCACAACAACTGTAAGAGTATGGAGGCCGTGGTCACCCAACACCAACTGTAAGATTATGGAGGCCGTGGTCACCCAACACCAACTGTAAGAGTATGGAGGCCATGGTCACCCAACACCAACTGTAAGAGTATGGAGGCCATTGTCACCCAACACCAACTGTAAGAGTATGAAGGCCATGGTCACCCAACACCAACTGTAAGAGTATGGAGGCCATGGTCACCCAACACCAACTGTAAGAGTATGGAGGCCATGGTCACCCAACACCAACTGTAAGAGTATGGAGGCCATGGTCACCCAACACCAACTGTAAGAGTATGAAGGCCATGGTCACCCAACACCAACTGTAAGAGTATGGAGGCCATGGTCACCCAACACCAACTGTAAGAGTATGGAGGCCATGGTCACCCAACACCAACTGTAAGAGTATGGAGACCATGGTCACCCAACACCAACTGTAAGAGTATGGAGGCCGTGGTCACCCCACAACAACTGTAAGAGTATGGAGGCCGTGGTCACCCAACACCAACTGTAAGAGTATGGAGGCCATGGTCACCCAACACCAACTGTAAGAGTATGGAGGCCATGGTCACCCAACACCAACTGTAAGAGTATGAAGGCCATGGTCACCCAACACCAACTGTAAGAGTATGAAGGCCATGGTCACCCAACACCAACTGTAAGAGTATGGAGGCCATTGTCATCCCACAACAACTGTAAGAGTATGGAGGCCGTGGTCACCCAACACCAACTGTAAGAGTATGGAGGCCGTGGTCACCCAACACCAACTGTAAGAGTATGGAGGACGTGGTCACCCAACACCAACTGTAAGAGTATGGAGGCCGTGGTCACCCAACACCAACTGTAAGAGTATGGAGGCCATGGTCACCCAACACCAACTGTAAGAGTATGGAGGCCATGGTCACCCAACACCAACTGTAAGAGTATGGAGGCCATGGTCACCCAACACCAACTGTAAGAGTATGAAGGCCATGGTCACCCAACACCAACTGTAAGAGTATGGAGGCCATTGTCACCCCACAACAACTGTAAGAGTATGGAGGCCGTGGTCACCCAACACCAACTGTAAGAGTATGGAGGCCGTGGTCACCCAACACCAACTGTAAGAGTATGGAGGCCGTGGTCACCCAACACCAACTGTAAGAGTATGGAGGCCGTGGTCACCCAACACCAACTGTAAGAGTATGGAGGCCGTGGTCACCCAACACCAACTGTAAGAGTATGGAGGCCATGGTCACCCCACAACAACTGTAAGAGTATGGAGGCCGTGGTCACCCAACACCAACTGTAAGAGTATGGAGGCCGTGGTCACCCAACACCAACTGTAAGAGTATGGAGGCCGTGGTCACCCCACAACAACTGTAAGAGTATGGAGGCCGTGGTCACCCCACAACAACTGTAAGAGTATGGAGGCCGTGGTCACCCAACACCAACTGTAAGAGTATGGAGGCCGTGGTCACCCAACACCAACTGTAAGAGTATGGAGGCCGTGGTCATCCCACAACAACTGTAAGAGTATGGAGGCCGTGGTCACCCAACACCAACTGTAAGAGTATGGAGGCCGTGGTCACCCCACAACAACTGTAAGAGTATGGAGGCCGTGGTCACCCAACACCAACTGTAAGATTATGGAGGCCGTGGTCACCCAACACCAACTGTAAGAGTATGGAGGCCGTGGTCACCCAACACCAACTGTAAGAGTATGGAGGCCGTGGTCACCCAACACCAACTGTAAGAGTATGGAGGCCATGGTCACCCAACACCACTGTAAGAGTATGGAGGCCATGGTCACCCAACACCAACTGTAAGAGTATGGAGGCCATGGTCACCCAACACCAACTGTAAGAGTATGGAGACCATGGTCACCCAACACCAACTGTAAGAGTATGGAGGCCATGGTCACCCAACACCAACTGTAAGAGTATGGAGGCCATGGTCACCCAACACCAACTGTAAGAGTATGGAGGCCATGGTCACCCCACAACACCTGTAAGAGTATGGAGGCCATGGTCACCCAACACCAACTGTAAGAGTATGGAGGCCGTATTCACCCAACACCAACTGTAAGAGTATGGAGGCCGTGGTCACCCAACACCAACTGTAAGTGTATGGAGGCCATGGTCACCCAACACCAACTGTAAAAGTATGGAGGCCATGGTCACCCCACAACACCTGTAAGAGTATGGAGGCCATGGTCACCCAACACCAACTGTAAGAGTATGGAGGCCGTGGTCACCCAACACCAACTGTAAGAGTATGGAGGCCGTGGTCACCCAACACCAACTGTAAGAGTATGGAGGCCATGGTCACCCCACAACAACTGTAAGAGTATGGAGGCAGTGGTCACCCAACACCAACTGTAAGAGTATGGAGGCCGTGGTCACCCCACAACAACTGTAAGAGTATGGAGGCCGTGGTCACCCAACACCAACTGTAAGAGTATGGATGCCGTGGTCACCCAACACCAACTGTAAGAGTATGGAGGCCGTGGTCACCCAACACCAACTGTAAGAGTATGGAGGCCATGGTCACCCCACAACAACTGTAAGAGTATGGAGGCCGTGGTCACCCAACACCAACTGTAAGAGTATGGAGGCCGTGGTCACCCAACACCAACTGTAAGAGTATGGAGGCCATGGTCACCCAACACCAACTGTAAGAGTATGGAGGCCATTGTCACCCCACAACAACTGTAAGAGTATGGAGGCCGTGGTCACCCAACACCAACTGTAAGAGTATGGAGGCCGTGGTCACCCAACACCAACTGTAAGAGTATGGAGGCCGTGGTCACCCAACACCAACTGTAAGAGTATGGAGGCCGTGGTCACCCAACACCAACTGTAAGAGTATGGAGGCCGTGGTCACCCAACACCAACTGTAAGAGTATGGAGGCCATGGTCACCCCACAACAACTGTAAGAGTATGGAGGCCGTGGTCACCCAACACCAACTGTAAGAGTATGGAGGCCGTGGTCACCCAACACCAACTGTAAGAGTATGGAGGCCATGTTCACCCCACAACAACTGTAAGAGTATGGAGGCCGTGGTCACCCATCACCAACTGTAAGAGTATGGAGGCCGTGGTCACCCCACAACAACTGTAAGAGTATGGAGGCCGTGGTCACCCAACACCAACTGTAAGATTATGGAGGCCGTGGTCACCCAACACCAACTGTAAGAGTATGGAGGCCGTGGTCACCCAACACCAACTGTAAGAGTATGGAGGCCGTGGTCACCCAACACCAACTGTAAGAGTATGGAGGCCGTGGTCACCCAACACCACTGTAAGAGTATGGAGGCCATGGTCACCCAACACCAACTGTAAGAGTATGGAGGCCATGGTCACCCAACACCAACTGTAAGAGTATGGAGACCATGGTCACCCAACACCAACTGTAAGAGTATGGAGGCCATGGTCACCCAACACCAACTCAACTGTAAGAGTATGGAGGCCATGGTCACCCAACACCAAATGTAAGAGTATGGAGGCCATGGTCACCCCACAACACCTGTAAGAGTATGGAGGCCATGGACACCCAACACCAACTGTAAGAGTATGGAGGCCGTGGTCACCCAACACCAACTGTAAGAGTATGGAGGCCGTGGTCACCCAACACCAACTGTAAGAGTATGGAGGCCATTGTCACCCCACAACAACTGTAAGAGTATGGAGGCCGTGGTCACCCAACACCAACTGTAAGAGTATGGAGGCCGTGGTAACCCAACACCAACTGTAAGAGTATGGAGGCCATGGTCACCCCACAACAACTGTAAGAGTATGGAGGCCGTGGTCACCCAACACCAACTGTAAGAGTATGGAGGCCGTGGTCACCCCACAACAACTGTAAGAGTATGGAGGCCGTGGTCACCCAACACCAACTGTAAGAGTATGGAGGCCGTGGTCACCCAACACCAACTGTAAGAGTATGGAGGCCGTGGTCACCCAACACCAACTGTAAGAGTATGGAGGCCGTGGTCACTCAACACCAACTGTAAGAGTATGGAGGCCATGGTCACCCCACAACAACTGTAAGAGTATGGAGGCCGTTGTCACCCAACACCAACTGTAAGAGTATGGAGGCCGTGGTCACCCCACAACAACTGTAAGAGTTTGGAGGCCGTGGTCACCCAACACCAACTGTAAGATTATGGAGGCCGTGGTCACCCAACACCAACTGTAAGAGTATGGAGGCCGTGGTCACCCAACACCAACTGTAAGAGTATGGAGGCCGTGGTCACCCAACACCAACTGTAAGAGTATGAAGGCCATGGTCACCCAACACCAACTGTAAGAGTATGGAGGCCATGGTCACCCAACACCAACTGTAAGAGTATGGAGGCCATTGTCACCCAACACCAACTGTAAGAGTATGGAGGCCATGGTCACCCAACACCAACTGTAAGAGTATGGAGGCCATGGTCACCCCACAACACCTGTAAGAGTATGGAGGCCATGGTCACCCAACACCAACTGTAAGAGTATGGAGGCCGTGGTCACCCAACACCAACTGTAAGAGTATGGAGGCCGTGGTCACCCAACACCAACTGTAAGAGTATGGAGGCCATGGTCACCCCACAACAACTGTAAGAGTATGGAGGCAGTGGTCACCCAACACCAACTGTAAGAGTATGGAGGCCGTGGTCACCCCACAACAACTGTAAGAGTATGGAGGCCGTGGTCACCCAACACCAACTGTAAGAGTATGGATGCCGTGGTCACCCAACACCAACTGTAAGAGTATGGAGGCCGTGGTCACCCAACACCAACTGTAAGAGTATGGAGTCCATGGTCACCCCACAACAACTGTAAGAGTATGGAGGCCGTGGTCACCCAACACCAACTGTAAGAGTATGGAGGCCGTGGTCACCCAACACCAACTGTAAGAGTATGGAGGCCATGGTCACCCAACACCAACTGTAATAGTATGGAGGC
The DNA here is from genome assembly GCF_045791955.1 of Oncorhynchus clarkii lewisi. NCBI lineage: Eukaryota > Metazoa > Chordata > Actinopteri > Salmoniformes > Salmonidae > Oncorhynchus > Oncorhynchus clarkii. The sequence goes on from NC_092149.1 coordinate 36,104,523, forward strand.
CATTGTCACCCCACAACAACTGTAAGAGTATGGAGGCCGTGGTCACCCAACACCAACTGTAAGAGTATGGAGGCCGTGGTCACCCAACACCAACTGTAAGAGTATGGAGGCCGTGGTCACCCAACAGCAACTGTAAGAGTATGGAGGTCGTGGTCACCCAACACCAACTGTAAGAGTATGGAGGCCGTGGTCACCCAACACCAACTGTAAGAGTATGGAGGCCATGGTCACCCCACAACAACTGTAAGAGTATGGAGGCCGTGGTCACCCAACACCAACTGTAAGAGTATGGAGGCCGTGGTCACCCCACAACAACTGTAAGAGTATGGAGGCCGTGGTCACCCAACACCAACTGTAAGAGTATGAGGGCCATGGTCACCCAACACCAACTGTAAGAGTATGGAGGCCATTGTCACCCCACAACAACTGTAAGAGTATGGAGGCCGTGGTCACCCAACACCAACTGTAAGAGTATGGAGGCCGTGGTCACCCAACACCAACTGTAAGAGTTTGGAGGCCGTGGTCACCCAACACCAACTGTAAGAGTATGGAGGCCGTGGTCACCCAACACCAACTGTAAGAGTATGGAGGCCGTGGTCACCCAACACTACCTGTAAGAGTATGGAGGCCATGGTCACCCCACAACAACTGTAAGAGTATGGAGGCCGTGGTCACCCAACACCAACTGTAAGAGTATGGAGGCCGTGGTCACCCCACAACAACTGTAAGAGTATGGAGGCCGTGGTCACCCAACACCAACTGTAAGAGTATGAAGGCCATGGTCACCCAACACCAACTGTAAGAGTATGGAGGCCATTGTCACCCCACAACAACTGTAAGAGTATGGAGGCCGTGGTCACCCAACACCAACTGTAAGAGTATGGAGGCCGTGGTCACCCAACACCAACTGTAAGAGTTTGGAGGCCGTGGTCACCCAACACCAACTGTAAGAGTATGGAGGCCATGGTCACCCAACACCAACTGTAAGAGTATGGAGGCCGTGGTCACCCAACACCAACTGTAAGAGTATGGAGGCCATGTTCACCCCACAACAACTGTAAGAGTATGGAGGCCGTGGTCACCCAACACCAACTGTAAGAGTATGGAGGCCGTGGTCACCCCACAACAACTGTAAGAGTATGGAGGCCGTGGTCACCCAACACCAACTGTAAGATTATGGAGGCCGTGGTCACCCAACACCAACTGTAAGAGTATGGAGGCCGTGTTCACCCAACACCAACTGTAAGAGTATGGAGGCCGTGGTCACCCAACACCAACTGTAAGAGTATGGAGGCCATGGTCACCCAACACCACTGTAAGAGTATGGAGGCCATGGTCACCCAACACCAACTGTAAGAGTATGGAGGCCATGGTCACCCAACACCAACTGTAAGAGTATGGAGTCCATGGTCACCCAACACCAACTGTAAGAGTATGGAGGCCATGGTCACCCAACACCAACTGTAAGAGTATGGAGGCCATGGTCACCCAACACCAAATGAAAGAGTATGGAGGCCATGGTCACCCCACAACACCTGTAAGAGTATGGAGGCCATGGACACCCAACACCAACTGTAAGAGTATGGAGGCCGTGGTCACCCAACACCAACTGTAAGAGTATGGAGGCCGTGGTCACCCAACACCAACTGTAAGAGTATGGAGGCCATTGTCACCCCACAACAACTGTAAGAGTATGGAGGCCGTGGTCACCCAACACCAACTGTAAGAGTATGGAGGCCGTGGTCACCCCACAACAACTGTAAGAGTATGGAGGCCGTGGTCACCCAACACCAACTGTAAGAGTATGGAGGCTGTGGTCACCCAACACCAACTGTAAGAGTATGGAGGCCGTGGTCACCCAACACCAACTGTAAGAGTATGGAGGCCATGGTCACCCCACAACAACTGTAAGAGTATGGAGGCCGTGGTCACCCAACACCAACTGTAAGAGTATGGAGGCCGTGGTCACCCCACAACAACTGTAAGAGTATGGAGGCCGTGGTCACCCAACACCATCTGTCAGAGTATGAAGGCCATGGTCACCCAACACCAACTGTAAGAGTATGGAGGCCATTGTCACCCCACAACAACTGTAAGAGTATGGAGGCCGTGGTCACCCAACACCAACTGTAAGAGTATGGAGGCCGTGGTCACCCAACACCAACTGTAAGAGTATGGAGGCCGTGGTCACCCAACACTAACTGTAAGAGTATGGAGGCCGTGGTCACCCAACACCAACTGTAAGAGTATGGAGGCCGTGGTCACCCAACACCAACTGTAAGAGTATGGAGGCCGTGGTCACCCCACAACAACTGTAAGATTATGGAGGCCGTGGTCACCCAACACCAACTGTAAGAGTATGGAGGCCGTGGTCACCCCACAACAACTGTAAGAGTATGGAGGCCGTGGTCACCCAACACCAACTGTAAGATTATGGAGGCCGTGGTCACCCAACACCAACTGTAAGAGTATGGAGGCCGTGGTCACCCAACACCAACTGTAAGAGTATGGAGGCCGTGGTCACCCAACACCAACTGTAAGAGTATGGAGGCCATGGTCACCCAACACCACTGTAAGAGTATGGAGGCCATGGTCACCCAACACCAACTGTAAGAGTATGGAGGCCATGGTCACCCAACACCAACTGTAAGAGTATGGAGGCCATGGTCACCCCACAACACCTGTAAGAGTATGGAAGCCATGGTCACCCAACACCAACTGTAAGAGTATGAAGGCCATGGTCACCCAACACCAACTGTAAGAGTATGGAGGCCATGGTCACCCAACACCAACTGTAAGAGTATGGAATCCATTGTCACCCAACACCAACTGTAAGAGTTTGGAGGCCATGGTCACCCAACACCAACTGTAAGAGTATGGAGGCCATGGTCACCCAAGACCAACTGTAAGAGTATGGAGGCCATGGTCACCCAACACCAACTGTAAGAGTATGGAGGCCATGGTCACCCAAGACCAACTGTAAGAGTATGGAGGCCATGGTCACCCAACACCAACTGTAAGAGTATGGATGCCATGGTCACTCAACACCAACTGTAAGAGTATGAAGGCCATGGTAGCCCAACACCAACTGTAAGAGTAAAGAGGCCATGGTCACCCCACAACAACTGTAAGAGTATGGAGGCTGTGGTCACCCAACACCAACTGTAAGAGTATGGAGGCCGTGGTCACCCAACACCAACTGTAAGAGTATGGAGGCCGTGGTCACCCAACACCAACTGTAAGAGTATGGAGGCCATGGTCACCCAACACCAACTGTAAGAGTATGGAGGCCATGGTCACACACCACCAACTGTAAGAGTATGGAGGCCATGGTCACCCAACACCAACTGTAAGAGTATGGAGGACATGGTCACCCAACACCAACTGTAAGAGTATGGAGCCATGGTCACCCAACAACAACTGTAAGAGTATGGAGGCCATGGTCACCCAACACCAACTGTAAGAGTATGGAGGCCATGGTCACCCAACACCACTGTAAGAGTATGGAGGCCATGGTCACCCAACACCAACTGTAAGAGTATGGAGGCCGTGGTCACCCAACACCAACTGTAAGAGTATGGAGGCCATGGTCACCCAACACCACTGTAAGAGTATGGAGGCCATGGTCACCCAACACCAACTGTAAGAGTATGGAGGCCATGGTCACCCAACACCAACTGTAAGAGTATGGAGGCCATGGTCACCCCACAACACCTGTAAGAGTATGGAAGCCATGGTCACCCAACACCAACTGTAAGAGTATGAAGGCCATGGTCACCCAACACCAACTGTAAGAGTATGGAGGCCATGGTCACCCAACACCAACTGTAAGAGTATGGAATCCATTGTCACCCAACACCAACTGTAAGAGTTTGGAGGCCATGGTCACCCAACACCAACTGTAAGAGTATGGAGGCCATGGTCACCCAAGACCAACTGTAAGAGTATGGAGGCCATGGTCACCCAACACCAACTGTAAGAGTATGGAGGCCATGGTCACCCAAGACCAACTGTAAGAGTATGGAGGCCATGGTCACCCAACACCAACTGTAAGAGTATGGATGCCATGGTCACTCAACACCAACTGTAAGAGTATGAAGGCCATGGTAGCCCAACACCAACTGTAAGAGTAAAGAGGCCATGGTCACCCCACAACAACTGTAAGAGTATGGAGGCTGTGGTCACCCAACACCAACTGTAAGAGTATGGAGGCCGTGGTCACCCAACACCAACTGTAAGAGTATGGAGGCCGTGGTCACCCAACACCAACTGTAAGAGTATGGAGGCCATGGTCACCCAACACCAACTGTAAGAGTATGGAGGCCATGGTCACACACCACCAACTGTAAGAGTATGGAGGCCATGGTCACCCAACACCAACTGTAAGAGTATGGAGGACATGGTCACCCAACACCAACTGTAAGAGTATGGAGCCATGGTCACCCAACAACAACTGTAAGAGTATGGAGGCCATGGTCACCCAACACCAACTGTAAGAGTATGGAGGCCATGGTCACCCATCACCAACTGTAAGAGTATGGAGGCCATGGACAACCAACACCAACTGTAAGAGTATGGAGGCCATGGTCCCCCAACACCAACTGTAAGAGTATGGAGGCCATGGTCACCCAACACCAACTGTAAGAGTATGGAGGCCATTGTCACCCCACAACAACTGTAAGAGTATGGAGGCCGTGGTCACCCAACACCAACTGTAAGAGTATGAAGGCCATGGTCACCCAACACCAACTGTAAGAGTATGGAGGCCATTGTCACCCCACAACAACTGTAAGAGTATGGAGGCCGTGGTCACCCAACACCAACTGTAAGAGTATGGAGGCCGTGGTCACCCAACACCAACTGTAAGAGTTTGGAGGCCGTGGTCACCCAACACCAACTGTAAGAGTATGGAGGCCATGGTCACCCAACACCAACTGTAAGAGTATGGAGGCCGTGGTCACCCAACACCAACTGTAAGAGTATGGAGGCCATGTTCACCCCACAACAACTGTAAGAGTATGGAGGCCGTGGTCACCCAACACCAACTGTAAGAGTATGGAGGCCGTGGTCACCCCACAACAACTGTAAGAGTATGGAGGCCGTGGTCACCCAACACCAACTGTAAGATTATGGAGGCCGTGGTCACCCAACACCAACTGTAAGAGTATGGAGGCCGTGTTCACCCAACACCAACTGTAAGAGTATGGAGGCCGTGGTCACCCAACACCAACTGTAAGAGTATGGAGGCCATGGTCACCCAACACCACTGTAAGAGTATGGAGGCCATGGTCACCCAACACCAACTGTAAGAGTATGGAGGCCATGGTCACCCAACACCAACTGTAAGAGTATGGAGACCATGGTCACCCAACACCAACTGTAAGAGTATGGAGGCCATGGTCACCCAACACCAACTGTAAGAGTATGGAGGCCATGGTCACCCAACACCAAATGTAAGAGTATGGAGGCCATGGTCACCCCACAACACCTGTAAGAGTATGGAGGCCATGGACACCCAACACCAACTGTAAGAGTATGGAGGCCGTGGTCACCCAACACCAACTGTAAGAGTATGGAGGCCGTGGTCACCCAACACCAACTGTAAGAGTATGGAGGCCATTGTCACCCCACAACAACTGTAAGAGTATGGAGGCCGTGGTCACCCAACACCAACTGTAAGAGTATGGAGGCCGTGGTCACCCCACAACAACTGTAAGAGTATGGAGGCCGTGGTCACCCAACACCAACTGTAAGAGTATGGAGGCTGTGGTCACCCAACACCAACTGTAAGAGTATGGAGGCCGTGGTCACCCAACACCAACTGTAAGAGTATGGAGGCCATGGTCACCCCACAACAACTGTAAGAGTATGGAGGCCGTGGTCACCCAACACCAACTGTAAGAGTATGGAGGCCGTGGTCACCCCACAACAACTGTAAGAGTATGGAGGCCGTGGTCACCCAACACCATCTGTCAGAGTATGAAGGCCATGGTCACCCAACACCAACTGTAAGAGTATGGAGGCCATTGTCACCCCACAACAACTGTAAGAGTATGGAGGCCGTGGTCACCCAACACCAACTGTAAGAGTATGGAGGCCGTGGTCACCCAACACCAACTGTAAGAGTATGGAGGCCGTGGTCACCCAACACTAACTGTAAGAGTATGGAGGCCGTGGTCACCCAACACCAACTGTAAGAGTATGGAGGCCGTGGTCACCCAACACCAACTGTAAGAGTATGGAGGCCGTGGTCACCCCACAACAACTGTAAGAGTATGGAGGCCGTGGTCACCCAACACCAACTGTAAGAGTATGGAGGCCGTGGTCACCCCACAACAACTGTAAGAGTATGGAGGCCGTGGTCACCCAACACCAACTGTAAGATTATGGAGGCCGTGGTCACCCAACACCAACTGTAAGAGTATGGAGGCCGTGGTCACCCAACACCAACTGTAAGAGTATGGAGGCCGTGGTCACCCAACACCAACTGTAAGAGTATGGAGGCCATGGTCACCCAACACCACTGTAAGAGTATGGAGGCCATGGTCACCCAACACCAACTGTAAGAGTATGGAGGCCATGGTCACCCAACACCAACTGTAAGAGTATGGAGGCCATGGTCACCCCACAACACCTGTAAGAGTATGGAAGCCATGGTCACCCAACACCAACTGTAAGAGTATGAAGGCCATGGTCACCCAACACCAACTGTAAGAGTATGGAGGCCATGGTCACCCAACACCAACTGTAAGAGTATGGAATCCATTGTCACCCAACACCAACTGTAAGAGTTTGGAGGCCATGGTCACCCAACACCAACTGTAAGAGTATGGAGGCCATGGTCACCCAAGACCAACTGTAAGAGTATGGAGGCCATGGTCACCCAACACCAACTGTAAGAGTATGGAGGCCATGGTCACCCAAGACCAACTGTAAGAGTATGGAGGCCATGGTCACCCAACACCAACTGTAAGAGTATGGATGCCATGGTCACTCAACACCAACTGTAAGAGTATGAAGGCCATGGTAGCCCAACACCAACTGTAAGAGTAAAGAGGCCATGGTCACCCCACAACAACTGTAAGAGTATGGAGGCTGTGGTCACCCAACACCAACTGTAAGAGTATGGAGGCCGTGGTCACCCAACACCAACTGTAAGAGTATGGAGGCCGTGGTCACCCAACACCAACTGTAAGAGTATGGAGGCCATGGTCACCCAACACCAACTGTAAGAGTATGGAGGCCATGGTCACACACCACCAACTGTAAGAGTATGGAGGCCATGGTCACCCAACACCAACTGTAAGAGTATGGAGGACATGGTCACCCAACACCAACTGTAAGAGTATGGAGCCATGGTCACCCAACAACAACTGTAAGAGTATGGAGGCCATGGTCACCCAACACCAACTGTAAGAGTATGGAGGCCATGGTCACCCAACACCACTGTAAGAGTATGGAGGCCATGGTCACCCAACACCAACTGTAAGAGTATGGAGGCCGTGGTCACCCAACACCAACTGTAAGAGTATGGAGGCCATGGTCACCCAACACCACTGTAAGAGTATGGAGGCCATGGTCACCCAACACCAACTGTAAGAGTATGGAGGCCATGGTCACCCAACACCAACTGTAAGAGTATGGAGGCCATGGTCACCCCACAACACCTGTAAGAGTATGGAAGCCATGGTCACCCAACACCAACTGTAAGAGTATGAAGGCCATGGTCACCCAACACCAACTGTAAGAGTATGGAGGCCATGGTCACCCAACACCAACTGTAAGAGTATGGAATCCATTGTCACCCAACACCAACTGTAAGAGTTTGGAGGCCATGGTCACCCAACACCAACTGTAAGAGTATGGAGGCCATGGTCACCCAAGACCAACTGTAAGAGTATGGAGGCCATGGTCACCCAACACCAACTGTAAGAGTATGGAGGCCATGGTCACCCAAGACCAACTGTAAGAGTATGGAGGCCATGGTCACCCAACACCAACTGTAAGAGTATGGATGCCATGGTCACTCAACACCAACTGTAAGAGTATGAAGGCCATGGTAGCCCAACACCAACTGTAAGAGTAAAGAGGCCATGGTCACCCCACAACAACTGTAAGAGTATGGAGGCTGTGGTCACCCAACACCAACTGTAAGAGTATGGAGGCCGTGGTCACCCAACACCAACTGTAAGAGTATGGAGGCCGTGGTCACCCAACACCAACTGTAAGAGTATGGAGGCCATGGTCACCCAACACCAACTGTAAGAGTATGGAGGCCATGGTCACACACCACCAACTGTAAGAGTATGGAGGCCATGGTCACCCAACACCAACTGTAAGAGTATGGAGGACATGGTCACCCAACACCAACTGTAAGAGTATGGAGCCATGGTCACCCAACAACAACTGTAAGAGTATGGAGGCCATGGTCACCCAACACCAACTGTAAGAGTATGGAGGCCATGGTCACCCATCACCAACTGTAAGAGTATGGAGGCCATGGACAACCAACACCAACTGTAAGAGTATGGAGGCCATGGTCCCCCAACACCAACTGTAAGAGTATGGAGGCCATGGTCACCCAACACCAACTGTAAGAGTATGGAGGCCATTGTCACCCCACAACAACTGTAAGAGTATGGAGGCCGTGGTCACCCAACACCAACTGTAAGAGTATGGAGGCCGTGGTCACCCCACAACAACTGTAAGAGTATGGAGGCCGTGGTCACCCAACACCAACTGTAAGAGTATGGAGGCTGTGGTCACCCAACACCAACTGTAAGAGTATGGAGGCCGTGGTCACCCAACACCAACTGTAAGAGTATGGAGGCCATGGTCACCCCACAACAACTGTAAGAGTATGGAGGCCGTGGTCACCCAACACCAACTGTAAGAGTATGGAGGCCGTGGTCACCCCACAACAACTGTAAGAGTATGGAGGCCGTGGTCACCCAACACCATCTGTCAGAGTATGAAGGCCATGGTCACCCAACACCAACTGTAAGAGTATGGAGGCCATTGTCACCCCACAACAACTGTAAGAGTATGGAGGCCGTGGTCACCCAACACCAACTGTAAGAGTATGGAGGCCGTGGTCACCCAACACCAACTGTAAGAGTATGGAGGCCGTGGTCACCCAACACTAACTGTAAGAGTATGGAGGCCGTGGTCACCCAACACCAACTGTAAGAGTATGGAGGCCGTGGTCACCCAACACCAACTGTAAGAGTATGGAGGCCGTGGTCACCCCACAACAACTGTAAGAGTATGGAGGCCGTGGTCACCCAACACCAACTGTAAGAGTATGGAGGCCGTGGTCACCCCACAACAACTGTAAGAGTATGGAGGCCGTGGTCACCCAACACCAACTGTAAGATTATGGAGGCCGTGGTCACCCAACACCAACTGTAAGAGTATGGAGGCCGTGGTCACCCAACACCAACTGTAAGAGTATGGAGGCCGTGGTCACCCAACACCAACTGTAAGAGTATGGAGGCCATGGTCACCCAACACCACTGTAAGAGTATGGAGGCCATGGTCACCCAACACCAACTGTAAGAGTATGGAGGCCATGGTCACCCAACACCAACTGTAAGAGTATGGAGGCCATGGTCACCCCACAACACCTGTAAGAGTATGGAAGCCATGGTCACCCAACACCAACTGTAAGAGTATGAAGGCCATGGTCACCCAACACCAACTGTAAGAGTATGGAGGCCATGGTCACCCAACACCAACTGTAAGAGTATGGAATCCATTGTCACCCAACACCAACTGTAAGAGTTTGGAGGCCATGGTCACCCAACACCAACTGTAAGAGTATGGAGGCCATGGTCACCCAAGACCAACTGTAAGAGTATGGAGGCCATGGTCACCCAACACCAACTGTAAGAGTATGGAGGCCATGGTCACCCAAGACCAACTGTAAGAGTATGGAGGCCATGGTCACCCAACACCAACTGTAAGAGTATGGATGCCATGGTCACTCAACACCAACTGTAAGAGTATGAAGGCCATGGTAGCCCAACACCAACTGTAAGAGTAAAGAGGCCATGGTCACCCCACAACAACTGTAAGAGTATGGAGGCTGTGGTCACCCAACACCAACTGTAAGAGTTTGGAGGCCGTGGTCACCCAACACCAACTGTAAGAGTATGGAGGCCGTGGTCACCCAACACCAACTGTAAGAGTATGGAGGCCATGGTCACCCAACACCAACTGTAAGAGTATGGAGGCCATGGTCACACACCACCAACTGTAAGAGTATGGAGGCCATGGTCACCCAACACCAACTGTAAGAGTATGGAGGACATGGTCACCCAACACCAACTGTAAGAGTATGGAGCCATGGTCACCCAACAACAACTGTAAGAGTATGGAGGCCATGGTCACCCAACACCAACTGTAAGAGTATGGAGGCCATGGTCACCCATCACCAACTGTAAGAGTATGGAGGCCATGGACAACCAACACCAACTGTAAGAGTATGGAGGCCATGGTCCCCCAACAACACCAACTGTAAGAGTATGGAGGCCATGGTCCCCCAACACCAACTGTAAGAGTATGGAGGCCATGGTCACCCAACACCAACTGTAAGAGTATGGAGGCCATGGTCACCCAACACCAACTGTAAGAGTATGGAGGCCATGGTCACCCAACACCTGTAAGAGTATGGAGGCCATGGTCACCCAACACCAACTGTAAGAGTATGGAGGCCATGGTCACCCAACACCAACTGTAAGAGTATGGAAGCCATGGTCACCCAACACCAACTGTAAGAGTATGGAGGCCATGGTCACCCAACACCAACTGTAAGAGTATGAAGGCCATGGTCACCCAACACCAACTGTAAGAGTATGGAGGCCATGGTCACCCAACACCAACTGTAAGAGTATGGAGGCCATGGTCACCCAACACCAACTGTAAGAGTATGGAGACCATGGTCACCCAACACCAACTGTAAGAGTATGGAGGCCTTGGTCACCCCACAACAACTGTAAGAGTATGGAGGCCGTGGTCACCCAACACCAACTGTAAGAGTATGGAGGCCGTGGTCACCCAACACCAACTGTAAGAGTATGGAGGCCGTGGTCACCCAACACCAACTGTAAGAGTATGGAGGCCGTGGTCACCCAACACCAACTGTAAGAGTATGGAGGCCGTGGTCACCCAACACCAACTGTAAGAGTATGGAGGCCGTGGTCACCCAACACCAACTGTAAGAGTATGAAGGCCATGGTCACCCAACACCAACTGTAAGAGTATGAAGGCCATGGTCACCCAACACCAACTGTAAGAGTATGGAGGCCATTGTCACCCAACACCAACTGTAAGAGTATGAAGGCCATGGTCACCCAACACCAACTGTAAGAGTATGGAGGCCATGGTCACCCAACACCAACTGTAAGAGTATGGAAGCCATGGTCACCCCACAACAACTGTAAGAGTATGGAGGCTGTGGTCACCCAACACCAACTGTAAGAGTATGGAGGCCGTGGTCACCCAACACCAACTGTAAGAGTATGGAGGCCGTGGTCACCCAACACCAACTGTAAGAGTATGGAGGCCATGGTCACCCAACACCAACTGTAAGAGTATGGAGGCCATGGTCACCCACCACCAACTGTAAGAGTATGGAGGCCATGGTCACCCAACACCAACTGTAAGAGTATGGAGGACATGGTCACCCAACACCAACTGTAAGAGTATGGAGCCATGGTCACCCAACAACAACTGTAAGAGTATGGAGGCCATGGTCACCCAACACCAACTGTCCATGGTCAGAGTATGGAGGCCATGGTCACCCATCACCAACTGTAAGAGTATGGAGGCCATGGACAACCAACACCAACTGTAAGAGTATGGAGGCCATGGTCCCCCAACACCAACTGTAAGAGTATGGAGGCCATGGTCACCCAACACCAACTGTAAGAGTATAGAGACCATGGTCACCCCACAACAACTGTAAGAGTATGGAGGCCATGGTCACCCAACACCAACTGTAAGAGTATGAAGGCCATGGTCACCCAACACCAACTGTAAGAGTATGGAGGCCATGGTCACCCAACACCAACTGTAAGAGTATGGAAGCCATGGTCACCCAACACCAACTGTAAGAGTATGGAGGCCATGGTCACCCAACACCAACTGTAAGAGTATGAAGGCCATGGTCACCCAACACCAACTGTAAGAGTATGGAGGCCATGGTCACCCAACACCAACTGTAAGAGTATGGAGGCCATGGTCACCCAACACCAACTGTAAGAGTATGGAGACCATGGTCACCCAACACCAACTGTAAGAGTATGGAGGCCTTGGTCACCCCACAACAACTGTAAGAGTATGGAGGCCGTGGTCACCCAACACCAACTGTAAGAGTATGGAGGCCGTGGTCACCCAACACCAACTGTAAGAGTATGGAGGCCGTGGTCACCCAACACCAACTGTAAGAGTATGGAGGCCGTGGTCACCCAACACCAACTGTAAGAGTATGGAGGCCATTGTCACCCAACACCAACTGTAAGTATGAAGGCCATGGTCACCCAACACCAACTGTAAGAGTATGGAGGCCATGGTCACCCAACACCAACTGTAAGAGTATGGAAGCCATGGTCACCCAACACCAACTGTAAGAGTATGGAGGCCATGGTCACCCAACACCAACTGTAAGAGTATGAAGGCCATGGTCACCCAACACCAACTGTAAGAGTATGGAGGCCATGGTCACCCAACACCAACTGTAAGAGTATGGAGGCCATGGTCACCCAACACCAACTGTAAGAGTATGGAGGCCGTGGTCACCCAACACCAACTGTAAGAGTATGAAGGCCATGGTCACCCAACACCAACTGTAAGAGTATGAAGGCCATGGTCACCCAACACCAACTGTAAGAGTATGGAGGCCATTGTCACCCAACACCAACTGTAAGAGTATGAAGGCCATGGTCACCCAACACCAACTGTAAGAGTATGGAGGCCATGGTCACCCAACACCAACTGTAAGAGTATGGAAGCCATGGTCACCCCACAACAACTGTAAGAGTATGGAGGCTGTGGTCACCCAACACCAACTGTAAGAGTATGGAGGCCGTGGTCACCCAACACCAACTGTAAGAGTATGGAGGCCGTGGTCACCCAACACCAACTGTAAGAGTATGGAGGCCATGGTCACCCAACACCAACTGTAAGAGTATGGAGGCCATGGTCACCCACCACCAACTGTAAGAGTATGGAGGCCATGGTCACCCAACACCAACTGTAAGAGTATGGAGGACATGGTCACCCAACACCAACTGTAAGAGTATGGAGCCATGGTCACCCAACAACAACTGTAAGAGTATGGAGGCCATGGTCACCCAACACCAACTGTAAGAGTATGGAGGCCATGGTCACCCATCACCAACTGTAAGAGTATGGAGGCCATGGTCACCCAACACCAACTGTAAGAGTATAGAGACCATGGTCACCCCACAACAACTGTAAGAGTATGGAGGCCATGGTCACCCAACACCAACTGTAAGAGTATGAAGGCCATGGTCACCCAACACCAACTGTAAGAGTATGGAGGCCATGGTCACCCAACACCAACTGTAAGAGTATGGAAGCCATGGTCACCCAACACCAACTGTAAGAGTATGGAGGCCATGGTCACCCAACACCAACTGTAAGAGTATGAAGGCCATGGTCACCCAACACCAACTGTAAGAGTATGGAGGCCATGGTCACCCAACACCAACTGTAAGAGTATGGAGGCCATGGTCACCCAACACCAACTGTAAGAGTATGGAGACCATGGTCACCCAACACCAACTGTAAGAGTATGGAGGCCTTGGTCACCCCACAACAACTGTAAGAGTATGGAGGCCGTGGTCACCCAACACCAACTGTAAGAGTATGGAGGCCGTGGTCACCCAACACCAACTGTAAGAGTATGGAGGCCGTGGTCACCCAACACCAACTGTAAGAGTATGGAGGCTGTGGTCACCCAACACCAACTGTAAGAGTATGGAGGCCGTGGTCACCCAACACCAACTGTAAGAGTATGAAGGCCATGGTCACCCAACACCAACTGTAAGAGTATGAAGGCCATGGTCACCCAACACCAACTGTAAGAGTATGGAGGCCATTGTCACCCAACACCAACTGTAAGAGTATGAAGGCCATGGTCACCCAACACCAACTGTAAGAGTATGGAGGCCATGGTCACCCAACACCAACTGTAAGAGTATGGAGGCCATGGTCACCCAACACCAACTGTAAGAGTATGGAGGCCATGGTCACCCAACACCAACTGTAAGAGTATGGAGGCCGTGGTCACCCAACACCAACTGTAAGAGTATGAAGGCCATGGTCACCCAACACCAACTGTAAGAGTATGGAGGCCGTGGTCACCCAACACCAACTGTAAGAGTATGAAGGCCATGGTCACCCAACACCAACTGTAAGAGTATGAAGGCCATGGTCACCCAACACCAACTGTAAGAGTATGGAGGCCATTGTCACCCAACACCAACTGTAAGAGTATGAAGGCCATGGTCACCCAACACCAACTGTAAGAGTATGGAGGCCATGGTCACCCAACACCAACTGTAAGAGTATGGAAGCCATGGTCACCCCACAACAACTGTAAGAGTATGGAGGCTGTGGTCACCCAACACCAACTGTAAGAGTATGGAGGCCGTGGTCACCCAACACCAACTGTAAGAGTATGGAGGCCGTGGTCACCCAACACCAACTGTAAGAGTATGGAGGCCATGGTCACCCAACACCAACTGTAAGAGTATGGAGGCCATGGTCACCCACCACCAACTGTAAGAGTATGGAGGCCATGGTCACCCAACACCAACTGTAAGAGTATGGAGGACATGGTCACCCAACACCAACTGTAAGAGTATGGAGCCATGGTCACCCAACAACAACTGTAAGAGTATGGAGGCCATGGTCACCCAACACCAACTGTAAGAGTATGGAGGCCATGGTCACCCATCACCAACTGTAAGAGTATGGAGGCCATGGTCACCCAACACCAACTGTAAGAGTATAGAGACCATGGTCACCCCACAACAACTGTAAGAGTATGGAGGCCATGGTCACCCAACACCAACTGTAAGAGTATGAAGGCCATGGTCACCCAACACCAACTGTAAGAGTATGGAGGCCATGGTCACCCAACACCAACTGTAAGAGTATGGAAGCCATGGTCACCCAACACCAACTGTAAGAGTATGGAGGCCATGGTCACCCAACACCAACTGTAAGAGTATGAAGGCCATGGTCACCCAACACCAACTGTAAGAGTATGGAGGCCATGGTCACCCAACACCAACTGTAAGAGTATGGAGGCCATGGTCACCCAACACCAACTGTAAGAGTATGGAGACCATGGTCACCCAACACCAACTGTAAGAGTATGGAGGCCTTGGTCACCCCACAACAACTGTAAGAGTATGGAGGCCGTGGTCACCCAACACCAACTGTAAGAGTATGGAGGCCGTGGTCACCCAACACCAACTGTAAGAGTATGGAGGCCGTGGTCACCCAACACCAACTGTAAGAGTATGGAGGCTGTGGTCACCCAACACCAACTGTAAGAGTATGGAGGCCGTGGTCACCCAACACCAACTGTAAGAGTATGAAGGCCATGGTCACCCAACACCAACTGTAAGAGTATGAAGGCCATGGTCACCCAACACCAACTGTAAGAGTATGGAGGCCATTGTCACCCAACACCAACTGTAAGAGTATGAAGGCCATGGTCACCCAACACCAACTGTAAGAGTATGGAGGCCATGGTCACCCAACACCAACTGTAAGAGTATGGAAGCCATGGTCACCCAACACCAACTGTAAGAGTATGGAGGCCATGGTCACCCAACACCAACTGTAAGAGTATGAAGGCCATGGTCACCCAACACCAACTGTAAGAGTATGGAGGCCATGGTCACCCAACACCAACTGTAAGAGTATGGAGGCCATGGTCACCCAACACCAACTGTAAGAGTATGGAGACCATGGTCACCCAACACCAACTGTAAGAGTATGGAGGCCATGGTCACCACACAACAACTGTAAGAGTATGGAGGCCGTGGTCACCCAACACCAACTGTAAGAGTATGGAGGCCGTGGTCACCCAACACCAACTGTAAGAGTATGGAGGCCGTGGTCACCCAACACCAACTGTAAGAGTATGGAGGCCGTGGTCACCCAACACCAACTGTAAGAGTATGGAGGCCATGGTCACCCAACACCAACTGTAAGAGTATGGAGGCCATGGTCACCCAACACCAACTGTAAGAGTATGAAGGCCATGGTCACCCAACACCAACTGTAAGAGTATGAAGGCCATGGTCACCCAACACCAACTGTAAGAGTATGGAGGCCGTGGTCACCCAACACCAACTGTAAGAGTATGGAGGCCATGGTCACCCAACACCAACTGTAAGAGTATGGAGGCCGTGGTCACCCAACACCAACTGTAAGAGTATGGAGGCCGTGGTCACCCAACACCAACTGTAAGAGTATGGAGGCCGTGGTCACCCAACACCAACTGTAAGAGTATGGAGGCCATGGTCACCCAACACCAACTGTAAGAGTATGAAGGCCATGGTCACCCAACACCAACTGTAAGAGTATGAAGGCCATGGTGACCCAACACCAACTGTAAGAGCATG
The DNA here is from genome assembly GCF_045791955.1 of Oncorhynchus clarkii lewisi. Taxonomy (NCBI): domain Eukaryota; kingdom Metazoa; phylum Chordata; class Actinopteri; order Salmoniformes; family Salmonidae; genus Oncorhynchus; species Oncorhynchus clarkii. The sequence goes on from NC_092149.1 coordinate 36,121,193, forward strand.
GAGGCCATTGTCACCCCACAACAACTGTAAGAGTATGGAGGCCGTGGTCACCCAACACCAACTGTAAGAGTATGGAGGCCGTGGTCACCCAACACCAACTGTAAGAGTATGGAGGCCGTTGTCACCCAACACCAACTGTAAGAGTATGGAGGCCGTGGTCACACAACACCAACTGTAAGAGTATGGAGGCCGTGGTCACCCAACACCAACTGTAAGAGTATGGAGGCCATGGTCACCCCACAACAACTGTAAGAGTATGGAGGCCGTGATCACCCAACACCAACTGTAAGAGTATGGAGGCCGTGGTCACCCAACACCAACTGTAAGAGTATGGAGGCCGTGGCCACCCAACACCAACTGTAAGAGTATGGAGGCCGTGGTCACCCAACACCAACTGTAAGAGTATGGAGGCCGTGGTCACCCAACACCAACTGTAAGAGTATGAAGGCCATGGTCACCCAACACCAACTGTAAGAGTATGGAGGCCATGGTCACCCAACACCACCTGTAAGAGTATGGAGGCCATGGTCACCCAACACCACTGTAAGAGTTTGGAGGCCATGGTCACCCCACAACAACTGTAAGAGTATGGAGGCCGTGGTCACCCAACACCAACTGTAAGAGTATGGAGGCCGTGGTCACCCAACACCAACTGTAAGAGTATGGAGGCCATGGTCACCCATCACCAACTGTAAGAGTATGGAGGCCGTGGTCACCCAACACCAACTGTAAGAGTATGAAGGCCATGGTCACCCAACACCAACTGTAAGAGTATGGAGGCCATGGTCACCCAACACCAACTGTAAGAGTATGAAGGCCATGGTCACCCAACACCAACTGTAAGAGTATGGAGGCCGTGGTCACACAACACCAACTGTAAGAGTATGGAGGCCGTGGTCACCCAACACCAACTGTAAGAGTATGGAGGCCATGGTCACCCCACAACAACTGTAAGAGTATGGAGGCCGTGATCACCCAACACCAACTGTAAGAGTATGGAGGCCGTGGTCACCCAACACCAACTGTAAGAGTATGGAGGCCGTGGCCACCCAACACCAACTGTAAGAGTATGGAGGCCGTGGTCACCCAACACCAACTGTAAGAGTATGGAGGCCGTGGTCACCCAACACCAACTGTAAGAGTATGAAGGCCATGGTCACCCAACACCAACTGTAAGAGTATGGAGGCCATGGTCACCCAACACCACCTGTAAGAGTATGGAGGCCATGGTCACCCAACACCACTGTAAGAGTTTGGAGGCCATGGTCACCCCACAACAACTGTAAGAGTATGGAGGCCGTGGTCACCCAACACCAACTGTAAGAGTATGGAGGCCGTGGTCACCCAACACCAACTGTAAGAGTATGGAGGCCATGGTCACCCATCACCAACTGTAAGAGTATGGAGGCCATGGTCACCCAACACCAACTGTAAGAGTATGAAGGCCATGGTCACCCAACACCAACTGTAAGAGTATGGAGGCCATGGTCACCCAACACCAACTGTAAGAGTATGAAGGCCATGGTCACCCAACACCAACTGTAAGAGTATGGAGGCCATGGTCACCCAACACCAACTGTAAGAGTATGAAGGCCATGGTCACCCAACACCATCTGCGCTGGCTTGGGAATGTCATTAGAATGTCTCAGGAACCCTTGCAGCAGAAGATCCTGTATGGCCAGCTACATCTTTGCCGGCGGTCAGCAGTGGAGGTCAGCTACATCTTGGCCGGCGGTCTGCAGGGGGGCAGATGAAGCACTACAAGGACCAGCTGAAAACATTGCTGAAGAAGTGCAACATCAAACCCACAGACCTGGAGGATTCTGCTGCTGACCGTTCCACCTGGCGGCACCTCTGCCAGAGCGATGTTCAGAGGTGGGAGGAGAGGAGCACAAAGAAACAGCAAAAACAGTTCACGAGACATACAACCACGCCTGCCCCCACCAACACAGACTGCATATGCCTCACCTGCAATAAAGTTTGTGGATCTCGGATTGGACTCTACAGTCACCAAAGAATTCACCATTAACTCAGAAGTGGAAGTCATCATCGGATAAGAACCATAACCATAACGTAACGTGTGTGCTTGCATGTACTTGCAAGCACACTCACCCTACTTGTAGAGAAATGCCAATGACATCCTCCTCTCTTCCATGTTGCCGAAATGGTCTATGACTATGTTATACAGTACACACTTTTAGTTTTTGTTGTCCTACAATACCTGGCTAAAATGCTTGCTCACTATAACTTACTTTCATGGGCAACGATGAGCCAGGCCAGCCAGTTAACATTAGCCTAATACATCTAGCTGCATATTGAACCTCCATCCTTTCAGGCCAGGGACACAATGTTTGAATTTATGGTTGGATCAGAATTGTCGTTATAATCATTGGCCAGTAGAGAGAATTAAGTAAAACCACAAGTCCAAATCCCTAGTCCATTCATGGTTAATTTAGGAAAGGGAACATTTTAGTTAGCCAGCTAGCCACTGGAGGACAACAACTCAACGAGAAGCAACATTTTTTTCTGTAAATTACATTCTGCTTTTGATGTGATGTGATTGGTGTGATTTTTTTTATTATCGGTCAATTTTGGGAGGGAGGAAGCCTGGCTTCCCTTGGCATCCATGAGTACATGCCACTGAGCCTAAATATAGACAATCCAAACTCCAATACATCACACACCACAAGCACATGTCCAGTACAGACAGGACAATGAAGAGTATTAGCTCTCTATTTTCAAGTCTGACTCAATGTCTGCAGTGAGGCACTCAGTATCTCTGATGTCAGTGTAAGAGGTGAAACTTGTTAGTGGGGAAGCTTTGGACTGGGGTAGGGATGAGGTTATCACAACGTTCTCATCACGTGTCCTCAACGTTCTTGCAGTGTCCCTCTCTAACAGAGTGTTGGGCTTTACAATCGCCCTGCCTTTGGCAATGACAATCTTCATGATTGATCACTCTCCCCTTCACCGTGGAGAGAGAAACAGACTGCTGGATAAGAAAGGAGAGAAAAACAGGGGCGTTGAGGATCCCTCAAGGTCAGCGTGATGTCCCGGCTTTTGTTTTCACCACTTAGATCAGTGGTTCCGGCGAACCACGAGGGGGACAGGCAGAATAAACTCTTAGAAACAAAGATGCTATCTAGAACCTAAAAGAGTTATCCGGCTGTCCCCATAGGAAAACCCATTTGAGGAACCCTTTCTGGTTCCAAGTAGAACCATTTTGGGTTCCATGAAGAACCCTTTCCACAGAGGGTTCTACATGGAACCCAAAAGGGTTCTACCAGGAAACAAAAATGTTTTTTTACCTGGAACCAAAAAGGGTTCTATGGGGACAGCCAAAGAAACCTTTTGGAAAGCTTTTTTTCTGAAACTGTAGCTCAGGTGGCAGGATCAGATGTTCTAACACAATGAACATGGATCTCTTCTTCGGTCGGAGTCGAGAGTGTGGCTTCCTCCAACCAGAAATCAACTGGGAGCCACACTGCATTCCAATGACTATGCATAACAGAGATGTAAAGTACATGTAAACACATCACTTGGTTTTATGTGGAGAGTTACTTTCATGTCCACCTTTATACATGTGGTTACATTGATAATGTAAGAGTATTGCCATGCAAACCCACAGCATCATGTTATCAACAAGCACTCAAAGGCTATGGCATAAAGCAGCATTTCCTTTTCACTCTCGCTCCCGTGCTTCCTCCTTTCCTTTGTGTTCACATGGCTGTGAGGCTCCTCTAGCTCTCCCTCTGCCACCTCGGCTATAATGGGCTTGATTCCACAGACAGAGACATTATGCTTGTCACCCTGAATCCCAAACATCAACTCTCTCAACTTCCTGTCATTGTCAGTGTATGAAAGCTTTGTTATTAATACCTGTCACGGGTCATTCACTGCCAAGGGCAAACATTTAACATTCAGGTGACTCTCCCTTTTGAGCAGGAGTGACAAAGCAGAGGATCTTAATTGGCATTTTCTCAATTAGATTTGCTCACCTCCTGTGTTAGCACTCCTTCCTCTCTGGCCTCCTTTAGAAAAAGGTCAAAGGTAATCGGGGAGAGGCGACAAGGAGTGGACAAACATGCGCTTGCAGTGAAATTAGACTCTCGTCCAACCGCGCGTTATCAGGCACATTTAGTGTACAGGGTGGAATCCCAATGTAAATGTATGAATTGAAAAAAACAAATGTAGCTAGTTGTGCAAGTATAAATAAAAGGATAAGTAACATTGTTTTTAAATGTTTGCATATTTTCCTCTTTCCAGAGAACAATAGCTGATTCTCAGGGGCTGTGGCAAGTACTCAGCTAGGATATACTTGTCCTTCCTCGCCAAAAGGAGGTTATCAAGGAGGTGAGGACCGACAACTCTTCATTTTTGCAAGATTCAGGAAGTTGAGATTGCCTCTCAGGCTGAACAACTGATCTCAATGGACCATATCTTATTTGAGCAGCAATGGCAGCCTGTTGACAATTTGCAGAATATCGCTTCTGTAGCAACTATGGCAAAAATTCACAAGTCACTGCTGTCCTCTACTGGTCGATTTATTTACCTTTTTCACACACCAAAACCAACCCGAGATACTGTGTGTGTGTGTGTGTGTGTGTGTGTGTGTGTGTGTGTGTGTATGTTTATGCAATCTGGAGTGCATACACGCGTGTGTCCACCAGAAGTGCTTAGTTCTTGCATAGTGATGGATATAGAGTTGCTGTGTGACCTCAGGGTGAGGGAAAGGGTCACATCAAAACAAAGTTTTTTTTAGTGCTCCAGTACAAGCACAGCACGAAACATAGAGAGAAACTAAATACTCACAGTGAATTATACCCCTACTGTAAGTTTAATTAAATAATAAGTTACATTATATTTTGAAATGTAGGGTGGTAATTTCAAAATACATTGAAATATATTTGCAATATATTCATGAAATACTCTATATACAGTACCGGTCAAAGATTTGGAAACACCTACTCATTCCAGGGCTTTTCTTTATTTTTACTATTTTCTACATTGTAGAATAACAGTGAAGACATCAAAACTATTAAATAACACATATGGAATCATGTAGTAACCAAAAAAGATTATTCAAAGTAGCCACCCTTTGCCTAGATTACATCTTTACACATTCTTGGCATTATCTCAACCAACTTCATGAGAAATGCTTTTCCAACAGTCTTGAAGGAGTTCCCACATATGCTGAGCAATTTTTGGCTGCTTTTCCTTCACTCTGCGGTCCAACTCTTCCCAAAATCTCTCAATAGGGTTGAGCTTGGATGGTTGTGGAGGACAGGTCATCTGATGCAGCACTCCATCACTTGTATTTGTCAAATATCCCGTACACATCCTGGTGGTGTGTTTTGGGTTATTGTTCTGTTGAAAAACAAATGATCGTCCCATTAAGTGCAAATCAGATGGGATGGTGTATTGCTGCAGAATGCTGTGGTAGCCATGCTGGTTAAATGTGCCTTGAATTCTAAATACATTACAGACAGTGTCACCAGCAAAACACCCCCACACCATCACACCTCCTCCTCCATGCTTCATGGTGGGAACCACACATGTAAAAAAAAGTATCTGTTCACCTACATTGCATCTCACAAAGACACTGAGGATAGAACCCCAAAATATCAAAGTTGGACTCATCAGACCAAAGGATAGATTTACACAGGTCTAATGTCCATTGTTCGTGTTTCCAAGCAAGTCTCTTCTTATTATTGGTGTCCTTTAGTAGTGGTTTCTTTGCAGCAATTCGACCATGAAGGCCTGATTCACACAGTCTCTTCTGAACACTTGATATTGAGACTTGAACTCTGTGAAGCATTATTTGGGCTGCAATTTCTGAGGCTGGTAACTCTCTAATGAACTTATCATTTACAGCAGAAGGTAACTCTGGGTCTTGCTTTCCTGTGGCAGTCCTCATGAGAGACAGTTTTATCATAGCACTTGATGGTTTTTGCGACTGCATTTGAAGAAACGTTCAAAGTTTTTGACATTTTACAGATTGACTGACTTTCATATCTTAAAGTAATGATGGACTGTCATTTCTCTTTGCTCATTTGAGATATTCTTGCCGTACTATGGACTTGGTCTTTTACCAAATATGGCTATCTTCTGTATACCACCCCTAACACAACTGATTGGCTCAAACACATTAAGAAGGAAAGAATTTCCACAAATTAACTTTAACAAGGCACACCTGTTAATTGAAATGCATTCCAGGTGACTACCTCAAGAAGCTGGTTGAGAGAATGCCAAGAGTGTGGAAAGCTGTCATCAAGGCAAATGGTGGCTACTTTGAAGAATCTCAAATATAAAATATATTTGGATATGTTTAACACTTTTTTGATTACCACAAGATTCCATATGTGTTATTTCATAGATTTGATGTCTTCACTATTATTTTACAATGTAGAAAATAGTAAAAAATGAAGAAAAACCCTTGAATGAGTAGGTGTGTCCAAACGTTTGACTGGTACTGTCTGTATTCTAAGCAATGTTATTGACTTTGCCAAAGCTTTTGATACGGTAGACCATTCCATTCTTGTGGGTCAGCTATGGAGTATTGGTATCTCTGAGGGGTCATTGGTCTTGTTTGCTAATTACCTCTCTCAAAGAGTGCAGTGTATAAAGCTAAAACATCTTCTGTCTCAGCCACGGCTTGTCACCAAGGGAGTACCCCAAGGCTCGATCCTAAGCCCCACACGCTTCTCAATTTACATCAACAACATAGCTCAAGCAGTAGGAAGCTTCTTCATCCACTTATATGCAGACGATACAGTCTTATACTCAGCTGGCCTCTCCCCGGATTTTGTGTTAAAGGCTCCACAACAAAGCTTTCTTAGTGTCCAACAAGCTTTCTCTGCCCTTAACCTTGTTCTGAACACCTCCAAAACAAAGGAGAAGAATGCCCCACTCCCCACCGGTGTTACTACTAACTCTGAGGGTTTAGAGCTTGAGGTAGTCACCTCATACAAGTACTTTGGAGTATGGCTAGACGGAACGCTGTCCTTCGACTCAGCACATATCAAAGCTGCAGGCTAAGGTTAAATCTAGACTTGGTTTCCTCTATCGTAATCGTTCCTCTTTTACCACAGCTGCCAAACTAACCCTGATTCAGATGACCATCCTACCCATGCTAGATTATGGAGACCTAATTTATAGATCGGCAGGTAAGGGTGCTCTCGAGCGGCTAGATGTTCTTTACCATCCGGCCATCAGATTTGCCAACAATGCTCATTATAGGACACATCACTGCACTCTATAATCCTCTGTAAACTGGCCTACTGCAGCACTCATCCTCCACATACACCCTTTCTGACAGTCACATTCTGTTAAAGGTCCCCAAAGCACATACAGTGCCTTGCGAAAGTATTCGGCCCCCTTGAACTTTGCGACTTTTTGCCACATTTCAGGCTTCAAACATAAAGATATAAAACTGTACTTTTTTAACAAATCAAAAACTGAAAAATTGGGCGTGCAAAATTATTCAGCCCCCTTAAGTTAATACTTTGTAGCGCCACCTTTTGCTGCGATTACAGCTGTAAGTTGCTTGGGGTATGTCTCTATCAGTTTTGCACATCGAGAGACTGACATTTTTTCCCATTCCTCCTTGCAAAACAGCTCGAGCTCAGTGAGGTTGGATGGAGAGCATTTGTGAACAGCAGTTTTCAGTTCTTTCCACAGATTCTCGATTGGATTCAGGTCTGGACTTTGACTTGGCCATTCTAACACCTGGATATGTTTATTTTTGAACCATTTCATTGTAGATGTTGCATTATGTTTTGGATCATTGTCTTGTTGGAAGACAAATCTCCGTCCCAGTCTCAGGTCTTTTGCAGACTCCATCAGGTTTTCTTCCAGAATGGTCCTGTATTTGGCTCCATCCATCTTCCCATCAATTTTAACCATCTTCCCTGTCCCTGCTTAAGAAAAGCAGGCCCAAACCATGATGCTGCCACCACGATGTTTGACAGTGGGGATGGTGTGTTCAGGGTGTTGCTTTTACGCCAAACATAACGTTTTGCATTGTTGCCAAAAAGTTCAATTTTGGTTTCATCTGACCAGAGCACCTTCTTCCACATGTTTGGTGTGTCTCCCAGGTGGCTTGTGGCAAACTTTAAACGACACTTTTTATGGATATCTTTAAGAAATGGCTTTCTTCTTGCCACTCTTCCATAAAGGCCAGATTTGTGCAATATACGACTGATTGTTGTCCTATGGACAGAGTCTCCCACCTCAGCTGTAGATCTCTGCAGTTCATCCAGAGTGATCATGGGCCTCTTGGCTGCATCTCTGATCAGTCTTCTCCTTGTATGAGCTGAAAGTTTAGAGGGACGGCCAGGTCTTGGTAGATTTGCAGTGGTCTGATACTCCTTCCATTTCAATATTATCGCTTGCACAGTGCTCTTTGGGATGTTTAAAGCTTGGGAAATCTTTTTGTATCCAAATCCGGCTTTAAACTTCTTCACAACAGTATCTCGGACCTGCCTGGTGTGTTCCTTGTTCTTCATGATGCTCTCTGCGCTTTTAACGGACCTCTGAGACTATCACAGTGCAGGTGCATTTATACGGAGACTTGATTACACACAGGTGGATTGTATTTATCATCATTAGTCATTTAGGTCAACATTGGATCATTCAGAGATCCTCACTGAACTTCTGGAGAGAGTTTGCTGCACTGAAAGTAAAGGGGCTGAATAATTTTGCACGCCCAATTTTTCAGTTTTTGATTTGTTAAAAAAGTTTGAAATATCCAATAAATGTCGTTCCACTTCATGATTGTGTCCCACTTGTTGTTGATTCTTCACAAAAAAATACAGTTTTATATCTTTATGTTTGAAGCCTGAAATGTGGCAAAAGGTCGCAAAGTTCAAGGGGGCCGAATACTTTCGCAAGGCACTGTACATCCCTGGGTCACTCCTCTTTTCAATTCGCTGCAGCTAGCGACTGGAACGAACTGGAACAAACACTCAAACTGGACCGTTTCATCTCCGTCTCTACATTCAAGACTCAATCATGGACACTTTTACTGACAGTTGTGGCTGCTTCGCGTGATGTATTGTCTCTAGCTTTTTGCCTTTTGTGCTGTTGTCTGTGCCCAATAATGTTTGTACCATGTTTTGTGCTGCTACCATGTTGTGCTGCTGCCATGTTGTGTTGATACCATGCTGTGTTTTCATGTGTTGCTTTCATGCTATGTTGTCTTAGGTCTCTCTTTGTGTATGTAGTGTTATGGTGTCTCTCTAGCCGTGATGTGTGTTTTGTCCTATATTTTTATTTTTTATTTTGAATCCCACCCCCGTCTCCGCAGGAGGCCTTTTTCCTTCTGGTAGGCCATCATTGTAAATAAGAATTTGTTCTTAACTGACTTACCTAGTTAAAGGTTAAAAAATATATAAAAAATGTCAAATAAAATTTCATGGCATCCCAATCTTTAAATATTTATGTTCAAGAAATGTGAGCTCCTGGTTGTGTTCATAAACCAGAATACACACATTGATCTAAAAAAAAACAAAAAAAACTGGAGATATGCTTGATCCATTTTCGCTGCAGCTATTTGCCCCCCCGATTGCTGAATCATTAACCCATATTTTTAATCTGACGATAATATCTGGTACTATCCTCAAGGTTTGGAAGGCGGCACATGTACTCCCCCTTCACAAATGTGGTGAACCTTGTGACATAAATAATTAAATCGGCCTATTTCTAAACTTTCTTGCCTAGCCAAAACATTACAATCCTTGATTAATTCTTAGCTAAGATCTTTCTTATCTTGAAATGTATTCTAAATGTACATCAGTCAGTTTTAGACCAGGTCATTGCACTACTCATAGCTGCATCCCTGATTATACATGATGTGGTTGAGGGTATGGATAAAAGGCAACATTGTGCTGCCCTCTTCATTGACCTGTCAAAGGATTTTGAAACTGTTGATCATTCACTGCTAATTCAGAGGTTTTTGACAGACAGAACAGCTACTGATGGTATTAGCTTTCCAGGATATTACGAAAGGTGTTCCTCAGGGGTTGATTCTCGGTCCTGTACTTTTTACATTAATATTGACTTGTCTGTAAAAATTGTAATCTGGACTTGTACTGAGTGCAGGTAATACTAAGTATATGTTGTTCTCTAGTGCACCAAAAAACAAGTCTGATGATTTAAGCATATGCACTTTGGATGGTGTCCATATTGAGTGTTTGTGATTACAAATATCTAGGTATCTGGATAGATGAAAAGCTGTCTTTTAAAAAGTATATTGATAAGTTAGTTACAGTGCCTTGCGAAAGTATTCGGCCCCCTTGAACTTTGCGACCTTTTGCCACATTTCAGGCTTCAAACATAAAGATATAAAACTGTATTTTTTTGTGAAGAATCAACAACAAGTGGGACACAATCATGAAGTGGAACGACATTTATTGGATATTTCAAACTTTTTTAACAAATCAAAAACTGAAAAATTGGGCGTGCAAAATTATTCAGCCCCCTTAAGTTAATACTTTGTAGCGCCACCTTTTGCTGCGATTACAGCTGTAAGTCGCTTGGGGTATGTCTCTATCAGTTTTGCACATCGAGAGACTGACATTTTTTCCCATTCCTCCTTGCAAAACAGCTCGAGCTCAGTGAGGTTGGATGGAGAGCATTTGTGAACAGCAGTTTTCAGTTCTTTCCACAGATTCTCGATTGGATTCAGGTCTGGACTTTGACTTGGCCATTCTAACACCTGGATATGTTTATTTTTGAACCATTCCATTGTAGATTTTGCTTTATGTTTTGGATCATTGTCTTGTTGGAAGACAAATCTGCGTCCCAGTCTCAGGTCTTTTGCAGACTCCATCAGGTTTTCTTCCAGAATGGTCCTGTATTTGGCTCCATCCATCTTCCCATCAATTTTAACCATCTTCCCTGTCCCTGCTGAAGAAAAACAGGCCCAAACCATGATGCTGCCACCACCATGTTTGACAGTGGGGATGGTGTGTTCAGGGTGATGAGTTGTGTTGCTTTTACGCCAAACATAACGTTTTGCATTGTTGCCAAAAAGTTCAATTTTGGTTTCATCTGACCAGAGCACCTTCTTCCACATGTTTGGTGTGTCTCCCAGGTGGCTTGTGGCAAACTTTAAACGACACTTTTTATGGATATCTTTAAGAAATGGCTTTCTTCTTGCCACTCTTCCATAAAGGCCAGATTTGTGCAATATACGACTGATTGTTGTCCTATGGACAGAGTCTCCCACCTCAGCTGTAGATCTCTGATCAGTCTTCTCCTTGTATGAGCTGAAAGTTTAGAGGGACGGCCAGGTCTTGGTAGATTTGCAGTGGTCTGATACTCCTTCCATTTCAATATTATCGCTTGCACAGTGCTCCTTGGGATGTTTAAAGCTTGGGAAATATTTTTGTATCCAAATCCGGCTTTAAACTTCTTCACAACAGTATCTCGGACCTGCCTGGTGTGTTCCTTGTTCTTCATGATGCTCTCTGCGCTTTTGACGGACCTCTGAGACTATCACAGTGCAGGTGCATTTATACGGAGACTTGATTACACACAGGTGGATTGTATTTATCATCATTAGTCATTTAGGTCAACATTGGATCATTCAGAGATCCTCACTGAACTTCTGGAGAGAGTTTGCTGCACTGAAAGTAAAGGGGCTGAATAATTTTGCACGCCCAATTTTTCAGTTTTTGATTTGTTAAAAAAGTTTGAAATATCCAATAAATGTCGTTTAAATGTCGTCACTTCATGATTGTGTCCCACTTGTTGCTGATTCTTCACAAAAAAATACAGTTTTATATCTTTATGTTTGAAGCCTGAAATGTGGCAAAAGGTCGCAATGTTCAAGGGGGCCGAATACTTTCGCAAGGCACTGTAAGAAGCTGAGAATGAAAATGGGATTATTCTATAGAAATAAGTCTCGCTAAATAGGAGAAATCAAATTATTCAGTCAACGTTCCTATCAGTCCTAGACTACGGCGACACCATCTACATGAACGCAACTGCCACTTCATTAAAGCCGTTAGATGCAGTTTATCATAGCACACTGTGCTTTATTACGGGCAACAATTTTAGTACTCATCACGGAATTCTCTAGCAGAAAGTTGGTTGGCCCTCTTTGATGTCAAATGGCTTCAACCTAAGTGACAACATCCCACTGTATCTAACATCGTTACTAAACTTTGGACATGCAGTAGGAATTACCACACAAGGTCTCAGGGATGGCTAATTCTGGAAATTCCATTGGTCTCTACTGAGTTAGGAAAATCAGCTTGTGGTTATCTTGCACCTTCTTTATGGAACAATCTTGTCACAGGACGGCTCATAGCCTGTGGCAAAAATGAGGGGACGCGAACAGGTATAGGCCAATTTAAAAAAATCTTTATTGTAAACAAAACTATTAACTTTAAACTAAGAAAAATGAATGAGGTGTGGAAGTATCATAATGTAAGGTGTATGTAAAGTGCATGGATGCGTGAATCTGTGTGTGTGAAAGACTGTGTGAAAACTATGCAAAACTACAAAAGAACAAACAAAACAGGTTCATTCCTGGAGGAGCGTAGAGAGAGAGGTGATTAGTAACAGTTTAAATACTCTGATCCCAGGTGACTCCAATCATTAACGACCCTCCTCTGCCTGCAGGAGGAACCGCCCCTGCAATGCAGAGGAGGAGCCGTGACAATCTTCAAAAACATTTTAAATTTGAGGACCTTATTACTGATGAATGTGTTTTTTTTATGACCATGTTCTTCTTTTTGCTTGCATTTTGTATTGATATTTTGACGTGTGATTTTTCTGTAATTTATTTAATTCAGGGCTCATCTGTAAAAGAGACCTTGATCTCAGTATGACTCCCTGATAAAATAAAGGTTAAAAAAAATATATATAGATACACATTTCAATTATTTTTGTGTTTGGAATGCCGTAATTGCTTTGGGAGATAATGCTGTCATGATGAGAATGTTGTAAGCATTTGTAGGCCAATTTTGAATCTGTAGTATTAGTACATAGTCCATAATGCTCATTGACTGGATATTGCAAATTACCATGGCAACTATGCATCACAACAGTAAACCATGGCAATTATGCATCCCGATAGTAATTATATTTATATTGTGTAGGGCAGAGTTCGGCGTTCGACCAGCCACGTGCAACATGGGCATGCACAGTTACAAGTGGCAGGCGGACAAGCAATATCCACAGTTGTAGTACAGATGAAGCCTGAGTGGGAATGTGAAGCTACACGAAGCTGGCTAGCTTTATAAACGCCTGCGGAAATCTAGCTTCATTTATAGTATACCCCTATAGCCAGTTTCTTTTAAAACCGGTTTTACTGTGCCAGGTCACATGGTCACACAAGATGTCACCTGTGGATTCAAAATAGGAAGCCTAATATTTGGGGTAGATGTTCCCGAAAACTGATCTATACAGTATATTATAAAGTATGAAATGGCTTGGTCTTTTACATCATGAATTTACAATCATATTATCATATCTGTATATGGTTTATTATGCTTTCATTATGTACTAGATCATATGGTTGAAAAGTTTGTTTTCTCAGACATAAATAAACAATTACAGGTGAAAGTCAAAGGCCTAGCTTTCTGGGGGGACACATTTTGCAGTTTCCTAAGGCTCTGACACTCTTATCCAGAGCGATTAGGGTGAAGTGCCTTGTTCTAGGGCACATTGACAGATCTAGTCGGTTCGGGGATTCAAACCAGTGACCTTTCGGTTACTGGCCCAACGCGCTCAACCGCTAGGCTACCTGCCACCACACTACTACACTATTCAAAATATTGCTTCAACACCATATTACCCTCCAAGCTCATCATTAAGCTAGCGGCCCTGGGTCTCAACACCGGCCTGTGCAATTGGGTCCTGGACTTCCTGACGGGCCGCCGCCAGGTGGTGAAGATAGGAAAAAACATCTCCACTTTGCTGATCCTCAACCCTCGGGCCCCACAACGGTGCGTGCTCAACCCCCTCCTGTGCTCCCTGTTCAACCATTACTGCGTGGCCATGCAGCCCTCCAACTCAATCATCAAGTTTGTGGATGACACAACAGTAGTAGGCTTAAGTACCAAAAACGACAAGACAGCCTACAGGGTTAGGGCACTCAGAGTGTGGTGTCAGCAAAAAACCTCTCACTCAACATCAACAAAACAAAGGAGATGATCGTGGACTACAGGAAACAGCAGAGGGAGCACCCCCTATCCACATCGACGGGACATCACTGGAGAAGGTGGAAAGTTTTAAGTTCCTAGGCATACACATCACGGACAAACTGAAATGGTGCACACAGACAGTGTGGTGAAGAAGGCGCAACAGCGCCTCTTCAACCTCAGGAGGCTGAAGAAATGTGGCTTGTCACCTAAAACCCTCACAAACCTTTACTGATGCACAATTGAGAGCATCCTGTCGGACTGCATCACCGCCTGGTACGGCAACTGCACCGCCCACAACCGTAAGGCTCTCCAGAGGGTGGTGCAGTCTGCACAACACATCACCGGGGCAAACTACCTGCCCTCCAGGAGACCTAAGGCACCCGATGTCACAGAAAGGCCAAAAAGATCAAGGCCAACAACCAGTCGAGCCACTCCCTGTTCATCCCGTTACCATCCAGAAGGCGAGGTCAGTACAGCTGCATCAAAGCTCGGACCGAGAGACTGAAAAACAGATTCTATCTCAAGGCCATCAGACTGTTAAACAGCTATCACTAACACAGAGAGGTTGCTGCCTACATACAGACTTAAAATCATTGGCCACTTCAATAAATGGATCACTAGTCACTTTAATAATGGCACTTTAATAATGTCTGCGTATCTTGCATTACTCATCTCATATGTATATACTATATTTTATACCATCTATTGCATCTTGCCTATTGCTCATCCATATATTTATATGTATATATTCTTATTCCATTCCTTTACTTAGATTTGCAGATATTTCTGCACTGTCGGAACTAGATGCAAAAGCATTTTGCTGCACTCGCAATAACATCTTCTAACCATGTGTTTGTGACCAATACAATTTGATTTGAATACAGCCATAGCAAAACAGTGCAAAATGCCTGTTAGCTCAAGATTAAACTACCTTTTCTCCTGGAATAGAAATCTCCATGTGGAGTATTCATTCCAGCGTCACACGCTGGTCATACCATGGTGATGATGGGAGGTGGTGGATTTATGATGCCTGTTGAAGGGATCCCCTCCCTCTTCGCAGGGGACGCTGGCTGCTGGGAGAATCTCCTCCCTCTGTGCAGTGATGCTGCCAGTTAGGAGGATCCCCTCCCTCTTCGCAGGGTTGATGCATGTTGGGAGGATTCCCTGCCTCTGCAGTGATGCTGTCTGTTTGGAGGATCCCCTCCCTCAGCACAGGAATACTGGCTGCTGGGAGGATCCTCTCCCTCTGACCAGGGACAATGCCTGTTGGGAGAATCCCCTCCTTAACAGGGACTATGCACAGTGATGCTTGTTGCCTGTCTCCCTCTGTGGAGTAATGCTGTCAGTTGGGATGATCTCCTCCCTCTGTGCAGTGACAATGCTGGCTGCTGGAAGGATCGCTTCCCTCTGAACAGGGATGGTGGCTGTTGGTAGGATCCCAAACATCTGCATAGTGATGCTGCCTGTTGGGATGATTCCCTCCCTCTGTTCAGTGATAGACTTGCCATACAGATTTTAGAGTAGACCTATGAGACCTATGCCAGAATAAGACAAATTGTTTATGTTTATCTGAGACATGCTTGATAAAGTGAATCTGTCACTCTGTTATCAGAGCAATCAAATTTATAGCCTTATATACATGAAAGGTCACAATTGTAACGGGATTCGTCCTCCTCTGACGAGGAGTATGAGAGATCGGACCAATATGCAGCGTGGTACGTGTTCGTCATGTTTTAATGAACAAAATCACTGAGCACGAAAATACAAAAAAGAAATTGAAAGACAAACGAAAACCGAAACAGTTCCGTGTGGAACATACAGACACAGAAAACAATCACCCACGAAACACTGGTGGGAAAAGGCTACCTAAGTATGATTCTCAATCAGAGACAACTAACGACACCTGCCTCTGGTTGAGAACCATACCAGGCCAAACGCAAAATACAACATAGACAAACAAACATAGACTGCCCACCCCAGCTCACGCCCTGACCATTCTAAAACAAAGACAAAACAAAGGAACTAAGGTCAGAACGTGACAACAATCATATTTGGTAAATCTTTGCATCACAAGTTAGGGTACAGTCAGTGATGCATATCAGTGTTTTATATACAGTATATGCAGTGAACAGGGTTTAGGGATATAGGCTATGCCTATAGGCTATGCATTTTAGTTCTAAAGCTCATCACATTCCACATAAAATTTAATTGAGTTTACATGCACTGCATCACGGAAACTATGTAGCCCACAATCCTATGAGGATAACATGTCCAATGCCATAATCATGGCACAGGAACAGGTAGGCCTAGACCACATTAGCCTACAGGAAGATAATACATCTTAATAATGTATTAATGCTTCAATGTTGCTTTCCCCCCAGCATATCCTTGCTTTTTCTTGCATGATTTTGAACAGGAATTGTGCCTACTTTATAAAAGTGCCTAATTATATGCGGTCATTGGACATGGAAAAAAAAATAGACTATTTTTATTTTATTTTAAAAGTATACACCAGTTGCATGTGACGAATACAATTTGATTTTGATTTGAATGGTGTCAGGTGATCGACGACTTTCCCCTTTCCTTTTACAGTGTTTAAAAAAAAAAAAACGTTATTCTTATTCTTATAATTATTATTATTTTTTTTTAGAATAGTCTGTATACATGCAAGAAGTACACATATAGACAATGATAACATATGCTAGGGGGTACAACAAATTACAGATTATACAAAGACCTTAAAAGAAACAACCATATTGATTGTTTTAACAGCTTTCTTATTAGAATAATGTAGAATGGTCTTAATGTACTGCTCGAATTCCTTATTGAAAACACGGAAGTGTTTTTTATTAGTGAATTTACATTTATGAATATGACATTTTGCCATTGCCACAATTAGATTGAGGTAAAATTGTTTTTCTTTATCTTTATTATAGTAAAGGAAGCCGAGCAGCACATTCTCCCATAACAAAAGTCATCAAGCATATTAACAATTATTAAACTGTGAATATCTTTCCATAATTGTTCTACATGTAGACAATGCCAAAATAAATGCGAAACTGTTTCTGGATGCTCAACACAAAAAGTACAATCAATGTTAATGTCTTTTTTTGAGTTTCTTCAGGTAATGATTCGCAGGGTAATACTTATGGATCATTCTGAAGGAGACCTTTTTGACCTTGTTAACAAGCAAATATTTGTGTGGTAATAACCCAACTTTTTTCCAACATATATTAGTGACCAATGTATTCCAGTAACTTGTGACATAAGGAATGGATACAATGTCCCTTTGAAATAAAGCACATATAGATCTGTTCTTCTGAGGGAGCAAAGAGAAACATTTTCCCTATTGGAGAGTCAACTGGATTAAGCGATGGTAGGTCAAGAAGAAGAGGTCTGGCTACACCTCTAAACAACATGAGAGTTCCAGATGGAATAGCATCAAAGACTATGGCAAACTCTGTAGGTGTAGCCGGGATATTGTAAGGAGATTTTTTTTAAATTACTCATAATTGAGTAACAATCCTTCTGCATTAAAAAGTTGACTCACAAGCAGGATATGATTATTGAACCTGTTCTTAAAAAAAAGAAAAAAAGAGACTTTATTCCCTATTCTTATTAAGAATTTGATGACACTCCTGCTCCTCCTTGAGACAATGCATATCCATATACGCTAGATGTCTCCCTCCTCCATGCATCGGAGCCTCACAACAAGTAGCCTAGCTAGACGTGCACTACTACCGCACTGAAGAGTTCATGTGTTCGCGAAGTGCTCGTGGTGAGGCAGTTGCCATTTTGAAACCCAAATCGTTCACAGTACACCCGCCCTGAAACCTGGAACTATGCCGCGGGGCCGGCCTCGCAAACTGAGGGATAAAACCAACGACGGAACAGGTAATCAGTCCAAAATATCACGAATAAAAAAGGCAGCAACCATGCTGTTTACACAAGTTCGTAATGAATGGACAAGCTGCTGCGTAGCTGAGATAAACTCACTTGAGTATAGTGTATATAGTCCCCGGATATAGTATTCCGGGTGTCCATGGCTTTGTACTGTAAAGTAGTGATTGAGGCGGAATGATATTAATAACATTTCGGTGGCTCTACTTATCCAGATTCAGTCTAATTTACACTTCAGTGGGGCAGTAGTTCCCGTAGAGTCCTGTCAAATATAGAGAATTTGGCTAATTAACGTTAGTTCGATGTGTTTTTCTGACTCGTGTGTTAGCATGTTGGTGCTAGGCAGTTGGGTAACAGGCTAGCCTTTGTTTTTATTTTTTGTTTGCGAGACCACTAGCTAGATGTCACTCAGCTAGCCAAACCATCAAGAAAGTGGAGTGTTTCACCATCCGGTCTCAGTTCGCTGCAGCTCGATAGCCACATCAGCGAGTTATAACTACTACTGTTAACCCTAGTTAACTAACATTAGTTTAGCTAGTTAGCATCCAACTCAGGTTGAGTGATCAGAAGAGAATGAGTTTTATGCATGTGGCTAAGTTAAAGTTAGTTGCCATCCTATTGCTAACTAGCGCGTTGCCAGCGAGATACAGCTGTAAAACCACAAAAAAACGAAGAATATCCCTATGCCAGAATTAATTCAACTGGTAGTTAGCTAGCTGGTATCGTAAGAGTAGTAACGTTAGTTAGACGAGCTAGCTATAGTATCAGATATTTTTTCCACGTTTAGTTTTATGACAGCCTACTAACTCGTCCAAGGAACTAGCTAGCATGTATTATGTATTATGTATGTTCTACCAGCTAGGCCATCAGGTGTGTAATCATTACTACTAGAAAACTAGCGTTTCTATTGGTCAGATTCAGGTAGGTCCATCCCTATTTGCTGATCCGGTCCAATAGAAATGCTAGTTTTTCTTCAAACGTTGTGATGATTACACCCCAGGAATATTCAGTGGGTTTGTTTAGTGCATTTGGTCACCAATCTTTTCTGAGTCAAAATGCAAGGCGAGATCTACCACTCAGATTTGTTTTGAACATGACTTAAAAAAGCAAGCCTATGCAACATTAGCCTATTAAAAACAGTACTGTAGCAATGAGGTTTGTGCACTAGCCTATAGGCCCAATACATTATCACCGCATTGCTTGAATTGCCCTGCCAATGCACTGTTGTTTGGACCATTATATATATATATATTAAGCTATAGGATCACACCAGTAAGGGTCAGTTGTTGTAATACTTCTGAGGTACAGCTGAGTGAGCATACATTTAAATAATTAGCTTTCTATTGTACTGGGCTGATGGTGCCTGCATCTGGCCAGTCTCAGTGGAGAGAGAGGGCAGACTGAGGGTCTGCCTCTCAATGTCCCTCCACTCCCTTTCCACCCCTGACACTGACCAAAAAGTGACAGTCTTCTAGTTGATGGTGAAACTAGAGTCACACCGCATTATTTCTGCTTCATGCACAAATTCATGTTACTCCTATGAACGTAGAAAGTGAAATATTCCTCGATATAGAAAAATAATTAAAGACCCGAGCTGCTAATAATAATGCAAGCCTATTGATACAATTTCCTGCTCATTACAACTCAGTGTTGGTTGTAGTAGGAAGTAGGAAGAACCTACAGGTTGCTGGGGCTTGGGGAGATGGTCAGTGGACATGTGTTCAGTTAAAGAAGGGAGGACTCTTCCTCAACTGTAATCGGTTCTGGATAGGACATTCAGAAAGAATTGTTAATTTATGGCTTATAAAAGTGTTGAATAAAAGTTTTTGACAGTGCGGAGTAAAAACAAGGACTCACTCATAAAGCTCTTTGATGTATTCGTTGACAGTCTAGAGTAATGGCTTTAAAAGTTTTTAAAATCTCACAGTATTGACTTTTCTGTAGCTTACTTTTATGCCTGCTATGTTACTGCAGATACTGTAATCTTAGCCATCCAATTGGTCAGCGTTGGGCCTATAGTGCACTTGATTTGCTCTCCGGGCATGCCAGGAAGGCAGAGTTTGTACCTTCAGACACATGAAATGGTTCAAAATCAATTGTCGACAAAACAAAATATGTTAGACAAGGAGGGATATTTCTTAGGTCAATTGCGGTGGAAACTCTTCTATGCGCAAACATGTCACAGTAAACTTGGAGTCACGTGATGTTGTAGCCTACTACCACCACGACATATGACCCGCCCATATGACCATTACACGCAACATGCGCAATGGCTGTGGATATAATTACAGTGACATATTTCAAAAACAACTTGTGTACCTCTAATTTTCTATCAATGAGCTGGGCACATGTAGTAGTTCCAGTAAATATACAGGCCTTTACATATGTACAATATGACCAAGTGAAGTGCAATTATGAGATTGCAACAGTTGTCATAAAAAGTAGACCCAATCCAGTAAGAACTCCTAGTCCCCCTGATATTCAAATTTGGCCCCTGACATTTTATGTGGCCCCTGGTCACTAATTTCATAGACTTAAAGAACAAATCATATTGACCATTGTGCATACTATTGAAACTGAACTCCCTGTTTGCTCCCTAGCCCATGCCCCTGGCGCTAATCCTTCAATGTTTGTAGATCTGTAAGATCAGCCTGACCTGGTCAGGTGTATCAATATGGTGCAAAATTATTCAGCCCCTTTACTTTCAGTGCAGCAAACTCTCTTCAGAAGTTCAGTGAGGATCTCTGAATGATCTAATGTTGACCTAAATGACTAATGATGATAAATACAATCCACCTGTGTGTAATCAAGTCTCCGTATAAATGCACCTGCACAATGATAGTCTCAAAGGTCCGTCAAAAGCGCAGAGAGCATCATGAAGAACAAGGAACACACCAGGCAGGTCCGAGATACTGTTGTGAAGAAGTTTAAAGCCGGATTTGGATACAAAAAGATTTCCCAAGCTTTAAACATCCCAAGGAGCACTGTGCAAGCGATAATATTGAAATGGAAGGAGTATCAGACCACTGCAAATCTACCAAGACCTGGCCGTCCCTCTAAACTTTCAGCTCATACAAGGAGAAGACTGATCAGAGATGCAGCCAAGAGGCCCATGATCACTCTGGATGAACTGCAGAGATCTACAGCTGAGGTGGGAGACTCTGTCCATAGGACAACAATCAGTCGTATATTGCACAAATCTGGCCTTTATGGAAGAGTGGCAAGAAGAAAGCCATTTCTTAAAGATATCCATAAAAAGTGTCGGTTAAAGTTTGCCACAAGCCACCTGGGAGACACACCAAACATGTGGAAGAAGGTGCTCTGGTCAGATGAAACCAAAATTGAACTTTTTGCCAAAAATGCAAAACGTTATGTTTGGCGTAAAAGCAACACAGCTGAACACACCATCCCCACTGTCAAACATGGTGGTGGCAGCATCATGGTTTGGGCCTGCTTTTCTTCAGCAGGGACAGGGAAGATGGTTAAAATTGATGGGAAGATGGATGGAGCCAAATACAGGACCATTCTGGAAGAAAACCTGATGGAGTCTGCAAAAGACCTGAGACTGGGACGGAGATTTGTCTTCCAACAAGACAATGATCCAAAACATAAAGCAACATCTACAATGGAATGGTTCAAAAATAAACATATTCAGGTGTTAGAATGGCCAAGTCAAAGTCCAGACCTGAATCCAATCGAGAATCTGTGGAAAGAACTGAAAACTGCTGTTCACATATGCTCTCCATACAACCTCACTGAGCTCGAGCTGTTTTGCAAGGAGGAATGGGAAAAAATGTCAGTCTCTCGATGTGCAAAACTGATAGAGACATACCCCGAGCGACTTACAGCTGTAATCACAGCAAAAGGTGGCGCTACAAAGTATTAACTTAAGGGGGCTGAATAATTTTGCACGCCCAATTTTTCAGTTTTTGATTTGTTAAAAAAGTTTGAAATATCCAATAAATGTCGTTCCACTTCATGATTGTGTCCCACTTGTTGTTGATTCTTCACAAAAAAATACAGTTTTATATCTTTATGTTTGAAGCCTGAAATGTGGCAAAAGGTCGCAAAGTTCAAGGGGGCCGAATACTTTCGCAAGGCACTGTATTAGTGTATGATCTGTCTCTGTGTCTTAACCCTCTTTTTAGTTTAAATATGAAAATTACAATAAAATGTGATTTATTAGGGCTATTCCATTGCTTGGCTGCTTGTTATTTGGATTTGTTTAGTTCTAAAATATCTCCTTTCCACACATCAATCAGACTGAAAAATGCATACAAACCTAGGGTTTTCCCCAACTAATGTAAGATGCGCTGTGCCACCTTGTGGACTGGCTGCACCACTATTTATATATTTTAAAACTGTGTTGTCCAATAAGGCCATTATTTTCTCTAGATCACATGAAATGGCAGTTGCAGATGTTCAAATGCTGCCCCCCCCACTCCGGGCCTCCCATTGCCAGACTTAGCAGCATCACACTGTTAAACAAATCCTGGGGAGAACCCTGCAAACCCTAAACCTAATATCTTACGGTCTTGAATCTGCTGGGAAATAGGCTGGTGGACCAAAGCATTAGGGAAATTGCAGATACCGTTTAAGTAACCTAATTATGAGCACCATGGTAATATGCTGGTAATTATAATGTCTTTGTCTCCCTCTCTTTCTGTCAACAGAGGGTATATCTGGAGCCAAGCAGGACTACAGCCATGGCGATTCCAAGGACAACAAGTGCACCGTCTGCTCCCAGAGCTTCACTACTGAGAGCCAGCTACAGAGGCACCAGCGCGACCATGAGGCCAACGACAAGGCAAGCATAGTGCAAAGGGCCAGACGAGGCCGTTTGACACGACATAGGCTGGACAGACCTAGCCTGGGTGCCGGTCTCTTTCTGCTCTTTTGCCAACGCCTTATGGAATTGTCATGCCAATGTTTAGCTTGACAATGACAATGGAGTAAGCAAAAGCATAAACCCATCTGGGACCAGGCTAGTACAGACCTACCATAATAATCTCATTTGATATGGATAGAAATGTACTTCATTCACATGATTGATTTTGTGTATGTATGAATGGTGTGCCGGATGTGAAAACACTAGATATACGTTACATCCATTGTTGATGAAGGTAAAGAACCCCCCCAAAAAGTACCAGCATATAGGCCTAGTCCTTTTACTGATGTTTCTGCCCGACACACGGATGAGTTGTCCTCAGACAACAGTTGTAGCTTGTCCACAGAGATACAGCACGAGTAGATTTAAGTTTGTGTTTACAGCCATCAAGAGTGAGAGAGCCTCTTTGCAGGCCAGTGAGCAAACAGTCAGACAGACAGAGGTAACATCCTCTTAAGACAAATAGCCCCATGTATGAGGGAAATGTAGTGCCACTAGAGAGCAAATGCAACTGACAAGAGTTATTGAAGAAATAAATATATTAGAAAATATACCCAGGAAATAAGACCTTCAGCCACGCAGACCAACTGGCATTTACCTGAAAATTATAACAGGAGAGAAAATATACTGTCTGGACTATTTGTTATTGTAGGACTCAGTTACTCAGTCACATTTAAAAAAAAACGGTTAAGTAATTTAGCAGACAGTCCTATCCAGAGTGACATACAGGATCAATAAGGGTTAAGTGCCTTGCAAAGGCACATTTCCAGATTTTTCACTTGCTCTGCTTGCTGATTCGAATCAGCGATATTTCGGTTACTGGCCCAACACTCTTAACCACTAGGCTACCCGCAGCCCTCACAGTCACTCCCTTGTGTACACTCACTTACTTACTCACTGTCTTTTCTCTCTTTCTCCCTTCCAGCCTCACCGGTGCGACCAGTGTGCCCAGACGTTTAACGTGGCGTTCAACCTCACGCTCCACAAGTCCACACACGCCACCTCCAACCCCACCTGCCCGGTGTGCCACAAGAAGTTCTCCCGCGTGGCCAGTCTCAAGTCCCATATCATGCTGCATGAGAAGGAGGAGGTCAGTCAATCAGTGATATGGGGCGGCAGGTAGCCTAGTGGTTAGAGCATTGGGCCAGTAACCGAAAGGTTGCTGGATCGAATCCCCGAGCTGTCGTTCTGCCCCTGAACAAGGCTGTTCCTCGTCATTGTAAATAAGAATTTGTTCTTAACTGACTTGCCTAGTTAAATAAAGGTAAAATAAAAAAATATGATTGAACTCATTCAAACATGTAATAAAACAATTTGATTGTCTTCTATCTGCTGTGAAATATGGTTTATCGAAGGTTAAAATGTCATTTAATTATCTTATTTATTCAGTTAATTACTAAATATCTGTGGACTTTTTCACATCAGGTCACAACCATCCTCATAATAATAATAATAATAATAATGATAATACATATAATTTAGATAGGTGACAGCTTTCTAAAGGGCATGCATGTCTTCTGAATTGAGGTCCTTCTCTGTCCTCCTCTTGTCTGTGACCTCATCTTCTCGTCTCTTTCTCCGCCTCTGTTCTTTCCCCCTCTCCTCCTCTAGAATCTGATCTGTACAGAGTGTGGCGACGAGTTCATTCTCCACAGTCAGCTCATGCTGCATCTGGAGGAGCACCGCAAAGAGCTGTCTGGGGCCAAGGTGTACACCTGCAAGACCTGCAGCAAGGAGTTCAAGATGGCGGGCCAGCTCAAGGAACACACCAAGACCCACATCAAGATGAGGTTAGAGAGCGAGGGGACAGTAGCACAGAGGGTCTCAGGTTTATTGATACTGTTGTCTAAAGTGCTTGTTTAGCAACACATTACTAAGTGTACTGGGTGCCTCTTATCTCCCTGTGTCTTTCTGTTTCCTATTTTTCGTTTGGAGGACCAGCAGTTAAATTGTGTTTCAAAAGAACAACCTGACCCAAAGACTGTTTCCACATTGCGTTGATTTCTGTTTCTCTGCACTTGTTTTTTTCCGTCAGGCCACTCAGCTCGAATTCCAGAAACTACAAGAAGAATATTGATCGCAGTGGATTTACCAACAGCTGTCAGCATTGTGGCAAGACGTTTAAAAAGCCCAGCCAGCTCGTTCGACACACACGAATACACACAGGTAAGCAAAAGACAGCTGGGTCATGTTCATTATGGTACGCATCACAAAACATTGAAAAATATTTTGCAACTGAAAATGAGTCCTTCCCTGTTTGTATGTTTTCTTCCATTTCATGCCTAATGAACACGACCGAAGACTCAGATTTGGAGTTGGTAACTTCAGAAAGCAAATTAATTGGAGAGCATGAGATGAAATAATGGCCACTTCAGCCCTAGGCCCAGTCAGTGTGCTGTATCACTGTTGGACACCAGGGGTCTCCACCATGATTGGGAATAATCCTTGTCTCTCATCAACAAGGACTCCTTTTTCACTGTAGCACCTACTAAGGATTCTGTCACAGGAGGCTGCTGAAGGGAGGATGGCTCATAATAATGGCCGGAATGGAGTGAATGGAATGGCATCAAACACCTGGAGACCCTGTGTTTGATGTATTTTATAGCAATCTGCTCCAGTTGTTATTACGAGCCCGTTCTCCCCAATTAAGGTGCCACCAACCTAGTTAATACACAGGAGTCAAAGGCCACATTTGCCCTGAGAAATACAACAGGGCCATACAGTTGTCCCATACATGTTTCTACATTTCCCCTTTGTAAAATGTGTTGAAATAGATATGGCATATAGCCTTTAAAAACAATCTCCCAAAACATCCACTAAAATATAATAGTCATACTCTACGTGCATAGGGGCATTGTCATGCTGAAACAGGAAAGGGCCTTCCCCAAACTGTTGCCACGAAGTTGGGAGTACAGAATCATCTAGACTGTCATTGTATGCTGTAACATTGAGATTCCCCTTCACTGGAACTAACGGGCTTAGCCTGAACCATGAAAAACAGCCCCAGACCGATATTCCTCCTCCACCAAACTTTACAGTTGGCACTATGCATTGGGGCAGGCAGCGTTCTCCTGGCATCCGCCAAACCCAGATTTGTCTGTCGGATGCCAGATGATGACGCATGATTCATCACTCCAGAGAACGTGTTTCCACTGCTCCAGAGTCCAATGGCGGCGAGTTTTACACCACTCCAGCCGATGCTTGGCATTGCGCATGGTGATCTCAGGTTTGTGTGCAGCTGCTCGGCCATGGAAACCCATTTCATGAAGCTCCCGACGGACAGTTCTTGTGCTGACATTGCTTCCAGAGGCAGTTTGGAACCCGGTAGTAAGTGTTTGATGAGGAACGATGATGAGTTTCCACTTCACAATAACAGCACTTCCATTTGACCGGGGCAGCTTTAGCAGAGCAAAAATTTGACAAACTGACTTATTGTTAAGGTGGCATCCTATGACAGTGATACGTTGAAAGTCACTGAGCTCTTCAGTAAGGCCATGCTGATACCAATGTTTGTCTTTGGAGATTGCATGGCTGTGTACTCGATTTTACACATCTGTCATCAATGGCTGTGGCTGAAATTGCCAAATCCAATCATTTGAAGGGGTGTCCACATACACTTCTGAATATATACAAAAGTATCTTGCCAGTGGTGAGGAGAGTGACCCTGTTTAAACCCACAGCGTCATACACAGCTACTGACAGCTGTGTTGACATGCACACCCCCCCACACACACACACACGTATGATGCTAAGAAGGTGCCGACAGAGATAGTCGCCTCGCTTCAAGTCCTTAGGAAACTGCAGTATTTTGTTTTTTTAATGTATTATTTATTACATTGTTAGCCCAGAAAATCTTAAGTGATATTACATACAGCCGGGAAGAACTATTGGATATAAGAGCGACATCATCTTACCAACATTACGACCAGGATTACGACTTTCCCGAAGCGGATCCTTAGTTCGGACAACCACCCAGGACAGTGGATCTAATCCCAGAAGCCGTCCCAAAACAAGGTGCCGCTGAAGAGGTAGACATAGGGGCCTCCTGGACAGACTCCGTAGACGGGCACTCCGCCCACCGCTTCCGAGTATACTACTCGCCAATGTCCATTCTCTTGACAACAAGTCAGACGAAATTTAAGCAAGGGTTGCCTTCCAGACAGACATCAGAGATTGTAACATTCTCTGTTTCACGGAAACATGGTTCTCTCGGGATACGTTGTCGGAGTCGGATCAGCCACCGGACTTCTTCATGCGTAGGGCAGACGGCGATAAACACCTCTCTGGGAAGAAGATGGGCGAGGCTGTATGCTTCATGATTAACGACTCATGGTGTAATCGTAACAACATACAGGAACTCAAGTCCTTCTGCTCACCCGACCTAGAATTCCTTACAATCAAATGCCGGCTATATTATCTCCCAAGAGAATTCTCATTAGTTATCGTCACAGCTGTGTATATACCCCCTCAAGCAGACACTACGACAGCCCTCAAGGAACTTCACTGGACTCTATGTAAACTGGAAACCATATATCCTGAGGATGTATTTATTGTAGCTGGGGATTTTAACAAAGCAAATTTGAGAACAAGGCTACCTAAATTCTATACAGCATATTGATTGCAGCACTCGCACGGTAGAAACTCAAACAGCTTGTACCTGTGACTATAACCATTCAACGCTGGTCTGACCAATCGGAATCCACACTTCAAGATTGCTTTGATCACACGGACTGGGAAATGTTCCCGGCAGCCTCAGAGAATAACATCGATCTATACGCTGACTTGATGAGTGAGTTTATAAGGAAGTGCATTGGAGATGTTGTACCCCCTGTGACTATTAAAACCTACCCTAAACAGAAGCTGTGGATGGATGGCGGCATTCGCGCAAAACTGAAATCACAAACCACCACATTTAACCATGGAAAGAGGACTGGGAATATGTCTGAATATATAAACAATGTAGTTATTCCCTCCGCAAGGCAATCAAACAAGCGAAATGTCAGTATAGGGACAAAGTGGAGTAGCAGTTCAACGGCTCAGACACGAGATGTATGTGGCAGGTTCTACAGGAAATCACAGACTAGAAAAAGAAAACCAGCCCCATTTCGGACACCAACGTCTCGCTTCCAGACAAACTAAACACCTTCTTTGCCAGCTTTCAGGATAATACAGCGCCACCGTCACAGCCCACTAACATGGACCGCACCCTCCCTCTCCTTCTCTGTGGCCGACGTAATACATTTTAAACGTGTTAACCCTCACAGAGCTGTTAGCACAGACGGCATCCCTAGCCGTGTCCTCAGAGCATGCACAGACCAGCTGGCTGGTGTGTTTACGGACATATTCAATCGCTTCCAATCCCAATCTGCTGTCCCGCATGCTTCAAGATGGCCACCATTGTTCCTGTACCCAAGAAGGCAAAGGTAACTGAACTGAATAACTACTGCCCCGTACGTATCACTGACTTCTGTCATCATGAAGTGCTTTGAGAGACTAGTCAAGGATCATATCACCTCCACCTTACCTGCCACCCTAGACCCACATCGGTTTGCATACCGCCCCAACAGGTCCAAATATTGATGCAATCGCCTGCACACTGCCCTATCCCATCTGGGAAAGAGGAATACTTATTTAAGAATGCTGTTCATTGACTAATGCTCAGCATTTAACACCATGGTACCCTCCAAGCTCATCATTAAGCTGGAGGCCCTGGGTCTCAACCCCGCCCTGTGCAATTGGGTCCTGGACATTCTGACGGGCCGCCCCCCAGGTGGTGAAGGTAGGAAACAACATCTCCACTTCGCTGACCCTCAACACTGGGGCCCCACCCCACAAGGGTGCGTGCTCAGCCCCCTCCTTTACTCCCTGTTCACCCATGACTGCGTGGCCATGCATGCCTCAAACTCAATCATCACATTTGCAGATGACACAACAGTAGTGGGCTTGATTACCAACAACAACAAGATAGCCTGCAGGGAGGAGGTGAGGGCACTCAGTGTGGTGTCTGGAAAACAACCTTTCACTCAACATCAACAAAACAAAGGAGATGATTGTGGACTTCAGGAAACAGCAGAGGGAGCACCCCCTATCCACATTGAAGGGACAGTAGTGGAGGTGGAAAGTTTAAGTTCCTCAGCTTACACATCAAACAAACTGAAATGGTCCACCCACACAGTCAGTGTGGCAAAGAAGGTGCAACAGCGCCTCTTAAACCTCAGGAGGCTGAAGAAATTTGGCTTGTCATCTAAACCCTAACAAAGTTTTACAGATGCACAATCGATCATCCTGTCGGGCTGTATCACTGCCTGGTACGGAAACTGGTGCGGTCTGGGGGTGGTGCGGTCTGCACAATGCATCACCGGGGGCAAACTACCTGCCCTCCAAGACACTAACTCAGAGCTGCTGCTGCCTACATAGGGACTCATATCACTGGCCACTTTAATAAATGGTTCACTAGTCACTTTAAACAATTCCACTTTAATAATGTTAACATACAGTGGGGCAAAAAGATATTTAGTCAGCCACCAATTGTGCAAGTTCTCCCACTTAAAAAGATGAGAGGCCTGTAATTCTCATTATAGGTACACTTCAACTATGACAGACAAAATGAGAAAAACAAATCCGGAAAATCACATTGTAGGATTTTTAATGAATTTATTTGCAAATTATGGTGGAAAATAAGTATTTGGTCAATAACAAAAGTTTATCTCAATACTTTGTTATATACCCTTTGTTGGCAATGACAGAGGTCACACCATTTAATATAGGTAACGAGTGGAGGACAGAGGAGCCTCTTAAAGAAGAAGTTACAGGTCTGTGAGAGCCAGAAATCTTGCTTGTTTGTAGGTGACCAAATACTTATTTTCCACCATAATTTGCAAATAAATTCATTAACAATCCTACAATGTGATTTTCTGGATATTTTTTCTCTTTTGTCTGTCATAGTTGAAGTGTACCTATGATGAAAATTACAGGCCTCTCT
Source organism: Oncorhynchus clarkii lewisi (assembly GCF_045791955.1). Taxonomy (NCBI): domain Eukaryota; kingdom Metazoa; phylum Chordata; class Actinopteri; order Salmoniformes; family Salmonidae; genus Oncorhynchus; species Oncorhynchus clarkii. The sequence continues at coordinate 36,151,119 of NC_092149.1, forward strand.
CAGTGGGAGAACTTGCACAATTGGTGGCTGACTAAATACTTTTTTTGCTCCACTGTATCTTACATTACTCATCTCATATGTATAGACTGTACCTTATACAGTCTATTGCACCATCCCTATGCCCCTAATCCATATATTTATATGTACATATCCTTATTCCTCCCTTTAGATTTGTGTGTACTAGGTAGTTGTTGGGGAATTGTTAGATTTGATTTGAAATAAACGTAACATTTTCAAAAGTTGCCATTCCTCCTAATACACCTACTGATTTCCTTTCAGACATATCACCTGAGATAAGTGCACATTAAGCCCAGACTCCTCTGAGTTCATTCAGAGTTTCAGCTATCCTTCCTCACAGAGCCCCTCCGTGCCACTTCATCTTAATGTTAATTTGTGGGCTGGATGGATGACTAATGTTGTGCTGGAGATGGTTGGTCTGTGCTCTGAATCTCAAACAGCACATTAAGGGGATGTGCTGAGGGGAGCTATGGTGCCTCAAGCTCAGTCTGCAGGCTTCAGTTAGCTAACTGAAACTAAATCCGGTATCCTCATCTAAGTATCCACCTCTGCTCTGATTCTGCATCCTCATTGTCTAAAGCAAGACAGGTTAGTCCCTGTGGGCTTCTCAGCTTAGCTAAACTTAGATCTCCCTGAGCAGTCAGGCTTCAAGACGGGTTACTCAACCAAGACTGCTCTTCTCTGTGTCACGGAGACTCTCCGCACTGCCAAAGCTGACACTCACTGCTCTGTTCTCATCCTCTTAGTTCACGGTGTCAAAGCCAGCAGATAGATCTATCAGATCCTCCTCTCCACCCTCTCAGGGCTGGGCGTCTCATGCTCTGTGCACTCTTTGTTTGCATCATGCCTTGCAGGCCGCTCTTACCAAGTGACGTGGAGAGGATTTGTGGCATGCACCACATACTCTCATTACTGGTGTCCCACAGGGCTCGGTTCTAGGCCCTCTCCTCTTCTCTCTGTACACCAAGTCACTCGGCTCCGTCATATCCTCACATGGTCTCTCCTATCATTGCTTTGCGAATGACACTCAACCACTTTTCTCCTTCACCACTTCTGACATCCAGTTGGCGACACACATCTCTGTGTGCCTGGCAGATATCTCAACTTGGATGTCGGTCCACCACCTCAAGCTCAACTTAGACAAGACGAAACTGCTCTTCATACAGGAAGCGGCGCAGGTCCTAATCCAGGCACTCTCCTCTCCCGTCTGGACTACTTCAACTCGCTGTTGGTTGGCCTCCACTTGTGCCATCAAATCCCTACAACCTATCCAAAATGCTACAGACCGCCTGCCCCCACCTTCAGGCTATGCTCAAGCCCTACACCCCAACCTGAGCACTCCTTTCTGCCTCCTCAGATGTCTTGGCCCTCCCACTCTAAGCTGTTCTCTATCCTGTCACCCCAATGGTGGAACCAGCTTCCCCCTGAAGCTAGGACAGCAGAGTCCCTGCCCATCCTTCAAAAACATCTGAAACCCTACCTCTTCAAACTGTATCTTAAATAATCTTCATCTCGGTACTAAAATGTACATGTAAGCAATGGTTTTCCTATGGGATATAGACCCCTTTCTGTGTTTGCAAACATTGTCACGTGAGGGTGACACGTGCAAGTTGGTGGCAGAACAAGGGGTAGTTCTAATAGAACGGCATCAACAAAAAGCTTCTATTTACATGTTGCTTATGAGTGCATTTCACAGTACTTTTGGATTATAATTTGATTTTAAGGCTCGTATGAATGTCTTGCTTAACATTAATGTTTGTGTCATCGCAAATCAACTGCATTATAAACTCAGCAAAAAAAGAAACGTCCTATCACTGTCAACTGCGTTTATTTTCAGCAAACTTAGCACGTGTAAATATTTGTGTGAACATTACAAGATTCAACAACTGAGACATAAACTGAACAAGTTCCACAGACGTGAATTAATAGAAATGGAATAATGTGTTCATGAACAAAGGGGAGGTTCGAAATCAAAAGTAACAGTCAGTATCTGGTGTGGCCACCAACAACAAGTACTGCAGTGCATTGCCTCCTCATGGACTGCACCAGATTTGCCAGTTCTTGCTGTGAGATGTTACCCCACTCTTCCACCAAGGCACCTGCAATTTCCCGGACATTTCTGGGGGGAATGACCCTAGCCCTCACCCTTCGATCCAATAGGTCCCAGACGTGCTCAATGGGATTGAGATCCGGGCTCTTCGCTGGCCATTGCAGAACACTGACATTCTTGTCTTGCAGGAAATCACACACAGAACGAGCAGAATGGCTGGTGGCATTGTCATGCTGGAGGGTCATGTCAGGATGAGCCTGCAGGAAGGGTACCACATGAGGGAGGAGAATGTCTTCCCTGTAACGCACAGTGTTGAGATTTCCTGCAATGACAACAAGCTCAGTCCGATGATGCTGTGACACACTGCCCCAGACCATGATGGACCCTCCACCTCCAAATCGATCCCGCTCCAGAGTACAAGCCTCGGTATAACGGCCATTCCTTCGCCGATAAATGCGAATTCGATCATCACCCCTGGTGAGACAAAACTGCGACTCGTCAGTGAAGAGCACTTTATGCCAGTCCTGTCTGGTCCAGCGATGGTGGGTTTGTACCCATAGGCGACTTTGTTGCCGGTGATGTCTGGTGAGGACCTGCCTTACAACAGGCTTACAAGTCCTCAGTCCAGCCTCTCTGTCTATTGCGGACAGTCTGAGAGCTAATGGGGGGATTGTGTGTTCCTGGTGTAACTCAGGCAGTTGTTGTTGCCATCCCATTTCTGTCCTGCAGGTGTGATGTTCAGATGTACTGATCCTGTCCAGGTGTTGTTACACGTGGTCTGCCACTGCGAGGACGATCAGCTCTCCATACTGTCTCCCTGTAGTGCTGTCTTAGGCATCTCACAGTACGGACATTGCAATTTATTGCCCTGGCCACATCTGCAGTTCTCATGACTCCTTGCAGCATGCCTAAGGCATGTTCACGCAGATGAGCACTAATCCTGGACATCTTTCTTTTGGTGTTTTTCCAGAGTCAGTAGAAAGGCCTCTTTAGTGTCCTAAGTTCAACTTCAACCAGTAAAATGGCTCTTTGCTAGCTTTTGCTACAGGCTATATCAATGAGCGTTAGCATTCTAGCTAACAACTGCTGCATCCTAAATAAAACAATTTGCAAAGATCACAACCAAATGTAATCTTAGCGACTGTTCAAGCAAGAAGTATTTTGTTTAGAGGTAATGAAAACGTAAATCTAGGCTATGTTCAATGGGCACAGATGGCGATGGATTTCTTACTGCTGCACGCATCTGTGCTTGACGTCAGTGTGTCGTGTGCTGGGAATGGGTCTATTTAGTGGTGTGTTCTCCCTCTTCTTCTCTCTCCTTTCCCTTTGTACCCCCCAGGTGTATTGAGTATTGTGTGTTACACCTCACCAACGAGGTATACTTAAGCAATACGGCCCGATGAGGTGTGGTATATGGCTACAGCTAAGGGCTGTTCTTAAGCACGACTCAACGTGGAGTGCCTGGACACAGCCCTTAGCCGTGGTTTATTGGCCATATATCACAAACCCCTGAGGTGCCTTATTGCTTTTATAAACTGGTTACCAATGTAATTAGAGCAGTAAAACGTAATGTTTTGTCATACCCGTGGTATACGGTCCATCAGAATTCAGGGCTCAAACCACAGAGTTTATAATGAGTTTTTGAGTACTTGTTTCTGATTGGCTTGAATGGCATTCTAGAGCGTGCATTATTTCCCTATAATGCACAGTATAATTGCACGGTATAATTCAATGGCAATGTAGTTAATTCTTAAATGTTCTATTTTTTTTAGCTGCTTTTGAAAGCCAAAGTCAAATGGAAAATATCAATGGCATTGTTGAGTTCGATTTTCATAATAGCAAGCTAGGATATCAGCTAGCAAGTCTAATTGTTTGGTTACCAAGGCAACTACTCTAGCTATCTAGCTAGCTAGTAAACATGCTAGCTACTTCAGTGGATGTTGTCACATCTCTACTGGCAAATACGTGAAATTATAGCCATGGTATAAAATAGTCTCTATGCATTCTCTGGAGAATAATGCAACTCCGCGAAAGGTTCGTTCCACTCCGATAACGTGTTGTGGAGCACGCATTCCAGGTCATGCGTTATTTTCCAGAGAACTCACAGAGAACTCACAGCTCGAGCATTACAACAAAATCTATGGGCAAAAACACGTTAGCTGGCTAGTTGAGATTGAAATGTCTTATAAATAGCTCTCTGAAGTATGCAATGACTGACATGACAACAGGAAAACTGATGATGCAATACCCAATTTCGAAATTGCACCTTGTGCGTTCTACTATTACAACGTTCAAAAGTAAGTTGAACACCTGACTGAGTTCCTTTAATAATTCTGCCGACCCACAATTTGGGAACCACTGATCTATACCACCCAGGTGTATTGAGTTGCGTCCTCTCTCCCTCCTATTCTCTCTCCTCTCCCACCCAGGCGAACGGCCGTACAAGTGCAGCCACTGTAGCAAGGCTTTCAACCAGAAAGTGGTGCTGCAGACCCATATGGTGAGGCACACGGGAGAGAAGCCCCACCTCTGCACCTTTTGCCCCGCTTCCTTCTCGCAGAAGGGCAACCTGCACTCGCACGTCCAGAGAGTGCACTCTGAGGTAAACAATCAACTAACTACATCACCTGGCACATGGCACATCTCTGTTGCCCTTGTCTTTAATCAGTAGGCTGGGTGGAATTATTATTGGCAAATAACTTTCACCTGTCTGATCCTCAAAGTTGTCCATAAAGTGTCTACAAGGTAACGTGTGTATATACAGTACCATTCAAAACTTTGGACACACCGACTCATTTTAGGGTTATACATTGTAGAATAATAGTGAAGACATCAAAACTATGAAATAACACATATGAAATCATGTAGTAACCAAATTTGAGATTATTCAAAATAGCCACCCTTTTCCTCGATGACAGCTTTGCACACTCTTGGCATTCTCTCAACCAGCTTCATGAGGAATATTTTTCTAACAGTCAACTGAGTTGAGGTCGGGTAATTGTGGATGCCAGGTCATCTGATGCAGCACTCCATCACTCGCATTGGTCAGATAGCCCTTGCACAGTCTTGAGGTGTGTTTTGGGTCATTGTCCTGTTGAAAAACAAATGGTAGTCCCACTAAGCGTAAACAAAATGGGATGGCGTATCGCTGCAGAATGCTGTGGTAGCCATGCTAGTCAAGTGTGCTTTGAATTCAAAATAAATCACTGACATTGTCACCAGCAAAGCACCATCACACCTCCATACTTCATGGTGGGAACCACACATACAGAGATAATCCGTTAACCTACTCTGCGTCTCATAAAGACACGGTGGTTGGAACCAAAAATCTAAATTTTATACTCATCAGACCAAAGGACAGATTTCCTTCGGTCTAATGTCCGTTGCCCGTGTTTCTTGGTCCAAGCAAGTCTCTTCTTATTGGTGTCCTTTCGTAGTGGTTTCTTCGCAGCAATTCGACCATGAACGACTGATTCACGCAGTCTCCTCTGAACAGTTGATGTTGAGATGTGTCTGTTACTTGAACTCTGTGAAGCATTTATTTGGGCTGCAATCTGAGGTGCAGTTAACTCTGCTGAACTTATCCTTTGCAGCAGACTCTGGGTCTTCCTTTCCTGTGGCGGTCCTCATGAGAGCCAGTTTCATCATAGCACTTGATGGTTTTTGCGACCTCACTTTCAAAGTTCTTTACATTTTCCAGATTGACTGACCTTCATGTCTTAATGGAATGATGGACTGTCATTTCTCTTTGCTTATTTGAGCTGTTCTTGCCATAAAATCGACTTGGTCTTTTATCAAATAGGGCTATCTTCTGTATACCACCCCTACCTTGGCTCAAATGCATTAAGAAGGAAAGAAATTCCAGAAATGAACTTTTAACAGGCACTCCTGTTAATTGAAATGCATTCCAGGTGAGTGTGTAAAGATGTCATCAAGGCAAATGTGGCTTCTTTGAAGAATCTGAAGTATATTTTTATTTGTTTAACACTTTCTTTCAGTTAATACATGATTCCATATGTGTTATTTCATAGTTGTGATGTCTTCGTTATTATTCTACAATGTAGAAAATAGTACAAATAAAGAAAAACCCTGGCATGAGTAGGTGTTTCCAAAATGTTTACTGGTACTGTATATTTTAGCTATTTACATTTACTTTTGATACTTAAGTGCATTTAATACCAAATACTTTTAGACTTCTACTCAAGTAGTATTTTACTCGGTGACTTTTACTTGAGTCATTTTCTATTAAGGTACCTTTTACTCAAGTATGACAATTGGGTATTTTTTCCACCACTGATCTTTATCATGGGTGTTCATAATTTCGGGCCCCACCGTCTAGGGTAGAGTCTAAAATGCTGACCACACCACTCGCGAGCGAGCATTGCAAAATAAATGTACGCATACGTGTTATTCAATCATTGCACCCACACTAGTCACGTGCGCGAACGAGCGTCTGCTTTGCCAAGCGCTAAAATAGAAGTCAGTTCTATTTGTGACGCTGAACGCGGTGCAAGTCCTGCCTCTCCCATCTCCTCAATGATTTATAGAAGCAGATACCCACGTGCCATCTACTCATTGATTATACCCACGTGGGTGATTGAAAGATGAACTGAGGTCGGTCGTCGTGGTAATACTATGAAAGTTAGATGCCAATCGCAATATAGAGTCCAAAGAAGAAAAGCCTGGAAGGAGGAGAGATGACTAGAAACAATTCGGTTGACTGTTTTATGTGTGGATTAATTGTCGGAATAGCGGACCTTGTGTATTTCAGGTAAACTAACAACTCAACATTTATATTTCAGGACAAATTAGCTAGCAACAGCAAGCTAGCTAAATATGACAAATTAGCTAGCAACTGCAAGCTAGTTAAATATGACAAATTAGCTAGCAACTGCAAGCTAGCAAGCTAAATTGCCATAAATTTGTAATGCTTTTTGACCTGTCCCTAAATTTATATAATTGGTTCAGAGTTTGTTTTGATATTTCAACCTGCGTGTCGTGATCGCGTTTGGTGTGGGGGGGACAAAATATATTTGCGCGCATCCTGTCTGGGCATGGTGTAAGGGTCTCTGGACAGGCCCCCCTGTCTCGCTCTCTCTCTCTCACTTACTCCCACACTAGGTCACCCTCCTCCCGGCTCAATTGCTTCAATAGAGCAAGACTCTGTCTCTCACGTAAAAAAAAATTCAGTCTCTTAGACAGAGAATGAGCTTAAATTACTGTTAATTGTCCTCGTCACCTATGTGCCTATGTCATTCGAAAATGTATCTTGATGAGTCGTCTAGCTGAACGCAAGACCTGGCTGTTTCTCTATTATATGCCAGCCAGGTCATTTTAGGCTCCCTCAATATCCTGTAATGTCCATAGAAGAGCATGACTCCTCCGTCGGTTGCAGGCCCATAAAAAATGAAGGCGACTAATGGAGAGGAAGAGAGAGCGAGGATAGCTCCCAGCTCCTGTAGCCTCGATGGAGAGGCAGCTCTGTGGGGTCATGAATAGGTAATGGCACATGAAGAGATGACTCCGTCAGGGATGCAGGGCAGGGCACACAGATCGATGGATGGATCCAGACTAATGCTGCAATAGTTCATGATCTGCTGTCGCATTTTACCACTCAGAAAAGAAGGCTTACATTCTATTACACTGTGTGCAACGGAGCTTGTTCATTTAAAAAATGCCTCTTCATGCATTCTGATCACAGACAAAATCATACATTGTCAATGGTAGGAAATTTATTTTATGTGAAGGTGGGTCTTGTGTCTTCTGACCTTTGACCCCCGCCCCTTTGTCTTTAATCAGTTAGATATACGGAAATAATATTGGACATTCTTATGAAACAGAAGCTTCTATTACTGATGTAGCAACATTGCACACATCTAATGTGATTTTTTTCACATATTTGACGGTCCATGTGGAAAATAATGATCCTAAATGAAAAGCAGTCTCTGGGTTATTCAGTATGACGATGGCAGTCGAGGAGTTGGTGTTTTATAGGCAGCCGTTTTTGAGTGACTGGCTGTATGCTCTTCTGGATCTGAGTGCTACTTTCATCGAATTTGTGTCCAGTAGTCATCATTACTTACATTGATTCAAATGAGGACATGCAAATGTGAGGCTTCGTAGTTTTTTATTGAGGGGCTAACTCAATCAGATAGCCTTTCAATTTTCCCCACCCCTCACAACAAATACATGTGATCGTTTTATCAACTGACCATTTTTAAACGAATGATTCTAAAGATTCTAAAGAGCGCCTGTAGCGTGTTGTTGTCCGTCAGTGCTAATTGGCAATGATGCGGTGAGTTGATTTGAATCTGCCCCGAAAGCCCCAAATCATATTTATTCAACTTTTTTTTTGAATAATGCATGTGATTCTCACGAGTGTCCTTCAACCTACTCTGGCAGTCAGGACCTCGGCTTTATGAACGGGCTTTATGAATATATTAAAGTCGGATGGGAGTGGGAATGCATTTCATAAGCAGCATCTGGAGTATGGACAGGGAAGTGGGATTGTTTTTAGATTATCTCAAGGTTTTTGCATGAAATTGTTCTCTATCCTACTAATCGCTGCCTTATATTAGATTGCCCATTAAAATAATCAGAAGATGGATATTTGTAATATCTGTCTTGGCTGAAGATAAAATATGTATAATGTATACACTGATTGTGCAAAACATTAGGAACACCTGCTCTTTCCATGGCATAGACTGACCAGTTGAAAGCTATGATCCCTTATGGTCAGTTAAATCCACTTCAGTCATTGTAGATGAAGGGGAGGAGACGAGTTAAAGAAGGATTTTTAAGTCTTGAGACATGGATTGTGTATGTTAGCCATTCAGAGGTTGAATGGGCAGGACAAAAGATTTCGGTGTCATTTTGAACGGGGTATGGTAATAGGTGCCAGGCGCACCGGTTTGAGTGTCAAACCCAGCAGCATTCCAGTTCTTTTCACACTCAACAGTTTCCTGTGTGTATCAAGAACCCACCCAAAGGAAATCCAGCCAACTTGACACAACTGTGGGAAGCATTGGATTCAACATGGGCCAGCATCCCTGTGAAACGCTTTCGACACCTTGTAGAGTCCATGCCCCAACAAATTGTGGCTGTTCTGAGGGCAAAAGGGGTGCAACTCAATGTTAGGAAGGTGTTGCTAATGTTTTGTACACTCAGTGTACATCTTAGTTGGTATTAAATTAGAATGACATGGCATTAGGTAGTTTATTTTCACCTAATGTAAAATAATTTATTTTTAATATAAAAATGGACGAAGAATGTAGCTTTCTGCTAATTCCCAACAAAAGCATTTAATATAAAGTAATAATCACAGTTGTGTGTATACTGACTTTGTTTCCTGTATATGTGTCTCTTCAGCTTACGGGAGTACCACTGTTCCCGTGCATGGACTGTAGCTGTGTGTTCAAAAAGCTGGGCAGTCTCAACGCCCACATCAGCAAGATGCACATCTTGCTCATAGAGGAATCGGCCAACACACAGGTGAGTGAGTGCATGCAGATGATGTGAACTTCTGGAAGTTTCTCCTGATTCGGTTTCTGACCTCTGCATTCAGTTTGTTGCCTCACGCTGCAGCTAGCTTGATGCTGAAGGATCAGACACACACACACCCACACTGGAACCTCCCTGTAGCTCTACCACTACATGCAGATTCTTATGTGATTATTTCAGAGGGGGCTCAATATAAAGAAGCCTCTCGTTTTCATAATATGTCATTGTGTTTTTGTAAGTAAATGGAACCTTGAAAATCAGGTGTTCAGGTTCACTAGTAATTAGGTGAACTAGGCTTCCATAAAAAATGTTTGCTCATCAATGATGCACTGCAAAAAACGAAAGATAGAAAATGCTCTACACTGCTCAGATCAACTAACCTCTTCCATTCTCAGTATTCCCTTTTCTCCTCTCATTCTCTCCACCTTCACACCCTCCCTCGCTGTCCCGTAGGAGGTGGAGGAGTCGGGTCAGGGCGTGGCGGGGTCAGAGGGCAGCGAGGTGGTGACTGACGTGATCCAGCAGCTCCTAGAGCTGTCAGAGCAGGTGACAGGGGAGGGGAACCAGTCACAGCCCCAAGAACAGACCATCACCATGGAGACGGCCATCAACCAGGACATCCTACAGGTGGGAACCATAACACACTCAGGAATGCACGCATACATGTACATACACACGTATGCGCATAAGTGTACATGCACGCACAGACACACGAACGCACACACTCATGGATACATGTGTATACACACACACACACACACACACACACACACACACACACACACACACACACACACACACACCTGCCCTGCTATACTTGTGAGGACTTTTTGGGGACCAATTCAAAGTCCTATTTTCCCTAAACCTTACCCTAACCTTAACCCTAACTGTAACCCTAACCTTAACCCCTAAGCCTAAAATAGCCTTTTTACAAGGGAGGACCGGCAAACTTCTGGTACCGATTTCTAGAAAACAATAGGCTATATTGATTTAAACTGGTGTTGAGAACAACGTGGCAGAGGTGGGCGGCAGCGGAGTGAGGAGACGGGGAAACAGCCATTGGGCCTAGAAAAAGCTCAGAGAGAGGAACACTCACCTTAAAAACCTCTCTGGGATATGGGGGACGGTAGCTTCCCACCTCGCCAACAGCCAGTGAAAGTGCAGGGCGCCAAATTCAAAACAACAAAAATCTCATAATTAAAATTCCTTAAGCATACAAGTATTTTACACCATTTTAAAGATAAAATTCTCGTTAATCCAGCCACAGTGTCTGATTTCAAAAATGCTTTACAGCGAAAGCACCACAAACGATTGTTAGCTCACCACCAACTCACAGAAAAACACAGCCATTTTTCCAGCCAAAGAGAGGAGTCACAAAAAGCACAAATAGAGATAAAATTAATCACTAACCTTTGATCTTCATCAGATGACACTCATAGGACTTCCTGTTATACAATACATGTATGTTTTGTTCGATAAAGTGCATATTTATATAAAAAAAATCTCATTTTACATTGGCGCATTAGTTCTAAAACATGCAGTGATTGTGCACAGAAATACTCATTTTAAATGTTGATGAAAATTCAAGTGTTATTCATGGAACTTTAGATACACTTCTCCTTAATGCAAACGCTGTGTCAGATTTCAAAAAAACTTTATGGAAAAAGCATGATCTGAGCACGGCGCTCAGAACCCAAACCAGCCAAAAGAAATATCCGCCATGTTGCGCAGTCAACATTAGTCAAAAATAGCATTATAAATATTCACTTACCTTTGATGATCTTCATCAGAATGCACTCCCAGGAATCGCAGTTCCACAATAAATGTTTGTTTTGTTCGATAATGTCCATGATGTCCATTTATGTCCAAATAGCTTCTTTTGTTAGGGCGTTTGGTAAACAAATCTAAAAGCGCGTTCAGATCCAGCCGAACGTCGGAGTTCCGTTACAGCCAGTAGAAACTTGTCAAACTAAGTATAGAATCAATCTTTAGGATGTTTTTATCATAAATCTTCAATGATGTTCCAACCGGAGAATTCCTATTTCTGTAGTAAAGCAATGAAACGAGAGCTAACTCTCTCGTGACCGCGCCTCAGAGCCTGTGGCAATCTGCCAGACACCTGACTCATTCCTCTCTTATTCGGTCCCACTTCACAGTAGAAGCCTGAAACAACGTTTTAAAGACGGTTGACATCTAGTGGAAGCCTTAGGAAGTGCAACAACCAATATTTGTATCTACAATAGGGGCTGAGTTAAACTACAAGCCTCAGATTTCCCACTTCCGGGTTGAATTTTCCTCAGGTTTTCGCCTGCCATATGAGTTATGTTATACTCACAGACATCATTCAAACAGTTTTAGAAACTTCAGAGTGTTTTCTATCCAATACTACTACTAATATGCATATATTAGCATCTGGGACAGAGTAGCAGGCAGTTTACTCCGGGCACCTTATTCATCCAAGCTACTCAATACTGCCCCCCTGTCACCAAGAAGTTAATTATGATCAACTGAATGATGAAAATATTAGATTAAAGTAGGCTAATGCAATTGAAGGCATGTATCAAATTCTTGCTTGGACTGAAACTCCCAAAGTCATATCCAACCCTTTATACACATTTAAAGCAATAGTCGTGTGTGTGTGTGGTCACCTAGATGATCATTTCAGCACTGTTTTGATTGGGACAGCGCCATCGCACTGCTTTGAGGCAAGCGTTGGGGATTTTCTTTCTCACTGGATCTCAGTTGAGGTGTGTGCTAATGATCATCTTTATACTAGTTTTCTCATTACATTAGCTGATCAGAACGTTTTGCTTGCATGTTATGCAAGTGGATTTTTCTCTTCACTCGCGTAGTAGCCTGTCTTACTCCCTTCAAAAAGCCTGTGACTTGTCTCATAGTCAATCAATGTGATTCCCCCCCCCCCCCCACTGAATCTGTCTGTATATTTGGTTAATTGATCTCTGGCTGGTAGCTTGTTTATTCATTCACTGACCAGAAACATTTAGCATGCAATAATGTAGCCTAAATCTACTAATATACTTATCTATTGCCTTCATATAGAGCCAAGGCTATTTTCTTATTGTCCCAATCCCGCTGAAACCCAAAATCTTGACTCCTGTCTCGCATGAAAAATCCTAACTATATTCTGTAATCCAGGGGTTGGATTATCCAAGCACATCTATTTTATTTTATTTTTTTACCTTTATTTAACTAGGCAAGTCAGTTAAGAACAAATTATTATTTTCAATGACGGCCTAGGAACAGTGGGTCAACTGCCTTGTTCAGGGGCAGAACGACAGATGTTTACCTTGTCAGCTCGGGGATTTGAACTCGGTTACTAGTCCAACGCTCTTAACCACTAGGCTACCCTGCCGCCCCAATGCATGCCAAAATACCGCTATAACATTTCACACGCTTCTCTGCGCTGTCTTGTATTGCCGCCCATTATGAGAGCTTCCCTAGAGAATGTGTGATCAACAAATGGTGAGAGTAGATATGGATATTTACATTTTTAAACATAGATAAAATATAACACCTTGATATTTAAACAATTTCCTCTCTCCATCTCCCCGATCTGTATAAACATCAACTAGATTTAGCCAAATAGAATATCTCCTGTCATTCGTTGGAGGTTATCTAGGAAGCGTAGCAATTTTGCTCAATTTACTTTTGCTTGATGGCGATTACAAAGTTGGTGTTATTCGACAACGCTATAGACTGTCTTGGGGTGCACTCTGTGTGTGCTCTGTGTCCAGATAGCCTAGGCCTACTGCTGAAATGAGCTGAATTAATTGAGGAACATGATTTCGCAATTCACAACAATGTCATTGGCAATCAAAGTTACTGTGTCGTTACTAAATATCAGTTTCACTTGCTGTGAATTCTTTAAATAGTGGCACAGCGACAATCTTGTTTTGTGAGAACCCTGGCATAGTGACCACATCTTGGTTTTAAACCTGGTTTTGAATGGGAATCAGTTTTTGGCTCACTTTAAATGTCAGACCAGGCTTGGGTTGGACCGGGATCAAATTGTCAGTTTGCTTCTGATGAGAACTTAATTGGGGTCTTGTGTGCAGTCTGGCAGTGTCAATTATGCGTGTGCTTTGAATTTATGATGACTTTTTGTGAAGTAAATACACTAGGCTTAAGGCTTCTTTGCGACAACCTGTTTGGATAATGTGATATTTTATTTCTTGCAAATCTGCTGCGGCGGGCGTATGTTGTGTATTTCGTGGAATTGCATTAGTGCGACATTGGGGTAAAACGTTGTAATTTCCCTTTTTTGGAGAAATGTGAAGAGTGGGCCCAGGATAGTCCCGGGATCCTGGTTACCGGTGTTAATCCCTAGCGTCATGTAGCCTAGCTCCAATAATGTGATCGAGGCATACAGCACAGTACTATCCAATACTGTGGATGGGAAAAAAATGTACTAATTCATAGTATTAGTCACAGTTTTTTGTTAAACGCTGTCACCCCTGAACCCACACCCATACAGCAAGCCCTGGAGAACAGTGGGTTGAGCGTGGTTCAGTCCCAGACCAACGGAGCGGCCAGACAGACTCAGAGCCATGCCGCTGAGGGGGCTCTACCTGACAGTAAGAAGTTACCAGGCCAGGACAAAACCGCCAAGAAGGAGAAGAAAAGTATCTTCAAAAAACCTGTACAGATGCCAGGTAGGGCATACCCCAAATAATGTTCTTGTGTTTGTCACCGTCTCTCCGTTCTGTTTCAACTCCCATCAGTTTACTAGCGCGTGAAATGTCCATTGACAATAAACAGGTATATTGCATATAGTGCATTCGGAAAGTATTCAGACCACCTTCCCTTTTTACCACATTTTATGATGTTACAGCCTTATTCTAAAATGGGTTAAATACATGTTTTTCCTTGTCAATCTACACACAATACCCCATAATGACAAAGCGAAAAAAGGTTTTTAAAAGTCTTTGTAAACGTATTCAGTCCCTTTACTAGTGGACTCGAAATTGTGCTCGGGTGCATACTGTTTCCATTGATCATCCTTGAGCTGTTTCTACAACTTGATTGGAGTCCACCTGTGGTAAATTCAATTGATTGGACATGATTTGGAAAGTGACACACCTGTCTATACAAGGTCCCACTGTTGACAGTGCAGGTCAGAGCAAAAACCAAGCCATGAGGTGGAAGGAATTGTCCATAAAGACAGGATTGTGTCAAGGCACAGATCTGGGGAAGGTCTACCAAAAAATGTCTGCAGCATTGAAGGTCCCCAAGAACACAGTGGCCTCCATCATTCTTAAATGGAAGAAGTTTAGAACCACCAAAACTCTTCCTAGAGCTGGCAACCTGGCCAAACTGAGGGATCGGGGGAAGAATGGCCTTGTTCAGGGAGGTGACCGAGAACCGTATGGTCACTCTGACAGAGTTCCTCTGTGGAGATGGGATTACCTTCCAGAAGGACAACCATCTCTGCAGCACTCCACCAATCAGGCCTTTATGGTAGAGTGGCCAGACGGAAGCCATTCTTCATTAAAAGGCAAATGACAGGCCACTTAGTTTGCCAAAAGGCTCCTAAAGGACTCTCAGACCATGATAAACAAGATTCTCTGGTCTGATGAAACCAAGATTGAACTATTTGGCCTGAATGCCAAGCATCAGGTCTGAAGGAAACCTGAAACCATCCCTGCGGGATCGAGGGAAAGATGGAAGGTTCTAGTCAGGGCAGTGGGAAAAATGAACGCCGCAAAATACAGAGAGATCCTTGATAGAAACCTGCTCCAGAGCGCTCAGGACCTCAGACTGGGGTGAAGGTTCACCTTCCAACAGGACAACGACCCGAAGCACACAGCCAAGACAAAGCAGGAGTGGCTTCAGGACAAGTGTCTGAATGTCCTTGAGGGGTCCAGCCGGACTTGAACCCGATCTAACATATCCGGAGAGACCTGAAAATAGCTGTGCAGCAACTCTCCCCATGCAACCTGACAGAGCTTGAGAGGATTTGCAGAGAAAGATGGGAGAAGCTCCCCAAATACAGGTGTGCCAAGCCTTTAGCGTCATACCCAGGAAGCCTCAAGGCTGTAATTGCTGCCAAAGGTGCTTCAACAAAGTACTGGGTAAAGGGTCTGATTACTTAAGTAAATGTGATATTTCAGTTTTTTTTATTTTTATATATATATATAAATTTGCAAAGAATTTTTTTTAAATCAGTTTTTGCTTTGGCATTTTAGGGCTCCAACAATTTAAATCATATTTGAATAAGGCTGTAACATAACAAAATGTGGAAAAAGTCCAGGGGTCTGAATACTTTCCAAATGCACTATATATTGAGAGTTTCAATTGATCCCCAGAATTGATGGAATTTAAGTGTATTTCATCTCGGCTCTGTGCCTGCTCCCCTCATGTGGGACCGGTGTCGTATCCATTAGGGCACACTATAACAAAACGTTTTGAAACCTAACACGAAAATGAATGTTTGTTATTGGCCAGGTCCAAGGTAGTCTCTCCCTGTTTCAGTCCGTCTTTCTTCCATTTGATGCTTAATGAACACAACCCATGTCACCTCTTTCCCCCTTCCCCATAGGCTCCATCAGGGAGGAGAACGGCGTGCGGTGGCACAGCTGCCCTTACTGCAGCAAGGAGTTCAAGAAGCCCAGCGACCTGGTGCGCCACGTCCGCATCCACACACACGAGAAGCCCTTCAAGTGCAAGCAGTGCTTCCGTGCCTTTGCCGTCAAGAGCACCCTCACTGCCCACATGAAGACGCACACAGGCGTCAAGGCCTTCGAGTGCCAGTGCTGCATGAAGTGCTTCTCCACGTCGGGCAGCAGGAAGGTCCACATGCGCCTACATACAGGTGAGTGATTATTATGGCGTTGTCATTATGGTGTGATATTAGCACCAACTGAGATTTGAACTCAACCATTTTGATTGTATTCATAGATACACATTTGGTTCATTTTCATGCCAGCCAGGTAGGCTATACTCCTGTTGTAAAGATAAGCAATGTGCTTAATATTTGTTAATATTAGGAAAGTTGTGAAACATATATATAGTAGGCCTAGTCTATATAAAGCTGATGGGATCCTCTTCTATTTAGTAGAGGCCATCACTCTGTTTTCTCACGCAATTGCATAGCCTATAGAAATGTTGAGCAACATGGGCTCATGGGCTCTCATGAAGTGTTTGATTAGATTTTCGATTACATTTGCATTGATGTCAGAGTGATTTAGAGGGACAATAGAGTGCTGAGTACCAGTCAGTTAGCAAGTTTGGTAGGCTACTATCAGCAGCATCAGAGCTTGGAGAAGCCTAATTATCGTGACTAAACGGTTATGTGGAATTTGACTGCCTTCATGAGTCGTGACCACTGGTGTGGCGGTAATACGGTCACCGCAACAGCCCTACTCATATTCGAGCAGTGAATATCAAAGATTCAACCACAAAGACCAGGGACGTTTTTCAATGCCTTGCAAAGAAGGGCACATATTGGTCAATGGGTAAAAACAAAAAAACATTGATTATATAACCCTTTGAGCATGGTGAAGTTATTAATTACATGTTGGATGGTGTATCAATGCACCCAGTCACTACAAAGATGCAGGGATCAAATCAAACTTTATTTGTCTCATGTTCCGAATACAACAAGTGTAGACCTTACCGTGAAATGCTTACTTACAAGCCCTTGACCAATAGTGCAGTTCAAGAAGAGTTAAGAAAATATTTACCAAATAAACTACAGTAAAAAATAATACAAAGTAACACAATAAAATAACAATAACGAGGCTATATACAGGGGGCACCGGTACCGAGTCAGTGTGCTCTCGATGGTGCAGCTGTATAACTTTTTGAGGATCTGGGGACCCATGCCAAATCTGTTCAGTCTGCTGAGGGGGAATAGGTTTAGTCGTGCCCTCTTCACGACTGTCTTGGTGTGTTTGGACCATGATAGTTCGTTGGTGATGTGGACACCAAGGAACTTGAAACTCTCAACCCGCTCCACTACAGCCCTGTTGATGTTAATGGGGGCCTGTTCGGCCCGCCTTTTCCTGTAATCCATGATCAGCTCCTTTTGACTTGCTCACGTTGAGGGAGACGTTGTTGTCCTGGCACCACACTGCCAGTTCTCTGACCTCCTCCCTATAGGCTGTCCGCAATGTTGTCGTCAGCAAACTTAATGATGGTGGTGGAGAGCATTCCAAGACGCGTGAAAGCTGTGATTGTAAATCAGGCTTATTCCACCAAATATTGATTTCTGAACTCTTCCTAAGTTAAAATGTTAGGATTGTGTTGTATAAAAATGGTTATGAACTTTATTTTCTTTGCATTATTCAAGGTCTGACAACACTGCATCGTTTTTGTTATTTTGACTAGTTGTCATTTTCTGCAAATAATGCTCTAAATGACAATATTTTTATTTGGAATTTGGAGAAATGTTGTCAGTAGTTTATAGAATAAAACAAACATTTCCATTTTACCCAAACACTTACCTACAGTTGAAGTTGGAAGTTTACATACACCTTAGTCAAATACATTTAAAATCAGTTTTTCACAATTCCTGACATTTAATCCTTGTAAAAATCAATCGCTTTATTTTAAGAATGTGAGATGTCAGAATAATAGCAGAGAGAATGATTTATTTCAGCTTTTATTTATTTCATCACATTCCCAGTGGGTCAGAAGTGTACATAGACTCAATTGGTGTTTCGTAGCATTGCCTTTAAATTGTTTAACTTGGGTCTAAAGTTTCGGGTAGTCTTCCACAAGCTTCCCACAATAAGTTGGGTTAATTTTGTCCCATTCCTCCTGACAGAGCTGGTGTAACTGAGTCAGGTTTGTAGACCTCCTTGCTTGCACACACTTTTTCAGTTCTGCCCACACATTTTCTATAGGATTGAGGTCAGGGCTTTGTGATGGCCACTCTAATACTTTGACTTTGTTGTCCTCAAGCCATTTTGCCACAACTTTGTAAGTATGCTTGGGGTCATTGTCCATTTGGAAGACCCATTTGCGACCAAGCTTTAACTGATGTCTTGAGATGTTGCTTCAATATATCCACATAATTTTCCATCCTCCATGATGCCATGTATTTTGTGAAGAGCACCAGTCCCTCCTGCTGCAAAGCACCCTCACAACATGATGCTGCCACCCCCGTGCTTCATGGTTGGGATGGTGTTCTTCGGCTTGCAACACTCCCCCTTTTTCCTCCAAACATAACAATGGTCATTATGGCCAAACAGTTCTATTTTTGTTTCATCAGACTAGAGTACATTTCTCCAAAAAGTACGATCTTTGTCCCAATGTGCAGTTGCAAACCGTAGTCTGTCTTTTTTATGGCGGATTTGGAGCAGTGGCTTCTTCCTTGTTGAGTGGCCTTTCAGGTTATGTCAATAAAGGACTCGTTTTACTGTGAATATAGATACTTTTGTACCTGTTTCCTCCAGCATCTTCACCAGGTCCTTTGCTATTGTTCTGGGATTTGCACTTTTCGCACCAAAGTGCGTTCATCTCTAGGAGACAGAATGCGTCTCCGTCCTGAGCGGTATGACGGCTGCGTGGTCCCATAGTGTTTATTCTTGCGTACTATTGTTTGTACAGATGAACGTGGTACCTTCAGGCGTTTGGAAATTGCTCCCAAGGATGAACCAGACTTGTGGAGGTCTTGGCTGATTTCTTTTGATTTTCCCATGATGTCAAGCGAAGAGGCACTGAGTTTGAAGGTAGGCCTTGAAGTACATCCACAGGTACACCTCCAATTGACTCAAATTATGTTAATTAGCCAATCAGAAGCTTTTAAAGCCATTACATAATTTTCTGGAATTTTCCCAGCTGTTTAAAGGCACAGTCAACTTAGTGTATGTACATTTCTGACCCACTGGAATTGTGATACAGTGAAATAATCTGTCTGTTAACAATTGTTGGAAAAATTAGAAATTTGTGGAGTGGTTGAAAAAACGACCTAAGTGTATGTAAACTTCTGACTTCAACTATATAAATAGTAAAACCAGAGAAACGGATCATTTTGCAGTGGTCTCTTAATTTTTTCCAGAGTAGTATTATGACAACATTTTGCCCGTTTTGGACTTCGGTGAAGTTCTTTTCAGTTGTTCGGGCAGCTGGAGTCAAGCGAGTCTACACCCCTTTGTCTGTGATTGGTCAACAGTAGGGATTCTTCAATAAAGTCTTTGTTGTCATTCAAAGAGATGGCTTGTTTTCATGCAACACATTTTTGGGGGAAAATACTGCACCAAACATTCTAGTTAGATGTAAAATTGAGCGATTTAAGATCTCTTTGGCAAAAACGTAAAAATGAATGACAGATTTCTAGAGTTATCTTAGATGAATTCTGACTATTCGGAGGAATCGTATACTGGCTATGGCGTCTCAAAATGGACAAACAATACTATAGCCGCTTGAAAAAGAAAAGTGAAGGTCTTTAAAGCGAGTATGCGAGTTCGGCTAGTTGCTGACAACTTTAGGCGTTGGCGTCCACAGGATTCTTTTGATTTTATGTCATCTCTCAGGAGACATTGGTACGTTAAATCGATTTCGGCCTACTCAATATGATACTGTTTAAGTATGTATTTTCTCTAGTGTGTCTCTTGATTAAACTGATATGAATACATTTCCATTTCAAAACTGATGCAGTTTGTTCTCGTTATTTTTATTTCATTCTATGTGCTAATTGATGCGAATGTTCTTGTTGTCAGGTGTGCGTCCGTTCCCGTGCCCTCACTGTGACAAGATCTTCCGTACGTCGGGCCACAGAAAAACGCACATCGCCTCCCACTTCAAGAGCCTGCAGCAGAAGAAGCACAAGTTCCCACGCAAAATCCACAGAACCAAGGTGTCCAAGAGCAACCTACCTCTGCCTGATATCCCCCTGCAAGAGCCCATACTCATCACGGACCTCGGTAACGCATGCATACTCGCTCGCTCCCTCACATTCACGCATGCACACACATACACACGCACTTTGTTCATATTGTCCCCTCCTCCCCAGGTCTCATCCAGTCCCAGAACCCTCGCCTGGTCTTTCAGACATACCTGGAGATGGTGGACAATGATCGGCCATACAAGTGTCCCTGCTGTAACAAGGCCTATAAGAAATCCAGCCACCTCAAGCAGCATGTTAGGTACAGATATCCTCTATATACACACACACACACACACACACACACACACACACACACACACACACACAGAGTTTGTATTCACATGTATTCCTTTAGAAATATCATCCTCTCTGAAGCAGCCGAATGTAGCAGTGAATGTATTTCTGATACAGTGCATGGATATATAGTTGTGAGAGGAAGTTATATATTTCGCCTCAGCTTCGATCTTCTTGTACCTTGTCACTGGGATAAGCCTGCTGTAGCATGTCAGACAGCTGCTGAGCTGCCGTTATCAGTGGAGTTAGAGTCCACCCCTGTGGCTTAGGGGCATTAGCTCCTCATTTAATGCGAGAGGGATGAGCCGGGCTGAGCAGAGCCCGGGGATGGACAAGGAGGCAGGGGGAGGAGGGCTCAGCACATGGCAGAGGGTTTGAGCCACTGGCAGACACATGGGTTCAATTAGTATTTGTTTTCTTTCACATACTTTGAGGGTTTTATTGAGCCTGCCTAGAGTGCCAGGCAAACTTGATCAAACGCAGTTAAAGTACAGTATATACATTACCGTTCATAAGTTGCAAAATGAATAGGAAATTTAGTCAAGAATTATTTTGAATTGAAATAATAATTGTGTCCTTCAAACTTTGTTTTTGTCAAAGAGTCCTCCATTTGGAGCAATTACAGCCCTGTAGACCTTTGGCATTCTAGTTGTCAATTTGTTGAGATAATCTGAAGAGATTTCACCCCATGCTTCCTGAAGCACCTCCCACAAGTTGGGTTGGCTCGATGGGCACTTCTACGGTCCATCTGCTCCCACAACAGCTTTATAGGGTTGCGATCCGGTGACTGTGCTGGCCATTCCATTATAGACAGAATACCAGATGACTGCTTCTTCCATAAATAGTTCTTGCATAGTTTTGAGCTGTGCTTTGGTTCATTGCCCTGTTGTAGGAAGAATTTGACTCCAATTAAGCTCCGTCCGCAGGGTATGGCATGGTGTTGCAAAATGGAGTGATAGCCTTCCTTCTTAAATATCCATTTTACCCTGTACAAATCTCCCACTTTACCTCAACCAATGCACCCCCAGACCATCACATTGCCTCCACCATGCTTGACAGATGACATCAAGCACTCCTCTAGCATCTTTTCATTTTTTTATGCATCTCACTAATGTTGTTCTTTTTGATCTGAACACCTCAAACTTAGATTAGTCTGTCCATAACACTTTTTTCCCCAGTCTTCCTCAGTCCAGTGTCTGTGTTCTTAATCTTTTCTTTTTATTGGCCAGTCTGAGATATGGCTTTTTCTTTGCAACCCTGCCTAGAACGCCAGCATCCTGGAGTCGCATCTTCACTGTTGACGTTGTTTTGCGGGTACTATTTAATGAAGCTGCCAGTTGAGGACTTGTAAGGCATCTGTTTCTTAAACTGGGCACCAGGGCTTCCCACTCCTCTTTCTATTCTGGTTGGAGCCAGTTTGCTCTTCTGTGAAGTGAGTAGTTCACAGCTTTGTATGAGTTTCTTGGCAATTTCTCGCATGGAATAGCCTTCATTTCTCAAAACAAG
Organism: Oncorhynchus clarkii lewisi; assembly: GCF_045791955.1. Classification (NCBI taxonomy): domain Eukaryota; kingdom Metazoa; phylum Chordata; class Actinopteri; order Salmoniformes; family Salmonidae; genus Oncorhynchus; species Oncorhynchus clarkii. The sequence goes on from NC_092149.1 coordinate 36,173,339, forward strand.
AATAGACTGACGAGTTTCAGAACAAAGTTCTTTGTTTCTGGCCACAAATGCTGATGCTCCAGATACTCAACTAGTCTAAAGAAGGCCAGTTTTATTGCTTCTTTAAATCGGCACAACAGTTTTCAGCTGTGCTAACATAATTGCAAAAGGGTTTTCTAATGATTAATTAGCCTTTTTTTAAATTATGAACTTGGATTAGCTAACACAACATGCTATTGGAAGACAGGAGTGATGGTTGCTCATAATGGGCCTCTGTACGCGTGTGTAGATATTCCTTAAAAAATCTGCCGTTTCCAGCTACAATAGTCATTTACAACATTAACAATATCTACACTGTTTTTCTGATCAATTTGATGTTATTTTAATGGACAATTTTCTTTGCTTTTCTTTCAAAAACAAGGACATTTCTAAGTGACCCCAAACCTTTGAACGGTAGTGTATGCAAAAGTACTTGGATTCCCCTTCAAATTTGTGGATTCAGCCACGCCCATTGCCCATGACTTTCAATGTGGCACCATCATAGAATGCCACCTTTACAACAAGTCAGTTCGTCAAATTTCTACCCCGCTAGAGCTGCCTCAGTCAACCGTGAGTGCGGTTATTGTGAAGTGGAAATGTCTAGGCGCCGCGAAGTGGTAGGCCATACAAGCTCACAGAACGCGAGTGCGGAGTGCTGAAGCGCATACCGCATCAAAAATGGTCTGTCCTCGGTTGCAACACTCACTACATAGTTTCAAACTGCCTCTAGAAGCAACGTCAGCACAATCATTGTTAGTCTGGAGCTTCATGAAATGGGTTTCCATGGCCGCGCAGTGGCACACAAGCTTAAGATTACTATGCGCAAGGTCGAGCATCGATTGGAGTGGTGTAAAGCTTGCCGCCATTGGAGAAGTAGAAACGCGTTCTCTGGAGTGATGAATCACACTTCACAATCTGGCAGTCCGACGGACGAATCTGGGTTGGCAGATGCCAGGAGAACGCTACCTGCCCCAATGCATAGTGCCAACTGTAAAGTTTGGTGGAGGAGGAATAATGGTCTGGGCTCCTTAGTTCCGTTGAAGGGAAATCTTAACGCTACAGCATACAATTGCATTCTAGACAATTCTGAGCTTCCAACTTTGTGGCAACAGTTTGGGGAATGCCCGTTCCTGTTTTTGCATGACAATACCCCTGTGCACAAAGCGAGGTCCATACAAATGGTTTGTCGAGATCAGTGTGGAATAACTTGACTGGCCTGCACGGAGCCCTAACCTCAACCCCATCGAACATCTTTGGGATGAATTGGACCGCGGACTGCGAGCCAGGCCTAATCGACCAACATCACTAATGCTCACTTATGCTCTGGTGGCTGAAGTCCCCGCAGCAATTTTCCAACATCTAGTGGAAAGCCTTCCCAGAAGAGTGGAGGCTGTTTTGGCAGCAATAATTTTGCAATTAGATGTTAAGCTAGCAGGTGTACACATACTTTTGGTCATGTTGTGTATTTAAAGTATAGAAAACAAATACAATTTGAACCCAGGTCTGGCTAATGTCTACTGTCTATGCCCTGTGGGCCTGGTTTATGATAGGACAGGCCAGTTAGAGAGGAAAGCATGTACAGAGGGAAAATATTTGAAGGGATTTAGGGACAGAGGGGGAGAGAAATATTCAAATGTGGGGTGGCAGGTAGCCTAGTGGATAAGAGCATTGGGCCAGTAACCACAACAGTAATTGCTCCTGTAAGTCGCGTCTGCTAAATGACTAAAATGTGTGACAGGCCATTTTATTTTGTCTGGTTTAATCTCCAGGTCGTTGTCAGGAATAACGTGTAATGTCACAGTGATGGATAGGTCTTATTTTTGTTTTCAGTAGCCTAAGTCATTACAGGTCCATTAACTAGCAAATGTATCTGGAAAATGTCATCCCGCCATTTACCACAGGAACAAAATCCCTCTACAATGAGTATTGCATTCAGTTTCTGTGTTTTTTTCTTAGGATGAGAAAAATGGGAGATTGAAGTTTGGGGCTCCAAGGAGTAATTGGCGAGCGATATTCATTGATTCTCTCAAGATGTCGTTTTGCCCTTTGGGCTGACACATCGAATCTTCCCCTTTTACTAAAATGTTTCTTCGTTTCACTACTGTGGGGAAAAGAAAAAAGTAACAGCCTATTTAATAAAGGTCACAGTCTCGATAAACAAGGAAACAAAAGTTGACCTTAATGTTAATATAATATAATATAAAACCTTAATAACAACGTTGCCTTCGCTGCTCTGCTCAGTCTATCTGAGATTGATGTTCTGTATTCCCTCCTGTCTGTTTACTTTAGACCTAGGACCGAGCCCAAGTCAAAACTCTGTCACATTATACTGATAAACGTGTTCCTCAGAGGGAATTTACTGCATACACCAATCATAACGTATAATGCTTACTGTTTTTTTTTATTTTTAGGATTTGCAAATTCGAGTCCCTTGACATGTATAGAACTATTTATTCTCCCTAATTTGAGCCATTGACTCAGACCATAACACACCCAGTCATAACATCACCTGTCATAACATTACATTCATAACATTCTACTATACCCAGGGTTGATATGCAAAGTGTTTGTGATATGACCAGAGGGAGATTCTTGCGGATCAAAACGTTGTCAGTAAAGGTGGTCTTTGGGAGCATATTCAGTGTGAGGGCCTTTCTGTTCTTGTGATGATACAGTGCATTCGGAATGTATTCAGACCTCTTGACTTTCTCCACATTTTGTTACCTTACAGCCTTATTTTAAAATGGATTTAATAGTTTTTTCCCCTTATCAATCTACACACAAAACTTCATAATGACAAAGCAAAATGTATAAAACATTGTCAGGAATTTTTGCAAATGTATAAAAAAATAAATAATATCACACTTTACTCAGTACTTTGTTGAATCCCCTTTGGCAGCGATTACAGCCTCGAGTCTTCTTGAGTCTTTTTGGGTATGATGCCACAAGCTTGGCACACCTGTATTTGGGGAGTTTCTACCATTCTTCTCTGCAGATCCTCTCAAGCTCTGTCAGGTTGGATGGAGAGCATCACTGCACAGCTATTTTCAGGTGTCTCCAGAGATGTTCAAGTCCGGGCTCTGGCTGGGCCACTCAAGTACATTGAGACTTGTCCCGAAGCCTCCTGCGTTGTCTTGGTTGTGTGCTTAGGGTCGTTGTCCTGTTGGAAGGCGAACCTTCGCCCCAGTCTGAGGTCCTGAGTGCTCTGGAGCAGGTTTTCATCTCTGTACTTTGTTCTGTTCATCTTTCCCTCGATCCCGACTAGTCTCCCAGTCCCTGCCGTTGAAAAACATCCCCACAGCATGATGGTGCCACCACCATGCTCCACTGTAGGTATGGTGCCAGGTTTCCTCCAGACGTGATGCTTGGCATTCATTCCAATGAATATAATCTTGGTTTCATCAGACCAGAGAATCTTGTTTCTCGTGGTCTGAGAGTCCTTATTAAGGTGCCTTCTACAGAGGAGTGGCTTCTGTTGGGCCACTCTACTATAAAAGTCTGATTGGTGGAGTGCTGCAGAGATGGTTGTCCTTCTGGAAGGTTCCCCCATCTCCACAGAGGAACTCTGGAGATCTGTCAGAGTGACCATCAAGTTCTTGGTCACCTCCCTGACCAAGGCCCTTTTCAGTTTGGCTGGGCGGCCAGCTCTAGGAAGATCTTAGTGGTTCCAAACTTCTTCCATTTAAAGATGATGGAGGCCACTGTGTTCTTGGGGACCTTCAATGCTGCTGACATTTTTTGGTACCCTTCCCCAGATCTGTGCCACGACGCAATCCTGTCTCGGAGGTCTACTGACAATTCCTTTCAACCTCATGGCTTGGTTTTTGCTCTGACATGCACTGTCAACTGTGGGACCTTATATAGACAGGTGTGTTCCTTTCCAAATTATGTCCAATCATTTCAATTTAGTGCAGGTGTACTCCAAGTTGTAGAAACTTCTGAGGATGATCAATGGAAACAGGATGCACCTGAGCTCAATTTGGAGTTTTTCTGTTTTTTATTTGTAATAACTCTTGTCATTTTAACCTGTCATTATGGGGTATTGTATGTAGATTGAGGATATATATATATTTTTTGTAATCAATTTTAGAATAAGGCTGTAGCATAATAAAATGTGTAAAAAGTCTTGGAGTCTGAATAGTTTCTGTCTCATGATATTAACATTGTTCGGTCATCTTCCATCAGGTCTCACACGGGAGAGAGGCCGTACAAGTGTGTCCAGTGCAGTAAGGGCTTTGCCTCCTCAGGGGTGTTGAAGGCCCACATCCGGACCCACTCGGGCCTCAAGGCCTACAAGTGCCTGATTTGTGACACCACGTTCACCACCAGCGGCAGCCTGCGCCGCCATATGACCACCCACAGCGACATGCGACCCTACATGTGCCCTTACTGCCAGAAGACCTTCAAGTCCTCACCCAACTGCAGGAAGCACATGAAGACCCACAGGTTAGTAATGCTCATGTGTTGTCGGGCACAGAGTTGTTTCAGGTCATGTGATCTGACCAGGTGGAAAAAGGAAAAACTACAGGCCCTAATTCAGGGCATGTGATCAAGAATACTGGCTAGCTAAGTGGCTAGCACTGCGTCGCTCTCCCAATTTGGTTATTGTCACATTGCTGAAATTTGTGTGAAATTGAATCTTTCTCAACTCTAAATCTCTAGATATCTAATATTTCCATAAGAAATGGCTGATTTCTGTTTGTTTTGTAGGTCAAAGTAGTAAGCAACCTGAATCCACCTCCTCATTCCCCCTCCCAGGTATGAGTTGGCCCAGCAGCTCCACCAACAGCAGAACCCGGAGCCCTCGCCGCTGGACGACCCCATGGATGGCACCACCGTGACCCACGACCTGCAGGTGGAGCTGGAGGACGGCACCCTACAGCAGGAGGCTCCTTCCACGGTGGGCTCGGAGCAGCAGGGCATGCTGGACCTGGGCCAGGCACAGGTGGTGGACAGCGGCCAACAGGTTTCGCTGGAGACCCAGCTGAGTGACCAGCCCCTGGGACAGGAAGAGGGTAAGAGTGTCAGCATGTTAGAAGGCATCAGTTTAGACAAGGCACAGACTCACTGGTCTTGAACACGTAAAACATAGTTATTTGGGACGCATGGTGATTGCCAGATCAGTGATTCTGTGCGGTCTGACCGCAGTCTGATCTCGAACATAGTCTTTTCATGTCGATGACAATCATGCCACAACTTTATAGGCCTGCTGCCACATCAATGGGGTCAATTTCACACCATGTGTATTGATTTCAAAATTAAATAAATCGTGAACATGAAAAATAAAGTTGACAATGTAAACATTATATTTTCGAGAACGGGTGAAGTAATGTATGTTGAAATCAAAAACCAAACAATTGAAAACAAAAGGTATATAATTGTAAACTAAAATAAGACATCAAAATGCACAAACTTGTAAGCAAATAATTTTAAAGCGAGAGCAAAACTATGACAAATGCAAAAAAATATATATTTGAAAACATATGCAAAAATAATTTTCGGTGAAACTTTCCCAGCAACCAATCCTATTGAATACATTCTTCCTACACTCTTGCCAGCATGTACTACCTTTTGGTTATGCTACTCATATCTCTGCTTTTGATGTCTGTTTCTTTGCTTTCACTGCCAGTCTTTTCGATTGCGAGTTTTGGCATTATTTTTCCGTGAAGAGCGGGGTTTAGAGGGAGGCGTAGACAATGAGTCTCCATTGGTCCGCTAGTTTTTCTCATTTGTCATAGAGTCTTGCTCTTGCTTTGAAGTTAGTTGCTTACAAGTTTTGGGATTTTGCTTTTGATGTGTTATTTTTGTTTACAATTCTATACATTTTGCTTTCAATTTTTTGGCTTTTTGATTTCAACATCAATTATTTCCCCCGTCCTCGAAAATATGTTTACTTTCTCAACTTTATTTTTCACGTTCACGATTTATTTTATTTTGAATTCAAATCATATGGTGTGAAATTTACCCCGTACACATCCCTCTAACTTTCATTGGGGGATCCACGTAGTTCTGTGTTGGCTGTACAAAGGATGATGCGAACAAAGTGATCCACCCCTAGAAGGTGTCTGAACCCTTCCCAACATCAACAGACTCTCCACCCGTCTCTCTTGATCTTAGACTGTATTTTTCATTTGGCCAGTCTACACGGCAAGGTGTTTAATTTTCAGGGACAATGGTTCGCTACAACTGTGTTAGCAAATAAAGCAAGGGACCTTATTCATATTTTGAATATCAATATCTTTCTAAACGGCACTCCTTTAAGAGGGCAAAGGGCACAAATCTGCGTTTCTAAACGGGCACTCATCTTGTCCGTCTGTGTAACTCCTCCATCTCTATTCCTTCCTTAACTCCAAATGGTAAGTCCATTTATTTAACTTTTTATCTGGCCCTTACTCAAATGCTATTTCCATACCAATGATGGATCTTCAGAAACCTTCTCTTTTCTTATTGGTGCCTTTCTTGGAATTGTTATTCCAATGGGTTTTTCTATACAATGAGTTTTTGGATTGCGTCTCGTTAGGATTCATGGTGTGTGACTGACGGAACCACGTCCTTGACCTTGTAGCTTTTAACATTTTAAAACCGTTCCAACATATGCTATATTTAACCTCAGCAGAGCGAGAGAAGAGCATAGCACAACAAATGAAACTGGGCCAGTGGTCAAGCTTCAATCCTCATTAAAATTGTTGATTTGATTTACTGATGCCGTCAAAAAATAATTAAAAAAATTGTGTGTGTGTGTAATATATATAAAAAAAGGATACAAGCACAGTATTCCATCAGTCATTACCCCACTTTTTTAACAAAATGAGGCTATATACATATATATACACACACACACTAACGCTCAAAAGTTTGGGGTCACTTAGAAATTTCCTTGTTTTTTTAAAGAAAAGCAAAAAAAATGCCCATTTAAAATAACATCAAATTGATCCGAAATAAAGTGTAAACATTGTTAATGTTGTAAATTACTATTGTAGCTGGAAACGGCTGATTTTTATTGGAATATCTACATAGGTGTACAGAGACCCATTATCAGCAACCATCACTCCTGTGTTCCAATGGCACGTTGTGTTAGCTAATCCAAGTTTAGAATATTAAAAGGCTAATTGATCATTAGAAAACCCTTTTGCAATTATGTTAGCACAGCTGAAAACTGTTGTCCTGATTAAAGAAGCAATAAAACTGGCCTTTAGACAAGTTGAGTATCTGGAGCATCAGCATTTGTGGGTTCGATTACAGGCTCACAATAGCCAGAAACCAAGACCTTAAAAGATAAAAGATCCCAGCTTATTTCTCTCAAAGTTTGTGCAATAAAAAGGTTAATAAAAGGCTACAATGTGCCGTGTTGTCACACGACGCCACAGATGTCTCAAAATGGTTGTGTTTATATTTTTGTTCAGTGTAATATGTACAGGTAATTTCCAAAATAATGGAAACACTTGAGTAAATGAGGTATACAAAGTATATTGAAAGCTTGTGCAATTAAGCAATTAACATCCCATCATGCTCAGGGTCATGTATAAAAATGCCCAGTTGCCCATTATTTTGGTTACCATGACCAGAAGATGAGATCTCAGTGACTTTGAAAGAGGGGTCTGAAAGGAGCATTGGGGGTTTAAAGGGTGTGTCAGTCTCCAGATCTCAACCCAATTGAACACTTATGGGAGATTCTGGAGTGGCGCCTGAGACTGCATCAACACAACACCAAATGATGGAATTTATTGTGGAAGAATGGTGTCGCATTCCTCCAATAGAGTTCCAGACACTTGTAGAATATAAGCCAAGGTACCCTGATGCTGTTTTTGCGGCTCGTGGTTGCCCAACATCCTATTAAGACACTTTATGTTGGTCTTAATTTTTTTTGTTTTTTTTGCAGTTACCTGTACAGGTGAACCTTCGAACTACAAAATTGCCTTGTCATATCATGTTTGCCTCGGTTAAACGGCAAACAACAGTCGACATAGAGAGGCTGTTTGAGTCTACAGGAAAGTCTCTAAAGTAATTTTTTTTCTCCCCCCTGTCTCCATCTCAGATGGGGTAGGATAGTATTCTTGGTCTCTGCATTGCCACAAAGGGCTCTTGTCAAAGGTAGTGCACTATATAGGGAATAGGGAGCCACTTGGAATGCAGTCTGAGTATCACAGTGTGACAGTGATTGGGCCTGGGGAGCTTTAGACGGATCAAAGGTCAGCAAACTGGAATCAGGTTGGTACTCCAGAGGACAGGTCGCCTGTCTGTCTTCAAGAAAGGTCACTATTGTCAGTGGCAGTCTTTTTGCCATTCAAAAAACTAGAGGGCAAACGAAAATGGAGACTTGATTAGTGACCTTTCTCTCTAGACTCTCAATCTCAACTTTCAAAAAATATGTTCATATGACTTTCATTTTGCCAGGATAGACCATGGGTGTTAGAAACCTCTGTTCTGAGGGTAATCCTGATTGCCATCTATAAGGTTTGAATTGAAACACCGTGCACGGTAGAACTGGCCGAATAAAAACCATCTAAGATCCATAGTCTATAATTCCTCTCAGTACAAAGAAATACTGGACTTGCTCTACGTGAAGCATCTCTAGTTCTCCAGTGCTTTGTGCTTGACATTCAGCCTGGGGTCCAAAGACCGACAGTAAATTAAAGATGAACCCCAATTTGACGACTGAACCCTGACTTGCTCTCTTGTTGCTGTCTGCGTGCTGTGTTGCTTTAACGGCCTAGAGCAGTCGAAAGCGGGATTTTTTTCCCTGTGCTTTATATATATTTCCACACTATGAGGTTGGAATAATAGTGTGAAAATGATGATAATGACCTTCTAGTGTAAGAGCTGTTTGAGAAGAACGCCTGAACTTTCTACCTATTTTGGTGGGAGGGAGTTTTTGCCTTCCATGTTGACATCACCATGCGGTAAATTAGTTAATAGACCAATAAGAAAGAGTTCCAAACTTCTCTGCCGATAAATGCCCATTTTTTGTTTCCCCCTCCCCACTCAAATCACTCCCACACAGTCCTAGCAAAATGTTGTTGTTTCTTTGCTAAGAAGCTACAGTATTTTGGGGTTTTGTATCTTTCTGACCATTTTCATTGGGAAAAAAATCCCAGTAATTATTTGATGTTGAGACAAAGGTCCAATGCAGCCGTTTTTAAGTGAATCATAATACTTTGGTCTTTTATTTACCCAGACTAACCTGCTTTGTTCCTCTGTCTTCTTATCTTTCCCCCTCTTGACTCCAGACACCTTTGTGACTACCCAGCATGCTCTGCCTCAGAATATTAGCCAGTTTGAGACACAGACACTCCCGCAGCCTGGCTTTGACCAGCAAACACTTACTCAAGGTAACTCATGCACGTACACACACAAACACACATTGCATGGTAGTGCCATACAAACCTTTCTCTCGGTACATTTAACAATGTCTGTGAGTTAACCCGGAGTAAATTATGCACTGGCACACACATACACGCGTTGGCAGCCACGCGGGCTGTCTCAATCCAGTGTAATGGACAAACGCCACGGTTGCCTCTGACCTCTGGCTGAGAAGAGCCCATTTACAGCGAGGACTGTCAGAAAGCATCTGCTTGGCACATCAGATGTAACATTTTCACAATGGGTAGCCTAACCTTTTGTCTCCGTAACGATTGCATCCAGCCTCTATTGCCCACAGCAATATGCTCTCCCCCTCCTACAGAGGTGCATCAAACACTAGAACACGTTCTCTTTCGACAGGTTTCCTGCCACATCCAAGGCCTCCCTATACTCTCTGTATAGTTTTGATAAAGTAAAAAGTTTGATGTCATAAATAAACCCGAGACCGACAGCAGGGAGGATATTGATGTGTGTGTGTGTGTTTCTCGTGAGCATGTGTGTGGCACTCCACCAGGTGGACTTCTACACATTTCCTCTCCTCTCTTGTTCTTTTCAAGAAGGAAAGTAAGGAATTATTAGAGGAATCCGGGTACTTCTCTCTGCCGTCTGCCAGCATTTTAACGAACCGTGTCCGTTCATTAATATCAGTGAGTGGAGCTTTAATGAAGGACTGTGTGCTTCAGCGAGTCCCCTAATTTGCACCCGAAGACAATCCGACTGGTGGCACAGGAAGTTTCCTGCACAGTCTTTGTCCACACGCGCGCACAGACTGGCAGCATGGGCTCTCTGGAAGCATCAGTTTGTTAATGGCGCGTTGTAGGAGGATGAGCCGTTGCGATCCTTAATTAGCTTTTGAGGAACTTTTCCAATCACACTTTTAGCCATGTTTGCAGTAAGTCATTAATTAATGTCCTCCTCCTAATTTGGCAAAGGCTCTAGCCTCTAGCCAGATATCCAGATGTACAGGGTTAACTCATTTCGTGCTGTGGTGCATCTCCTGTTGGGAAGTGTGAGGTTTATCCTTAATAGGCTTTTCAAATCCACTTCTATCTCTGTAATCAATTAATCTATTCTAAGGTTCAAGCTGTGTACCAGTGGAGACTTGTGGTGGGAGAAATCAGAGGACAGGTTCCTGGAATTAAAATGATTGGAACGGTATCAAACACATTCATTCCCTTACAGCCATGACAATGAGCCCGTCCTTCGAATTCAAGCTTCCACATGTGTATATGGTGCATTTGGAAAATATTCAGACCCCTTGACTTTTTCCACATTTTGTTACATTACAGTCTTATTTGAAAATTGATTAAATATTTGTTTCCCCTCATCAATCTACACACAATACCCCATAATGACAAAGCAAAAACAGGTTTTTAGACATTTTTGCAAATGTATTAACAGTAAAAACTGAAATATCACTGTTACATAAGTATTCAAATCCTCTCTAGCTCTGTCAGGTTGGCTGGGAAGCGGCATCGCTGCACAGCTATTTTCAGTTTTTTTCAGAGATCGGGTTCAAGTCTGGGCTCTTGCTAGGTCACTCAAGGACATTCAGAGACTTGTCCCGAAGCCACTCTTGCGTTGTCTTGGCTGTGTGCTTAGGATTGTTGTCCTGTTCGAAGGTGAACCTTCACCCCAGTCTGAGGTCCTGAGCTCTCTGGAGCAGGATTCTATCAAGGATCTCTCTGTAATTTGCTGAGTTCATTTTTCCCTAGATCCTAACTAGTCTCCCAGTCTTTGCCGCTGAAAAACTTCCCCACAGCATGATGCTGCCACCACCATGCTTCACCGTAGGGATGGTGCCAGGTTTCCTCCAGAGGTGATGCTTGGCATTCAGGCCAAAGAGTTCAATCTTGGTTTCATCAGACCAGAGCATCTTGTTTCTCATGGTCTGAGAGTCCTTTAGGAGCATTTTGGCAAACTCCAAGCGGGCTGTCATGTAACTTTTACTGAGGAGTGGCTTTCGTGCCCTGATTGGTGGAGTACTGCAAAGATGGTTGTCCTTCTGGAAGGTTCTCCCATCTCCACAGAGGAACTCTGGAGCTCTGTCAGATTGACCATCGGGTTCTTGTAAGATGTGGATGTCGATTAAGGCAGCCCCATGCACCTCTCTGAGGGCTTGGGTTAAATGTGGAAGACACATTTCAGTTGAAGGCATTCAGTTGTACAACTGACTAGGTATCCCCTTTTCTCCGCCGATTGCTCAGTTTTGCCGGGTGGTCAGCTCTGATTTTTAAAAAATTTATTTAACCTTGCAACTCAGTTAAGAACAAATATTATTTACAATGACAGCCTACCCCGGCCAAACCCTCCCCTAACCCGGACAACGCTGGGGAAATTGTGCGGCACCCTATGGGACTCCTGATCACGGCCGGTTGTGATATGGGATCGAACCCGGGTCTGTAGTGACACCTCTAGCACTGCGATGCACTGCCTTAGACCGCTGCGCCACTCGGTCCCCAAAAGAAGAGTCTTGGTGGTTCTAAACTTCTTCCATTTAAGAATGATGGAGGCCACTGTGTTGCTGGGGACCTTCAATGCTGCAGAATTTGTTTGGTACCGCTACCCAGATCTATGTCTCGACACTGATGTCTGCGCTCTACGGACAATTCCTTCGAGACCATGGCTTGGTTTTTGCTCTGACGTGCACTGTCAACTGTGGGACCTTCTATAGATAGGTCCAGTCAATTGAATTTCCCACAGAAGGACTCCAATCAAGTTGTAGAATGCCAATGCCAACGGGAAGCACCTGAGCTCAATTTTGAGTCTCGTAGCAAAGGGTCTGAATAGTTAAGTAAATTAGCAAAAATGTCTAAAAAACAGATTTTGCTTTGTCATTATGAGGTATAGTGTGTAGATTGATGAGGATTTTTTAAATGTATTTTGTTTTTATTAATAGGTGGCGGCTAGTGGTTAGAGCTTTGGGCCAGTAACCGAAAGGTTGCTGGATCGAATCCCCAAGCTGACAAGGTAAAAATCTGTCGTTCTGCCCCATGAACAAGGCAGTTATCCCTCTGTTCCCCGGTAGGCCGTCATTGTAAATAAGAATTTGTTCTTAAACTTTATTTAACTAGGCAAGTCAGTTTAAGTAAAACATGAATAATAATAATAATACATTCAAATAAGGCGTAACAAAATGTGGAAAAAGTAAAGTGGTCTGAATACTTTCTGAATGCACCCTCCTTTAGAGTTGCTAGGGTCCCTTAAGTTCTCATACAGGGTTAACCCATTGTATGCTGTAGTGCTGTATGCTTTTGTGTCCTCCTGCAGGTTTCACCATCACTGCGGACGGCTATTCCCAGGCCCAGTTCTCCACGGTGCAGCAGCTACAGGACTCCAGCACCCTGGAGTCTCAGGCCCTGTCTTCCAGCTACCACCCCCAGAACCTGCTCCATGTGCCCAGCCAAGAAGTGGTGAGTCCAGCACCGTCAGCCTCTGACCGCCACACCTTCCACGGAGGGCTTCCATCTCACCATCATAGCGTGGCATTGGCTCTATGTAGAGAGTAGGGTTGCAAAATTTCCCCAAAGTTCTCAGTAAACCCTTCCATAGGGATTTCTGAAAAACACAGGGACTTTGGGAAATGTCAAATGTAAATGTTATTTATCACACGTGTCGAATACAACTGGTGCCGACTTTACAGTGGAATGGTTGCTTACAAACTTGGTTGCTTACAAAATTATAATAAATCAAAAATGAACTAACACAAAATAAATACAAAACAAAATACAATACAATACACAAGAAGGGAGCTATATACAGGGAGTACCAGATCAATGTGCAGAGGTATTTGAGGTAGATATGTACATGAAGGCAAAAAGTATTTGATACACTGCCGATTTTGCAGGTTTTCCTACTTACAAAGTAGAGGTCTGTAATTTTTATCATAGGTACACTTCAACAGTGTGAGACGGAATCTAAAACAAAAATCCAGAAAATCACATTGTATGATTTTTAAGTAATGAATTTGCATTTTATTGCATGACATAAGTATTTTATCACCTACCAACCAGTAAGAATTCCGGCTCTCACAGACCTGTTCGTTTTTCTTTAAGAAGCCCTCCTGTTCTCCACTCATTACCTGTATTAACTTCACCTGTTTGAACTCGTTACCTGTATAAAAGACACCTGTCCACACACTCAATCAAACAGACTCCAACTTCTCCACAATGGCCAAGACCAGAGAGCTGTGTAAGGACATCAGGGATATAATTGTAGACCTGCACAAGGCTGGGATGGGCTACAGGACAATAGGCAAGCAGCTTGGTGAGAAGGCAACAACTGTTGGCGCAATTATTAGAAAATGGAAGAAGTTCAAGATGACGGTCAATCACCCTCGGTCTGGGGCTCCATGCAAGATCTCACCTCGTGGGGCATCAATGATCATGTGGAAGGTGAGGGATCATCCCAGAACTACACGGCAGGACCTGGTCAATGGTCCATTAGTAACACACTACGCCGTCGTGGATTAAAATCTTGCAACGCACGCAAGGTCCCCCTGCTCAAGCCAGTGCATGTCCAGGCCCGTCTGAAGTTTGCCAATGACCATCTGGATGATCCAGAGGAGGAATGGGAGAAGGTCATGTGGTCTGATGAGACAAAAATATAGCTTTTTAGTCTAAACTCCACTCGCCGTGTTTGGAGGAAGAAGAAGGAGGAGTACAACCCCAAGAACCTCATTCTTTGGGGATGCTTTTCTGCAAAGGGGACAGGACGACTGCACTATATTGAGGGGAGGATGGATGGGGCCATGTATCACGAGATCTTGGCCAACAACCTCCTTCCCTCAGTAAGAGCATTGAAGATGGGTCGTGGCTGAGTCTTCCAGCATGACAACGACCCGAAACATACAGCCAGGGCAACTAAGGAGTGGCTCCGATTAGAAGCATCTCAAGGTCCTAGAGTGGCCTAGCCAGTCTCCAGACCTGAACCCAATAGAAAATCTTTGGAGGGAGCTAAAAGTCCATATTGCCCAGCGACAGCCCCGAAACCTGAAGGATCTGGAGAAGGTTTGTATGGAGGAGTGGGCCAAAATCCCTGCTGCAGTGTGTGCAAACCTGGTCAAGAACTACAGGAAACGTATGATATCTGTAATTGCAAACAAAGGTTTCTGTATCAAATATTAAGTTCTGCTTTTCTGATGTATCAAATACTTATGTCATGCAATAAAATTAATAAAAAATCATACAGTGTGATTTTCTGGATTTTTGTTTTAGATTCCGTCTCTCACAGTTGAAGTGTACCTATGATAAAAATTACAGACCTACATGCTTTGTACGTAGGAAAACCTGCAAAATCGGCAGTGTATCAAATACTTGTTCTCCCCACTGTATATACATGAAGGCAGGGTAAAGTGACTAGGCATCAGGGTAGATAATAATAAGGTATTTGAGGTAGATATGTACATGAAGGCAGGGTAAAGTGACAAGGCATCAGGATAGATAATAATAAGGTATTTGAGGTAGATATGTACATGGAGGCAGGGTAAAGTGACAAGGCATCAGGATAGATAATAAGGTATTTGAGGTAGATATGTACATGAAGGCAGGGTAAAGTGACAAGGCATCAGGATAGATAATAATAAGGTATTTGAGGTAGATATGTACATGAAGGCAGGGTAAAGTGACTGGGCATCAGGGTAGATAATAATAAGGTACTTGAGGTAGATATGTACATGAAGGCAGGGTAAAGTGACTAGGCATCGAGGAAGATATGTACATGAAGGCAGGGTAAAGTGACTAGGCATCAGGATAGATAATAATAAGGTACTTGAGGTAGATATACAGTGGGGCAAAAAAGTATTTAGTCAGCCACCAATTGTGCAAGTTCTCCCACTTAAAAAGATGAGAGAAGCCTGTAATTTTCATCATAGGTAAACTTCAACTATGACAGACAAAATGAGAAATAAATCCAGAAAATCACATTGTAGGATTTTTAATGAGTTTATTTGCAAATTATGGAGGAAAATAAGTATTTGGTCAATAACAAAAGTTTATCTCAATACTTTGTTATATACTCTTTGTTGGCAATGAGAGGTCAAACGTTTTCTGTAAGTCTTCACAAGGTTTTCACACACTGTTGCTGGTATTTTGGCCCATTCCTCCATGCAGATCTCCTCTAGAGCAGTGATGTTTTGGGGCTGTTGCTGGGCAACACAGACTTTCAACTCCCTCCAAAGATTTTCTATGGGGTTGAGATCTGGAGACTGGCTAGGCCACTCCAGGACCTTGAAATGCTTCTTACGAAGCCACTCCTTCGTTGCCCAAGCGGTGTGTTTGGGATCATTGTCATGCTGAAAGACCCAGCCACGTTTCATCTTCAATGCCCTTGCTGATGGAAGGAGGTTTTCACTCAAAATCTCACGATACATGGCCCCATTCCTTCTTTCCTTTACACGGATCAGTCATCCTTGTCCCTTTGCAGAAAAACAGCCCCAAAGCATGATGTTTCCACCCCCATGCTTCACAGTAGGTATGGTGTTCTTTGGATGTAACTCAGCATTCTTTGTCCTCCAAACACGACGAGTTGAGTTTTTACCAAAAAGTTATATTTTGGTTTCATCTGACCATATGACATTCTCCCAATCTTCTTCTGGATCATCCAAATGCTCTCTAGCAAATTTCAGACGGGCCTGGACATGTACTGGCTTAAGCAGGGGGACACGTCTGGCACTGCAGGATTTGAGTCCCTGGCGGCGTAGTGTGTTACTGATGGTAGGCTTTGTTACTTTGGTCCCAGCTCTCTGCAGGTAATTCACTAGGTCCCCCCATGTGGTTCTGGGTTTTTTGCTCACCGTTCTTGTGATCATTTTGACCCCACGGGGTGAGATCTTGCGTGGAGCCCCAGATCGAGGGAGATTATCAGTGGTCTTGTATGTCTTCCATTTCCCAATAATTGCTCCCACAGTTGATTTCTTCAAACCAAGCTGCTTACCTATTGCAGATTCAGTCTTCCCAGCCTGGTGCAGGTCTACAATTTTGTTTCTGGTGTCCTTTGACAGCTCTTTGGTCTTGGCCATAGTGGAGTTTGGAGTGTGACTGTTTGAGGTTGTGGACAGGTGTCTTTTATACTGATAACAAGTTCAAACAGGTGCCATTAATACAGGTAACGAATGGAGGACAGAGGAGCCTTTTAAAGAAGAAGTTACAGGTCTGTGAGAGCCAGAAATCTTGCTTGTTTGTAGGTGACCAAATACTTATTTTTATTTGCAAATAAATAAATTAAAAATCCTACAATGTGATTTTCTGGATTTTTTTTCTCATTTTGTCTGTCATAGTTGAAGTGTACATATGAAGAAAATTACAGGCCTCTCAAATTTTTAAGTGGGAGAACTTGCACAATTGGTGGTTGACCAAATACTTTTTTGCCCCACTGTATACATGAAGGCAGGGTAAAGTGACTAGGCATCAGGATAGATAATAATAAGGTACTTGAGGTAGATATGTACATGAAGGCAGGGTAAAGTGACAAGGCATCAGGATAGATAATAATAAGGTACTTGAGGTAGATATGAACATGAAGGCAGGGTAAAGTGACTAGACATCAGGATAGATAATAATAAGGTATTTGAGGTAGATATGTACATGAAGGCAGGGTAAAGTGACTAGACATCAGGATAGATAATAATAAGGTACTTGAGGTAGATATGTACATGAAGGCAGGGTAAAGTGACTAGGCATCAGGATAGATAATAATAAGGTACTTGAGGTAGATATGTACATGAAGGCAGGGTAAAGTGACTAGGCATCAGGATAGATAATAATAAGGTACTTGAGGTAGATATATACATGAAGGCAGGGTAAAGTGACTAGGCATCAGGATAGATAATAATACGTGTAAAATAAAGAGCAGAGTAGCAGCAGCAAATTATGTGTCTGAAAGTCTGTGTAATGTGTGTGCGTGTGTGGTGTTTGAGTGAGGGATTTGCGTGGGAGTGACAGTGTAGTGTGTGATTGTATGTATATGGTGTTATTATACAAAGTCTAGTGAGTGTGCGTAGGGTTAGTGCAGATAGTTTGGGTACCATTTAATGAACTATTTAGCAGTCTGGCTATTTAGCAGACATATGGCTTGGGGATAGAAGCTGTCTCAGAGTCTGTTTTGACACCCTAATTTAGCAGGTGTTCTATCAAGCCGAAAACGGCTGAATTAATTGAATCCTTAAGTAGTCCATTCAAATAGACTGTATAGCATATTGTCAATAATATTTTGCATTCAGTGATTAATCACAATGCAGTTAATTAATGGTTGCATATATTTATGTTTAGACGAGTGGCCTGCTCCAGGAGAATAGCCAAGGAGACCTCCAGCTGTCCGACCAGACGCATGACTACCAAGACCCAGAAGACAGCGAGGACAACAGCAAGAGGGCTTACAGGTGTGTGTGTGTGTGTGTGTGGTGTGCGGTGTGGCTCGGTTGGTAGCGCATGGTGATGGCAATAGTTGTGGGTTCGATTCCCACGGGGACCAGTACTAAAATAAAAGGTATGAAAAACGTATGCGCTCACTGCGGTGAGTCGTTTTGGATAAGAGCCTCTGATAAATGACTAAAATGTAAATGTGTGTGAGCAAGCGAGACCGAGCCCTATAACTTTCGGCAAGTAATAGATACATTTACTTTCTGTCATTGTTTGAGGTTCCCGGCTCGTCTGCAGATAACACTGTTTAGCACCTTTATCAACAGTTGTGCTCTAGGGCTGTAAACAGCATTAGCAGTCGACACCGAGGAATGCAAAGCTACGATAACACTATCAGAATTGCACCTCCGTTGCTGTCATTGTCCCCTGATACCGTGACCATTTTGAGAGCGACACATAAATCATATTCGGGTCTTTTTAGAATCAAGCTGTTTTTTAATCTACCACCGCACAACACTCCCGCTCATATAGTCAAGTCTTTGTCTCCTTCTTTCTAAAGCCGTTTGTTAAGTTCCTCGAAGCCCCACTACCGCTAGCTTTCAATTTGTTTATTTAGAATTTGCCCAACGAAATAACTGTGTCCCAAATGGCACCCTATTCCCTATCTAGTGCACTACTTTTGACCAGGGCCCATATGTTGCCATTTGGGAAGCAGACAACGAGTTTAACTCTGCTAGCTTCCTGTCTGTAAAGGTGACTGTGGCAGCTTGTTGCTACAAGCTTTTTTGTTTTGTGACGAACTTGTGCGTCAGATGCCTGTGGAGGTGACGGCGGCAGCCTGTGTCGCTACAAGCTCTTAGTTTTCCAGCTAACGTGTGCGTCAGATGTAGGCGGAGGACACCAGCCACTGATGTTGTTGCGTTGTGGAAGCAGAGAGTGGGACGGCAAGGGGACTGAGTAATGCGTCATTCTTTGATTCAGCTTTGCCTCTGTTGTTCCCCATGGCACTCAGAACGGATGCAACACAAATAAATAATAAATCCCTACCACGTCAGCACACCATGCATTATTAGTGCCGGTCTAGGCTGGAACGACTAGCGGTATAGACAAAACAAGAGAAAGGACGACCTAGATAGATATGGGAAGGGAATGTGTATTTGAGATTGTGAACTACTGAACCTTCTCCTTCAGATACGACACGGCTGTAAATCGAGACTATGGTTTTAAGCAGTGAGAAAAGAGTGTAGTGTCTGGAATGGTGTGACTTCAGTTTGGGTGGAAATGCTCTGTATGGAGTCCTGTATATGTATCAAAATTATACTCCACATTCTGTTTAGATAAGTATACACATACATTCACATATCTATGGGGAGATGATCTCTCTGTCTCGTTCTAAAGGCCAACGCAGACATAGTGGTGGAGCTTCAACACATAACTCACACCTTCCAAACAGAAAGCGCAAACCGATGCCATCGGGCTGAGTTAGTGACCTTTCCAAAGAAAAGTTTGGTTTTCAATTATTCCACTCTTCACAAAAAGTCTGATGTACTTTCATAAACCTCAACTTGCTTTGTGAATCGGTGGTGGAACTTTGAAATGATTCCTGTTGTCGGTATTGTTAACTGATCAAATCAAATCAAATCAAATTTATTTATATAGCCCTTTGTACATCAGCTGATATCTCAAAGTGCTGTACAGAAACCCAGCCTAAAACCCCAAACAGCAAGCAATGCAGGTGTAGAAGCACGGTGGCTAGGAAAAACTCCCTAGAAAGGCCAAAACCTAGGAAGAAACCTAGAGAGGAACCAGGCTAAACATGGTCAAGATGTTCAAATGTTCATAGATGACCAGCATGGTCGAATAATAATAAGGCAGAATAGTTGAAACTGGAGCAGCAGCACAGTCTGGTGGACTGGGGACAGCAAGGAGTCATCATGTCAGGTATTCCTGGGGCATGGTCCTAGGGCTCAGGTCCTCCGAGAGAGAGAAAGAAAGAGAGAATTAGAGAGAGCATATGTGGGATGGCCAGTCCTCTTCTGGCTGTGCCGGGTGGAGATTATAACAGAACATGGCCAAGATGTTTAAATGTTCATAAATGACCAGCATGGTCGAATAATAATAAGGCAGAACAGTTGAAACTGGAGCAGCAGCACAGCCAGGTGGACTGGGGACAGCAAGGAGTCATCATGTCAGGTAGTCCTGGGGCATGGTCCTAGGGCTCAGGTCCTCCGAGAGAGAGAAAGAGAGAAGGAGAGAATTAGAGAACGCACACTTAGATTCACACAGGACACCGAATAGGACAGGAGAAGTACTCCAGATATAACAAACTGACCCTAGCCCCCCGACACATAAACTACTGCAGCATAAATACTGGAGGCTGAGACAGGAGGGGTCAGGAGACACTGTGGCCCACTCCGAGGACACATGGACACACAAACTGATGGTTTGTGACTTTTGATAGGAGCTTTATTGATACACATCTCATTGACAGAAACAGACCGTCTCTGTTACATCATGGTCGTGTTCATTAGGGCACGCAATGGAAAATGTTTTGCAACAGACCAAATTAGTGTTTTCTTTTGGTGGTCAGTTAGTCCCTCCGTGTTTTAGCCTGTTTTCTTCAGTTTGAGTCCTAATGAATACGACCTGTGTGTTTTGATTCCCCCCAGGTGCACCATGTGTAATAAACCTTTTAAGAAGTCCAGCCATCTGAAGCAACACGTGCGCTCCCACACCGGGGAGAAACCCTACTGCTGCAACATTTGTGGCCGATGCTTTGTTTCAGCAGGGGTCCTCAAGTCCCACCTCAACACACACACAGGTAAGAATAGTGTACCTCAACACTGCATGCATAGTTAAAATAGCACGCTATTGATCTCACCAACCCAGACTCACGCCTCTCATGGGACAAGCAAAGTGCTTCATTTGACGAATTCTGTTCGATTCACGTGCGACCGTCAAATATCGATTTCATAATTGTTTCTCTCTCGTGGCTGTGCAGCTGGGTTGTGGAGAGAAATGACATAATACTATAGCCACAAATGCTTTGGGATACCCAGTGGTGTAAAAATACTTTTAAATACTACTTAATTCATTTTTGGGGTATCTGTATTTTTTTTGTTGTTCTATTTTACCCCCGATCTTGTCTTATCGCTGCAACTCCCCACCAGGCTCGGGAAGCGAAGGTTGAGTCATGCGTCCTCTGAAACATGACCCGCCAAACCGCTCTTTGGATCATATTTTTTCATTTTCACCTAAAATGACATACCCAAATCTAACTGCCTGTAGCTCAGGACCTGAAGCAAGGACATGCATATTATTGATATCATTTGAAAGGAAACACTTTGACGTTTGTGGAAATGTGAAATTAATGTAGGAGAATATAACACATTAGATCTGGTAAAAGATAATACAAAGAAAAAAAAAAAAAATGGTTCCATCTTTGAAATGCAAGAGAAAGGCCATTATCTGACTTAGGACTCTAGTTGAAATTTAGAGTTTGGCCACTAGATGGCTGCAGTGTGTGTGCAAACTGTAGACTGATCCAATAAACCATTGCATTTCTGTTCAAAATGTTGTATCAAGTCTGATCAAATATGCCTAATTGGTCAAGTACATAACTGTGCACTCTCCTCAAACAATAGCATGGTATGTTTTTACTGTAATAGCTACTGTAAATTGGATAGTGCAGTTTGATTAACAAGAATTTAAGCTTTCTGCCCATGTCCTGGAAAATGTTCTTGTTACTTACAACGTCATGCTAATCACATTAGCGCAAGTTAGCTCAACCGTCCCAATGGTTGGACACCGATCCTTAAGAGGGTTTACTGCCCGCTTAACCCGGAAGCTAGCCGCACCAATGTGTCGGAGAAAACACTGTTCAACTGACGACCAGGATCAGCCTGCAGGTGCCTGGCCCGCCACAAGGAGTCGCTAATTCGTGATGAGCCAGGTAAAGCTCCCCCGGCCAAACCTTCCCCTAACCCGGACGCTGAGATGCAGTGCCTTAGACCGCTGCGCCACTCGGGAGGTGGGGCATCTGTACTTTACTTTACTATTTCAATTTTTGACTACTTTTACTCCAATACATTCCTAAAGAAAATAATGTACTTTTTACTCCATACATTGGCACCCAAAAGTACTCAAAAACTCAAAAAGTCTCATTTTGAATGCTTAGCAAGACAGGAAAATGGTCCAGTTCACACACTTCATATCATCCCTGGTCATCCCTACTGCCTTTAATCTGGCAGACTCACTAAACACAAATGCTTTGTTTGTAAATTAGCCCCTTAAATAAATGTTTTTTTTTAAATGAAATCCCGCCGTCTTGTTTGCTTATTAATATAAGCAATTTGAATTTACATTTAAAACCAAATACTTTTATACTTTTACTCAAGTAGTATTACTATGACGGTATCTTTACTTTTACTCAAGTTTGACAATTGGGTACTTTTCCCACCTCTGTGGAAACCAAAACCTTTATTGGTCAACACTGATGAAACATATGGTTGTTTATATTTTCATCTCCTTTGCTCCCGCTCCTAGGAGTGAAGGCCTATAAGTGTAACATGTGTGACACTTCCTTCACCACCAACGGCAGTCTGAACCGCCACATGGTCGTCCACCTGAAGCCCTACAAGTGTCACATGTGTGAGGACAGCTTCCGCAACAGCGTGCTGTATAGGAAGCACTTGAAGAAGGACCACGCCGAAGTGGACAGAGGTACAGACATAGGCTGCGTCCCAATAATATCTCCTTTCTCCTAAAATGTGCGTTCGCTCACTACTTCCCACAAATCTAAAAGCATTGGATTGGTGGCGGTATGGGCTAGTAGGAGTTTATATGATATTTCTTATACCAGTCATTTCCTTCCAAATCAGTGAAGGGAAGTGAACAAGTGCACACTTGGGGAGGAAGGAGAGGTATTTGGGACACTGCCATAGAGATATACACTAGACAAGCATTTCGTGACACCCGCAATAACATCTGCTAAATATGTGTATGTGACCATTACATTTGTATTTAGAGTGGCTAGTGTCATAGATCTGTTTAGCTCTAGATTTGCTGATAATGGCAGCCATATTGGTCAGTGTTCTATTTAATTAAATGGGTACAGAGATGCAGTATATACAGAAGTATGTGGACACCCCTTCAAGTTAGTGGATTCGTTGCTGACAGGTGTGTAAAATCGAGCACAAAGTCATGCAATCTCCATAGACAAACAGCAGTAGAATGGCCTTACTGAAGAGTTCAGTGACTTTCAACGTGGCACTGTCATAGGATGCCACCTTTCCAACAAGCGAGTTTGTAAAATGTCTGCCCTGCTAGAGCTGCCCTGGTGAACTGGAAGTGCTGTTATTGTGAAGTGGAAACGTCTAGGAGCAACAATGGCTCAGCCGCGAAGTGGTAGGACACACAAGCTCCCCGAACAGAACCGCTGAGTGCTGAAGTCTGTAGGGCTTAAAAATCGTCTGTCCTCGGTTGTAACACTCACTACCGCGTTCCAAACTGCCTCTGGAAGCAACATCAGGACAAGCACTATTCGTCGGGAGCTTCATGAAATGGGTTTCCATGGCTGAGCAGCTGCACAAGCCTAAGATTGTCATGTGCAATGCCAAGCGTCGGCTGGAGTGCTGTAAAGCTCGCCGCCATTGGGCTCTTCTGGAGCAGTGGAAATGCATTCTCTGGAGTGATGAATCACGCTTCACCATCTGGCAGTCTGACTGACAAATCTGTGTTTGGCAGATGCCAGGAGAATGCTACCTTCCCCAATGCATAGTGCCAACTGTAACGTTTTGTGGAGGAGGAATAATGGTCTGGGGCTGTTTTTCATGGTTCAGGCTAGGCCCCTTAGTTCCAGTGAAAGGAAATCTTAACGCTACAGCATACAATGCCAGTCTAGATGATTCTGTACTTCCAACTTCGTGGCAACAATTTCTGGAAGGCCCTTTCCTGTTTCAGTATGACAATGCCCCTGTGCACAAAGCGAGGTCCATACAGAAATGGTTTGTTGAGATCCGTATGGAAGAACTTGACTGGCCTGCACAGAGCCCTGACCTCAACTCCATCGAACACCTTTGCGATGAATTGGAACGCGGACTGCGAGCCAGGCCTAATCGCCCAACATCAGTGCCAGACCTCACTAATGCTAGTGGCTGAATGGAAGCAAGTCCCTGCATCTAGTAGAAAGCCTTCCCAGAAGAGTGGAGGCTGTTATATCAGCAAAGGGGACCAACTCCATATTAATGCCCATGATTTTGGAATGAGATGTTCAACAAGCAGGTGTCCACATACTTTTGGTCATGTAGTGTATACTCTGTAGAGATGTGCTCTTTTTAAAGATGTAGTCTTGCACATTTTGTCAAAAAAGTGAGGATAAAATGAGTATCAGCTTTCGTGAGGTTTTATGCGGATTTTGACACCAAGGCAATATACACCATTTTTATTTTGGCCCTCCAGACCTCTGCAAAGAAAGAATTTGGGAAAGAAAATGAGTTTGACACCCCTGGAAAAAGGCAATCAGCTGTGGTTACATAACAGTTAAATCAGACCTTGGTCACATACACTTTCCAAATATTTGAAATACTTGATTTAGCTGGTCTGCTTCCATATAGAGTGAGCACTTTTAGTAATATTCTATTTTATTATATTCTGCCAGACAAGCTTATATTGACAAGCAGCAATTATTTAGAAATGCATCTGAAATGGGACCAGGTCTGAGTTCGAGTCATGGTCCTGATGTTGAGTGACACTTAAGGAGCACGTGTATCCTTTTCTCCTATAATGCATCTCCCCTCGCAGGGCTGGAGGATGAGGACGGCGAGGAGGAAGAGGAGGGTGAGCAGACCGTGATGAAGAGGAACCGGGCCAACATCATAACCTTCACGGAGGAGCAGGCGGAGCAGCTGGCCAAGAATGATCCTGGTGACGAGGCGTCGGTGTCAGAGAAGGTGCTGGCCCAGTCGGCGGCGGAGCGCGACCGCATCAGCGAGATCAAGGACAAGGCGGTGGAGCTGGAGACTGAGCCCAAGTTCGCCAACTGCTGTAACTTCTGCCCCAAGAGCTTCAAAAAGCCCAGCGACCTCGTCAGGTGAGCTGAGTGTCGGAGAACTGTCTCCCTCTGTCCTGTACTCTGTTATATGCTCTTTCTCACTCTCTCTCTTCAGCTACTTTCTGTCTCTCTTTCTCTTTCCTATTCAGGGCCTGAAACAAATGTTTTGTTCCACCAGCCACTCTGGCAGGTAACGTTAGATTTAAAAATTGACCAGCCACTCAGATTTTTTACTTGTTTTTTCTCCGTAATTACACCAAAACCTCCCCTCCAAAATCTAATGATCATGCTTCTAAAACAAGGAATGTATTACTAATAAGAAGTTATGTGGTATATTGCCCAATGCTATTTCATTTTTTTGTGACCTGAGTTTTTTAATCAAAATACCACCGATGAAACAAAAAAATTCAGCTGCCCCTTTTCATTTTGAGCGACGTTCTATCAATTCCCTGTTTCATTTCATGTTTTCATGTGTATCTGAGCTGTTGCTGTTCAAGCAGGCATACATTCGGGTGGTATGAAGCATCTCACTACACTGGAAGTTAATAGGAATATTTTCAGATCACAAAAACATCTACATTATCATACATATCAGTTTTCAATACTGGCCGATGTCATAATGCGAGAGGTTGTCTTCAAATGAGCCACTGATCATATTTTTGCAATATTCCTACCTGGAGAAATGTGTAATTTAAGAGGTCTAGCACATTTCTCCTATTTATCTGCCTCTTCACTCCAGGGTGCGTTGCATGGTGGCGTTGCAAATGTCAAACTCTGCAGGTTGAACATGGTGAGATTGTTGTCCTAAATGGATAGTGCCGTTTGTTTAGGCGATTTTACAGCTAACTAGCTACTTCACATGCTGATGTTAACTTTGGTTTTCTTGTGTGTAGCTACGTTTGCTAGCTAGCTAGCCAGCCCTTAGAGAGAGCATTGCATTGTGGGTTTTGTAGTTGACTTGACTTGAGCTGCAACAGATTTCCAAATAAAACATTTGTTCACAAAAATATTGTTCTCAAATAATATTGTTATTTAACACTGCACTTTTTATGCCTGTGCACAGCACTTCTTCAGCACAGGCAATGTTGTTGCACGTGATGGGATATTATAGGATTTGTAGTTCTTTGTGTGATTATCTACCAGCTATGAAACCAAACGACAGAAACACTTTGAAAACGGCTACTGCAGCATTTATTTTGCTATATGTGATCATACTTGGCTTTTAACTCTTATTTTTATTGGCGAATGCGAGTGAAATGCTTGTACTGGGGGAGCCCTGACCACACGCCAACGTGGCTGCTGAAATAGACGTGGCAGGTGTTCGTTTAGGCCCTGGTCCTATTCCCCCTCATGCTCTGATTCTGAGCGACTCAGACTCTCTCTGTGTCTCTGAATATCTTGCTCTTGAAGTTTCTCCCACCTCTCTGAGCTCTTTGACAGGGGGCTCTTCTCTGTAGTCATGTTCAGGTGCAGTCCAACCTGTGTGCCCACCTCTTCTTCCATCTCCACCTCTCTCTCTTTCTCTCTCTCTCTCTCTCTCTCTCTCTCTCTCCCCTTCTCATTATTCTGTCATGATTGTCTTTCCCAGCGGTTGAAGAGTTACCTTGTCGTTCCAGCCGCCCCCTCTTCCTGGACCTCTCAAAGAGCAATGCCCAGCTCATTGTCTCCCCACCCACGCCCATCCCATATCCCAGAAGAGCCCTCCACCTCAGAGAGCCCAATTACAGGGCCCTGAACAGGCTCCAAACTGCGGCCCTGACCCAACCTCTCTCCCAGAATAAGAGCCCTCCTGCCAGTCACTACTACAGTTTCCACTGCAGACCTCTGCTCTGAGAGGGGCTCCACAATAGACCCTTTCTGAAGTTATTAACACAGCCCACAGCACTCACAGGCTGGCTTGACAGGGTTAGTGTTTAGTTGGGTGCTTATCACCTGCCAATACACACACACACACATGTTTACTGGGGTGTTAATTTGTGAGATCACCGCCAAACAAGCTGTTAAACAGCCGATTTGATTTTTTTTAATCTCCAATGTATATATGATTGTCATCATCAGGCGCTGGAGAAATGAGTTGTTTCCCCTCTTCATTTTCCTCTTGTTTGACACTAGTGTTCCACCGGTGTGTGACAGGCAACACTTTTCTTAAAACGTCAATCTGCAGTGGCAATAACACAGCGGCCCCTGTTTGGGTAAACAGCTGAGTGATGGGGCTGGAGAAATGTAACCACTTTCAAATTCATAGACATAGGTATGGATGAAATGAACTCTGGTTTTATTGAGCCATAAAAGTTTGGTTGCAATTAATGGTGAGTAATATTAGATTGGGGTATTAAGATATGAATTAATGATCGTTATTGCGTCGTCGAACATCCCCCTTGCGACCAGCCGTGACACAAGGCCATATTGAAGTATTTACGGGATAGGCTTAGCTTTTTCATTTCAGAAGTTCTTCAAAAGTAGCCTCATTGGATTATGGAGTCACTAAGCCTGCCAAAAACAAGGGGAAATGACAGCAACACCCCAGGAATGGCTGCAACAAAGATGTATTCACTTCATTTCATGGTGCTCTTTTATCAAAAACAATAAAGCTGACCTGTTTTTGGCAAAGACAAGTTACCCTGACAAGCTACTCATTCTCATTCTCTTTGTCAGCAAAAATTTAATAATGTAAAAATAAACCTAGTACACATTACAAACAAAGACCAAAGTTATGAGAGGGAGTAAACTAACAATTTTGCTGAGTCAGTGGCCTTGTGCCTGAAAACCTTGCCGATTTCAAGTTCAGAAAGCGAAGACGTCCACGTGTTGTTATTTAATTTCATGGGAGCATTGGTAAGCACAAAGCATGCAAAATGAAAATAGGAAAACATCAGAATGGCCACAGGTGATAAATGCATTGTGTGTTGCACTGTCTTTTTTTATGAAAAGAATGTGAGCCTTCTTCAACTCTTAACTTAAAGCGTCTCCTTGACACTCTCTCCATTCTAACAGGAAGGTTCATGAGTAACTTGCTCGCTCTCTCTCTCTCTCTTTCTCTCCCTCCTCTCTCTCGCTCGCTCTCTCTCTCTCTCTCTTTCTCTCCCTCCTCTCGCTCTCTCTCTCTCTCTCTCTCTTTCTCTCCCTCCTCTCGCTCGCTCTCTCTCTCTCTCTTTCTCTCCCTCCTCTCGCTCGCTCTCTCTCTCTCTCTCTCTCTCTCTCTCTAGACATATACGGATCCACACAGGAGAGCGTCCTTACAAGTGTGACAAGTGTGGGAAGAACTTCACCGTGAAGTCCACCCTGGACTGCCACATAAAGACCCACACAGGTCAGTGTGGAGGGAACAGGAGTTTAAAATGCCGCTGATCTGTCCCTGTTAATTAGTTTTAATGACGTTAGGGTTGTTACTACATTAGCCACAATATGTTCTCAATATGGTCCAACTCTGTGGGTGTAGAGTGCACTTTAATTCCGTGATTTAAAAGTTATATTATGTAAATCAATCAGTAAATGCAGTGAAAGAGGGTCTGTACTCAAAAACAAGAGAGTTTATACGCTTCTAGGATGCGTAGTCCTAATGTATTATAAGCAATATTTAAATCGGCCTCATTTGCATGTCTTATCATCTAACGGTGTGTCACGTTCTGACCATAGTTATTTTATTCTTTCTTATAGTAATGGTCAGGGCGTGAGTTGGGGTGGGCAGTCTGTTTGTTTTTCTATGTTGGTTTTTGTGTTCGGCCTAGTATAGTTCTCAATCAGAGGCAGGTGTCGTTAGTTGTCTCTGATTGAGAATCATACTTAGGTAGCCTGGGTTTCACTTGTGGTTTGTGGGTGTTTGTTTTCCGTGTGTGTGTTTGTTGCCACACGGTACTGTTTCGGGTTTCGTTCATGGTCACGTTTATTGTTTTGTATTTTCATAGTGTTCAGTTTATATCTTAAAATAAAACGTTATGGACACTTACCACGCTGCACATTGGTCCTCCGATCCTTCTCGCTTCTCCTCCTCAGAAGAGGAGGAATGCCGTTACACAGTGCCGTGGGGAGTAATTGTGCCCAATGATTTATGGGACGGAGCTGTAGGTTTGATTGCCCGGCGCGAGATGGCAGCGGAAACGTTTTGTCAGTCGAGGGATATTAGGAGATGATATCTCCTCACACCTTGTTCTCTTTTGGTAATTACTGTGGTTTGACACTCTGACCCTGGAGCAGACACACTCATTCTCCCTGAATTTAATGAGAAGGCCCAGACATTAGCTAAGTAGGCCTCATACTCCCAAGTTACTGTTGAAGAGCTGTGGGTTAGTGGCCTCTTTAGCGACGTCTGAATTAACTTTTGGAACGGCAGTAATCAGACTCGTTTTATTGGTACTCTAGGGGGGCGAAATCGAGGAAAAGGCGTCTTGTCAGAACGGAGGTGCGATACATTCGCCAATGGAACAATCACATTCAAACACAGTTTCAAGTATTTTGAGAATCATTTTTTCTTTGTATTGATTCACGTCAATCTAGGGTCACAATAAAACCTTGGCGGCCATCACCCGATCCCAGACCTCAGCCGCATTATTGCAAAACCTACCTCTATGTCAAATAATGAGCATCAGTGGTACACTGTAGGGCTACATACTATGCTATCATGATAACAATGCTATCATTCTGTTCTCTCCCCTGCAGGTCAGAAGCTGTTCAGCTGTCACATGTGCAACACGTCCTTTTCCACCAAAGGGAGTCTGAAAGTCCACATGCGTCTCCACACGGGCTCCAAGCCCTTCAAATGCCCCTTCTGCGAGCTCCGCTTCCGCACCTCAGGCCACCGCAAGACCCACATCCAGTGTCACTACCGGCCCAGCTCAGAGGGTCGGAAGGCCAAGCGAGCGGCATCGTCCAGAAGTAACCAGAAGCAGCAGCAGCACCCGGGTAACCCAGAGACCCTGCACCCTGTGGGTCTGCTCCAGGCTACCACCACAGACCATAACATCTACCTCCCAGCCAACCAGGTCCTCGCAGGCCAGTTTGATCAGAACCTGCTGCAGCAAGGCCTGGTGGGCCAGGCTATTCTGCCTACCTCCATGTCAGGTAAGGACTCACTCACATCAGGGTTGGGGCTCAATTCCAATTCAATTAATATATTGAGTTGCACATAAAATGTACACATGCAATTCAATT
The DNA here is from genome assembly GCF_045791955.1 of Oncorhynchus clarkii lewisi. Classification (NCBI taxonomy): domain Eukaryota; kingdom Metazoa; phylum Chordata; class Actinopteri; order Salmoniformes; family Salmonidae; genus Oncorhynchus; species Oncorhynchus clarkii. The sequence goes on from NC_092149.1 coordinate 36,203,273, forward strand.
CCTGACTTGAGTTTAGGTGGAATTCACCCCAACCCTGGCACACCCTCACATTCCCACAAGCACATCATTGTTTCATTCTTATTGCCAATACTTATTACCCTATGCAAGCCTAGCTCACCCCTTCCACTATTGACATGAAGCATGCACCCAAGTGCTGCTCAGCACAGCAACCATATTTCACCTGAACAGTCAACCCTAGCCGAGTCTACATTTAAACCATAGTTTGAGACGGAGAGGAGAGGTTTGAATCCTGAGTCTTAAGTACAGTCTGTTCTCAGTAGCCACCCAGGAAGAGCTGATGAATGGTGTTTACAGCTACTGGACTAGTGTCATCACTAGGCCCGAGGAGATGCGTTCTAAGAGGTGCTTCATCACTGTACACCACAACCTGCCTATTCTGCACTAGGTGTATTTGGCTGTAGATGCATAGATACACTGGGAGACTGAGGATGAGAGCTGGATATTGCATCCCTTGTGGGACATTACATCGAAATTGCATCATACTGTCGTCATTTCAACCCGTTTCTGGTTGTAACAGCGTCATTTCAACTGTTTTGCCTGCTCTGTCTCATTTCCAGGCAGAATTGTCACTGTTGTCATATTCGGGGATTTCAGCGAATTGAGAGTGAGGTCAAATAGTTTAGTCCAGTAAAATATCAAAAGTATTCATATTCATTTAAAAAAATCAGAATACTTGGTAGTAAAGAAGGACATGCTTGTCTTTCATAGCCTGATGACTCTCACTAAATTCTTCCACTGCTCTGTCATTCACTACATACTTTAGTCTGAGACTGAAATTGTTTGAGGTGAAGAGGGGCACAAAGGGTGTTGTACGAAACAAAGTCATCAGCGATTGGGTCGTCTCTAACCAATCAGAGTACAAACGTCCAAACTGCCGCTTTACCCACTTGTGTTCTGTCTCTGGCCCAACCCATCGGTTTCTGGACCAATAAGTCGGCACCAAATGTGTTTGAATTCGGTGAGGGGTCGAGGAGGCACTCCGATCATTGTGGAGAAGTAACTAACGTCCGTGGGCATTTGGCTGGAGCAAGGAGTCTGGGTAGCCAGGCATCGTCTTTCACGCCTGGTTCAAAAGCAAGACCGATGTTCTGCAAATATTGAAAAGCATTTTTCCTGTAGTTTGCCTCGTGTGAGCCTCCATGTCTAAGACAAGTTTCCATCTTATGTAGACTTTCGGAAAATAAGTATTTGTTCCATCCAATTCATTAAGACATTCTAGGCTACAACTACAGTATGATGTATCTGTTAATTAGTTATACAGACTGGGATGGAATAAGGAATCTGAAACAACATTTGTGGAGTCTGAAACGCATCAACACTTAAGAGTTGAAATCTTTTGACTGAACTCTGGCTCACTTCACCTCTAATCTGTTGTTTGTTCAAACTGGCGGTGAGGAGGAAGCCATCCAAAAAAAGCAGCCGTGAAATGAATTTCCCTCAGTGCTGTTCGAAAATCTACGTAGTAGCGCTTCGAAATGGCTTCCACGCACCGTGCTCATTGCTGGCACACAGCTCCCTCCGCTTGTAGCCCCCTAGTTCCCTCGAAGATCCCCCCCCCCATTGGATGATAACTCACTCTGAGCCACTCTCCTCTTATCTGTCCGAGCAGACAGAAGGCACATCAAGCAAACACAGAAAAATCGGACGCGAATCTGCATTAAATTAAGTTATTGAAGTTATTTTTCAAAGTCCCACACCTTAAATGTTGTTTTATGGTGGGTTTAGAGGCTAGACACTTGAACTGGGCACATAATGCATTTATAAGTGACATTTTTCCAGAATAGATGGGTGTTTGTGATTAATTTAAGTGATAGAAAATGGCTGTAAATATCACAGAATGGGAGTCTTCTTTTTATAACAGCCCGTTTTGTGTTGTGTATAAACTTGATGACATTTTGTGCCTTACTGATGTGAAACTTCAAATACAAATCCAGTTATCCAAGCTTGGGACAATATATGTCTTCTGATCTAATTGTGTGGTTTGTGATTGTATTGTAGCGGGTGGTGACCTGACAGTGTCTCTGTCGGAGGGTCTGGCTACTCTGGAGGGCATCCACCTCCAGCTTACCTCTGCCAACCTAGTGTGTCCCAACGTCCAGATCTCTGGCATCGACACCAGCAACATCAACAACATCACACTGCAGGTAATGAGGGGGGTGTGTCCCCGCCAGTGTCACCTACTTCTCGCCTTCTCTCTTTACTCTCTCTCCTTTGCTCCACCTCTTCTCCCTTGGTTTCCTCGTTTTCATTATCTGTCCTACTCTCATCTGCTCCCCTATCGCTCTCCCTCTCTCTTTTCACCTCCCTCTCTCTCTACCCCTCCCCCCACCCTTGTCCTATGTTGACTCATTGGGATTCTCCCATCCCCTCCAGATTGACCCAGCCATCCTCCAGCAGGGAGGTCTCCTCTCCCACGCCCTGACAGGAGACGGAGGCCTGACCAGCCACCCTGGTTCCCACCTCATGGCCACGGGAGACTCCTCGGCGCCCGGCTCCAATGTGGTCCTGCACCCGCTCACCAGCCTGTCCCTGCAGCCCTCCGCCATCGGCCCCGGCCACATCACCATGGGCAGCCTTGGCGAGCACGACAACACAGGTGCATGGTGGTCCCGTCTTCTCCCCGGAACTTTGCATTTCTGTTCCTATACTAACATGATCACTCAGGAGAATTAAAGGGATAGTTCACTCGGAAGGTTCACTTGTATTATGTTTATTAGTCAACTGTTACTACGATCCCATAACATTGTGCATGTCAGCAGTCACGTTTTGAAGATGAAGCATTTTCTGTACAAAGCAAACACTGTGATGCCTTTTCGATTAAAAACATTTTTTTCTCCTCAACTTACCTTTTCCTTCAACAGTTGCATTTTCTTTGACAAAACGGGTGCATGGTGCTCCCATCTTCTCCCCATACCTCTCATATGCGTTCCGATACTACCATTGACCACGTTTACATGCGCACAGTATTCCAGATAGTAGTTCATATCCCGCTTAAGGCCCTCATCCGCTCATATCCCGCTCATGAGTATCCCTGTATTCATGAATTTACAGAATATACCTCATTAAAGGTCATATGGGTTAAATGGAATAGTAACTGAAATATGGAGGCTGACTTTGGCCTATAACCTTTCACATGTAACGTAATATAATTTTAACTCCTGCAGAATGATGCATTTCTGGCAGTGAAATTTTACAACAAATGTTAATTTTGTCCCGGGAACTGGAGTGGAGAAATAGGATTTCTTTCTTTCGGCATCTCTTGAGAAAATGTGACTACGCGTGTAATGTGTTGTCTTTGACACTGTTATGCAAGCAGACAGTATTTCAACCACATCAAATATGCACCCAAGACGAACAGAAGTCTTTCCAGAAAGTGTTTGGTAATTTTCTCAGCTTTTAATTTCCTCAAAACCGCTCAAACTCACTGTTTTTGGAGTTATTGCGTTTTCTCCCCGGTCCCTAAACGAACCAGAGAACTTTACTGGTGTTTACTTGATTACTAATGCATTCATTCTATCGATGTAAGACATTCTGATGAGCCCTATTTTATTTAGTCTTCTAGGGCAACAAGTTATGACAGAAGTGAAGCTGCGCGTATCAAACTTTAGTTGACAAATGGACTACCAAATGTTGGAAATTATAATATGGACTACCAAATGTTGGAAATTATAATATGGACTACCAAATGTTGGAAATTATAATATGGCCTACCAAATGTTGGAAATTATAATATGGCCTACCAAATGTTGGAAGTTATAATATGGACTACCAAATGTTGGAAATTATAATATGGCCTACCAAATGTCTGATTTATTTTTATTTTTTAGTACAGTAAATGAATTATAGTAGGCCAAATTATTCTGGAATTGTTAATGTGGATTGAACTGCACAGGTAGCCCACTTTTTGAAGTGATTTTTGTTTGACAATCAGATGAAAACATCGCACAACACCCATGATAAGCAAAACTCAGCCTGCGCAGACCGCAAAAACAACAGTAAACCGGATAAGATTTTTACATGCCACATTACCCCGTCTTCGATCAGCATATCCCAGGCTTATCCGGGTTTCTCATAACTGGGATACAAGCTTTTTCGGGTTATTGTAAACGGGATTTGATGTTTTATATGCATCAACTCAAAAACAGAATTTTTGAGTACTGTGAATAATAACATTATCACTCAGAATAATTCATGAAATTCTGGATTTTCCTCAAACACACCGAATCCTTTTGCTTCCTTGCAGCCAAACTCAAAATGGGTAGATGTTTCACTGAAGTGTTTTTTAAAACTAATTTATGCAGCTGACCGTGTCTCTTCTCTTCTACTCCTATCCTTTCCTCTCTTTTGGGCCCCACAGCTTTCTGTTGTTTATGTGAGTGTCTGTGATGTGTGGCCCCACCGAGAGGAAACTGTCACAATGAGTTTGTTCCACAGCCATGCTTTCACACCAGCTGGACCTACTTTGACAGCATAGGGTGTCCGCTTAAGGGATTGGGGATAGAGGAGAGAATAGATAGAGGGGAGGGAGGGATATGGAGAGAAGGGATGAGAAGGGGAGAGGATAGGAGAGACAAAAAGAGAGGAAGGAATGGAGGAAGGATAGAAGTGAGGAGAGTCAATTAGTTCATGATGACTTCTGTAACTCCCTGTTTTCTCTCTCTCCCCCTTTAGGCTCTCATCAGGACCTGAGTCATGTGATGAGTGGTCCAGGCCTGGTGTCCAGTGGGGCTCAGGAGATCACTCTGACCATCAACAACTCCAGCCTCACCCAGGCTCTAGCTCAGGCCCAGGCCAACGCTGCTGCTGGGGGCAACACTGCTGCAGGCAACCACCCCCAGGAGATCACACTCACCATATCAGGTAGACACACACAAATGATCTGTCCCTGTTCTCCATACTTCTCCCAAAGTGTACTCTTGCACGCTCCCCGTCATGGATTTATCAATGAAGGAAACTCTCCTACTAATGCTTTCAATCAATCCAATATGCTTTAAAATATGCACTATGCAGACATTTCTCTGCCATTTCCTGGTTGCTTTAAAATTTGAATATTTCACCTAATTTCAGTTTATGTGACAAAACGAGCAAGTATATATAGTGTAGCAAATCATAGTAGCATCTAAACCACTGTGAAAAATATTTTCAGCTGTTTGTAGCTTGTGTGCAAAACCAAAAGTAAAAGACTCAAAAACAAACCTTAAGAAAGGGAAGCATAGAAAAGGAACACATCTACCTCTTCTTAGGACTTGCTTTCAATGAGATTGACAGATCTACAACACACATTTCTATGTGAATTTGGTCGGGTCGTCCAAAAAGTTACATATTAAAATCTGACACAAGTGCACACTTTGGGAAAACACACACACAGCTACAGAAAAACACTCACCACAGCAGCTAAACAAGCTGGCTCACAGGAGCACAATCAATCTATTTTTCTCTTCACCTTAATTCAACAAACCAAGTTCATTAAAAGGTCCGAAAATCAAGAACTGTGTTTTCTACAGTTGCCCTTGAGAGTAACACATATTTTCATGAGACTATAATTGGTATACTGTACAGATGCGTCGGTCCAGATGCGTCGACAGCGCTTCAAGGATACTTTATCGTGAGATACTCAAAATATGTATGAATAGTTCACAAAGAATTCTCTTCGCCTATTCTTATAAATATGTCGTTGCCGCACTCGCATGCCACAAAAATGTCAATTGACACACACACACACACACTCTCACTCTCACACACACACACACACACACACACACGGAGCCTTCAATGCCCAAAACGTAATCCATCCGCTCTGCCCGGAATTCAATTTCAGTCGTAAAATTTCATTTAAAGTGCATCATCACGGAGGGGCAATTTCACGGTAGCCGAGTGATGCTGAGACTTTACTTCTTTTTTTATGCCAAACAAAATAACAATGATTTCAAAGTTAAAATGACAACTCTATGCACAAGGACGACTCTTAACAATTTCCACAGAAAATATTACAAAACACATTTACTTGACGAACCGTGCAGATGCGAAGTTTGATAGCAGATTGCTGGTTTGTGCTTCTTGTGCCGTCGTTCTGTTACCAAACTTTGCATGAATGTAAACAAAAAAAACTAAACTGAGAGATGAAGACTGCAGACATAGAAAAAGGGCAAGAAGGGGCCGGGAGGAAGATAATTGAATCACGTCACTGTGGGCTGGAGATGAAATGTATTTTCTCTCTTTCTGAAGGTCAAGACCTCCTCCAGCAGCACGGTGCCCCTGGTGGCGGAGAGATGATTGGCGGGATCAGGCTGGCATCCCACCAAACCACAGGTGCCACCCTCACCATGTGCAATGACCACCTCCTACCTCAGAGCAACGCGGGCCTGACTGGTAAGGATTGGCAGCAGCACGGCTGTGTGTGTGTGTGTGTATGTATGTTTGCGTCTACTCACCCATTGTGCAGCCCACTGGGAGCACACAGTGAAGGGCCTGTGATGTAAAGTGTGTTGAGTGATTCGTTCAGCGGGAGCGATGAAGAGCTGGGTCAATTAGCAGGCTGATTGCAGTACCTCTCAACGCTCATCACTTGTGCAGTTAAATCAACTTCTCTGAGCCATCGTCATCACTCTCCTCTCAACTCAAGTGGACAACATTCTGTGACAAACAATGAATAGGCATTGAGAGGAGTTTGGTCATTTTACAAATGTATTCTTATTTAACAACAGTGAGTCATCTAATCGAGAGACGTTATGAAAGAATGAGACGATAGTAAACCTTTCGTTTGGCTGAATGGAGAATTGTGTATTTGTATGCCAAGACAGAGGCTATTCTTCCAGGCGTCCAAACACATTAAGGCACTTGCATCACACATAAAAACAAAAGACAAAACAGTACATCATATAACATTATTAATCCCCATACGTATCTACAAATCAAAACGTATAATACAACAATATTACAATGTACGTGTGTGTAGAGTTTGTGTGCACGTTTCTGTTCCTGTGTGTTTGTATCTCTTCACAGTCCCCGCTGTTCCATAAGATGTATTTTTTGTCTGTTTAAAGAAAATCTGATTCTACTGCTGTCATCAGTTACCTGATGTGGGATAGAGTTCCATGTAGCCATGGCTCTATGTAGGACTGTGTGCCTCACATATTCTGTTCTGGACTTGAGGATTGTGAAGAGACCTCTGGTAGCATGTCTTGTGGGGTATGTACAGTGAGGGGAAAAAACTATTTGATCCCCTGCTGATTTTGTACGTTTGCCCACTGACAAAGAAAGGACCAGTCTATAATTTTAATGGTAGGTTTATTTGAACAGTGAGAGACAGAATAACAACAACAAAATTCCAGAAAAAATGCATGTCAAAAATGTTATAAATTTGCATTTTAATGAGGGAAATACGTATTTGAACCCCTCTCAATCAGAAAGATTTCTGGCTCCCAGGTGTCTTTTATTCAGGTAACGAGCTGAGATTAGGAGCACACCCTTAAAGGGAGTGAAGCAATCAATCAATCAGATTCCAAACTCTCCACCATGGCCAAGACCAAAGAGCTCTCCAAGGATGTCAGGGACAAGATTGTAGACCTACACAAGGCTGGAATGGGCTACAAGACCATCGCCAAGCAGCTTGGTGAGAAGGTGACAACAGTTGGTGCGATTATTCGCAAATGGAAGAAACACAAAAGAACTGTCAATCTCCCTCGGCCTGGGGCTCCATGCAAGATCTCACCTCGTGGAGTTCCAATGATCATGAGAACGGTGAGGAATCAGCCCAGAACTACACGGGAGGATCTTGTCGATGATCTCAAGGCAGCTGGGACCATAGTCACCAAGAAAACAATTGGTAACACACTACGCCGTGAAGGACTGAAATCCTGCAGCGCCCACAAGGTCCCCCTGCTCAAGAAAACACATATACATGCCCGTCTTAAGTTTGCCAATGAACATCTGAATGATTCAGAGGACAACTGGGTGAAAGTGTTGCGGTCAGATGAGACCAAAATGGAGCTCTTTGGCATCAACTCAACTCGAGGTGTTTGGAGGAGGAGGAATGCTGCCTATGACCCCAGAACACCATCCCCACATGGAGGTGGAAACATTATGCTTTGGGGGTGTTTTTCTGCTAAGGGGACAGGACAACTTCACCGCATCAAAGGGACGATGGACGGGGCCATGTACTGTCAAATCTTAGGTGAGAACCTCCTTCCCTCATCCAGGGCATTGAAAATGGGTCGTGGATGGGTATTCCAGCATGACAATGACCAAAAACACACGGTCAAGGCAACAAAAGGTTGGCTCAAGAATAAGCACATTAAGGTCCTGGAGTGGCCTAGCCAGTCTCCCAACCTTAATCCCATAGAAAATCTGTGGAGGGAGCTGAAGGTTCGAGTTGCCAAACGTCAGTCTCAAAAACCTTAATGACTTGGAGAAGATCTGCAAAGAGGAGTGGGACAAAATCCCCCCTGAGATGTGTGAAAACCTGGTGGCCAACTACAAGAAACGTCTGACCTCTGTGATTGCCAACAAGGGTTTTGCCACCAAGTACTAAGTCATGTTTTGCAGAGGGGTCAAATACTTATTTCCCTCATTAGAATGCAAATCAATTAATAACATTTTTGACATACGTTTTTCTGGATTTTTGTGTTGTTATTCTGACTCTCACAGTTCAAATAAACCTACCATTAAATTATAGACTGACCATTTCTTTGTCAGTGGGCAAATGTACAAAATCAGCAGGGGATCAAATACTTTTTCCCTATGGGTGTCTGGGCTGTGTGCTAGTAGTTTAGACAGACAGCTTGGTGCATTCACCATGTCAACATTTCTTATGAAAATAAGTAGTGATGAAGTCAATCTCGCCTCTACTTTGAGCCGTGAGAGATTGACATGCATGTCATTAATGTTAGCTCTCTGTGTACTTTTAAGGGCCAGCCGTGCTGCCCTGTTCTGAGCCAATTGAAGCGGCAGATAGCCTAGTGGTTAGAGTGATGGGCCAGTAACCAAAAGGTTTCGAGATCGAATCTCTGTGGTGACGACAATCTGTCGTTCTGCCCCTGAACAAGGCAGTTAACCCACTGTTCCTAGGCCGTCATTGTAACTAAGAATTTGTTCTTAACTGACTTGCCTAGTTAAATAAAGGATACAAATTTTTTTTTTTAATTGTAATTTTCCGAGGTCCCTCTTTGTGGCACCTGACAACACGACTGAACAGTAGTCAAGGTCCGACAAAACTAGGGCCTGTAGGACCTGCCTTGTTGATAGTGTTGTTAAGATTCTGGACAGACTTCTCCACATCTTAGCTATTGTTGTATCAACAAGTTTTGACCATGACAGTTCAACTTGCTCAATTTAGGCCTAGGGGTTCTTGGTCATTCACATTTGTACGCTGTGGTACATAGTTGGCAAGATTCCTTGTGAGTGTGGGTAAGCTGCTAGGCCTAATTTCCCTTCACACTGTCACATCTCAATTTTAAATGATGCCTGCAGAGAACAAGTCAATTATCTGGTGACCTCTTATAAAACGCATTTGCTGTTCATGTGGCGTTTTCAGGCATCTGCCCAATCCACTCCGTCAATTTCCACTGGCTTGCTCTCCTTCCGATTACCATATGCCACAGTGCGTCATTCTACCCATTTGAAAATGCATTGCCAGTTCATTTTCAATGGCATGACACCAGCATGGCTTATTAAAATCTCGCAAGAATTTCTGTCGAGCTAAATTCTCACCTACTTCCTGTCTCTCCTGTCAGTCACCAGCCTGCCGCCTAGCACCTCCCTATCACAGACGGCTGGCTCCCAGAGTCTGGTGATGTCGTCATCGAGCATGGCCAGCGACGGCAGCGTGACTCTCACACTGGAGGACACACAGGGTATGCTGGACGCTCAACCTCAATTCACGCTCAACTTCAACGCACAGGTAACCACTCTGAAACACACACACAATCATGCAGGTACACAACAGCACATACACAGGTAACCACTCTGAAAAATACACACATGGGCGTGCATACACTCACCCACACACAGATATGTCTTACTATACTTTTTGGGGACCAACAATTGATTCACCATTCAAAATCTTATTTCCCTAAACCTAACCACTAACCTTAATTCTAACACTAAATCTAAACCTAACCATAATTCTAACCCTAAATCTAAACCTAACCACTAACCTTAATTATAACCCTAAATCTAAACCTTTTATTTGTATTTATTTATTTCACTTTTATTTAACCAGGTAGGCTAATGAGTTCTCATTTGCAACTGCGACCTGGCCAAGATGAAGCATAGCAATTCGACACATACAACAACACAGAGTTACACATGGAATAAACAAAACATACAGTCAATAATACAGTAGAAAAAATAAAACAAAAAGTCTATATACAGTGAGTGGAAATGAAGTAAGATAAGGGAGTTAAGGCAATAAATAGGCCATGGTGGCAAAGTAATTACAATATAGCAATTAAACACTGGAATGGTAGATGTGCAGAAGATTAATGTGCAAGTAGAGATACTGGAAAGAAGCAAGATAAATAAATACATACAGTATGGGGATGAGGTAGATAGATGGGCTGTTTACAGAAGGGCTATGTACAGGTGCAGTGATCTGTGAGCTGCTCTGACAGCTGGTGCTTAAAGCTAGTGAGGGAGATATGAGTCTCCAGCTTCAGTGATTTTTGCAGTTCGTTCCAGTCATTGGCAGCAGAGAATTGGAAGGAAAGGCGGCCAAAGGAGGAATTGGCTTTGGGGGTGACCAGTGAGATATACCTGCTGGAGCGCGTGCTACGAGTGGGTGCTGCTATGGTGACCAGTGAGCTGAGATAAGGCAGGGCTTTACCTAGCAGAGACTTGTAGATAACCTGTAACCAGTGGGTTTGGCGACAAGTATGAAGCGAGGGCCAACCAACGAGAGCGTACAGGTCGCAGTGGTGGGTAGTGTATGGGGCTATGGTGACAAAACGGACGGCACTGTGATAGACTGCATCCAATTTGTTGAGTGTTGGAGGATATTTTATAGATGACATCGCCGAAGTCGAGGATCGGTAGGATGGTCAGTTTTACGAGGGTATGTTTGATAGCATGAGTGAAGGATGCTTTGTTGCAATATCGGAAGCCGATTCTAGATTTAATTTTGGATTTGAGATGCTTAATGTGAGTCTTGAAGGAGAGTTTAAAGTCTAACCAGACACCTAGATATTTGTAGTTATCCACGTATTCTAAGTCAGAGCCGTCCAGAGTAGTGATGCTGGACGGGCGGGCAGCTGCGGGCAATGATCGATTGAATAGCATGCATTTAGTTTTACTTGCATTTAAGAGCAGTTGGAGGCCACGGAAGTAGAGTTGTATGGCATTGAAGCTCGTCTGGAGGTTAGTTAACACAGTGTCCAAAGAGGGGCAGAAGTATACAGAATGGTGTCGTCTGCGTAGAGGTGGATCAGAGAATCACCAGCTGCAAGAGCGACATCATTGATGTATACAGAGAAGAGAGTCGGCCCGAGAATTGAACCCTGTGGCACCCCCATAGAGACTGCCAGAGGTCCGGACAACAGGCCCTCAGATTTGACACACTGAACTCTATCAGAGAAGTAGTTGGTGAACCAGGCGAGGCAATAATTTGAGAAACCAAGGCTGTCGAGTCTGCCAATAAGAATGTGGTGATTGACAGAGTCGAAAGCCTTGGCCAGATTGATGAATACGGCTGCCCAGTAATGTCTCTGTGGTTATGATATCGTTTAGGACCTTAAGCGTGGCTGAGGTGCACCCATGACCAGCTCTGAAATCAGATTGCATAGTGGAGAAGGTACGGTGGGATTCGAAATGGTCGGTAATCTGTTTGTTAACTTGGCTTTCGAAGACCTTAGAAAGATAGGGAAGGATAGATATAGGTCTGTAGCAGTTTGGGTCTAGAGTGTCACCCCCTTCGAAGATGGGGATGACCGCGGCAGCTTTCCAGTCTTTGGGAATCTCAGAGAATACGAAAGAGAGGTTGAACAGGCTAGTAATAGGGGTTGCAACAATTTCGGCAGATCATTTTAGAAAGTGAGGGTCCAGATTGTCTAGCCCGGGTGATTTGTAAGGGTCTAGATTTTGCAGCTCTTTCAGAACATCAGCTATCTGGATTTGGGTGAAGGAGAAATGGTGGGGGCTTTGGCGGGTTGCTGTGGAGGGTGCCGGGCAGTTGACCGGGGTAGGGGTAGCCAGGTGGAAAGCATGGCCAGCCATTGAGAAATGCTTATTGAAATTCTCAATTATAGTGGAATTATCGGTGGTAACAGTGTTTCCTAGCCTCAGTGCAGTGGGCAGCTGGGAGGAGGTGCTCTTATTCTCCATGAACTTTACAGTGTCCCAGAACTTTTTTGAGTTTGTACTACAGGATGCAAATTTCTGTTTGAAAAAGCTAGCCTTGGCTTTCCTAACTGCTTGTGTATATGAAAAATTGCATATCACGGGGGCTATTCAATGCTAATGCAGAACGCCACAGGATGTTTTTGTGCTGGTCAAGGGCAGACAGGTCTGCAGTGAACCAAAGGCTATATCTATTCCTAGTTCTACAGTTTTTGAACGGAGCATGCTTATTTATTTAAGATGGTGAGGAAGGCACTTTTAAAGAATAACCAGGCATCTTCTACTGACGGGATCAGGTCAATGTCTTTCCAGGTTCCCCCTGGCCAGGTAGATTAGAAAGGCCTGCTCGCAGAAGTGTTTTTGGGAGCGTTTGACAATGATGAGGGGTGGTCGTTTGATCGCAGATATATTACGGATGCAGGCAAATACACCTCTGTTTTCTTGATTGAAAACAGCAGAGGTGTATTTGGAGGGCGAGTTAGTTAGGATGATATCTATGAGGGTGCCCGTTTACGGATTTGGGGTTGTACTTGGTAGGTTCATTGATAATTTGTGTGAGATTGAGGGCATCAATCTTAGCTTGTAGGATGCCCGGGGTGTTAAGCATATCCCAGTTTAGGTCACCTAGTAGCACGAGCTCAGAAGATAGGTGGGGGGCAATCAATTCACATAGGGTGTCGAGGGCACAGCTGGGGGCAGAGGGTGGTCTATAGCAAGCGGCAACGGTGAGAGACTTGTTTCTGGAAAGGTTCATTTTTAGAAGTAGAAACTCAAATTGTTTGGGTACAGACCTGGATAGTAAGACAGAACTCTGCAGGCTATCTCTGCAGTAGATTGCAACACCGCCCCCTTTGGCAGTTCTATCTTGGCGGAAAATGTTATAGTTAGGGATGGCGATTTCAGGGTTTTTGGTGGTTTTCCTAAGCCAGGATTCAGACACGGCTAAGACATCTGGGTTGGCAGAGTGTGCTAAAGCAGTGAGTAAAACAAACTTAGAGAGGAGGATTCTAATGTTAACATGTATGAAACCAAGGCTTTTACCGTTACAGAAGTCAACAAATGAGAGCACCTGGGGAGTGGGAGTGGAGCTAGGCACTGCAGGAGGAGTAGGATAAGGGTACGACTAAAGGCTATACGAACTGGCCGTCTAGTACGTTCGGAACAGAGAGTAAAAGGAGTAGGTTTCTGGGCACGATAGCATAGATTCAAGGCATAGTGTACAGACAAAGGTAAGGTAGGATGTGAGTACATTGGAGGTAAACCTAGGCATTGAGTAATGACGTCTCTAGAGACGTTTAAACAAGGTGATGTCATCGCATATGTAGGAGGTGGAACAACATGGTTGGTTAAGGCATATTGAGCAGGGCTAGAGGCTCTACAGTGAAATAAGACAGTAATTACTAACCAGGACAGTAATGGACGAGGCATATTGATATTAGAGAGAGAGGCATGCGTAGCCAAGTGATCATATGGGTCCAGTGAGTGGTTGGGCTGGCTGGGGACACGGCGATTCAGACAGTTAGCATGCCGTGCCAAACAAGCTAGTAGTTAGTAGGCTGGGGCTAACAAGCTAGCAGTTAGCAGACCGGGGCTAGCAAGCAAGCAGTTAGCAGACTTTGGCTAGCAAGCTAGCAGTTAGCAGACCGGGGATAGCAAGCTAACAGTTAGCAGACCGGTGCTAGCAAGTTAGCAGAAACGCCTTTGGGGGCGTCGCGATGGAGGTAAGTCTGTTTTTGCCTCCTCGTGCGGAAACGTCGATAGACCAGGCATGGCTTAGTAGGGTTTCAAGTAGCTCTAGATAGCTAGCAGGCTGCGGTTAGCAGAATGTGCCTTCAGCGGACGTTGTGCCTGAGGGGCCTGTTGGAATCCTCGGGCAGATTATGTCGGTATTCCAGTCGTAGAGGATCTGCGGCGTTCTGTGCACCAGTACCGGCAGTAGAAGGGGCCCGGATATTGTAGCCCAGGAGTGGACTTCAGTGGTAGCCCAGGAGCCCTAGCCGGGCTAGCTTCAGGCTAGTTTGTGATTGCTCCGGGATGGAAACGCTAGCCAGGAGTAGTCACCCGGGATTGCGGTTAGCTAGTTGCGAGGATCCAGATGAAAAAGTTCAGAGTTTGCGGTAGGAATCCGGGGATATGGAGAGAAAAATATGTCCGTTATGCTCTGGTTTGAGTCACGTTGTACCAACTGGCGAGAGCTTTCCGAGCTAAAGGTTAGCTGATGACAGCTAGCAGTGGTTTGTTGACTGATCACTGGTAGCTGGCTAGCTCCAGTTGAGGGATTCCAGATCCAAAGTAAATAGAAATACTTTAGAAAAAAGCAGATCCACGCCACATTGGGTGAGACGGGTTACAGGAGAATATTTAGAAGTTGAGGTTTAGGAAAATATTTTAAAAAGTTCTGCGAAGAAAAATATATAAAAAGATATATACAAGGGACACGACAGGACAAAGACAAAGACGTCTGACTGCTACGCCATCTTGGAATCTTAATTCTAACCCTAAATCTAAACCTAACCACTAACCTTAATTCTAAACCTAAATCTAAACCTAACCACTAACCTTAATTCTTACCCTAAATCTAAGCCTAAAATATACTTTTAAATTGAAGACCACTTCTCAGAATTTGAGTTTGTTTACTATTCTTGTGAGGGCTTCTGCTACTCACAAGTATAGTAAAAGGTGTACACACACACACACACACACAGTAACAGTGAGTATCTTCTCTCCATAGAGTCAGCAGTACCAAACTATGCTCAGTGACCAGGATCTCTCAGGACAACAGGCCGGCTCCACCCAGCAGGTCATACTGGTCAGTCACCACCCCCAGGCCACTGAGGAACAGCCCGACAATATTTACAGGGTCAGTCAGTGTATGCGTGTACCTGTACGTGTGTTGTGTTGTTAACAGATATCTAAGAAGGACCAGGCGGTGGGTAGGATAACGTGCGTGTAACGTGTGTGTTGTGTTGAAACCAGCTGTCAGAGGAGGGCCAGGTGGTGGAGAAGGAGGACCAGGGGGAGAACCAGAAGCAGAACCAGTGTTTCTACTGCAATCAGGTGTGTCAGAGCGCCAACACTCTGCGACGCCACTGCAGGCAGGCCCACGGCAAGGACCGGTGCCACGTCTGCAGAGTGTGTGGCAAGGCCTTCAAAAGAGCTACTCACTTAAAGGTAAGCACGGACAGACACACAGTCGCCCACACACACACTGGAGACTGGACTATGACATGGAACACTGTCAAGTATGCAGAGTGTGTGGCAAAAAAAACACAGTAGGTCTGAGCAGACACACACACCCACTACAGCATGTTTGTATGTTGTATGTATTCCTTCCATTCCCTAATAGTAGTTGCCCTGTCTTGCCCTCAGAGCAGATTTTAACTCTGGATAATCGTTTCATGTGGCACCAGCTCTGAGTACTCTTGAGTGTATTCTGGGTGTATTCTGGGTGGTGGGACGGGGCTAAGAGTGGGTTACAGGAGTCAAACGGCCGAGGGTTTCTCTGCATTCAGGGGACTTTAAACACAATCGCCTTAGAGGACTTGAGCACAATGGCTAACGCCTTTCTTCTGCTGCTTCAGTTTCTGACGGGGTCTCGTAACAACTATAAATCAACTGTCACTCTTCCCTCTCTCTGTGTCCCAAACGCCTACTGCCTCCTGACAGGGTAATAATAGCCCTGGGAGGAGCGAGAGGTAAAAGTTAATAGCTGAAGTCCAATTTCAGGTAGTTTTTTGGCTGATGGTAATTTTCTCGAGTGCAAACTTTTTCTCCTCTGACAATGCTACTCACGAGGATACGGCTGCCCAAGGAAGAGAGGCTCTCCATTTAATATCTCCACCCCAGCACGTAAACAGTGGGAAGCTCTCAGCATTGAGGAGAGGCAGGAGCTTGACCTAATTTCTAGGGTTATAAGCAGAAGCAAGCTGCTCTCATCCAGCCTGGGAGCCATGCTGTTCTGCAACTCCTCAACGTCCTCCTCTGTCCTTGGCTGTGTACTGTGTGTGTGTACTGTGTGTGTGTACTGTGTGTGTGTGCGAGCGTATGACCGTCTTTACCTGATATGACACGTGTGATCCCCTGATGGTGTGTCTGTGTCCATGTGTATGAACAAGAGAGAGAGAGAGAGAGAGCATTTCATTCAGAGAGAGTTTGTGTGTGTTAAGATCTCTGGCTCATTGACGCCCCCCTCATTCCTTGCTCATCCTGCTCCCAAAAGCTTTCCTCATCTCATTTACGGAATTAAACGCTCCTTTGGAAAGGGGGAGCACGGCTGGAACCGTATCAAAGCCTGTTCCGTACTAATCGGCAGCCCCATGTAACCCCGGAGGGGACATTTGGCTCATAGATTTCCCTGAAACTGGCTGATTTTCCATTTAGAGGAGTGGATACTTTGTTAGTACATTAAGCTTATCAAGCATCTGATGCAATTACGCAAACAGATTTTAGTTCTGGGTGTCTGAGATTAGAGAATGTTTAATTCATGTTTTGTTTTATTTCTCCACTTTACAAACTGTTGCTGGGTTCATTAACTTTATGATGTCATTTAGCGATGGAGAGAGACAAACGGCAACAGTTTCATCAATAGTTAAGAGGGAAATACCCGTACTTTTATCAATAATGTTTAGGAGTTGAGTAGCGTTTATTTAAAGGTCAATACTAGGGCTGCTCAAAGTGGGGCCCGCAGGCCAAACTTCACCCTGGACAACATTTGGCCCGAAAGTTTGGCCGCATGTTCACACGCACACATTCACACACACGCGCACACACAACCCTCACACACGTTTGTTTGTGTAGTTGGTTTGCTTGCTCAGACTTTTCTATGACTCTGGGGACATGCAGAGGAAGTTATTTTACAAACTTTCAGTTTCTGATTTTTCTTGATCTTAAAAGCAACTCTCCTTTTCATTCATCACACTACCCTATGACGAGACTGGCCTTTCTTTGTTCATGACTAGACGGGAGTTTTCTTCAGTCTTCTTCATTAGACTCGTTAGTAGACTGGAGTTTCTTGATGGGTTGTCATTGGACTTTGAGCTTCATTGATGGTTTGTCAGTAGACTTTGGGGTTTCTGGATGGTTCTGCATTAGAATTAATTTGTTTTTTTGGGGATGGTCCATCTTTAGACTTTTGGGTTTCCAATGTTCCCCGATGTTTTTCCCCGGTTTTAAGTGTACGCTGGCGCAGTTGGCGGGCCAGTTCTTGTGCAAATTGCAGATTTTTTTTAAAGATATTTGCTATGTTTCACCTTTTCTTCTGAAAGATTTTTTTGTCCTGTGTCCCCGGACCTTTGACCTCTTTCTCCTACAGGAGCACGAGCGTGTCCACCAGCGAGGACCCTCACTGGGCTCCCAAAGGCCCAAGTTCTTCAAATGCTCCTCCTGTGACAAAGCCTTCGCCAAGCCCAGCCAACTAGAGAGACACAACCGCACACACACAGGTAATCCCACACACGCACGCACAACGTTAACTCAAATAAATCCCTGACTACTATTCTGTTTAGGTCTATTGTACATCCCAGCCTTGAAGGGGCAAAAGTTAAAATATACCATAGGAATGAAGATGCTATCCGAGTCCTCGACTAGAGTGGCCTTTCATCAGGCATTTGGGACACTTTCAAAGACCTTAGGGAAAACATTTTCATGTATATGCCTCAATGGCAAAATTACCAAATGATCTTCTTCAAAGCAAATCATGGACTCTCCTAAGATGAATTTAACACAACTCCGACACAACAAAGTAGGGATGTGCATTTGCTTCCCTTGAATTGGGACCTTTTTTGTTCTGGAGAGGTAAGTATTAAGGTGAAGTGCAACTTGAACGTTTTGACTCGTTGGTACCTACTGCCTACTACTTATGGCCACCCACTCAATGGCTGTGTCAGTGGCAGGCCAGGGTGAGATAACTGTAATCTTGTGTGTTGAAGAGCCCACTGTGGCAGCTGAACCGGCAGGGGGGGGGGGTCCTGTCTTACCTCTTATCATCCCCAGCAGGAAAGACTGTAAGAGAGCTCGTACACACAATATGAAATGACATAGCCTAGCTTGCTAGCGTTACGTCAGCAAGCGAAAAGCATCACAACCGTCGCTCTTAGCGCTTCTTTAAGCAAACGGGGGGAAGCGTCGTACTAGAAATGTGTTTTAATCTCCATCTCCACATCAGAAGAGAGGCAGATCCATTGGTACTTAAATAATGTCCATGGACTTAGTTACAGACATAACAGGTCTTTGCTCAATTTCAGTTAAATAAGTCCATGTATTTTTGACTGTAATGGTAGCGTTTATGGCAGGTCATTATGTTCCAAGATTATGCACAGTAGGCTACGGATTTACACTTTGCCGGCGGTTCACATCTTTCAGCAGATAATGTAAGCTGACAAGACCTTTTCATTTTTTATAAAACTGTTATTAAAATGGATGTAAATTGCTACCGCTTGCAGTAATATAGTGCAACGCATCAATTACTGTACGTGCATTCACTTTTTAGAAGTACTTCTGTTCCATATTTCAAACTTATTTTAGTGCGAGACACATTTTTTTATTCACCGCACACGAGATTGAATTAGAATGTGTGTTTTGTATTCATCCGGCGAAGTTCACCACCATGTGCGAGTAACCTTTGTACTGAAAGTCTTGAGAAGGTGTCTCTCTGTTTTTCAGGTGAGCGTCCCTTTAAGTGTTCCCAGTGCGACAAGGCCTTCAACCAGAAGAGTGCCCTGCAGGTACACACGGTCAAACACACAGGGGAGAAGCCCTACAAGTGTGAGATCTGCAGCATCAGCTTCACACAGAAGAGCAACATGAAGCTGCACATGAAGAGGTCGCACGGCTACGGTGAGCCACGGACACACAGAGACACAAAACACGCACAACCCCCCCCGCAAGAATATCACACTCAAGACGCGGCAAAAAAACTCTAAAGCCCGAGCACCTCTCAAGTGTTTGTGCATGTGTGTGGTTGAGCTGAGGTGAAAGGTGAAATTCACAGCCAGACAAAACCTTGCTTGTCAGTCTCCGATACCAACCATTGAGTTGGGCGGCAGAGTAGCCTAGTGGTTAGAGCGTTGGACTAGTAACCGAAAGGTTGCAAGTTCAAATCTCCGAGCTGACATGGTACAAATCTGACGTTCTGCCCCTGAACAGGCAGTTAACCCACTGTTCTTAACTGACTTGCCTAGTTGCCTAGGTAAAATAAAAAAATCCTGAGCGTCCCTACATTCTTTCTCTCTGAGGAGGCCAGTCCATTATTGATGGACGCCACAGCCCAGATGACACCCTTTTCTCTAAATTCTCGCGGATATGTTCTGAGTAGCCTCTGAGAATAACATTGTCGTGCACGGAAGTGTATAGGGGATGTTGTTCCCACGCCTAAAATGACATACCCTAATCTAACTGCCTGTAGCTCAGGACCGGAAGAGAGGATCAAATCAAATGTTATTTGTCACATCTGCCGAATACAACAGGTGCAGTCCTTACCGTGAAATGCTTAGTTACAGTAAAAACGAGGCTATATGCAGGGGGTACCGGTATCGAGTCAATGTGCGGGGGTACATGTTAATCAAGGTAATTTGTACATGTAGGTAGGGGTAAAGTGACTATGCATAGATGATAAACAGTGAGTAGCAGCAGTGTAAAAACAAAGGGTGGGAGGAAGTGTCAATGTAAATAGTCCAGGTGGCCATTTGATACATTTTTCAGCAGACAAATGGCTTGGGGGTAGAAGCTGTTAAGGAGCCTTTTGGACCTAGACTTGGCGCTCCAGTACTGCTTGCCGTGCAGTAGCAGAGAGAACAGTCTATGACTTGGGTGACTGAAGTCTTTCACAATTTTTTGGGCCTTCCTCTGACACCGCCTAGTTTATAGATCCTGGATGGCAGGAAGCTTGGCCCCAGTGATGGACTGGGCGGTACGCACTACCCTCTGTAACGCTTTACGGTCGGAGGCCGAGCAGTTGCCATACCAGGCGGTGATGCAACCGGTCAGGATGCTCTCGATGGTGCAGCTGTAGAACCTTTTGAAGCCAAGAAACATGAGCAATGGACATTAGACCAGTGGAAATCTGTCCTTTGGTCAGATGAGTCCAAATTTGTGATCTTTGGTTCCAACCGCCGTGTCTTTGTGAGTCGAAGAGTAGGTGAACGGATGTTCTCTGCATGTTTGGTTCCCGCTGTGAAGCATTGAGGAGGTGGTGGGGGGGTGCTTTGCTGGTGACACTGTCTGTGATTTATTTAGAATTCAAGGCACACTTAGCCAGCATGGCTACCACAGCATTCTGCAGCGATACGCCATCCCATCTGGTTTGCACTTAGTGGGACTATCATTGAACAATGACCCAACACACCTCCAGGCTGTATAAGGGCTATTTGACCAAGAAGGAAGGTGATGGAGTGCTGCATCAGATGACCTGGCCTCCGCAATCACCTGACCTCAACCCAATTGAGATGGTTTGGGATGAGTTGTACCGCAGAGTGAAGGAAAAGTAGCCAACAAGAGCTTGATATATGTGGGAACTCCTTCAAGACTGTTGGAAATGTGTTCCAGGTGAAGCTCCTTGAGAGAATGCCAAGAGTGTGCAAAGCTGTCATCAAGGCAAAGGGTGGCTATTTACTTTATATTTATATTTTTGTTTTAACACTTTTTTTGGTTACTACATGATTTCATATGTGTTTATTATATAATTTAGAAAACACAAAAAATAAATAAAGTGGTTAGTGGTTAGATGTGTCCAAACTCTCGACTGGGCCTGTATATTTTATTCAGCTTTATTCTTCATATTATAAAATAACGCCACAGAATTATAAACAAATCTTGTCTGCAGAATGACTAGTGAAGCCCACAGCCATATGGCATAGCCACATCAGAACCTAACATACGGTCAACTCTGAGTATGCTATTCTGTTCTTCCGAAATAGACTACATATCATGCTTCTTTAGACCTGTCTAAAATAAAATAAAATAAATTATTTATTGTGAAGATGGGTAGGCTATATTACATGGATTTATTAGACTTTTTAAAATGGCTTGTTGGCTATGTGTGGAAGCCAGGAGATGCTAATTGTTAATTAACAGTCAATAACCTTTAGACCGACAGTTAGTGTTTGACAATCACCGGCTGATGAAATTTCATAACCGCCACAGCCCTAGGCGCAACAGCGCCTCTTCAACCTCATGAGGCTGAAGAAATTCGGCTTGACCCTTAAGACCCTCACAAACTTTTACAGATGCACAATTGAGAGCATCTTGTCGGGCTGTATCACCGCCTGGTACGGCAACTGCACCGCCTGCAACTGCAGGGTTCTCCAGAGGGTGGTACGGTCTGCCCAATGCATCACCGGGGGCATACTGCCTGCCCTCCAGGACACCTACAGCACCCGATGTCACAGGAAGGCGTAAAAGATCATCAACGACATCAACTACCTGAGCCACGACCTGTTGACCCCACTATCATCCGTTCAGGTGCATAAAAGCTGGGTCCGAGAGACTGAAAACCAGCTTATATCAAGGCCGTCAGACTGTTAAATAGCCGTCACTAGCTGGCTACGACCCGGTTACTCAACCCTGCACCTTAGAGTTTGCTGCCCTATATACATAGACATGGTATCGCTGGCCACTTTAATAATGGATACATACTGTTTTACATATCTCATATGTACAATTGAAGTCGGACGTTTACATACACCTTAGCCAAATACATTTAAACTCTGTTTTTCACAATTCCTGACATTTAATCCTAGTAATAAATTCCCTGTCTTAGGTCAGTTAGCATCACCACTTTATTTTAAGAATGTGAAATGTCAGGATAATAGTAGTCTTTCATCACATTCCCAGTGGGTCAGAAGTTTACATACACTCAATTAGTATTTGGTAGCATTGAATTTAAATTGTTTAACTTAGGTCAAACGTTTCAGGTAGCCTTCCACAAGCTTCCCACAATAGGTTGGGTGAATTTTGGCCCATTCCTCCTGACTGAGCTGGTGTAACTGAGTCAGGTCTGTGGGCCTCCTTGCTTGCACACGCTTTTTCAGTTTTGCCCACAAATGTTCTATGGGATTGAGGTCAGGGCTTTGTGATGGCTACTCCAATACCTTCACTTTGTTGTCCTTAAGCCTTTTTGCCACAACTTGGAAGTATGCTTTGGGTCATTGTCCACTTGGAAGACCGATTTGCAACCAAGCTTTAACTTCCTGACTGATGTCTTGAGATGTTGCTTCAATATATCCACATAATTTTCCATCCTCATGGTGCCATCAATTTTGTGAAGTGCACCAGTCCCTCCTGCAGCAAAGCACCCCCACAACATGATGCTTCCACCTCTGTGCTTCATGGTTGAGATGGTGTTCTTCGACTTGCAAGCATCCCCCCTTTTCCTCCAAACATAACGATGGTCATTATGGCCAAACAGTTCTATTTTTGTTTCATCAGAACAGTGGACATTTCTTCAAAAAGTACAATCTTTGTGCCCATGTGCAGTTGTAAACCGTAGTCTGGCTTTTTTATAGCGGTTTTGGATTAGTGGCTTCTTCCTTGCTGAGCGGCCTTTCAGGTTATGTCGATATAGGACTCGTTTTTCTGTGGATATAGATACTTTTGTTCCTGTTTCCTCCAGCATCTTCACATGGTCCTTTGCTGTTGTTTTGGGATTGATATGCACTTTTCGCACCAAAGTACGTTCATTTCTTGGAGACAGAACACATCTCCTTCCTGAGCGGTATGACGGCTGCGTGGTCCCATGGTGTTTATACTTGCTTACTATTATTTGTACAGATGAACGTGGTACCTTCAGGCGTTTGGAAATTGTTCCTAAGGATGAACCAGACTTGTGGAGGTCTACAATTGTTTTCTGAGGTCTTGGCTGATTTATTTAGATTTTCTTTTGATTTCTTTTGATCAGAAGCTTCTAAAGCCATTACATAATTTTCTGGAATTTTCCAAGCTGTTTAAAGGCACAGTCAATTTAGTGTATGTAAACTTCTGACCCACAGAAATTGTGATACAGTGAAATAATCCGTCTGTAAACAATTGTTGGACTTGTGTCATGCACAAAGTAGATGTCCTAACCGACTTGCCAAAACTATAGTTTGTTAACAAGACATTTGTGGAGTGGTTGAAAAAGGAGTTTTAAACTCTTGAAACTAGGGGGCACTACTTTTATTTTTGGAAAAATAACGTTCCCAAAGTAAACCACATATTTCTCAGGACCAGATGCTAGAATATGCATATAATTGACAGCTTAGGATAGAAAACACTCGAAAGTTTCCAAAACTGTCAAAATATTGTTTGTGAGTATAACAGAACTGATATTGCAGGCGAAAGCCTAAGAAAAATCCAATCAGGAAGTGACTCATGTTTTGAAACCGTTGTGTTCCTATGCACCCCTATTGGCCACTGAAAGGGATATCAACCAGATTCATTTTTCTACGTATTTCCTAAGGTGTCTACAGCATTTTGACATAGCTTCACGCCTTTATGTTGAAGAATGAGCGTAAACGACTACATTACGTCCAGCTGAAGGCTCTCAGAGTGATTCTTGCGTAAAAGACAGAGGTAGTCATTTTTCCTCTCGCTCCTACTGAAAAGCCAATTGTCCCGGTTGATATATTATTGAATAGATATTTGAAAAACACCTTGAGGATTGATTATAAAAAACATTTGCCATGTTTCTGTCGATATTATGGATATAATTTTCGCCCTTGTCGTGACCGCTATTTCCGGTGGATTTCTGAACATAACGTGACAAACAAACAGAGGTATTTTGGGTATAAAAATAATATTTATGGAACAAAAGGAACATTTGCTGTCTAACTGGGAGTCTCGTCAGTGAAAACATCCGAAGATCATCAAAGGTAAACGGTTAATTTGATTGCTTTTCTGATTTTCGTGACCAAGCTCCCTGCTGCTAGCTGGACATAATGCTATGCTAGGCTATCGATAAACTTACACAAACGCTTGTCTTGCTTTGGCTGTAAAGCATAATTTCAAAATCTGAGATGACAGGGTGATTGACAAAAGGCTAAGCTGTGTTTCACTATATTTCACTTGTGATTTCATGAATATGAATATTTTCTAGTAATATTTTTTGACCGTTGCGCTATGCTAATTAGTGTAGTTGATGACAATTCTCCCGGATCCGGGATGGGTAGTTCTAAGAGTTAATGACTCCAACCTAAGTGTATGTAAACTTCCAACTTCAACTGTTTTTACTGTATTCTATTCTACTGTATTTTAGTCAATGACACTTTGACATTGCTTGTCCTATTATTTATATATTTCTTAATTCCGTTCTTTTACTTTTAGATGTGTGTGTATTGTTGTGAATTGTTAGATACTACTGCACTGTTGGTGCTAGAAGCACAAGCATTTCGCTACATCCACAATAACATCTGCTAAATATGTGTATGTGACCAATAACGTGATTTGATTTGTGGACTACTTTTTAACCATGGCGCATAGGGATAAAGCTCACAAATCAGCCTGATACTCCATCTCTCAATGCTGCTGCCTTTCCCTGCCTGAAAGGCCTTTTGACAGAGAAGGTTAGCCAGACTTGTGATGACAGAACCTGTCCTTTTCATTCTCGTCCGGACGCTCATACGGAAGCTTTCAACAGCCACCGAGCTGATTGACTGGAGCTGTAAGTCAGCGCTCTGATTCTCACTTGAAACGGGGAGTCGCCAACTTTTTGTGACAAATTGCTTATGGCGGTGGCAAATGTTTGAACGGTATTTAGCATTTTCAATGGATTATTATGTTGGATGTTGGCGTTAGGACTGTCTGGAATATGCAACTCTGGCAATATACCACGGCTAAGGCCTGTATCCAGGCACTGTGTGTGTGGGGGGGTGAGTGTGAGCATCAGTCCTTGCGCGCTTATAGGGGAAGCCTAGCAACAACAAAAAATGTCAAGGACATTTCTAACAAACATTCACCTGGATGATTCACAATAGCTCTTTTTATTGAGAGCGTCAGTCAAATTTAAGTGAGTTCATTCAATAGATAGTATGGTTTTAATTATTGAACCTTGCTGTGATGCACTCTCCCCATAGTGCCTGTTTGGTTCTGTATACCTCCATTTAAACATTTGATGGTTTGTACAAAGGAAATGTCCTCTGCTGAACTGACTCTCGTGTCTATTGCTGGATCCCAAACACAAAGGCTCTGTCTCGACTGCTTACAACATCTGTCCTCACCACCTCTTCACCACTGATTGGGAAAAACAATATGGCTGAAGGCAACTCGTCGTCCTCAGGCTGACTCATCATCACCTTGCCAATTCTTCCATATCAATGCATCGAAGGAGAGGAGGCGAGGAGAGGATTTTTTTTTTAGACAATTGAGAAAGGGCTCTGGTAAAATTTCACCTGTCACTCACCCCTTCCTCTAACTTACCTCACAAGTGATAAATGCGTTTCATTCTTAAACTCTGAAAATTAACCTAAAGAGTTCCCTTGACACTCCGTTCTAACAGGAACGTTCATGAGTAACTTTGTCCCTCTCACTCTGTCCTTTCTCTCTTTTTCATTCTCTTCTCTCCCTCTCTCTGCCTCTCTCTCTCTGTGTGTCTTTATCTCTCTCTGTCTTTCTTTTTCTTGGACACAGGTCCCGATCGGACCCAGGAGGTGACGTTGGAGCAGGGGACAGAGACGGGAGTGGATGTCCCTCCCGAGCTGAATGACATGGAAGAGGTTGTCCAGGAGTCTTCTGGAGACTGGCACTGTGGTATTCCCAACGTGTTCCCTTAGCCCCCAACTCAGAATTGAATTGACCTTCCCAGTTTATCCCAGCATAGACTCTTTACTAGGCGTCTGTGCACTGATGATACAAAGCACTGATTTTACCACAATCAGATCAACCCCCTCTTTTCCTCACCTCTTTTTAATTGAGTTGGACATTTCTGCACTTTTTCTAAAGTGATGTTGCCACGCACATACTGAAAATAGAAAGTGTGTGCGGCCGTACCTCTACACGCATTAGGTCCTTAGCAGCAGCTATTTCTGCCCGTTTCTCTGCCCGTCCTCTGATATGCATTAAAGGGACAATCTGTGATTGCTACATCCATTTTTTTTTTTTTACTTTTAAATTCATGATATATACCCATTGATTATTGAAGAGTATAACTTACACATGCCTCATGAGCTTAGTTCAGCTTGTTCCTCTTTTTTTGTGAAAAGGGAACAAAAAAACAAGCAATTGTGAACAAACATTTTATCGCCCCAACATGGTTAAATCTATCCTTTTCATATCATGGTTGTTCAGTCCTTGCATCCATAGCACTGTCTTGTGAATTTGGTTACATTTCTCCAGCTCCATCCCTCAGCTATTTACCAAATCGGTGGCGGATTGCCCGCTTTTATTATTGTTGGAACTGCAGATTGTCCCTTTAAAGGCAGAGAACTGGTCCCTCCATTGACTAAATTGCTGAATCAACCTGCGCTCTGATTCTCATTAGTATGAGTCCCTTACGAGACGTTTTAGTCAATAAGCTGTTTAGTAATCATACGCTGACCTCCCAGTACAGTTCACCAGTCGGGGCTGTAGCTAGCTGAGGTAGACTACCGGCGGTTTTATCCCTAGACTGTTGTTTACTCTGTTTGCCAATAAGAGGAGTGAATGCTAGAGATCTGCATGGCTGCACTGTCAGTCCTGCGGTACTGGTTCACATCACCCTGTAGAGTAGAATAACCACTCACCTTCCCCATCCGGAAACAGCCCCTCCCCCCCGAGGCACCCTTGTAGATCCGTGGTCCATAAGTCAGCAGTAGTCAGTCACAAACTGCTCCGTATGACCTATTACGGACTGGACTAGGTATAAGCAATAGTGTTAGAACTCCACCTTGCTCTCTGAAAGGCTGGATAGAAAGGTTTGCCTTATTGCGTATTCCTATCCAATAATTTCAGATCTACACAAGTGTATAACGGGCTGGGGCAGGGTCTAGGCATTGTTTCTAGACGGGGACTCGATCTCTCCCGTGCTCCCGGGGCAGCTCCACACACTGCGAACAGGCCCAAACTTAACTGTGCTTTAAACAGGCACACACATTGGAGTGATCTATGTGCAGTTTACCAGAAAAGTACATTTCTTTTTAAAGTCACATATTTTTGCATATTTAAGCTATACACTTTTCTAAAAGGCAAGCTAAACGTTTTGTTTTTGATTAATTAGTTGTAAAGAATATACATATATTTTTGCCATAAAGTTGAAGGTAGCCTTGAATGGCGAGACTATAAAGCGCTAAGAGTCAAATGGGTCAGACCTGGGTTCAAATACACTACTATTTGAAATCATTCACTTTAGTCTGCCCAAAGTGCCAGGGTTTGCAGAATGCAATATTGCAAATTACTACTTTATAGGTTTCATTGCGCCAGGCAAGCTCTATCAAGCCCGGATAAAGTATAATGATTTCGAAAAGTATTTGAACTTAGGTCTGGTGTGGATTTGATCCCTCTCTTCTGAAACGTTATGCCTGTAAATTTGACAATGATGACCTGTGATACCACTGTTCTTGGCTGCTGTATAAGGGCTTCAGGGGTTGACTCTCCACGTTCACAAGGTGTTGCATGAAATTGTCATTTTAGGTGTAAGCTTATGCACAGCCATTTTGTAATCTGATATTTAATTTTGCAATGTAAATAGTGTATGATTGCATATATTTTTGGATTCCTTATCGAATTGGTTGTGAACAAGAGTTCATTTTTTGTCAATTGCTGAACCAGTTTACAGACTGTAAGCTGTTAAGTGTTTTTTTTTTTGGCAGGAATGTATTTTGTAATGTTGAAAAGTATTTAATTAATAAAACCAGTAATTTTTATACAGATTTAATGTGGACCAATTGTTTTAGAAACAATTTGTGCGAAGTTGATTGCATTTTGTCTGTTTTTGATTTTCTGTGATATGTGAAGATCTCGGTATGTCTCTGCATCAAAACCTTGTCTCTAGAAAAGGCAAGTGTTTAGCGATTGAAAAAGCCATTGCCACATAGTCAAAATCCATTTTTGTACCTCTATCTTTCATTAGTCCCAGAGTTATTAACCTTTCGCAGCATATGGAAAGAGCATGGCCACTTTCAACTTCTATAAAAACAAATGTCTCTTCCCCCACATTGATGAATTATTAAATTCCTCTCCTTGATGATGCAATTATTGAGCAAACACAATTACTCTTGGAAGCAGGAGTGAGATGCAGCTCTGGCATGAGTCTGCTTCAAACGACACAATGACCTGACCTAAACAAAGATGAATATTTAATCAGTTCTTGTACCCTACACCGGCAAGTTACTGCATGTGTGTACACTACTTTTTACATTTCTATCAAACAACACAACCAGAGACCCATAACGATTTAATGATTTTTAATTCCTTTATTTTCTCCAAGTTATTAAGTGGCTGGTCGTACATCTTTTTATTACCGATAGATACAACAATGAGGGTCTCGAGAGTTTCATTCTACATTCATTCACAGGACCCATACAAAAACACGTGCGCACATTAAGACATGGGGGAGGGGTGACAGGGGGAGACAGGCAGAGTATGCTATAGATTACACACATTTTTTATTTATGGAGGAAAGACTGGTGGGAGGATATTGGACAGTACAGTGGCAGTAATAAGCAGTTTTATGCAACTCATCGCTCGTACCTTGGTCAACAAACTCCACGCCCTCTGTATCCCTCTTCATCTTTTTTATAACATTTATGCTTTTACACAGTTAAATAAGGAGCACCTTTATGACAGTGTTGGTGTTTTAATATCCACATGGAGTAAACACAGCACATTGTTTTTGGCAGTCAGAAATGGTATTGCTTAGCTAGCTGTTTTGTATTCATATTTTGTGCAGTGCTTCGATAGATATATGAAGCAAGAGATACTTAAGACAGAGAAGACCACACCTAATGGGGGGGAAAGGGTTTGAATCTGTCCTGCCATTGGAAATGCCATGGTTGTGGCAGGTCCAGCGTGAGCTTGGTTTCAGAGCAGTCCGTGTCTGCTTTTCAAAGGTCAAAACAGTGCATTTTAGACAAATCTCCATTATATCTGGATGGGGAAACTCCCAATCCCATACACATTAGTGTCCTAATCAATCTACATGTACTGAAAATCTAATGAGAATAATATTAGAAATGATAACATCATCCATTGATTTCTACAATTCAGTGGATACTACAGGCGAGACTGTTAGTGGGTTAACTTTCAGTAGCTCGATGTCATTTTACCACGGAAGATCACAGCCAGCCATAGACCCTAATGTAAAAACATGGAAGGACAGCAACACGTAAGACAGGACACTTTACACTGATGACACGGGACGGTAAAGACGTACAAACACATGGCCAACTGGCCATCGCAACAACCCATGCAAGCTGAGTAAGACGATGCTTAGCTATGAATTCATGTCAGGATGTACAGGAAATGGGAGAGTGTGTGGGGTTTGGGGGGGGGGGGGGACAAAGACGAGCATGACAAGACAGATAATCATTCGTTTCTGAACCAGAACCAGACCTGGTCACACTTTCACAACCACAGGCGGTCAGGGCCAGGTCAATTGGACCTAAGCTACTTCAGCCAAGTCTGGTCCAGATAGCCAGCCTTGTTAGACGACTCTATACAGACAGACAGACAGACAGAGAAATAGAAATGAAGACACAGGTACTGTAGAGCTACGACAGGGGTCCTTTAGGCTGTGAGAGGGGGGTCCGGATGACTTCGGCAACAGTTCACATCCAAGATGGTTGCACAGGAGAGGCGGGAGGGAGAGGCAGGGGCACAGATTGTGTCGCTATATCTACCAGCCGGGTGCGGTGGCGGAGGCATTTGAGTTATAAAATGAACGGGTTAGAAAAGCAGGGAAGAGGTGTGTGTGTGAGTCGACAAAGATCCGTTCTTTTATCTTCTTTGTTTTCCCCCACTCGTGTCCCTTTCCTTGACGTCTGCCTTTGTGCTCTTGAAAGGGACCTCATTTTTTGGTTAGGGACCCAGTCCGGCTTGCGCCCTGCAAGAGAGTGAGAGACAAAATAATAATCAGGAAATGGATTGTTTTTGTCATTCGCTAACGATGCTCACTAAAGGGACCTGCTAATTAGGACACAAATGTCCAGCTGTATTTATACGTACAGTCTACGTGGCCTTGAGCATTGTGTCCAATTTTTTTGTTAGAGTAGGTGGGTGAGTTCTAGGTATTATCAGAATTGTTTTTTTTGTGAATTCTCGGCTATGCCCTAAAAAGAGACATCTCCCAGTTCTAATTTGCATGTCGTTGCCAAAACTGATCAATGATGTGTTGTGCTGTGTTCACCAAGCTCAATCCCTAAGAATAGATTGTGCATTTTCTCATGGGGATATAAAAGTAGGAGAAAGAGGGGAGGATTGGAACGGAACAAAGATTATACAAATGAAACAATTCTTTAGGGAGAACTATTGGAATGAATATAATCCACAACGTACAAAGCCTTCAAATCTCCTGAAACAAAAGGAGATCAGAGGAAAAGGGCCAGGCTCTGAGCCATTCTTACAGCAATTTGAGTTTAAAATCATTATCGGTTCGAAAAACAAACTAATTAGAATGCGGTAACAGAACTGGAGAATGGAAAACAAATGAAAAGAAAACGTGAAATAAAAGTCTGTCCCCAGATAATGATTAAAACTAAACGGTAATCGGAAGCGCTAAAGATGGTGGCTTTAGCTTAACGCCAATTAGGCAGAGAGATTGTGGGGAAACAAGCTATAAGCAAGAGAAGATTGGTGTACTATTTACCCACACATTTATAGACTTGATCGTCTTCATCTTTTAGTTTCATAATGCCACATAGTCCAACTAGCAAAGACACCTATGCAGGGAGCATGTGGATATATACAGACTCTCTAAACATTTTTAAAAGTAGGCCCCCTGTATGGTATGAGGGAGCTGACTGTGCTTGGTTGCCTTGCTAATCACTGTGAGTGCACTGACTGTACCTACCGGAACATAAGCTCTCAGTGCCTATTCTGCCTAATTAAATAACTGTATCTGAAGCTTGGGCCAGACTGGGTAATTAAAACTGCCAGAGACCTCCAGAGCATGTCCTAGAGATTAGCATTCACCATGCCATGGATGACGCAAGGAGAGACAAACAAACAACAGCCGCTCAGAATGCAGGAGCTCTCCGAGTCACTGCTCAGAGGAGAAAGTGAGTCCACGGGGCAGAGGGAGCGTAGGAGAAGGAGAGAGACAGACAGAGGTGGAGACCAAAAGAGAGAGCTAGAGAAAGATACAGTAGAGACTGTAGTAAAAAAATATCTATAAATGGTATACTCTCTGTTCAGACACCTCCGTCGTCTGTTTGAGACGAACACACCAGGGGTGCTATGCAGCTCGTAAGTGTGTCTGCCTTACCTTTACGTGTGGCCTACTGCGTCGGAGAAGGACCTCTTGAATAAGTCTGTCTGTGTAGTATCCCAGTATGATATGCAGTGTGCTTGGCACACACATGCATGAACCAGATGGTCAATCTAATTAAAAGTGCAATGTCCTAGTTGTAGAAAGAATGCAAGGCACTGCTTCCATAACAGCTTGGCTTACCTGACGGTGTGTTTACAGTTGCGGAAGCCATCGGCAAAGTGAGCAAAGCTGCCACACGCCACAATTGTAATTGCTAAGCATGTCCCATTGCAGTTAGCACAGGTCTTAGAACAGCCATTAAGAGTAAGCAAGACTACTATCCCTAAAGCTGGTTTCGATGTGTAGGCCCACAGGTGCAAGATCACTGCCTGCAAGTAAGCTGCCAATTATGTTAGGTGCTGCATGTCCGTATCAAGCCACAAATAGCGTTACCTTTGACATCAAACTGCACTCTTTAATGCATGAAGCCGGTAGCATCAGCCAGACACTGCAATTATCACTGTCTAGAGGCTGTCTCGAGGTGCAGTTATTCTGCCGATGGTATGATAGGCAATGGAAGGTGTCACCTTAGCCTACCAACGTTGAATAAATTCATAGCAAGTAAGAGTAAATATATATTGCCGCCCATGACTCATTAGCTACTCACTGAGTGCTGGGTATCATCACTGAGGTGAAAGAAGAAGAGAGAGAGACAGGAGGGAGGAATACAAGAGAAAGAAAGATCCCATCTGTTTAATCAAGTGCACATTCTGGAATTAGTTTCGATAACATACAAAGGGAATTATATAATTGGATATTCCCTTTTCACGCTACTGTCAAAGACAGATCAGAGCGTTTTTGTTCCTTTATAAATGGGTTTTCGTGTTCGTTTACCATTTTGAAGATCTTGGACAGGGTTCCGCTGTCGCCTGCACCGGCCTTCTTCGCCTTGGCGGATCCTGTTGACTTCTGAGACACCCGGGAAGAGAGCATGGGTGAGGTAAGACACCGGGAGACATTGTTGTTGTCACCTAGCATGGTGGCCCAGTCAGTGTGTGCTTTTGCCAGCTCGTCTCTGTGTTTGTTCGTCTAAATGATTTACTAATGGCTAAAAAGCGGCATCGTGTACATATCTTACGTGGGTATTGCATGGTTGTTTAAAGAATGTTTTCTGATAATATCATGTTGCCTGAAAACAATAGAAGCGACAGCGTCGTCCCCAGGCTCAACTGAAAGCCAGCAGGTGACGAGGTTATAGAAAAGATGGCCTTCGAGTCAGTGACTCTTATCACGGAGTGAAATTTTACCTACAGTTTTGAACTAGTCTAGCCTAGATCAAAAAGTGGCTCATTGGAGCAAATCAATCTGAGTCAAAGTGGAAGTGCTTCCACTTAAGCACTTTCTAAATTCAATCTCAGTAACAGCTGAGCTGTGGCTGCTCTGACTCTCACAGGGGGGGGTTTAGACTGGGAACCGTTCACGCAAAACTCCAATAAACATGCATGAGGATGAATGAAATGTTGGGGGAGGAACACTTCAAAGTGTTATTTAAAGATCCCTTAAAAGGTCTCATCCCTTTTCACTGTTATTTTACCCACACAATGTTAACTGTTATGTGTGACTCATAACATCTACAACACACACACACTCACACACACACTCACACACACCAGCGGAGGCTGCTGAGGGGAGGACGGCTCATAATAATGGCTGGAATGGAGTAAATGGAATGGGCATCAAACGCGGTTTCCATGTAGCTGATACAATTCCATTGAATCCGTTCCAGGCATTACTATGAGCCGTCCTCCTCATCATCAGCAGCCACCACTGACACATACACACACAGAGACACACACAAAGACACAAACGCATGTGCACACACACACAAATCACACACACGTGCATGCACGCTCGCACAGGGGCCAACAGGGGCCAAGAGAAGAGGACGAAGCAAATAAGAAAAAGCAGGATTAAGTTGCTGGTTATCATACCAAAAGGGAAAAACGACTTCAGCAAATAAAGAACTGGATATTCAATTGAGCCGGAGGCGGAGAGCTTGCCAAACAAAACCACTCAAAACATGATTTAATAAAATAGAAAAACCGATGAGGGCGTTATGCATGTATGCTTGGATTACAACAAGCTCTCGAGCCTTAAGATGGTTACAGAATAGACTGTTTTAAAGAACGGCCGGGGATTTTTCTCTTCGTTTGCTTTAGCTGTAGCGTTTAACCACGTACCTGGCCTAGTTTCGCAGTCATTGCCGTCCACTGGACAAGGACACGTACGAGACAGAGACAGGGAATAGACAGGGGTGAGACACAGGGGTGAGGGGAGGAGAGTTAATCACTCAGGCCTTACACAGAGCAAAGGCAGTGCAGCATGAAGAGACGAGTCCACATCCAGGGCAGAGCAGAGCAGAGCAAGGCAGACGCTCGCGTCACCAGAGAGAGCACAGACTCAGCGACATACGCTCAGTGACATCACATGTTATTAACAAAGCCAAATACACAATCCCATCCAAAGACAAAAACAACCTTCTACTCCTCAATTGGACAATATTGACAAAGAGTAAGAGTAAATAGGGCTCACCCTAGACTTAGGAGGGGCAGGGGACACCTGAGGGGAGAGAGTGACAGAGATCTTTAGAAATACAATAGATGAGGGTTTTTCTCATTACATTTTAGTCATTTAGAAGACACTCTTATCCAGAGCGACTTACAGGATCAAATAGGGTTAAGTGCCTTGCTCAAGGGCACATCAACTGATTTTTCACCTAGCTGGCTCAGGGATTCGAACCAGTGACCTTTCGTTTACTGGCCTAAAGTTATTTCTACTGCTAGGCTACCTGCTCTTAACTGGTAGACTACCTGATGCCCTCATATCATCAAGTCAAACATCAACAGTGGAAAACTATGCAAATGGGGTGACTCACAATCGTTCTGAAGAGGCGCACAACAGCGTTCTCCCCACCCTTAGGGGCTGCCTTGGTAGGTCTGACAGGAGAGGACAGGCCACGGAAAGAACCCTGGAGAGGAAATGGAGGGAGGGATGGAAGAAGGAAAGGAGGGCAGGATGGAAGAAGGAAAGGAGGGCGGGTTGGAAGAAGGAAGGGAGGGAGGGATGGAAGGAGGGATGGAAGAAGGAAAGGAGGGCGGGATGGAAGAAGGAAAGGAGGGCGGGATGGAAGAAGGAAAGGAGGGCGGGATGGAAGAAGGAAAGGAGGGCGGGATGGAAGAAGGAACGGAGGGAGGGATGGAAGAAGGAACGGAGGGAGGGATGGAAGAAGGAAAGGAGGGCGGGATGGAAGAAGGAACGGAGGGCGGGTTGGAAGAAGGAACGGAGGGAGGGATGGAAGAAGGAAAGAAGGGCGGGTTGGAAGAAGGAAAGGAGGGCGGAATGGAAGAAGAAAAGGAGGGCGGGATGGAAGAAGGAAAGGAGGGCGGGATGGAAGAAGGAAAGGAGGGCGGGATGGAAGAACATTATAAAGGCACAGCGGGAATACATATAGCCCAACACAACCTAACAATAAAGTGTGTTCCCTGAACCAGACCAGGCTCTACTCTGCCTCCACTCTCCAGCTTCTGAAAGGTGTTACCATTGGAAACAGCTGGTGGCATATTTCCAAACACCAGGGATGCTGGAGCACATTTTCTGTGGCTGTGGAACGACTTCTTCCACTGGATGGACTACCTGGGGAGCTCTTACATCACAGAGGACCTGAGATAAGCTCTATGAGTCATTCACAGCAGACTCACGTAGGTGTCCACAGATAACGCCCATCCAAAACTCATTCAAACGGAAAATAAGTGGTTAAAAACTAATTGGATGAAGGAATTATAAATAAATGTATAAAGTCAGTAAGAAAAAGTTTGGGATATTTTGCCAAATGTGGTAAATATCAACACTAAATGCTGTTGAAGGGGAAGTTAAGTAGAGATCAATACAATTAAGTTGTACTTCAGACAGATACATCTTTAGAGGATTGGATGGGGATGAATGCAAAATTAGCTCTATGTCTCGTTCTCTTGAACTTGAATAAATAGCATCCCCCCTCTCTCTCACAATAGGCTTCAACATGTACCTTCCAGACGCACACAACTGGGACCTTAATTAAAATTGTGTGATTCTGAAAAGATTCATTGTCATTTTCTCAATAATAACCCTGATTATTCCCAGTTGGCTATTTAGGGGTATGTTTGTGAATAACATCCTTTGATATAGCGAAACCCATTTCTTCCTAATGAGTGCCTCTCTCTCTGTGGTATTTTGTGAAGTGAGAGCAAGGGGACCTTTATGCCCCCATTCATGTCAGTAAGTGAAGAGAGTGGAGAGGCTCTCACTGAATCCCTGTGATTATCCCTATGAGAGAACTTTACCAAAATGAGAGGGTAAACTTTCACCCCTGTGCATCTTTCACAATATAATACACTCATTAGGGGTTCCAATTGAATCTCATTCACTGTCTTTTCTGCCCATATATGGGTGGATGGTTGGATGGATGGATGCAGACTCATGCAGACAATGACCTCTGGAAAGAAACACATTGCTATAGAAAATGTGTTGTGTTCTTATGAGCATTATCCTCTCCAATAACTAGGTATCTAACCCGGAGGACCAGAGGTCATTTAGAATCTATCAAACTAAGCGACGCGTTCTATTGGAAGTGGATGATAATATCCAACACATTTATGAATACAGATGACGCTCTGTAGAATAGCCAATAGGTAGCATGGTTGTTGGTTGGTCAGTTCGTTCCCTATGAGCAAAAGATGTTGAAAAGACGTGGAAAATAAGTTGTTTTCAACCCAAAAAGTGCTCGTTGGGTTTGTGCTGGAGCTGTTACAGGTGAATTAACTTCACCGCCTTGTGGTTGTTGTGAAGAACTGATTTGTCTCACAGCCGCGTCTCACACACATCAGAAGTTCCAGTTATGTTCCCACTAAATACAGTTCCAGAGATTGAGCGGCCTGAGAGAAAGAGTTGGGAAGAGAAAGTCAGAAAGTGGAGGGAGAGAAGTAGAGCGAGAGAGACATTGAAAGACAGGGGTAAGACAGGCAAGGAGCTAGCAAAAGAGGAATAGACGTGAAGAGAGAGGTGCCTAGTGGGGATTTCAGTGTTGCCACGGGTTTGTCTGTACCTTAAACCCATGCTTTGTCTTCAGATAATGTAACTAGACCATCAATTACACAGTATTGTATGTTACATCATGTTGGCAGCTTGAGAAAACATTCTAAATTGTAGCTGATTCAGAATTTTTTGGAAAGTATTGTTCCGTGGAATTTTTATGACTCTAGGAGTTACAGGAGGTTGGTGGCACTTTAATTGGGGAGAACGGGCTGGTGGTAATGACTGGAGTGGAATCAGTGGAATGGTATGAAATACATCAACCACATGGTTTCCAGGAGTAAAAGGTCATTCAAAATGCATCAGTGAATCAGGCAATAGTTCTGAAAATATATATATTTTTTGTTGATAAAACTTATTTTTTTAAACTCCTACTTGACCTAATTTTACATTGAGGAATCCTAAATTCTGAATTTAGAATCCGTTTGGATATATTAGTAAAGAGGGATCACAATATTCAGTTATGAACTTCACATGTCCTTTACTGAAACATGTTGCACTGAACGTTGCCAGTATAGGATAGTATTTTCCAACACAAGAAGAGTGTTCAAAGGACAACGGTATTCTGAAGAAAGGAGGGTCCCTTCAGGATAGAGCAGAGCGGGGGATTATTGCGTAGGGAGGGAGGAAGGGACGGAGGGAATGTTCTCCTCTCTCTGTTTGATGTTTGAAGAGTATGAGAGGTAAGTGTGTGTTCCTGGCACGGAGCGCATTGTTATTTGGCCACAAAATCAGACGTCACAAAGTAGCTGTGCTCATTCCACAGCGGAAAAAAACAACAATAAAAATGCATCACACTGCCATCCAAATTTCATAAAGCTACAAATCCAGTTTCATCCTCAACATACACGATTGGATTTGCATAACAATGGACGCCCATTTATACGTTCTAAACTCAGCGAGCTGCTCTCATGGCAGCCCAGCCTTCGTAGAGAAAGTTCGGTAACGCTTCGCTTGACACTTCACTATCCCATTAACACGTCAGTGCAGTCGTAATGCAAAAATCTGACAACAGTCATAAATTAGAACTGCAGTCCTGAATGTATTATAGACCAGATTACACCGTCATGTTAATGTCATAGTGACCAAAAGTTTCCTGCAGTGAAGAACAAGGTCACCTAGACCCAGGTAGAGAGAGTATTCAGGACTCATAGGACACCTCATCCCTGAGGATTTAATTACTGTCAAACCTCTCTCCTCGGAGGTGCTGGAGGTCAAACCTGGGAGCCGACTCCTTCAGAAATGGATCACGGTCAATCATTTATTCTGGAATAAATGAATTGTAATAATGTATTATTTACTAAGGAGCAGGAGGATATGTGGGCCACATAGTTATCACTACATCCTATCCTATTGAGACAGTGTGTGAGTTATTGTGGAGACACACAAATCACAAACTGCCCACTGTCAAATAAACAGATCTTACCCATGCAGTTGAAGTCGGAAGTTTACATACACTTAGGTTGGAGTCATTAAAACTTGTTTTTCAACCTCTCCACAAGTTTCTTGTTAACAAACTATAGTTTTGGAAAGTTGGTTAGGACATCTACTTTGTGCATGACACAAGTAATTTTTCCAACAATTTTTTACAGACAGATTATTTCACTTATAATTCACTGTATTACAATTCCAGTGGGTCAGAAGTTTACATACACTAGGTGGACTGTGCCTTTAAACAGCTTGGAAAATTCCAGAAAATTATGTCATTTAGAAGCTTCTGATAGGCTAATTGACATCATTTGAGTCAATTGGAGGTGTGCCCGTGGATGTGCTTCAAGGACTACCTCCAAACTCAGTGCCTCTTTGCTTGACATCATGGGAAAATCAAAAGACATTAGCCAGACCTCAGAAAAAATGTGTAGACCTCCACAAGTCTGGTTCATCCTTGGGAGCAATTTCCAAATGCCTGAAGGTACCATGTTCATCTGCACAAACAATAGTGCTCAAGTATAAACATCATGTGACCACGCAGCCGTCATACCGCTCAGGAAGGAGACGCTGTCTCCTAGAGATGAACGTACTTTGATGTGAAAAATGCAACTCAATCCCAGAACAACAGCATAGGACCTTGTGAAGATGCTGGAGGAAACAGGTACAATAGTACTATATCAACATAACCTGAAAGGCCTTTCAGCAAGAAAGAAGCCACTGCTCCAAAACCTCCATAAAAAAAGCCAGACTACGGTTTGCAACTGCACATGGGGACAAAGATCGTACTTTTTGGAGAAATGTCTTCTTGTCTGATGAAACAAAAATAGAACTGTTTGGCCATAATTACCATTCTTATGTTTGGAGGAAAAAGGGGGAGGCTTGTAAGCTGAAGAACACATTCCAACCGTGAAGCACGGAGGTGGCAGGTGTTGTCGGTGTGCTTTGCTGCAGGAGGGACTGGTGCACTTAGATGGCATCAACAAATTATGTGGATATATTGAAGCAACATCTCAAGACATCAGTCAGGAAGTTAAAGCTTGGTCGCAAATCAGTCTTCCAAATGGACAATGACCCCAAGCATACTTCCAAAGTTGTGGCAAAATGGCTTAAGGACAACGAAGTCAAGGTATTAGAGTGACCATCACAAAGCCCTGACCTCAATCCTATAGACAATTTGTGGG
This sequence comes from Oncorhynchus clarkii lewisi, assembly GCF_045791955.1. Taxonomy (NCBI): domain Eukaryota; kingdom Metazoa; phylum Chordata; class Actinopteri; order Salmoniformes; family Salmonidae; genus Oncorhynchus; species Oncorhynchus clarkii. The sequence goes on from NC_092149.1 coordinate 36,242,711, forward strand.
CAGAACTGAAAAGGCGTGTGTGAGCAAGGAGGCCTACAATCCTGACTCCGTTACACCAGCTCTGTCAGGAGGAATGGGCCAAAATTCACCCAAATGATCGTGGGAAGCTTGTGGAAGGCAACCTGGAACGTTTGACCGAAGTTACAATTTAAAGTCAATGCTACCAAATACTAATTGAGTGTATATACATTTATGACCCACTGGGAATGTGATGAAAGAAATAAAAGCTGAAGTAAATAATTCTCTCTACTATTATCCTGACATTTCACATTCTTAAAATAAAGTGGTGATGCTAACTGACCTAAGACAGGGAATTTTTACCAGGATTAAATATCAGTAATTGTGAAAAACAGAGTTTAAATGTATTTGGCTAAGGTGTATGTGCACTCCCGATTTCAACTGAATATATAGTGCATGCTCCTCAATCCAGCACAGCTTTACATTTGACTTAGATTTGATTGCTCACATAGAACAATGTCCGTCAGTGTCATAACTGACAACTCGGCGATTGATTAGTAAGACTCACCGGCTGCAGATCCACTAGCCACTGACTGACTCCTTTGAAGTGACATCTACTGTAACAGTTCGTAGTCTCAGGAGGACAGACTTTTTGAAGTACTTCTACTGCCAGATGACCTCTTCAGTTGTCTCTTTGCTGCAACTTCTCCAACGATTTAAGAGAAGCTAGCAGGAATTGGACAACTACCTCAGGGGGTTGACAGTTTACAACAAAGTGTCAAATGAGAAAGCAGTGGCGCTCTAGGTCATTCCCTAACACTGACAACAATAACAAGACAAAGTTGGGGACCCACAATCTAGTGAACCATAATTGAACTGGTTCTTTACCATCCAATCCCAGGGTGCTGGACCGGACGTCTAGTGAGACCTAGCTCTTGACATTTGACCCTGCTTGTCTTACAGTGCCAGGTGAAAGTAGCGTAATAGTAGGTATGCTCTACACTCCTCAGTCCTCATCACCTCTGGATCCTAAAACAAACAAAACACCAACTATCCCACAGTCAAATACATGTAGTGCTCAGAGCAAGTTCAGGTTCTGTTTCATGTCCTTGTTTCGCTCTCAAGTATGAATACTTGACTTGACTCTGGCTATCACTATGAGTGTCTTAGATATTGGTAAAATGTACACATTTACACATTAACAAGGTAGCATTGACTCTTTCATTGTTGACCACGAGGAACATCTAATGGGTTCAATGAGAAGTAGCATGACAATACTTCACTGGAGGTCTCCAAAAAGCGAGACAGACAAAAGTGAGACAGACTTTCTTGTTTTCGTTTTGTATTCCGGTTGGTTTTGAAAATAGCTGTTATTTGCCCCTTTGCTAGCCTGAATACAAAATGGAAACAAGAAATAAACACTGTTGTTTTATCCTGATTTACTGTATCTTGATAAGCTTTCCAAGATGTTCAATTAAAAATCAGTTCAAAAAATACTTTCAATTAAAAAAGTATAAAATACAAATGTGACTGAAATATAATTTTCAGTTGAATAAAAGTCATAAGGCAGACAGTAAGACTAAGATGCATTTCCAAAAGAAAGAATTCAGCATATTAACCTGGTCCCAGATCTGTTAATGCTGTCTTGCCAAATCCTATGGTCATTGTCATGTCAAACATGATTAACTTCTCACTGTGCCAATCAATGACAGCATGATCAGAAATTGAGATTGAGGTGAGGCCAGACTGTTTGGCATGACAACAATTCTAAGAGTTGGCTAAGAAAGAGCAAACAGATCTGGTACCAGGGTATCAGTCAATGTTGGTGTACCTTCTAGTTCTTTCATCCAAGGAACAAGACATTAGCCCCCATTGTACATGGCCTTAAGCTACTAAATAAAAGCTGAGCTAAGAGTAAGCCTCATATTTCCATGAAGTCTACACCACACTTCTCCCAGCCTCGTCTAGACAAGTATGCTGTTTACTGAAGAGTGTGGTCTTATCCACTTAAGAAGTGATAAGACAAAACAAATGGGAATAGTTTGATGATGTACGTTCCATTCCCTCTTCAACTGGGCCAGCTTCCCCATCTCTGGAGGGGGGAACTTTCTCTCTCTACCCTTTAGTATTGGGAATGGAACGTCTTTTGTCTAAAGAGACTTCTGCATGCCAGAAACTCTAACGTCCAAAATATGAACTTTGGAACAAACATTTCTAACATCCGAATGTGGGAAATGGTCAATGAGTAGATGTCGAAAACAAATGTCATATTGCTTTTCATTTTGTGATGTTATTAAAAACTGTATGAACCAAATACCGTAACGTAGGAAGGAAACCCCCACCGGCGGTCGAGTTTCCATTCAATATGTTGTCTATGTGATATGAAAATGGATGTAACTATTTTTGTTAAGACAGGAAAGTGATTTTAGTTTAAGAGTTTAAGATAATTGTTTTTCATATAAACTATGCACAGTGACTAGCCACGCTCAGTATGACGGATGACGGAACACTCCCGTTGGCCAGAGTGCTTAAAAGGACTCGCTAAGAATTAACATACTCGACCAAAAGAAGTGAGACCATGGTCCACACGTTGAAATGGTTGGAAACGCTGAACGTCTCGGAAATGCTGAAACTCTCAACCTCAACACTAGATCAGAAGATAACCTCACCTACCAGACCAGTAAAACATGGAACGTTAGCTATATGTGTGGAATGATTAGAACTTAGTCTCAACTTAACCTCACCTCCCAGACCATAAAAATGTCCCCTCTATCTCTCTCTCTTTCCCCACCCCCTCTCCATATGTGTAACAAGCCGTCATATCTGGTCAGTCTACTAGGGACTTTTGTCTCATGTAAGTGTATATTCTGTGTTATTTAGTTAGTAAATAAATTATTAAACCACTGTGTAGTACTGAATAATCAGCAACAACTGTTCAGAATGAGAACTGATGAGGTAATGATTAATAAGTGACTGTTATGGATATATAACTTATATATATATATATATATCTCTCTTCTTGAGTTTAATTCGGGAGATGGTAACTCGTTAAACAACTTCTTCCGTTGTGCCCCAAATTCCTAATGAGTTAGTTGTTACATGATTAATTTAAATATGGTAACAATTAAACATAGATAGGGGATTGAATAAATAACAGTCATCAGATTAATGAAATTCACATCACAACAAAAGTGACATTACATAATAAAAACATCAACAATACAAAAGCATAACAAACACTGCTTAGGGTGGGTGTTGTTAAGAGAGTTTAATCAAGCCATTTATCCAAAAGCTCAGAACAGGATCAGGTTAGGAACAGATGTTGGTCATTACAATTCACAGGAAATACAAAACAAAATTACAAGCATCAGTTGGATATCTCAAAGCATTACAAAAGGGATCATCGAATAGGATCCATGGATCCACCCTGGGATCAAACAGACTCCCACACACACAAACACAGTTCCTGACAGGGTCAAGGAAGACCTGGGTTCAAATACTATTTAAACTCCTTAAAATAATTTTAGCGTCTGCTTTAGTCTGCCTTGAGTTCCAGTTGGGCAGGGCTTTCACTTTTGAGACTACTCTATTGGCTCCATTGCGCCAGGCAAGCTCAATCAAGCCCAGCTGAAGCATTTGAAATGATTTTAGATAGTATTTGATCCAGGTCTGGGTAAAAAGACACCAGTGAACCTGAGCGGTGCTCCATCAAGCTGGCGGGAGGAGTTCAGCTCTTAGAAGCTTTTGGGTTCTGAATCATAAACAGTTGTTGTACTGTACTTTTAACATTCTTCAGGCTATCGGGTCCTAGTCCTGACAAAGTTACTCAATAGACCCCGTATTTAAGTTGACTTATTTTGCTGTCATGGAGTTCAGTTTCATGGTGCCTGCACATAGACACTCATTTATCCATCAAATTAGTCTAATAATGTCTTCCCCTTTTTGAATAATACGGATTACCAATCAGCTTTGACAGGTAACAAATTGGCTTTAGTTCCTGAGGTTAAACCAGTTTTGTCTTCGTTTTTTGGTGATATCTTTCTAATTTCTTAAAATATATATGACATCACCATGCAGATTCCCATGAACTAGTTTCAAACCAGAATCAACTAATGAAAGGCCCAAAAAAATACAGGTGAAACCAAGACAAGAATGTACAACAGAAAGAGATAACTCCAGGTTGTAAAAGGATCCATGGCTCAACAGTGAACATTCATATCAGTCAATAACAGTAGCCCATTGCTGCAGTCAAATTACCTAGTTGCATCTTGGTGGAATGTTATTCATATTTTAATTAATAATAAATAAATAAAAATCTAACTGCAAATCTGGTGTTTCTATGTCAAACGGTTTTGTTATATTTCAGTCTTCTGTGATGTATATAAAGTGTAATATAGGGATGCAAACTCAAGATTGAATACATTTCACCTCTATATCTGACATGGTACAGGTGTCTTCTTTTTTTAAGCCCATAACCGTGTGTGTGAGGTGTATACTTTGGTTTCAAAATAGATTTGTTTAAGACTATCAAGAAACACTGACCCTGATTTAGCCAACTGCAGTAAAAGGTTAAAGAAGGATTTTAAGCATCGAGACTATTGAGATGTGGATTGTAGTGTGTGTGCCATTCAGAGGGTGAATGGGCAAGACAAAAGATTGAAATGCCTTTGAACGGGGTATGGTGGTAGGTGCCAGGCGCACCGGTTTGAGTGTGTCAAGAGCTGCAATGCTGCTGGTTTTTTCATGCTCAACAGCTTCCCGTGTGTATCAAGAATAGTCCACCCTCCAAAGGACGTGTTCCTAATGTTTTGTACACCCAGTGTATATTTCCACACTATGAGGCTGGAATAATACTGTGAAATTGTGAAAATTATGACAATTCCCTTTTAGTGGAAGAGCTGTTTGAAAAGACAGGCTGAAATTTAAGCCTGTTTTGGTGGGATTACCAGGCAGTCAATTAGTTAATAGACCAATAAGAAACAGTTCCAAACTTCTCTGCCAATAACAGCTAGTTTCCCCCTCCCCACTCAGACCACTCCCACATAGTCCTAAAATCTTGCTTGAGAAATTACTCTTTGCTAAGAAGCAATTTGTTTTTTTTAACCAAAACCAAAACAAAACACAGTAAGGTACTTGACTGTCACCCAGAAATTATTTGATATTCGATTTTTTTTAAACGGCTACATTGGACCTTTAAGATTTAAAAAAAAATGTTGAACCTGTTTATCCTTTTTTAAACTTTGATCAGTGCAGAAAAAAAATACATTCTGCTCGAGGCAACAGAGTTAGGGATCATATATTTGAAATACAAAACACTTATCACACATCTGAAGGCAACTCCACTACTCTGATGTAGAAAACAACGTACAATTTCCTGAAAGAACAGAAAGAGGTGACAATTAAATTCAAACAAATAGATAAAAACAAAAAGCTAATACTGGCTCTTTTACAATAATTTTGTTCATTCAATTTTGACAGGCAAAACACTGACATTTTCACTCGTGGCAGATGTTTTAGCAGCACATTCCAATGATGTTTAAAATGTGAAAGAATCTCATCTACGATGCACACAACCAAATCATTCCGAAATGAAAAACAAAAACTGCTCAAATTACTTTGATCTGGGATTGAATTCAAATATACAAAGGTCAAAAGATGTTTGTCCTCTCTGAAGTTGTTACAAGGCATGGGAGGAATGCATATTGTTGAGACAGTTCAGACCACATTCTGCAACCTATTGGATCACCATCTCAAACTACCATTCTCCTCTCTGAACCAATGAGGAAGTCACTCCCAATCCCCAGAGTGAAGCAGAGCTGGACAGCATAACGGAGCTGGACTTGAACTCTCTCTTCAATACAGTGTACCAACTTCAACACATAACTGTTGAAACATACAGTACATTTTGTTTTAGATGACAACTGATAAACAAATAGTGCCAAGCGGACTGAAATGTGCACTGCACTGGGTTGCCATATCAATTTATCTACATCCCTTGTCACCAGCTCAAAGGAGAGGCTTTGGGATTTAGCATTTAGCATATCACAGAGAGATCGAGAGAGAGAGAGAGAGAGACAAACAAGGCAATGTGGGCTCAACTATTCTCACTGTACCGCAACAGTTATCCACACACACATCTGGGTCCAGGTGGCGCTTGCTACGCCAGGATAGTGGGTTCAATTCCCGGGACCGCCCATACTTCAAATGTATGCATGACTGTAAATCGCTTTGGATGAAAGCGTCCGCTAAATGACATATATTATCTGAACTCCGACGATACAACGCAGCATCTTGAATTCTACATAAACCCATATAGGATAAGGATTAGCCGAGATAAATGGGTTTTCCTACTCTATAGTATATTATATTATTTATGTTGGATTATGTACAATATTATGGGCTAGAGCTGTCTTTGTAAAGAAGGAGTGAGAGAATCCTAGTCAAAGACTCTCTCCACACCCAATGGAGGTCCATGCAAGGCATTTAGGTTATAGTTCCCCACCATGGACTATCCACAGTTAAAATGGCTAACAACTAAAGACTCAGAAATCAGGAAAATTGGTAGCCTAACAATCATACCAGTCTCTCCCAAAATACATCCAAGTAAGGGTGCTGACATATGACATTTATTCAAATTTTCCCCGTGAAATCTCCCGAATCATTACTCTCTCTTAAAAATACCTGATACACAACTTTAAAATGGCTCCAGTTTTAGATATATTTATGAGTTAAGCATAGAGTATATTTGGAATGAAAGCACACACACACACACACACACACACACACACACACACACACACACACACACACACACACACACACACACACACACACACACACACACACACACACATGTAAATGGATCAATTCAATCATTCACCTGTACTGTACCACAACTATGACCATATAAGTAGCACATATGCTTTGAAGCTCTAACTGAAATAAAATGTAAAATAAAACATTTAAATGACATTTTATTGTGGTACTAACAATCACAGAACAATTAGTCCAATGACTTTAAGCCAAAGCCTCTTTGCGCTACACCAATCTCAAACCACACCCAAATCAGTTATCCAGTGTAAATGTAGCTTTCAATGCCATTCATTCGCAAAGAAGCAAATTTCAAGAGAATGTCATAAACTTTGGTACATCACAAGAAAAAAAAAATGACATCAAATCTAAGCAAATTGAAACAAAAACAGATCACAATCTACCAAAACCATAAGTCAGACATTAGTCCCTCAAATGAAGACTGAACACAAAAATAAACCATGGTACTTTAGAGGTGTATCTTTGAAACAAATCAAACTCTCTGATTTCCTCACCTTGCTCTTCCTCTTCTTGTCCCCTCCAAAGAAGTTCCCAATTTGATCCATAAGGCCAGGGGCCTTCTTTTTCCTTCCCAGGCTAGACAGTCCAGAGGAGCTTGCAGTTGCCATGTCGGTGGTTAGGGTTGGGTAATGCTGCTAGTATCTCTGTAAGTGGGGTTCGGTCTCTCAGGTAAGAGCGAAGGGGGTATTAAAGATTGAGAAAGGGAGGGCAAAGAAACAAACTTAGTCTAGATCCTGATCCTCTGAACCGCACTCTGATCCCGCTCCGCTGTGCTCTTGGATGGTCTGTAGCTCATCCGATTCAGAAGGGCGGTCTTTGAAGGTGTTGTCCTCGCGGCCCGGGGCATCTCGGGAGAAGAGGCGGACCAGGTGGGGGCGTGGCGCGGCGCTATCGTCAGCATCAGCTGTGCTGGCCTCGTTCCAGGAGCTGCTGGGCCCCTCAGTGCCCGTGGAGTCAGTCGCCGCCGACGCCTTCTCAGAGGGGCAGCCATTGTTCGGGTTCACATCTGCCTCACCCAGGCCTGCGCAGAAACAACAAGGGTTATCTATTGGACCATGGGGCCTGCACAATGAGTCCCTTTGACAAGACCCTGCCCTTTCTGCCAGAGAAACTCAACAGAGAAGCGATCCTGAGTGACATTCCCTGTAATAGATCTAGAACACAGATCAAATGCATAGCTAGGAGATTATTGCACCTGGGAAAACCATACATTGTTAGCAAGGGACATTACCTACGGTACTATCAAAACAGTTTCATTGTCTCCTCCCTCGGTCCATGCCAAAAGTTCCTTACAGTTCTAATACTGTATAAAAGTAACATAGCACACACATATCCTTCCCCAAACCCCCACAAGCCCAATAACTCTCTTGGAATTATAATGGCATACTTTCCACATTCCTGTACAGGAATACTTTCACCAGGTAAGTTGACTGAGAACACATTCTCATTTACAACAATGACCTCGGGAATAGTTACAGGGGAGAGGAAGGGCAATGAATGAGCCAATTGGAGGCTGGGGATGATTAGGTGGCCATGATGGTATGAGGGCCAGATTGTGAATTTAGTCAGGACACAGAGTGTTAACATCCCTACTCTTAAGATAAGTGCCATGGGATCTTTAGTGACCACAGAGAGTCAGAACACCTGTTTAATGTCGCATTCGAAAGACGGCACCCCTAAATGTCCCCAATCACTGCCCTGGGGCATTAGGAAATATATATATTTTAGACCACAAGGAAAGAGTGCCGCCTACTGGCCCTCAACACCAGATCCAGCAGCATCTGGTCTCGCGTCCAGGAACAACCCTGCTTAGCTTCAGAGCCAGGCCAGCAGATGGATGCAGGGTGGTACTCATATCCCGAGGTCAGTCATTGAATGTCCAACGCTGACACACTAATTCACACATTTCTCCATTTGTTTTCTACATGTGCGAATGGACACTCTGGCCATCAGTGGGACGCTAAGATCTACGGTATTAACTGTAACTTATCCCTTCTGACAGAAGCCACCATGCTAGCTAGCTCCCGGAGCACAGGGCATGCAGCGCAGCGATCCCCGAAGAACAATGTAGACACTATACTGGACGAAATGGTGTAGGAAAAAACAACAGTGGAATCCGCATGCTAATATTTCCTCAACAGTGGTCTATTGTCAGAGCCGCATAGTTATTTATGTGGGACAAGGAGGCCAGTGTCACTAAAATAACTCCTATAAGTATGGATTTTCAACCCGATGCACAGTGACACTTATCTGACGCCTGAGCAACTGCAAGGCAGGCGTTGGTTTGAGCCGGTTTGAGCAGACCATTGGGTTCGAGAAAGACCTCAACAATAACTCAAAATGGATCAACAAGGCGTTCAGATGGAAGGATATCACAGCATTTAGAATAAAACATTAAAAAAAAAAAAAAGAAAAATGTAATTGCAATTTGGAGAACCAAACCGAACTTCCAGATCTGGATCTACTGACAAATTTTCCTATTCTATGATCAAAGAGACGCATACATCTGAGTACAAATAAAGCACGGACGCTGAGACTGTTAGAGTTGTGTGAATGATGTACATGGAGGTAGAGCCATACTGCTAGAGTCAGCTACAACGACAAATCACAGGCACTTGAACTGGCAACACTGAAATGAAATATCTACCATGAAAGCAGGTTCTCTGTAGCGGAAGCCATTTACTTACTAAAACAAATTGCTCTTAGATATGATTGTGTAAAAGGATGAAAGGACGGCTGGTCTCAACCGAAGCTCAAAGCCATATTGGGGAACCAGGATGCCACCAGTACATCTTTCCTTATTTCTCTAGGAGTCACTAAGACCTTGATACCTTCCCAGTGAACAAATCACAGAACCAAACATCCCTTGTCACCTTGGTGAAAGGCAACTGTAATTGCGATCCTACACCTCACAACATGGAATATGAGAGACTAGAAGAGCAGGACAGAGAAAAGAAAGAGCAGGAGAGAGAGAGAGAGAGAGATTCATTGATATAGTATGAAAAGGAAGGAGAGAGGATGAGAGAGAGGATGAGAGAGATATTTCCCCAGTAGACGTGGTTGAGGTTTGTGCTGCTGTGACAATGCTATAAAGACATAGTGATTTGATGTTATAAGATGATGATGAAAGCAGTGCCTGTGCTCTGGTGTTCCAGCAGCTCCCCAATATGAGCAAACTGTTCAGACTTATTTCCTCCCGGCAGTGGCCCTGTTATGTTACAGAGCCATCTCGCTCCATCACCTCCATCATCAACTACCAGCAAACCCACTATCTCAGCAAAACAAAACTACTAGCGTTGCTCTGATAAGCCCTTTCCACTGCACTTACAGTATGATGACAAGTCACCTCGCATCTTGTATGCTTGGCAAACACAACAAAAAAACGCTGAATAATCTGTCTAACCCCTTGTCCTTCTCCCTCGCTCTGTGACTCTGGGAAAGGTAATCCATAGGTGCGGTTATCTAGGTGTGTGTTACATGCTTTGACATTGAAACACCTCTGCAGATTGAAACTCCAACAAACGTACAGTTTTATAGTTTTGCATTGCTCATCTAAAAATAATAATACAGTTATGAATAAAGTTTATAACGATAAATATTCATCTTGATATTAGACTGTGTTTAAAAAATGTCTAAACACATCTGACTGACTTTGATTTTGAGGTGGAATACCCCTTTAGTGCTTCGTCTTTGGTTCCCTGACAGGAAAACTGCGACAGAGACCTGAACAGGACTCTCGGTCTCCATTAGGCTCGGCCACTAGTCGCAGGTGCAATCAGAATCTGTCTGCATCGGGCCACCGTCTCCACTTCATCCTAATAACACATATCGTCAGTCATTCAATCATCAGGACGGGAACGCTGATTAAATAAAGTCTCTCTCACACACTCTCCCTGGCAAGTAAGTTAAGAGCACGGTTCCCTCCACAGATAACCGAGCTTAATCTCACTCCGTTTTCTATTGGGAAACGCTGTGAGTCGCATGCTCAGGACAAGTGTAGCGCATTGCCACGCCGCCGTTCAACAATTGTGAACGATTACATTTCATTAACTACATTGCTGTAAGACACCGAGTTGTGTCACAAACGTCAGCCCCACTTTATACGCAATGTACTGTACATTGTAAGGCCCTAACGAAGTGGCACTGGAATGTCGAAAGCAGGCCCAAAGCAAAAACCCTACAAATAAACATTTTGCGTCATCTTTGGGGAAAACAAGACTCAAAGAGCCTAAAAAAAAAGCCAGATGAAAAGTGAGATACAGGGATCGAAAGAGAGAGAGAGAAAAAGAGGCGGTTTATCCACAGTGTGCCCCTTCATTACATTAACACAGCCATGCTTACCCCTCTCCTCAAGCAAAGATGCAGTAGCAGAGATAGCGGGGGATGATAAAACACTGGTGCTTGTCAACAACATGAAAGGGAAATGAATGGGCGGGCTGACGCAGAACACTGAAGGGGGGGGGGGGGGGGTAGAAAGGTCTCTACAGAGCTGCTCGGGGTTTTGCAATGTAACACGCTACGCTCACTTTTCTTGATCTCTTGCTCTTCCGATGAGAACATCTAATGAGGCTCTCAAGGGCAACGTGTCTGTCACAGGGCAGGCTGAGGCAGGCACAGGGCCTGGCTGGAGACAGATGATAGGCCTTGGTTGAAATGGTTGAAAAGCACACAGCCACTCATCGTGTCACAGTACATATTCTCTTGGGAGATGGACCACTTCAAAATCAGGCATGTTATTGATCTACACTCTTAGAAGAAAAAAAAAAAGGTGCCATCTAAAACCAAAACGGCTTCTTCGGCTGTCTCCTTACCCTTTAAAGTCAGAGAAGCCTTTAAAAGAATCCCATTTGGTTCCATGTGGAACCCTTTCCAAAGAGGGTTCCACCTGGAACCAAAAGTGGTTATCCTATGGAGATGGCCGCAGAATCCTTTTGGAAGCCTTTTTTCTAAGAGTGTACTTTAAATATGTGCTTATTTACCAAGCTATGACTAATCCATAACAAGAAGCTCTGTAGTGCCCGAGTGAGAGGAGAAGAAGGAGAAGCGACAACCCACAGTGACAAATAGACAAGAGAGGAGAGGGAAAAAATGCAGCGAGTGGGCCTTGGATCTCAATCTCTCTCCTCATGGGCCCCTGTAGTGCAGAGGACGGTTTAGCCTTCTGGTGGACCAGCGTCTGTAACGACAACAAGGAGCCAGCTAGGATCCACCCATAGTGGTGGGACCCAGGCACGGGAAATATTCCTCTAAGAAGCAGCTATGTGGCCCTTGACCAGACCACCCACCCAGGAGTAAAAAACTGCCACCACCCACTCTGTCACAGCATTCATCATGGATCCGCCCACAGGCCCCGGGGAGAATGACCCTCTGTCTTCAGACTCGTCAGGCATTCATGGACAGGCTGTCCTCCGGAGATTTCTCAGTGGCAGATAGAGGGGATGCTACAGATGCTAAACCCCTTATTTTTTCGCCTCGGTCCTTGAACCGCCAAGCCCCTTGCATGACTTCTGTGATCTTCACTTCCTACAACTGCTCATTCCAAATGTGGAATCATGTGTACGTCAGAAATAACAGCTCAACCAAACCTGTGTACGCACTTAGAAAAACGGAGAACCCTTTTTGGTGCGAGGTACAACCCTTTCGGGTTCCATGTAGAACCCTTTCCACAGAGGGTTTTTGGTTCAGCTTTTACCTGTAACCAAAAAGGGTTCTCCTATGGGGAACAATGAAAGCATGTATGTGATATCAGCTTTTACCCAGGACAAAATTGATGATAAAAATGTGTCAGTGGTAGTGCCAATCTTCACTATTCAGCATGCACTCAGTGTTGAGGTTTACATTGTAATCTAATCTAGTCCCAGTGAGGCTGGCACCACTGCCAGCGATGATGGAACCTCAACTCTTCTGTCAACACCGGCCAAAGCTTTTCGCACTGATCTGTTTACTGGCAAAGAACATCTCACTCAGAGCATTATCTCTCTCTCAAGATTCTTTTTCTTTCAGAATTTTACTCCGTCTCTTTTACTCTCATTCTCCCTGTCTCCCTCTCCCTCGCTGTCTTTTACTCACTCTCTCTCTCTCTCTCTCTCATGGGGTTTCTAGCCCATAATCTCTCCCCTCTCAAGTAAAAGGTGTTAGGTAACAACAGCACAGAACAGGACAGAGCAGGCAGATACAGCATCAACAGGTTGCTATTGATCAATCCACAGTGTGTGTGTGTGTGTGTGTGCGTATGTACAGGGACTTTTGCCTTGCCACCTCCTAGACAAGACAGCTGTTTGCTGTGTGAATGTGGGCTAACGCAGCCTCCATTAACAGTATGCCCATAGAATACACTAGTTAGTTTCCTCTCCCATCACCATTGTTCTGGATCAATGGCAAACTTAAACGGAACAGGAGTAAATCCAGTCGGTGACAATGGATTTTGCAACACCCCGAGCACAATCCACCATTATCCTGCTTTAGATGAACATATAAAAACGTGGGCTTTCGTCTTCTTGCTTCATTTCTTCTTGCTTCATTTCTTCTTGCTTCATTCCATTTCCTCTTTACGTCATGTTTCATTAGTTAGAGTCTAAGATGTTGGGGGAGGAGGGGGTGCTACGCTGACATATGGAGTTGTTTTAAGAAGGTCAAATCACATTTTCAATTTAAGGACCTCTTTAGGTAATAAAAAGAGTATCAAAAATGATTTGATAAAAATATAGGATGTTGTCCTTGATTACTAAAGCCCATAGAAAAGCATTGAATAACATATTCCTAAATGGCAAAAAGGACAGTCAAAAAAATGAATCATAAGAAACAAGGTTTTGAAGTTTCTGTCCTAAATCTAGGAGAGTGCAAAGCTGTCAACAAGACAGCTTGAACACTTTTTTTCGTTACTACATGATTCCATGTGTTATTTCATAGTTTTGATGATTCACTATAGTTCTACAATGTAGAAAAAGGAAAGAATTAAGAAAATACCTGGTGTGAGCAGGTGTCCAAACTTTTGACTTATATACAGTTGAAGTCGGATGTTAACATAAACCTTAGCCAAATACATTTAAACTCAGTTTTCACAATCCCTGACATTTAATCCTAGTAAAAATTTCCTGTCTTAGGTTAGTTAGGATCACCACTTTATTTTAAGAATGTGAAATGTCAGAATAATAGTAGATATAATTATTTATTTCAGCTTTTATTTCTTTCATCACATTCCCAGTGGGTCAGAAGTTTACATACAATCAATTAGTATTTGGTAGCATTGCCTTTGAATTGTTTATCTTGGGTCAAATGTTTCGGGTAGCCTTCCACAAGCTTCCCACAATAAGTTGGGTGAATTTTGGCCCATTCCTCCTGACAGAGCAGGTGTAACTGAGTCAGGTTTGTAGGCTTCCTTGCTCGCCCATGTTTTTTTTCAGTTCTGCCCACAAATTTTCTATGGGATTGAGGTCAGGGCTTTGTGATGGCCACTCCAATACCTTGACTTTGTTGTCCTGAAGCCATTTTGCCACAACTTCGGAAATATGCTTGGGGTCATTGTCCATTTGGAAGACCCATTTGCAACCAAGCTTTAATTTCCTGACTGATGTCTTGAGATGTTGCTTCAATATATCCACATCATTTTCTCTCCTCATGATGCCATCTATTTTGTGAAGTGCACCTGTCCCTCCTGCAGCAAAGCACCCCCACAACATGATGCTGACAACCCCGTGCTTCACGGTTGGGATGGTGTTCTTTGGCTTTCAAGCCTCTGTAACGGATGTGAAATGGCTAGCTAGTTAGCGGTGGTGTGCGCTAATAGCGTTTCAAATCGGTGACGTCACTTGCTCTGAGACCTTGAAGTAGTGGTTCCCATTGCTCTGCAAGGGCCGCGGCTTTTGTGGAGCGATGGGTAACGATGCTTCGTGGGTGTCAGTTGTTGATGTGTGCAGAGGGTCCCTGGTTCGAGCCCGGGAATGGGCGAGGGGACGGACTAAAGTTATACTGTTACATTGATGCTGTTGACCCGGATCTCTGGTTGCTGCGGAAAAGGAGGAGATCAAAATGGGGGTGAGTGTAATGGATGTGAAATAGCTAGCTAGTTAGCGGTGGTGCGCGCTAACATCATTTCAATCGGTGACGTCACTTGCTCTGAGACCTTGAAGTAGTGGTTCCCCTTGCTCTGCAAGTGCCGCGGCTTTTGTGGAGTGATGGGTAACGAAGCTTCGTGGGTGACTGTTGTTGACGTGTGCAGAGGGTCCCTGGTACGAGCCCGGTTATGGGCGAGGGGACAGACTAAAGTTATACTGTTACACCTCCCCCATTTTCCTCCAAAAATAACGATGGTCAATATGGCCAAACAGTTCTATTTTTGTTTCATCAGACCAGAGGATATTTATCCAACAAGTACGATCTTTGTCCCCATGTGCAATTGCAAACTGTAGTCTGGCTTTTTTTTAATGGTGGTTTTGGAGCAGTGGCTTCTTCCTTGCTGAGTGGCCTTTCAGGTTATGTCGATATACAGTGAGGCAAAAAAAATTTAGTAAGCCACCAATTGTGCAAGTTCTCCCACTTAAAAAGATGCGAGAGGCCTGTAATTTTCATCATAGGTACACTTCAACTATGACAGACAAAATGAGAAAAAAAATCCAGAAAATCACATTGTAGGATTTTTTATGAATTTCTGCAAATTATGGTGGAAAATAAGTATTTTTAAGTGGGAGAATTTGCACAATTGGTGGCTGACTAAATACTTTTTTGCCCCACTGTAGATACTTTTGGACCTGGTTCCTCCAGCATCTTCACATGGTCATTTGCTGTTGATGAACCAGACTTGTGGAGGTCTACAATTTTTTTTCTGAGATCTTTGCTGATTTCTTTTGATTTTCCCATGATGTCAAGCAAAGAGGCACTGAGTTTGAAGGTAGGCCTTGAAATACATCCACAGGTACACCTCCAATTGACTCAAATGATGTCAATTAGCCTATCAGAAGCTTCTAAAGCATGACATAATTTTCTGGAATTTTCCAATCCGTTTAATGTCACAGTCAACTTAGTGTATGTAAACTTCTGACCCACTGGATTTGTGATATAGTGAATTATAAGTGAAATAATCTGCCTGTAAACAATTGCTGGAAAAATTACTTGTGTCACGCACAAAGTAGATGTCCTAACCGACTTGCCAAAACTATAGTTTGTTAACAAGACATTTTGGAGTGGTTGAAAAACGAGTTTTAATGACTCCAACCTAAGTGTATGTAAACTTCAAACTTCAACTGTGTGTATATATATAAATCTATATTTTGTATTTTTTTTATACATATTCATAGAATATATATACTTCCATTCGTAAAAAAAAAAAAATCCGTACCAGTTACCTTCAGACGCATCCCGTGACACTTGTGGGGGTCATAGAGAACACCATCGTGTTCGTTAGAATCTGCCTTTTCCAAGGTGGGGTCTCATTCGTTTGTGTTCGGACACAACCAGATAGAAGGATTTTGATGGGGATTTGTTTTATTATATGCACTTTAACTTAGAATGACACACCAGTGCGAATCTAGGGGGTTGGATCCCTGCATTGATTTCGCTAACAGGTTTTACAGATGGGGGTGTTACCAAGTGAGTGTTTTGCTCAAACATACCTTGGGGATATCTCATACTGCAACTTTTCCATGCTAATTCACAAAATGGTGCAAAAAAAATTACGTTAAGCTTTTTGTCCATATATCAAATATGGCTTGATATGACTCTTGTTGTAGATGGAGTCTTTTAAAAAAAACTCTACTGGCATTACGAAAAAGACATTCCATTGTATGAGCCACATCAGTTGTTCAATACGCTATCTGACCACTCGCATAATTACATCATCATCCTGAGTGCTTGTTTTTTATTTTTTTTATTTCACCTTTATTTAACCAGGTAGGCTAGTTGAGAACAAGTTCTCATTTGCAACTGCGACCTGGCCAAGGTAAGGCATAGCAGTGTGAACAGACAACACAGAGTTACACATGGAGTAAACAATTAACAAGTCAATAACACAGTAGAAAAAAGGGGAGTCTATATATACATTGTGTGCAAAATGCATGAGAAGGTAGGCAAATAATTACAATTATGCAGATTAACACTGGAGTGATAAATGATCAGATGGTTATGTACAGGTAGAGATATTGGTGTGCAAAAGAGCAGAAAAATAAATAAATAAAAACAGTATGGGGATGAGGTAGGTGAAAATGGGTGGGCTATTTACCAATAGACTATGTACAGCTGCAGCGATCGGTTAGCTGCTCAGATAGCAGATGTTTGAAGTTGGTGAGGGAGATAAAAGTCTCCAACTTCAGCGATTTTTGCAATTCATTCCAGTCACAGGCAGCAGAGAACTGGAACGAAAGGCGGCCAAATGAGGTGTTGGCTTTAGGGATGATCAGTGAGATACACCTGCTGGAGCGCGTGCTACGGATGGGTGTTGCCATCGTAACCAGTGAACTGAGATAAAGCGGAGCTTTACCTAGCATGGACTTGTAGATGACCTGGAGCCAGTGGGTCTGGCGACGAATATGTAGCGAGGGCCAGCCGACTAGAGCATACAAGTCACAGTGGTGGGTGGTATAAGGTGCTTTAGTGACAAAACGGATGGCACTGTGATAAACTGCATCCAGTTTGCTGAGTAGAGTGTTGGAAGCAATTTTGTAGATGACATCGCCGAAGTCGAGGATCGGTAGGATAGTCAGTTTTACTAGGGTAAGTTTGGCGGCGTGAGTGAAGGAGGCTTTGTTGCGGAATAGAAAGCCGACTCTTGATTTGATTTTCGATTGGAGATGTTTGATATGGGTCTGGTAGGAGAGTTTAGAGTCTAGCCAGACACCTAGGTACTTATAGATGTCCACATATTCAAGGTCGGAACCATCCAGGGTGGTGATGCTGGTCAGGCGTGCGGGTGCAGGCAGCGAACGGTTGAAAAGCATGCATTTGGTTTTACTAGCGTTTAAGAGCAGTTGGAGGCCACGGAAGGAGTGCTGTATGGCATTGAAGCTCGTTTGGAGGTTAGATAGCACAGTGTCCAAGGACGGGCCGGAAGTATATAGAATGGTGTCGTCTGCGTAGAGGTGGATCAGGGAATCGCCCGCAGCATGAGAAACATCATTGATATATACAGAGAAAAGAGTCGGCCCGAGAATTGAACCCTGTGGCACCCCCATAGAGACTGCCAGAGGACCGGACAGCATGCCCTCCGATTTGACACACTGAACTCTGTCTGCAAAGTAATTGGTGAACCAGGCAAGGCAGTCATCCGAAAAACCGAGGCTACGGAGTCTGCCGATAAGAATACGGTGATTGACAGAGTCGAAAGCCTTGGCAAGGTCTATGAAGACGGCTGCACAGTACTGTCTTTTATCGATGGCGGTTATGATATCGTTTAGTACCTTGAGCGTGGCTGAGGTACACCCGTGACCGGCTCGGAAACCAGATTGCACAGCGGAGAAGGTACGGTGGGATTCGAGATGGTCAGTGACCTGTTTGTTGACTTGGCTTTCGAAGACCTTAGATAGGCAGGGCAGGATGGATATAGGTCTGTAACAGTTTGGGTCCAGGGTGTCGCCCCCTTTGAAGAGGGGGATGACTGCGGCAGCTTTCCAATCCTTGGGGATCTCAGACGATATGAAAGAGAGGTTGAACAGGCTGGTAATAGGGGTTGCGACAATGGCGGCGGATAGTTTCAGGAATAGAGGGTCCAGATTGTCAAGCCCAGCTGATTTGTACGGGTCCAGGTTTTGCAGCTCTTTCAGAACATCTGGTATCTGGATTTGGGTAAAGGAGAACCTGGAGAGGCTTGGGCGAGTAGCTGCAGGGGGGGGGGGGGGGGGGCTGTTGGCCGAGGTTGGAGTAGCCAGGCGGAAGGCATGGCCAGCCGTTGAGAAATGCTTGTTGAAGTTTTCGATAATCATGGATTTATCGGTGGTGACCGTGTTACCTAGCCTCAGTGCAGTGGGCAGTTGGGAGGAGGTGCTCTTGTTCTCCATGGACTTCACAGTGTCCCAGAACTTTTTGGAGTTGGAGCTACAGGATGCAAACTTCTGCCTGAAGAAGTTGGCTTTAGCTTTCCTGACTGACTGTGTGTATTGGTTCCTGACTTCCCTGAACAGTTGCATATCGCGGGGACTATTCGATGTTAGTGCCGTCCGCCACAGGATGTTTTTGTGCTGGTCGAGGGCAGTCAGGTCTGGAGTGAACCAGGGGCTATATCTGTTCTTAGTTCTGCATTTTTTGAACGGAGCATGCTTATCTAAAATGGTGAGGAAGTTACTTTTAAAGAAAGACCAGGCATCCTCAACTGACGGGATGAGGTCAATGTCCTTCCAGGATACCCGGGCCAGGTCGATTAGAAAGGCATGCTCACAGAAGTGTTTTAGGGAGCGTTTGACAGTGATGAGGGGTGGTCGTTTGACTGCGGCTCCGTAGCGGATACAGGCAATGAGGCAGTGATCGCTGAGATCCTGGTTGAAGACAGCGGAGGTGTATTTGGAGGGCCAGTTGGTCAGGATGACGTCTATGAGGGTGCCCTTGTTTACAGAGTTAGGGTTGTACCTGGTGGGTTCCTTGATGATTTGAGTGAGATTGAGGGCATCTAGCTTAGATTGTAGGACTGCCGGGGTGTTAAGCATATCCCAGTTTACGTCACCTAACAGAACAAACTCTGAAGCTAGATGGGGGGCGATCAATTCACAAATGGTGTCCAGGGCACAGCTGGGAGCTGAGGGGAGTCGGTAGCAGGCGGCAACAGTGAGAGACTTATTTCTGGAGAGAGTAATTTTCAAAATTAGTAGTTCGAACTGTTTGGGTATGGACCTGGAAAGTATGACATTACTTTGCAGGCTATCTCTGCAGTAGACTACAACTCCTCCCCCTTTGGCAGTTCTATCTTGACGGAAGATGTTATAGTTGGGTATGGAAATCTCAGAATTCTTGGTCGCCTTCCTGAGCCAGGATTCAGACACGGCAAGGACATCAGGGTTAGCAGGCTGTGCTAGAGCAGTGAGTAAGACAAACTTAGGGAGGAGGCTTCTGATGTTGACATGCATGAAACCAAGGCTTTTTCGATCACAGAAGTCAACAAATGAGGGTGCCTGGGGACATGCAGGGCCTGGGTTTACCTCCACATCACCCGCGGAACAGAGAAGGAGTAGTATGAGGGTGCGGCTGAAGGCTATCAAAACTGGTCGCCTAGGGCGTTGGGGACAGAGAATAAGAGGAGCAGGTTTCTGGGCATGGTAGAATATATTCAGGGCATAATGCGCAAACAGGGGTATGGTGGCACAACAACAGCAGGTAGAATGGCGATTGATTAGGCAGAGAGGGTCGGATTAACTACACACAGAGCCTAAGTGCGGCTGGGGCCGACAGATAAAACATAAACAAGCAGAATGGATTACCGTGATTAATGGACAGTCCAGCATGCATCAGCTATGTAGCCAAGTGATCAGTGTCCAGGGGGCAGCGGTGGATGGGGCAGGGAAGCTGGACTGGCGAGTGTTATCCAGGTTAGAAAACTAACAATGACTAAATAGCTTGTAGCCAGTTAGCTGGTTAGCTTCTGGAGGTTCTTGAGTGTGTTCTAAAAATGTAAAGATAATAGCGGTTCCGTATCACATTGGGTGAGGCAGGTTACCGGAAGGTATAAACAAATTAAAAATCGAAAAGGGATAGAAAGTAAATATGGGTTCAGTGAGTGTTTGGGACGCGGCGATTCAGACGGTTAGCAGGCCTGTGCTAACAAGCTAACAGTTAGTAGACGGTGCTAAACACGGTAGCAGTTAGCGGACCGGGCTAAACAAGCTAGCAGTTAGCAGGCCGAATTTGCAAGCAAGGAGATAGCAAGGGCTAGAGAGTTAGCCTTTGGGGACGTCGCGATGGGGGGAGTCTGTTTATTCTTCTTCATGCGGTGACATCGATGGACCGGTCGTGGGTCAGGATATTGTAGCCCAGGAGCTCCAAATGTTCCGTTTGCGGTGGGAATCCGGGGATGAGAAATAAAAATAAAAAAAATAAATAAGTCCGTTATGTTCTGGTTAGAGTTGCGTTGTTCGAACTGGCGAGAGCTTTCCGAGCTAAAGGTTAGCTGATGACCGGTTAGCTGAAGACCGCTAGCAATGTTTTGCTGAAGCTGGTAGTTAGTTGGCTAGCTTCAGTTGAGGGGTTCCAGATCCGAAGTAAATATAAATACTTTAGGAAAAATAGCTACGTTGGGTGAGGCGGGTTGCAGGAGAGTATTTAGAAGAAGTTGAGGTTCAGCAAAATGTTTTAAAGATATAAGAAGAAAAAAACGAAAACAAACGATATATACAAGGGACACGACACGACAACACGTCCTACTGCTACGCCATCTTGGATCAAAGACTTAGTGTATCAAGTGGAGAGTCAGAAAAACACCATAAAAACAGACCATCTATACACATCTGAATCTACCATCTGCACTAGTACTGACAGGACAGAAAAACACTGCTCGCTCAATTTCCTGAAGACACTTTATCTTATCACACAGGTTCACGGAAAGTTCAGAAAGCAATCGTCAAAAGCTATACGACTCGCTCTGGCAAGTTTGTTAGGGAAGAAGCATCAGGGGGGGGGGGGGATTTTGGGAATGGGGAAACAGTGGGCTACACTAGGTCCAAATGCTTTCCCAGAGTGATGAGTGACGGATGTCCGTTCCTTCCTCTACAATAGCCATCAACCATCCATCACCAGCTGTTCACACACTCCCTAATTGTCCAGCCAGATGGTCAAGGCAAGATGAGGTGGACCCTGGGACTCTGGACCCACTGATCCACTAACTCACACACATGCGATACACACACAAACTCCCACACAATGCATGTAGCCCCATCACTGAATGAATGACTCAACAAGACATTGCCGACCATTCTCGGTTATATTGTACATTTCACTATCGGCCGCTCTCTCTCTCTCTCTGTGGAAGCATTACGTGGACCCAGGTCCTATACTGCACTTGTTGACCAGTCCCTCCAGTGAAGCACACGCTTGGTCAGATGGATATCAACCTAGTATGTGTCCAAAATGGCACTCTATTTTCTGATAGGAGACTCTGGCCAGAAGTAGTGCACCAACTTTATGGGTTAGCAAGTTCACTGTCAAACTACTTCTCACATTTGCTTTAGCTTTTCTCACAGACACAGAGACAGAGACAGAGAGAGAGAGAAAGAAAAAAAGGAGAAAGAAAGAAAAAAGAGAAGAGAAAGAAAGAGAAGAGAAGAGAAAATACAGAAAGAAAGACAGAGAGATAAAGACAGAGACAGTGAGAGAATCTGAACAATGGTGTCAAAGCAGAGAACACTGGCCCAGTGATGAATGGTGGCTCTCAACAATCAACGCTTTTGAGTGGCGAGGAGCTCTGCTGTGGCAGTGCCAGGGTCTAGTGCCTGCTGTACCAGCTAGTGGTAGCCCCAGCCACCGAGACAAATGCCTGAGCCATCAGCCACTTTTATATACGGCCTGACATAAGGCACAGCGAAAGACTGTAGCTAAATAATGGCCTGCCCAGCATTTCTATACATGACCCTAAGCATGATGGGATGTTAATTGATTAATTCACTCAGGAACCGCACCTGTGTGAAAGCACCTGCTTTCAATATACTGTACATTGTATCCCTCATGTATTCAAGTGTTTCCATTATTTTGTCAGTTACCTGTAGATATAAAGAGAGAGAGGAACAAAGTACGGGAGAGAGAAAGAGAGACAAAACAGAGGAATTCTCTCTCAGTCTATGTTGTTAAAGTGCAAGCAGCAAACAATAAACAAATAAAGTACACAGAGCAGGCCCTGTTTTATCTGGATAAGGTGTCCAACATCCCTCGCAGTCTTGTCTGATAGACAAGAAAACTTTTAACAGGCCCAGAAGAAAATCTAATTCCCTGGCATGTTGTGGTTCACTTTTCATTTTACATCCTGACCCTTGGAGCTTTACAATGGAGTTAGTAACGAACAGACAAACGAGCGATCGACGGATGGAGCGAAGGGAGCCAGGAGCACCCACTCATATCCTCTTCTCCTTCAGCCAGAACAGAAGAGCATAGAGCTCTTAACCCAATCAGCCCTGGGACAGACTAATGCAGTCTGCTGCAGCATAGGCAAGGCAGCAGCACGCCCGTTAGAAAAGGCAGAGGACGGGCCAGGTCACAAATGCAATCAGAACCAAGACGCAAACATGAAATAAGTAATAATTGACTTATGGTGAAATCATTCAATTTTCTTGAAAGAGGCAAGACGGTGGAGATCTTGAACGGAATTGCTCGTTCATAAAAGGTAGAAGACCCATGTCTATTCCTCTATTTTTTCCCTTCTTTTATAGCCAAGACATTCAGCAATTTATTCCAGTAGCTTTTGAATTAAATTCAATATCTGAATCGAGTCATTTTAGCTATTTTGACTTTCCCGGGTTTCAAGGTTGACTACTTGAGCACACAGTTTTGGTTTCATAATGTCGGTCCCACAGACTTTGGCCACACTTTCCTTGAGCTTAAAGAGCAAACGTAGTTCAAGTGGATCGGAAAAAATATATACACCCACGTGGCCTGAAACCTTCTCCAGCATGAGAAAACATTCACCTGCATTGGGGTATGCTCAGAGAGCCTCTCACATCCCTGTGACGACCCTTAGGCCTAGACCACCCTGTCCTCAGTGAAAGAGAACCACAGCGACAGCACCACGAGAGATCTTGATTCGAATCTCCCAGCTAATGTTGGTTTAATTC
Source organism: Oncorhynchus clarkii lewisi (assembly GCF_045791955.1). Taxonomy (NCBI): domain Eukaryota; kingdom Metazoa; phylum Chordata; class Actinopteri; order Salmoniformes; family Salmonidae; genus Oncorhynchus; species Oncorhynchus clarkii. Next base: position 36,266,230 of record NC_092149.1, read on the forward strand.
TATTCCGAGAACGAACGGACGGACGAGGGGGTGGGGGGTGGAGTGACAGACTGACAGGCAGATCCAGAGGATCTGGAGCCAGGGCGGACACAGACAGACCTGGACTGTGGCTGCAGCCTGAGTGTAGGCCCCGGAGCAGATCTAGGTAATGGAGCCATAATGGCCTTTTAGCAGCACACAAATGCTGACTGGGGTGTGTTTGCTCAGGACTGGAAAACGACTGCAAAGTCTGTTAACAGAAAGTGTGGCGTGGATACGTTAGAGACCTTATCGCTTGAGAGGCCTCAGCGACAGGAGAGGTTTGCTGATGCCAACTGAAACAGAACACACCACTAAGCTGGCTCTCACAAACCACTTTAACCATGGCAATTTGGTGGGGAATTCCATATTTTTTACTCTCTGTACCAAGCCGTCAAATTGTTTCGGTCAATGTGCTTGAGAGCAATAATGAATATTCTTTCCTCTCTCGAAGTTGATGAGAGTTCTAGAAAGAGGCATTTGACAAAATAACAGAGTGCTAACAGCCTGTTAAGAACGGTTTGATATTAACGCCTGATAAAAACAGCACACCATAAAAGAGCCTGGACTACAGACTGACACGAGATCAGGATCCATCAAACCTGAATGTTACATACCTGTTGTGTCAGTGCCCTAACAAAGCCCACACTTCTAATATAATAATAACAACAACAACAATAATAGTAATAATATTGGATAATTGGATAATTTGTCTCATTGACATGAAATGTTGTTTCGCAAGAGAGAGAGCTGTCAATTCAACAATGAAAAGATCAAGCCCCCAAATCTCTCTCTCTGTCCTTTGGCCGATGTTGCTTATCTTAACCTCTTGGATCTCTAGGGGCGCTATTTCATTTTTGGATAAAAAACGTTCCCGTTTTAAGCGCAATATTTTGTCACGAAAAGATGCATATTATTGACCGTTTTGGAAAGAAAACACTCTGAAGTTTCAGAATCTGCAAAGATATTGTCTGTAAGTGCCCCAGAACTCATTCTACAGGCGAAACCAAGATGATGCGTCAACCAGGAAATGAGCAGAATCTCTGAAGCTCTGTTTTCCATTGTCTCCTTATATGGCTGTGATTGCGCAAGGAATGAGCCTACACTTTCTGTCGTTTCCCCAACGTGTTTGCAGCATTGTGACGTATTTGTAGGCATATCATTGGAAGATTGACCGTAAGAGACTACATTTTCCAAGTGTCCGCCTGGTGTCCCTGCGTCGAAATTGGAGCGCAAAGCCAGGTGCACTTATTTTTCCATTTGAGAGCAAGGAGAAACCAGGCTTCCACGAAGGATATATCATCGAAGAGATATGTGGAAAAACACCTTGAGGATTGATTCTAAACCACGTTTGCCATGTTTCAGTCGATATTATGGAGTTAATTTGGAAAAAAGTTTGCGTTTTGAGGGCTGAATTTTCGTTTTATTTTATTTTTTCTTTGGTAGCCAAATGTGATGTACAAAACGGAGCTATTTCTAATACACAAAGAATCTTTTTGGAAAAACTGAGCATCTGCTATCTAACTGAGTCTCCTCATTGAAAACATCAGAAGTTCTTCAAAGGTAAGTTATTTTATTTTAAGGCTTTACTTGTTTTTGTGATAGTTGCTTGCTAAATGCTAACGCTAATGCTAACGCTAAATGCTACGCTAGCTAGCTACTGTTACACAAATGATTGTTTTCCTATGGTTGAAAAGCATATTTTGAAAATCTGAGATGACAGTGTTGTTAACAAAAGGCTAAGCTTGAGAGATAGCATATTTATTTCATTTGCGATTTTCATGAATAGTTAACGTTGCGTTATGGTAATGAGCTTAGGTCTATAAATAGAATCCCGGATCCGGGTTTGGTCGTCGCAACAGGTTAATGAATCAAAAAGCCAACCCAGTGATTTTCTCTATATTAGGTTGACACCAGGTGAGTTGCATAAGAACAGCTTTGAAGCGCATCCCTATAAAAAGTTGATGAGGGCTGCAGGGATAATAATTGCATTCGATGTGTCAGGGTAAGTGTCTCCTTTCTTAAATGAGATCAACGACTTTCACCTGCATCGGAACTCTCTCAAATCCCTTAACACTTTATAGCAGAACCTGAGCCGGGCTAACGTTCCAGTTAAAGAAAGAGCTTCCTCATTTTCAACTTTGTACGGTATAAACAAAAGGGTATCATCCCACTCCTAGTCCCTTCCGCCACCTTCCTGAAATCATAATTTGTCACTCGTTGAACGTCACTGGTGGGTGACCATTTTGTGCCTTCCAAAATATGTTTTCCCTCCGTCTCAGAATCGGCAAAGTACACCGACAGACAAATGTTTATGTTTAATAATTGACAAGTTGTGTATAGGTTGTTTGTATGTTGTTCTAGGATCAGGTGATACTATATATCTTATCTCCCCAGGTTAAAACAGGGTTCCCTTCAGGTGGGGGGTTTGAAACAACCGATTTTTGATTGGAGAGCCTAGACCGACACAGCATTGACCAATGACAAGTGTTTAACTCATGGGACATGAATTGGCTGCAGGTGGATCTCTAGTTACGGATCAATCTAAATGCTGTGCACTGTAACATCCCCAGCTGATAACAAGGTGCATTATTGAGGATGAAAGGATACCTGCCAATAACAGAACATCTCACTGTCAAGTACATGAATACAGACTCACCTGCATGCACACGCGCACATGTGCACAGGGGCGAATGTAAGCAAGAATGCGCAAGCACCAACTCACACACACACAAACAAAAACAAAACACACTAGATCAGTCAATAATCCCAGTTACATGCCACATCTCATGCTTCTTGACCTGTAGTTAACCTTGTTCCCCAACCCTGAATCCCTCCCTCCGCCCATCTCCTCTCCTCTTCTCCTCTCCTCCACACACACCGAGAGACAGAGAAAATGGCTTTTCTATTGATCTGGTGCTCATTGTAACCAAGGCACACTGAGCTTTCATCTCTTGTTCTGCTACTTGGGGGCACTCTCTACCTTTCCTCTCCATTCCTGCTCTCTCACTTCCTTCCCTCCGCTCATTCCTGGCCTCTTTCTCTGTCTCCCTGCCCAATCTCCCTTCCCTCTCTAACGTACAGCTCTCTATTACCTGGTTCTCTTTGCGTTCTCTACCTTTTCTCGCTCTCTTCCCCCTCTGTCTTCCCTCCCTCCCTTACTAATCTTCTCCTCCTTCTCTCAATGAGAGACGTGACGAAAGCCCTAAGACCTTCCTTTGCACTGTGCCACACGATAAGCACTAGGGTCATCATTACCCTTACAGAATAACAGGCAGTGGCCTTCTCCGCCCCCTGCCTACCTCACACCTCTCCCCATTAATTAGTGTTGTCTTTGTGTCTCCATGTGTATGGTGATCAGAGGCAGTGGTGCGCCACAGGGGTCAGCTTTGAGCTGCTTGTTTGTTGTTCGGCTCCCAGTCGATACGGTGTTCCAGGGGTGTGCTCATGTGCAGGAACACAAAGAACATTTCTCCAACGCCACGGGTGCAACAGCCAGACCTCGTCTCTTTTAATCAGAACAGATAAATGGTGAAAAGGGGGAGAGAATGACCGTTTGCTGTTCAATTCACAGTGTCTGGTGTGTGGTGACTGAGGCTTTTGATTCAGGATTTGATAGAGGATCAATTAGATGATTTTCCATCCGATTGTGTCTGGTTAAACATATGCTGAAATATGTCGAGGCTACCTTACATTCGCATTTTTCCTTTGATCGTTAGGCGAAGCCATTGTACGAGGGACAAAGGGGGTTCTCAAAACATATTGTTTTATCTTGCGATAAATACAGTGCCTTGCGAAAGTATTCGGCCCCCTTGAACTTTGCGACCTTTTGCCAAATTTCAGGCTTCAAACATAAAGATATAAAACTGTATTTTTTTGTGAAGAATCAACAACAAGTGGGACACAATCATGAAGTGGAACGACATTTATTGGATATTTCAAACTTTTTTAACAAATAAAAAACTGAAAAATTGGGCGTGCAAAATTATTCAGCCCCCTTAAGTTAATACTTTGTAGCGCCACCTTTTGCTGCGATTACAGCTGTAAGTCGCTTGGGGTATGTCTCTATCAGTTTTGACCATCGAGAGACTGAAATGTTTTCCCATTCCTCCTTGCAAAACAGCTCGAGCTCAGTGAGGTTGGATGGAGAGCATTTGTGAACAGCAGTTTTCAGTTCTTTCCACAGATTCTCGATTGGATTCAGGTCTGGACTTTGACTTGGCCATTCTAACACCTGGATATGTTTATTTTTGAACCATTCCATTGTAGATTTTGCTTTATGTTTTGGATCATTGTCTTGTTGGAAGACAAATCTCCGTCCCAGTCTCAGGTCTTTTGCAGACTCCATCAGGTCTTCCAGAATGGTCCTGTATTTGGCTCCATCCATCTTCCCATCAATTTGAACCATCTTCCCTGTCCCTGCTGAAGAAAAGCAGGCCCAAACCATGATGCTGCCACCACCATGTTTGACAGTGGGGAAACCACTACTAAAGGACACCAATAAGAAGAAGAGACTTGCTTGGACCATTAAACACAATCAATAGACATTAGACTGGTGGAAATCTGTCCTTTGGTCTGATGAGTCCAAATGTGAGATTTTTGGTTCTGTTTCTTTGTGAGATGCAGAGTAGGTGAACGGATGATCTCCACATGTGTTGTTCCCACCGTGAAGCATGGAGGAGGAGGTGTGATGGTGCATTGCTGGTGACACTGTCAGTGATTTATTTAGAATTCAAGGCACACTTAACCAGCATGGCTACCATATTATTCTGCAGCGATACACCATCCCATCTGGTTTGTGCTTAGTGGGACTATCATTTGTTTTTAAACAGGACAATGACCCAACACACCTCCAGGCTGTGTAAGGGCTATTTGACTAAAAAGGAGAGTGATAGAATGCTGCATCAGATGACCTGTCTTCCACAATCATCCGACCTCAACCCAATTGAGATGGTTTGGGATGAGTTGGACCAGAGTGAAGGAAAAGCAGCCAACAAGTGCTCAGCATATGTGGGAACTCCTTCAAGACTGTTGGAAAAGTATTCTAGGTGAAGCTGGTTGAGAGAATACCAAACGTGTGTAAAGCTGTCAGAGGCAAAGTGTGGCTACTTTGAAGAATCTAAAATCTAAAATATATTTTGATTTGTTGAAAAATGTACATGATTCCATATGTGTTATTTCATAGTTTTGATGTCTTCACTATTATTCTACAATGTGGAAAATAGTAAAAACAAAGAAAAACCTTTGAATAAGTAGGTGTCCAAACTTTTGACTGGTACAGTATGTCCACCTAATTTGACATAACACTTCATGGGAAACCTCATCTGCATGTAAAATGTAAATTAACTCACACCAGCATTTCTAATGTGCACTGTTTGCCTCCTTACTGGTAGCAATCTCCATCACTGTAGAGAAATCACGAGTAGCCAACCATCTAGGACTCTCAGCCAGCTCGCTGTGGTTCTGCTATAACACAATGGATTCTGCCCTCACCTGTTAAATTGGAGTACTACATTTAGGGCATAATCATCTTTTTATACATTCCTTGTATTTCTAGACTTTTTATTTATCTAGTCATACCCTGGGATGCACCCGCAATGTATACAAAATGTGCAAAGCTCTCAACTTACTGTTAGAGCAGACAGTCCAAGTAGCCTAGAGGAGTAGAGGTGGATGAAAAACAATCTTCATTTACAGGTTGACAGAGTGCGGAGGGAGGGAACAGGGGATGTAGCACTCTTTCCATTACCAGGTTGGGTCACACCCATCCCCATTAGCAATGAATCCCTGGGCCACGGATACCTTGTCATCACTCGGGTTCCTTCACTGAAAGATACTCTGCATTGAGAGATGCGCTGCGTGTGTGTTATGCTGTTATGAAGCACTGCTTTTTTTCTGCTGATGAAAATACATTTAAGAGCATTGCTTGAAGTGGACCAGTGCTGACTGGTATAGAGTACCAGCAACTCAAATTGTCTGCTTTAGTACCAGCACCCCTTGCAAAATATTGGCACCCCAAGTGTACCGGCAGCCAAAATGAGGACCGTCACCTATTTTTATTCCACTTGAAGCAATGTTTAAGAGAGCTTTTCGGGTGAGGGGCTCTCAGATAAGGCATTTAGGGAACACTTTTTTACTACAACCTTGAATCTTTATGAAGCAACAGCATTGTAGCGTAACCACGACAACCCTTTACATCTTTTGTAACTGTATGTATTATGTCTGACTTTGCTTTGTGTCGGCTCGTTCTTTACCAAAAACTGGCATACAACTGAAAACGGCTGAAATAAAATGAAAACTCCTTACCAAAGACCTCATCTTGTGATTCGGGTTCTGCCATGATCTCACCAATGGGTGCTGGTTCTACAGTCTGTTCTGCTTCTGGTGACGAAGGCTTTTAAAAGAGAGAGAGCACAAACAGAAAGAGGTGAGCTGAGATACCATGGCAACAGAGCAGAGAGGCTTTTCATTATCAGCCACATGGAGCCGAATCTGATATTTGTTTAGAGGCTTACCTGAATTATCGCAGCACACAAAAGTCAGACACATTTGCAGTATTTTTGGGACGTCCTTATTATCATAAAAGCATTGCTAAATGCATTAACCCCCCCTCTCCTCTAGACACTTACACACACCTACGCCATCACATGCATGTACACTGAGTGTACAAAACATTAAGGACACCTTCCTAATACTGAGTTGCACTCCCCACTTTTCCCCCTCAGAACAGCCTCATTTCGTTGGGGAATGGACTCTACAAGGTGTCGAAAGCCTTCCACAGAGATGCTGGCCAATGTTGACTCCAATGCTTCCCACAGTTGTGCCAAGTTGGCTGTATATCCTTCGGGTGGTGAACCACTCTTGATACACACGGGAAACTGTTGAGCGTGAAAAAGCCAGCAGCATTGCAGTTCTTGACACACTCAAACCGGTGTGCCTGGCACTTAAATATGTTGTCTTGCCAATTCACCCTGTGAATGGCACACATACACAATCAATTGTCTCAAAGCATAAAAATCCTTATTTAACCGGTCTCCTCCTTTTCATCACAGATTGAAGTCGATTTAACAAGGGGCATAAATAAGGGATCATACATAGACTTAACTGGTGAATCCAGGTGAATCTTGTAAAGTACACTCAGTGTAAATGCACACACAAAACACAAAAACACACACATACGCACACATGGATGCACACACACACGAACAAAAATATATATATTAGAAATATAGAAAATTGTCCCTCTGTGTTCAGAATATTATGGTGACTCAGTTGGACTGAGATTGTGTTCTTTTTCAAGCATACCAGGCAAGTCAATAGCGTCTTACGTATCCCATTCCATCAATTCCAAATAAAATGTACCATTATCTGAGCACTTTACTTTGAATCTTACAATATACTGTATTATTTCCCATTAGACACCATTCAAAACATTTTGAAATCCCCTTTCCAGTCACATTTCCCATCTCCTTCCAGAAATATAATACACCTCCTCTCTTCTCGGACTGCTTTTTATCACAAACCGTGGGGGACTTTAAAAACGCGGCTATTTCAACAAAGTAGGCCACGAGTGGCGGCCTAGCCTGCTTGTCACCGACCGCAGGTAGGAGCTGACGACGTGACTTCTTTGCACCTGCTTATCATAATAGGAGGGATGATATTTCTATCTTGTTGAGAAGAGCATCCCAGGGGGAGAGGACAGACGGAGGGATGGAGGGAAGCTGCACAGCTACACAGAACGAGATAAGGCCAGCCACTCGCACCACAATGAAGGGGGAATCAAATTCAACTTTTTGAGGAGGGCCGAGGCAGAGGTTAATGCTAAATCAAGCAGCATAATAGCTACTCTTGCTGCAGAAATAGGTAAGACTGGGAGAATATGCAATCTCAACCAGAATCTGTCTGTTCTCTATATTCAATGGGGTTCTTCATATATAGCATGCATATCTGTTTCTCCAAGGTTATGCATGTCAGTCTGATATTTCTTGAAATGCTACCTTTTGAAAATGTCTGTATCTGATTTCAATTGGATGGGCTTTCAAATGGATGTATATAAAAAGATGAGCTGGTTCCCCTTTTTTCCATGTGTAGTTTCCAAAAGCTTTCTAAGCTCTTATAGTCTGGGGGGATTTGGAGTGTCGTGATTGAAGTAGGGTTGCAAAGGGTCGGAAACTTTCCGGAAATCTTCCATGGGAAGTTAAGCCCGGGAATTTGGGGAATTTTGCTTAAATTCATCAAAAAAGTTAGCTTATAACAATGAACCTTTTTTGTGGGATACACATAAGGCAATTCTAGGTCTTGTGGCATATTTTGGTTAAAATATCCCCAATTCAATGGAATTGCAACCCTCTGCATGCACAGTGCATTCTTCCATCACATATGCAGTGCACTCTTCCATCACATGTACAGCTCATTCTCAAGATCTTGCACACTAATGAGATGCTATTGAGCCCACACTACTACACTGTCTGAGCCAAGGACTACATGCTTTCTGGTAAGTTTTGATTACAATACTGGGTGGGGGGGGGATATATTTTATATGACATACAGGATTTTTTGTTAACTAGTAAATAGTAGCCTACAGCAAAGTGTGTTTAGTTTGTTTTAGTTAGTATTTGCTACCATGTGGGTTTTAGCTTGCTTGAGCCTGCTAACTGAGGATTGTTAATTCACCTGTTCCCATACAGGTTTCATTTTAAAACATGTATCTTACAAAGGAGTTGTTTAATCTAACTGCTGTGTACATTTGCAAATACTGTGCCAAATCATGTGTGAAGAATGCAACAAAGAAGCAGAATCATCTGGCCAAGTGCATAAAGTTCCCTCTGCGCTCACAACAAGCAACCTCTGACAAAAGTCCCTCTACTTATATTTGAGGTGAAAATGATGAATCAGACACCTTATCAATAGCAACAGCTCATGGTCCTCCTGGAATCAGATTTTGTTTTTGACTCAGTCAGACGCAGTCAGAGAAATGATGATGAATGTCTTGCTTGAGTCGTGTATGCAACTGGTTCCCCTCTGACGCTCACAGGCAATGTGTATTGGAAGAGATTTCTGAATGTTCTTCACCCAGCATACACCTCTCCAAGCAGACATGCTTTATCTTCTCATTTGCTGGATGCAGAGTTCAACAGAGTTCATGTGAAGGTAAGGCAAATCAGAGAGAACGCAGACTGTATTGCAATCATCTATGATGGGTGGACAAATGTTCGTGGGCAAGGAGTTAACTACATAATCTCCACCCCTGAACCAGTATTCTACAAGAGCACAGACACAAGGGACAACACACACACCGGTCTCTATATTGCAGATGAGCTGAAGGCAGTCGTCAATGACCTTGGACCACAGAAGGTATTTGCATTGGTGACAGACAATGCTGCGAACATGAAGGCTGCTTGGTCTAAAGTGGAGGAGTCCTACCCACACATCACACAGATTGGCTGTGTTGCTCATGCATTGAATCTGCTCCTCAAGGACATCATGGCACCGAAAACAATGGATACACTCTACAAGAGAGCCAATGAAAAGGTTAGGTATGTTAAGGGTCATCAAGTTATAGCAACAATCAATCTCACCAAGCAAAGTGAGAAGAATAAGAGCACCACATTGAAGCTGTCCAGCAACACCCGTTGGGGTGGTGTTGTCATCATGTTTGACAGTCTCCTGGAGGGGAAGGAGTCTACAAGAAATGGCCATATCACAGTCTGCCGATGTGGACAGCCCCATCAAGAGGATCCCCCTGGATGATGTATTTTGGGATATATTGGTAAGCAGCCTGAAATCTACAGTAGTAGAATTTCACGGATTGAGGGAGACAATGCCATCCTGTCTGATGTTCAGACTCTGCTTACAGATGTAAGAAAAGAAAACCATACTGACCTGCCCACTTCACTGTTGCTCCAAGCAGAGGAAACTGCAGTTCTGAAATACATCAAAAAGCGTGAAGACTTCTGCCGGAAGCCCATACACACTGCAGCCTACATGTTGGACCCCAAGTATGCTGGCAAGAGCATCCTGTCTGGTGCAAAGATCAACAAGGCCTATGGTGTTATTACTACTGTGTCTCGCCACCTTGGCCTGGATGAGGGCAAGGTTCTTGGCAGTCTGGCGAAGTACACTTCCAAGCAAGGGCCAACATATCTCTTCATGCACATGGTGGAAGGGACTTTGTTGATCTGAGGCTCTTTCTCCGGTTGCCTCCATCATCCTCCAAATCCCACCAACATCAGCCACCTCAGAGCGCAACTGGTCCTTGTTTGGGAACAGACATACCAAAGACGCAACAGGCTGACCAATAGAAGGGTTGAAAAATTGGTGGTTTTCTCCCCAATTTCGTAGTATCCAATTGTTAGTAGTTACTGTCCTGTCCCATCGCTACAACTCCCGCACGAGCTCCAGAGAGGTGAAGGTCGAGAGCCATGCGTCCCCCGAAACACAACCCAACCAAGCCGCACTGCTTCTTAACACAGCCCGCTTCCAACCTGGAAGCCAGCCGCACCAATGTGCCGGAGGAAACACCAAACACCTAGCGACCTGGTCAACGTGCACTGCGCCCGGCCTGCCACAGGAGTGGCTAGTGCGCGATGAGACAAGGATATCCCTCCCGGCCAAGTCCTCCCTAACCCGGACAACGCTAGGCCAATTGTGCGTCGCCCCATGGACCTCCAGGTCACGGCCGGCTGTGACAGAGCCTGGGCTCGAATCCAGAGTCTCTGGTGGCACAGCTAGCACAGCTAGCACTGCGATGCAGTGCCTTAGACCACTGCGCCACCCGGGAGGCATTAGAGGCTTTTTCAGCCTGACAATGAGCCATCCTCAACGAGGTTGGAAAGTGACAGTGAAGATGAAGCCTCAGAGTCTGATGTTCAAGAGGTGGACATTGAGGAGATCCAGGGAGAAGATATGGAAGCGTGAGAGGAAGACAACCAAAGCTTTAGTTTCTAGACTATCGTTTTACAGATGTTGAAAAGGTTTTTGGGAGATGCGATGGATCGTTGGCGATCATTCAATATTCTCTTTCTTTTGTTGTTCAGTGAAATCATCCCATGTGAAGAGTCAACTCATTTAATTAAAGTTACATTTGTAACAAAATGTTTATAATATTTTTCTATTGGAAGGATTTCATCATTTGCAATTATGTCAACTTATGATCAGGTAAAAGGTTTATGTCTCCATATGAAATGGTAAATATATCCAATGCAAATAAATCTACATTTAAATGGTATTAATATTCATTCCAAAATATACCCGTTAATTCCCACACAGTTTCCACCTGAATATTCACCAAAATGTGCAACCATAATTGGAACCTCTCATGACTTGGAGGAATTTCTTAGCGATAGTCAAAGGTCATGGTTTTATCCGTTTCCTCTCTGATAGGTGTGCCCTTAAGCATGTGTTCATCCCCAAGAGGAATGGTGAATGGGGACTTGGAGACTCCATCCCACAGATTTCTTCTCGAACAGCAGGATGTGCTCACACTGCACTGTTCACAATATCTCACAGACCGGCTCACATGAAGTATGATTGCTCACAAGTCCCCCGCCTCAGGCTCCTCAAAGCCTCCAACTTGAAAAATATACTTTTTCAAACCACCCGCAAAAACAAACTAGAGTATAGGGTAATTAGCCAAAAGTCTTAAGCACCCATGACATGGCAAATAATGTGGCCACTTAGCAATTTGACATTGTTTTTTGAACAAGAAAACAATATTATATTCCCAAGGGATACGTAGAGCTCATCGTTACCAAACAGAAAGCCTGGCCTTAACAAAAAGGATGTAGTCTTACTGAGGGATTGTACAACTTCTAAATCCACATCCTAAGGAACACATTTCAAACAGAGAGAGAAGCAATATTGCTGGCCACAGATATCAAATCAGTGTCAGGAAATAGACAAAGAAGGATCCCATTGAACTTAAACTGTTAGGATGTTTTATCAGAGTACCAACATACAATTACTTGAGATAAGTGAAAATAATAGCGCTCAGGGAATTGTATATCTTTTTTTATTGTAATATTCAATTGTCAAAGAGCTGGTAATTTAACAGCATGTATCCCACTTTAATTATGAGTAAAACAAATTAGTGTGCAACAGGATAAAATGTCAGTGGTGCTGTGACATTAATGGTGAAAACAAGTATCAGCATCAAACAATACTCATCTGTACAACTGCAAGCCACACTAGTCACATGAATATTACCTAGTCAAAGTCTTTCTGCTGTGCTTGTCTGCTGTGTTCGACAGGTCGTCATTGCAAATTAGAATCTGTTATTCTCTGCAAAAACAAAGGTTAAATAAAAAATAACTATATCTGCTGTATTTGTCCCTGCGTAGGTCTCCAAATGTGAAATGTATTCGCGTTCTAACAGTAATATCCAGAAATAGCCAGAAACAGCAATATCCCTCTTTACCCTTAAAGAAATGTTGTGTGGGGAGCTTTACTTCCTTGTTTCGGAGAGCAGTGAACATGAATGTTACTATGGAGCATGATTGGGTAACATGGGGGAGAGCAAGTACAGGAAGGGATCGCTTCTGCTGCTACCCAAGCATGAACAGGTTTGGAACAAATGAGAAGGAGCTATTTACGACCCTCTTAGCTTTAAGGAGAGAAACTGAACAAACCTGGGTTCAATACTATTTGAAACGGCAAACCCCGCCCATTTGGCATTCCCAAGGCAGACTAAAGCAAACCCTCAAAAGTATTTGAAACATTTCAAATAGTATTTCAACCCATATCTGCTACTGAACACAATTCCAGTCAGGCAGGTACCTGAGCCAGCATGCTGAGCTGAAGATGGGAGCCTGTAAGTTACAGATCAACACAAAAAGAAACTCCTCTCGGCAGGAAAGTGTGGACAATAGCCTAACTTCAGGACCACTAACTGGGCCGCAGGCTCCCTCCACTGGAGACTGGATTTACACGCTGCCTCTCGTCTTAATCCGCAATGAATTCACACAATAAAACATTAGCTTTTTCTTGAAACTGAGAAAAAGCCAATAAGGTGGCTTTCAAAATGGCAGAACATGATCAACAGGTCTGGAAAGTTGGACCTGGATTAGGGTCTCCACGACAGTTCACAATGCAGGCTTATCAGACATGAGATTGGATTCTACCACAGGCCTGACAATGCATGAATTCTCCTCAGACACAACCGCGTCGCCCAAATCTGCTTTGTGAGGGTGGATAAATAGTGTGTCTCAGTGTATGCATAAGGCCTTATAGCCAGCACCATAATGGTTGCTTGGAATCAATGTTGTGACACTCTTTAAACTGTAAAATATTTTGTGTGTTTGTGTGTGTGTGTGTGGGGGGGGGGGGGGTATATCAGCTATCAGCTATGATACAAGCAGGCAGATTAGTACATCAAATAACATTACTTGCATCATTTCTGATCCCCCTCCTTTCTTCTTTGGTCCCTACCACTCCCCCACCTGGTTGGATCACCAGGTGAAACATATTACAATTCAATATACACTGCCTCAACACTGTGAGTCTGCCTGGGCTCTCCTGTTTTTCATGGTACCCCAGCAGGCTGGTTGAGTCTGACAGAGCCCCATAGATTCTCATCAACCCCGGGGTAGGTGGCCAGGACAGGCAGGCCCAGCCCGGGTTTCACCGTCACTGTCCTGTAGTCTAGGCAAGCCCATGCCAGGAATATTAAGGCCTCGTTCAAAAAGGCCGTCTTCCCTTTCTCTCTCTCTTTTTTCTTCTCTCCCTCTGTCTTTTCTAATTCCATTATGCAGTGGCAGAGGAGAAGGGTCAAAGTTGATTGTGTCCACAGCTGAATTTTAACGGCTCGCCCATTTTCTCTGCTGTAATTTGAAAAATCGGTGACAAATTGACTCCGGCAAGGCGGAGGTTAATTACCCGATGTCGTTAAAGTACATTACTCGCCATTTAAAAGCCCCCTCTTTCCTCCCCACCCACGCCGTAACAGACAGGAACAATAGGTGGGGTGCAATTTCGGGATTCAGAGGGCGAGACACTGAGAGAAAACAACTCACCTTGTTCTGTTCAATTATGGACAGCATCGCATTCTGCTCTTTTTCAGTAAAGTAGCTGCTCTCAGACCCAACCTGACTGAACACAGTGGTGTGTTATTGTTAAATAAGCCTCTACTTGTCCTTATCGGTGGACCACACAGCATTAAGGCAGCTGCTGTATATGCAAAAACATATACTGTAGATCGGGTAAGAGTTCAACTTAAACCATGGAAACACCACGCGTAAGTCTCCCCATGGGGGATAGATCCAGAATCTCCTCAGTGCAGCCCATCTAAATTAGCCTACATTTATTTATATGTGTATTCAACACTATGTTGGAGTACAAGTTGAGGTAGAAGGCTCGTTTGGATGTCAACCTCAATTTATGTTAATTTCATAAGCACCAATTAACTGCATTACAGTAAAACATTACGTCAACTTCCACCACCAATTTTGTTTTGGCAAGCTATGCAACCACCTTATCCAAACAGTAGTTAACCATTAGCAAAAAATAAATAAATAAATGAAACCCGAAAAGGACAACTTCCAAATATTATGCAAATATACGCTACCGGTCAAGAGTTTTAGAACACCTACTCATTCAAGGGTTTTCCTTTAAATTTTATTTTCTACATTGTAGAATAAAAGTGAAGACATCAAAACTATGAAATAACGCATATGGAATCATGTAGTAACCAAAAAAAATACATTTTATATTTGAGACTTCAAATAGCCACCCTTTCTCTTGATGACAGCTTTGCACACTCTTGGCATTCTCTCAACCAGCTTCATGAGATAGTCACCTGGAATGCATTTCAATTAACAGTTGTGCATTCTTAAAAGTGAATTTGTGGAATTTCTTTCCTTCTTAATGCGTTTGAGCCAATCAGTTGTGTTGTGACAAGGTGGGGGGGTGTACAGAAGATAGCCTTATTTGGTAAAAGACCAAGTCCATATTATGACAAGAACAGCTCAAATAAGCAAAGAGAAATGACAGTCCATCATTATTTTCAGACACAAAGGTCAGTCAATACAGAACATTTCAAGAACTTTGAAAGTTTCTTCAAGTGCAGTGGCAAAACCTATCAAGTGCTATGATGAAACTGGCTATCATGAGGACTGCCACAGGAATGGAAGACCCAGAGTTACCTCTGCTGCAAAGGATACGTTCATTAGAGTTACCAGTCTCAGAAATTGCAGCCCAAATAAATGCTTCCCTGAGTTCAAGTAACAGACACATCTTAACATCAACTGTTTAGAGGAGACTGTGTGAATCAGGCCTTCATGGTCAAATTTCCGCAAAGAAACCACTAATAAATTACACCAATAAGAAGAAGATTTTCTTGGGTCAAGAAACATGAGAAATGGACATTAGTCCGGTGGAAATCTGTCCTTTGGTCTAGAGTCCAAATTGGAGATTTTTGGATCCAAACGCCGTGATCTCCGCATGTGTATTTCCCCCCGTAAAGCATGGAGGAAGAGGTGTTATGGTGTGGGGGTGCTTTGATGGTGACACTGTCAGTGATTTATTTAGAATTCAAGGCACACTTAACCAGCGTGGCTACCACAGCATTCTGCAGCGATATGCCACCCCATCTGGTTTGCACTTTGTGGGACTATCATTTGTTTTTCAGCAGGACAATGACCCAACACACCTCCAGGCTGTGTAAGGGCTATTTGACCAAGAAGGAGAGTAATGGAGTGCTGCATCAGATGACCTGGCCTCCACAATCCCCCAAATCAAACAAATTGAGATGGTTTGGGATGAGTCGGTCCGCAGAGTGACAGAAAACCAGCCAACAAGTGCTCAGCATATGTGGGAACTCCTTCAAGGCTGTTGGAAAAGCATTCTAGGTGAAGCTGGTTGACAGAATGCCAAGAGTGTGCAAAGTTGTCATCAAGGCAAAGGGTGGCTACTTGAAGAATCTCAAATATAAAGTGTATTTTTTGGTTACTACATAATACCATATGTGTAATTTCATAGTTTTGATGTCTTCACTATTATTATACAATGTAGAAAACAGTAAAAATAAAGTAAAACCCTTGAATGAGTAGGTGTTCAAAAGCTTTTGACCGGTAGTGTACAGTATATGCAAATCGGATTTTAGTAACCACATTGTGGGGCCTGTTAGGACACAAAAATAGCAACGGATTTGACAAATATCCACTTTGTTAGATCCAGGTTTTTTTTATGGCGCCAAGTGTTATCCCCCTTGATCTCTTTCCGTATGTATAGAGCACATGGAATAAGAGCAGATTAAACCTCCTCAGAAAACGGTTTCATGTGTAGGTCTACTATCTATAAAAAGACAAAAGATTTTGTTTGAGCATGGACCTCTACACTTGTAAAATGTAGGCCTTTAAGTTAGGTCATATTGACAATTCTTGAGACACAAACATGGAACACAAATGAATCATACAAAAAGGTGAGAATGTTGTTTTTAAATCATACGTGTTGTGTTCACTACCTACAGTAACAGAGCCACCCAAGGACTTACAGACATCAAGCCATAGAAATAGAAGAATAACTATCCTCTATGAGTCAAGCAACCCCACAGCCAATCTTATCTGTGCCAGTCCTCTTCTGCACAAAGGCTCTCTAAGGCTTTGGCTTAATCCAGTTTATTCTACTGAGTGGACAGACCAAACCACAGAGGGCTAACCAGCTTCAGAACGAACACGCAAACAATAGGGCTGGGAATTGCCAGGACCTCACAACGCGATATCATCACGTTACTTAGGTGTCGATATGATACAGTATGTATTGCCATTCTATATGGATCACGATTCTATATGTATTGCGATTCAATGTCCCAAACATATTGTTTTTGCGCAGGAACAGCTGACTAGCAGTAGCTTAATTTAACTTCCTTCTTTTAGAGAATTCATAGTTGGCGTCAGAGTCTATATAATATCGTAAAAAATAATATTGCGATACTCAACATGATCGATTTATCGCCCCCCATCACTACCAAACACCCCCATTGACTGATGATACTTGACTTTTAAAAGCTCTTTAATTTAATAATTTATGTAGGCTAGTTTAACAGAAAAGAATAACAAATTATCTGATGATAGAACTGACTAATCTTCCCCAAAAGGGTAAAAGCATCCGTGTTTGAGACATGATATCAAATGTGTAGGATGGTTGAGATGAGCTCAACGTTACTGGACAGCTGGGTTCTTAGGGTGGGAGTGCTGAATGGGCTCTTGTGGACCATTGGCCCTGAGCTAATGATAGTATGAAATTGACCATAAGCTGATTGGCATGAAAAAATATGAAAATGTATGCTCTCACTACTGTAAGTCTCTCTGGATAAGAGCATCTGCTAAATGACTAAAATGTCAAATGTAATTCATAATAATCTTCCCAATAGTCCAGTCATCCTTACAGAAGGAAATGGGACACTGACCCTGCGTTCGTCTCTGTGTATTGTGTGAGGTGGGTGGGATGAAATGTGCCATTGAATGGCCTAACATAACGCATCAGATATCGCCATGGCAACATATATGCCCGCCAAGAGTGAGAATTTCATTGGTGGGATGTCTAAACAACCATCTGTCAATACATGCATCGTGCCACGGAGATAGTGCTTTCTCCTTCACATTTTGATGAACAAACACACCAAGGTCTCTTCAAGAGTAAGTAACAACACTGTATCCTCCACAGCTTTACAGTTTAAAGATCTGTTTTATCATTATGAGTGAGCAGTTTAGCTTTGCATAGGGGTCCCAACCCATGGCAATGATAAGCAAGGAAATGTCATCTTTCTGAGGTGTAACAACAGGGTGATATTCTAAATGAATGTGAGTTGGGAATTAGTCCATCACCAGAAGTGTTCTAATATTCGTCAGTTTGTCATTTGAAAAACCTTGTTCTGATTCTGTGGCCCCCGAACAAGACAGGGCTACGAATCTGCTGAAAATTATGAATCAAAAAGATACTGTACATCACATCCGACATTAACCTGAAACGACCTAGTTATATAAACCAGGCTAGCTCCTGAGACCTGACCTGACATAACCTTTCCTCCTCTAGCAGGCAAACTTTGTCATCACTTACTGAAATCCCAGTGTCCTGACCACCCAGGCACACTCTGATAGTAGCTAATCAACCACTGCCTGGCAACACCGCCAGTCCACCACTCTAAGATCTGGCAAGTCGATAAGAAGACTCAGCGGCTCAGAGTCGCAACACTCCCACTGATAACCCCCCGCCCCACCTCTCTCAGGACTGGACTGCCCATAAAGAAAATCATCTCCCCAGAAGCATGGAGAGAGAGAAGGAGTGGCAGAAAAAAGAGGGAGTGATTAAAAAAAATAGCAAGGGTGTCAAGCTCATTCTGCCCTGAGCGCCGCATCCGGACCTCACCAAGGTCTGGAGGTCCGCACTTACAATTTATTTTATTTCCTCGCCTTCAAAAGTTATTAAAAAATATTGTCCTCTATCCATCGATTTAGGAATTTTCGATGCTCCCTGAATGTCTAGGTTTAGTTTCGATAAATTTTAGCAAGCTTGACAGAGTGAAAAGTTCACAAATACAGATCCATTATTATTTCCAATGAAATATTATGAAAATGCTCTCAGTGTAAACAGCTTGGGTTCTGGTCAAAAGTAGTGCACTACATGAGGGAAAAGGGTGCCACTTTGTCTGGCATCCATTTGAGTGTTACATTATTCAAGTGCCGAGCCAGACTCTTTTTGAAGCCATTTGTATTTTTCCGAGTGCTTCAGATTTGATTGAGAGCTTCTTTTTTAAACGGTCATAACTCTGAACTCTGACGTTCTGACGAACGACTGCATGACTAAGCTGCAGCAGGGTCCAAAGTTCTGCCTCACCTCCCTGATGAAGGCTTAAGCTGTGAATGACATAAGAGGCTCTACAGTCTACAATCACTTTGAACTTTACCATTGTCAGTATTACGCCCACAAAAAAAAACTAAAGGATCAAAATGTATCTTACACACTATGCACATCTATGTGCACTAGTAGTGTAGTGCTGAGCGATTAATGCTTTTTTTATTTATTTATTTTTACATTTTCAATATTTTTTTTAAACAATAAATGCATTATGTGGTTCACCACTGTGACAACACAGAATAAAACAATTGATTGGTAGTGACTGTCCATTACTATCACTTATCAGGCTCTAACCATCATTTACTCACATTACTTTGGTTGTTTATGTATGATTATGATATTGTCTCATTAACACAACCCCAATGACTGCCCATTTCTGCATATCCTCTATTCATAAACCATCCTTAATTCACATGACTTTAATAAAACATTTCAGTTGTTGTGTACATATACAAAAATCTAGATATATTTGATGATTTATTATTTTATTTCAAGTCATTATCTAATCTCTGCTCAGGCAGTAGCCAGCCATCTACCTCTGTTTCCCAAAGAGTCATCCTTCAGGCTAGTAGGCTAGCCTAGCTGGCTAACTGCCGGCTGTCTGACAAAATCACTGTTTCAGCAGTTCTTCAAAGTTGATTTTAAGACAGCTAAATGACACCTATGAATCTCTTAGATGCATTGCCAGGTAGAGACAACCTAAGCAACTGCTCTCTATCCCTCTCGTGTCTCTCTATCGCTCTTCCACTGGATTGGATTGGATTGGATTGGATTCTGGTCATTGTAGTTAATTACCACATTTACTTCATTTAACTATGATGAGTTGGACAACGTGTCCCAGAGAGTAATCTCTCTAGAGAAACGGCACAAACGGCGCACAGAAAACAAATAATTTAACTGATGTTGGTCAATTACTTAAAAAAACACAAAAACTAAAATAAACCAACATTTCGGTTAATCGCTGAGCACTAATGTCCTGTATACTTGCACAAAAATCATGCATACATACACTTTCAACTGAGACGCTTACCTTGCTCTGCGGCTGTGGCTCGCGTTTTCCTAGATGCTGTCCCATTTTGTCAAAAGAGACTGTGGAGAAAAGAGAAGAATGGTATCAGACCCATCTGGAAATACAACACTCCTTTAAATCAGAGACTCTCTGCTGCCACTGAAACCGAGAGATCGGACATTAAAAAAAAGAGAAACATTACTTCATAAATGACATAAATCCCTCTTCCTCCATTCTCCACCCCACGCCACCATCCCCCAATGCACCAACAACCAACAAAATTAACAAAAGAGGGATTAAAAGAGAAAAACAAAAGGAAAAACAAAACAGATCACGCAAAATAAAAACACAACAAGGAAACCTCAAATCAAAACAGCAAGGCCAACTGTATACGTTTCAGTGCATGTGTGGCACTATTTACCTGTGTGTATGCGTGCGTACGTGTGTGTATGTGTGTGCGTTTGAATGCGAGTTTGTGTATATACATGTGTACAATTACCTGCGCAGCATCAGTCTCAGGCAAACAGGCATAGTGTCATTCAAAACCTATTATTTTTTTCTCTTTTTTTAAACTTTATTTTAGACTTTTATCTTTGACCGTCATTCTATCCCCGGCCCAGCAACTCCACTCCCACTTGTCTCCAGTTCCACATCCCAACCCTCAGTTTCCTTCAGCCTATCCCACCCATCTCTGCTGACCACCCTCTTCGGATTTCTTCGTGCCATATATCTTTCAACTACGCTGTGATGTTTAACATACAATTTGAATCTAATCGAATAGAATCTACAGATTGCGAGTTGAAGATAAATACTTTCACTGATAAGAGTTTTTGTATATTAGTAACTGACTGACCAAGTTTCTCCAGGTCTTCAAACAATGCTACTTCTAGGGTCAATTTTAGATCAATGTTATGCATTTTCAGCCATTCCTGAACCTGAGACCAGAAACAGGATACCTGAGGGCAATACCAGAATAAATGGCGTATTCATTATGTATCCTCACATCAAAATCTCCAGAGCTGTGATGATTGTATACCAAAAATATTCAACATTTTGTTGGTGACAAGAATTCTGTACAATAATTTTAGCTGAAAGGCAGGAAAGTCTTGAATCTTGTGTCGTTTTATATATCAACGCATACACCCTGTGCCATGGAATGAGTAAATCAACAATCACTTCCCAGCTATTTTCCGTCAGTTTTGATCCTTTATATTGGGCAGACAGACCAGTTCCCTACCTCCTTCCGCTGCTCTCGCAACCGCACTGAACACTTCCCTAACCAATCTGGACAGGAGGAATACCTATGTAAGAATGCTGTTCATTGATTACAGCTCAGCATTTAACACCATAGTGCCACCATAGTACCCTCCAGACCCAGTTGCACTGGGTCCTGGACTTTGATGGGCCGCCCCTAGGTGGTGAGAATAGGAAACAACATCTCCACCCCGCTGATCCTCAACACTGGGGAACCACAAGGGTGTGTTCTCAGCCCTCTCCTGTACTCCCTGTTCACCCATGACTGCGTGGCCATGCACGCCTCCAACTCAATCATCAAGTCTGCAGACGACACTACAGTGGTAGGCTTGATTACCAACAACGACGAGACGGCCTACAGGGAGATGACGGCCCTCGGAGTGTGGTGTCAGGAAAATAACCTCACACTCAATGTCAACAAAACAAATGAGATGATTGTGGACTTCAGGAAACAGCAGAGGGAGCACCCCCCTATCCACATCGACAGGACAGTAGTGGAGAAGGTGGAAAGTTTTAAGTTCCTCGGCGTACACATCACAGACAAACTGAAAATGGTTCACCCACACAGACAGCAATGGTGAAGAAGGCGCAATAACACCTCTTCAACCTCAGGAGGCTGAAGAAGTTTGGCTTGTCACCAAAAACACAAACTTTTACAGATTCACAATCGAGAGCATCCTGTTGGGTTGTATCACCGCCTGGCACGGCAACTACTCCGCCCACAACCGTAAGGCTCTCCAGAGGGTAGTGAGGTCTGCATAACGCATCACCAGGGGCAAACTACCTGCCCTCCAGGACACCTACACCACCCGATGTCACAGGAAGGCCAAAAAGATCATCAAGGACATCAACCACCCGAGCCACTGCCTGTTCACCCCGCTATCATCCAGAAGGCGAGGTCAGTACAGGTGCATCAAAGCTGGGACCGAGAGACTGAAAAACAGCTTCTATCTCAAGGCCATCAGACTGTTAAACAGCCATCACTAACATTGAGTGGCTTCTGCCAACATACAGACTCAATCTCTAGCCACTTTTATAATTAACATTTGGATGTAATAAATGTATCACTCGTGACTTAACAATGCCACTCTATATAATGTTTACATACCCTACATTACTCATCTCATATGAATATATACTGTACTCTATACCATCTACTGCATCTTGCCTATGCCGTTCGGCCATCGCTCATCCATATATTTATATGTACATATTCTTAATCATTCCTTTACACTTGTGTGTATAAGGTAGTTGTTGTGAAATTGTTAGATTACTTGTTAGATATTACTGCACGGTCGGAACTAGAAGCACAAGCATTTCACTACACTCGCATTAACATCTGCTAACCATGTGTTTGTGACCAATTGATTTGCCACTTGCCTCCTCCATTTTTGGGGTAATGCTTTAATCAGTTGGTTGTAATGGTTGGATTTTTGCAGACCTTCCTATACAATTCCGATAACTCCATAAAACACAACTCTACCATTCCAATTTACAATATAATTTAAAAACAAAATACCCATCATCTTTCCCATAAATACAGGTCTTATCAACCAGCAAATTTGACTTCAACCATATTATCTGTTCTATCTTTTCTGGGGGATGAAATTTCAAATTGTAAACAGCTCTGCAATGCTAGTTTGAAAAAGATTAATTAATCGAAAGTCAAAACATGGCAGTTTGCACAAAGGCCATTTTTAAACAATGGATGAGCTTTTCTTAGTAATCTACTTGAGAACCATTTTTGGGTTAAAGTTAAACTTTTGTATAAGTGAAGCTTTTAGAGAGAGGTTTAGTGCTTTTATATTGAATAATCTCAACCCACCCAGTTCATATTCATTATAGAGAGAGGCACGCTTTATCTTGTCATAATTAGGTTTTAGTCCAGAGGCCAGAAAAAAAATGTAGAATTAAAATCAATTGGATATGTCTCCTGTAATAACATCGATCAAATTGACAAGGCAATGAAGAATAAATCCCGCATCAATGCTCCAATCTCATCTTTACCTTCACAAAAAGGTCAAAATCTTAAAGCCCTCATGCCGAAACAAATTACCACATGAAACATTGAGCAGAACAGTCTGGAATTAGAGACAAAACCACGAACTGAGCGGCTGATGAAACTCTTCTCATTGTTCTGGCAGCAAGGGAGCACTGTTTACTGCACATTTCAGATAATACACTTCCGGTGTCTCAGAGAGCGAGATCCTGATTAAAAACACACTGAGTGGTGCCCACACTATGCTCGATAAAGCATTAGAATATATCCCAGATCTCGGGGCCTGTACGCAAAGGGGGTTGGCACAGTCCTAACAACTGAGTGATGCTTTTGGACAATTCAATCATGAGAAATAATGAGCGCGCTGAAACACTTCATTTACTTGTAATGGCATTCATAGAGTGAATCCCGAGATGTGATCCGTGTGTGCTGGGAGCTATGATGCATTTTTGTTACATTGTCTTTTGCTGGGACTGAATTGCAGCCCTACTTATGTGTGACAGGAGGCTACACAGGATGAGAGAGGAGTTTTCTGTCACATGGGGCTTCAAATGGGATCGGATATCACCCTGTAATAGGGAGCTGTTTCCACTGGCTATAGCATTCACAGTGGGGAGGTAGGGGGCAGACATACAGTACCTTGCGAAAGTATTCGGCCCCCTTGAACTTTGCGATTTTTTGCCACATTTCAGGCTTCAAACATAAAGATATAAAACTGTATTTTTTTGTGAAGAATCAACAACAAGTGGGACACAATCATGAAGTGGAACGACATTTATTGGATATTTCAAACTTTTTTAACAAATCAAAAACTGAAAAATTGGGCGTGCAAAATTATTCAGCCCCCTTAAGTTAATACTTTGTAGCGCCACCTTTTGCTGCGATTACAGCTGTAAGTCGCTTGGGGTTTGTCTCTATCAGTTTTGCACATCGAAAGACTGACATTTTTTCACATTCCTCCTTGCAAAACAGCTCGAGCTCAGTGAGGTTGGATGGAGAGCATTTGTGAACAGCAGTTTTCAGTTCTTTCCACAGATTCTCGATTGGATTCAGGTCTGGACTTTGACTTGGCCATTCTAACACCTGGATATATTTACTTTTGAACCATTCCATTGTAGATTTTGCTTTATGTTTTGGATCATTGTCTTGTTGGAAGACAAATCTCCGTCCCAGTCTCAGGTCTTTTGCAGACTCCATCAGGTTTTCTTCCAGAATGGTCCTGTATTTGGCTCCATCCATCTTCCCATCAATTTTAACCATCTTCCCTGTCCCTGCTGAAGAAAAGCAGGCCCAAACCATGATGCTGCCACCACCATGTTTGACAGTGGGGATGGTGTGTTCAGCTGTGTTGCTTTTACGCCAAACATAACGTTTTGCATTGTTGCCAAAAAGTTCAATTTTGGTTTCATTTGACCAGAGCACCTTCTTCCACATGTTTGGTGTGTCTCCCAGGTGGCTTGTGGCAAACTTTAAACAACACTTTTTATGGATATCTTTGGCTTTCTTCTTGCCACTCTTCCATAAAGGCCAGATTTGTGCAATATACGACTGATTGTTGTCCTATGGACAGAGTCTCCCACCTCAGCTGTAGATCTCTGCAGTTCATCCAGAGTGATCATGGGCCTCTTGGCTGCATCTCTGATCAGTCTTCTCCTTGTATGAGCTGAAAGTTTAGAGGGACGGCCAGGTCTTGGTAGATTTGCAGTGGTCTGATACTCCTTCCATTTCAATATTATCGCTTGCACAGTGCTCCTTGGGATGTTTAAAGCTTGGGAAATCTTTTTGTATCCAAATCGGCTTTAAACTTCTTCACAACAGTATCTCGGACCTGCCTGGTGTGTTCCTTGTTCTTCATGATGCTCTCTGCGCTTTTGACGGACCTCTGAGACTATCACAGTGCAGGTGCATTTATACGGAGACTTGATTACACACAGGTGGATTGTATTTATCATCATTAGTCATTTAGGTCAACATTGGATCATTCAGAGATCCTCACTGAACGTCTGGAGAGAGTTTGCTGCACTGAAAGTAAAGGGGCTGAATAATTTTGCACGCCCAATTTTTCAGTTTTTGATTTGTTAAAAAAGTTTGAAATATCCAATAAATGTCGTTCCACTTCATGATTGTGTCCCACTTGTTGTTGATTCTTCACAAAAAAATACAGTTTTATACCTTTATGTTTGAAGCCTGAAATGTGGCAAAAGGTCGCAAAGTTCAAAGAGGCCGAATACTTTCGCAAGGCACTGTAAATACATGGATCTGCACTAGATATAGGCCTACCTTCCCCATCGGAATGCAAAATCTAAGCTTGTTTCACTCCAATGTTTGTTAACAATGTACAGTTGAAGTCGGAAGTTTACATACACCATTGCCAAATACATTTAAAAACTGAGTTTTTCACAATCCCTGAAATTTAATCCTAGTGAGAATTCCCTGTCTTGGGTCAGTTAGGATCACCACTTCATGTTAAGAATGTGAAATGTCAGAATAATAGTAGAGGTTATTATTTCAGCTTTTATTTCTTTCATCACATCCCATTGGGTCAGAAGTTTACATACACTCAATTAGTATTTGGTAATATTGCCTTTAAATTGTTTAGCTTGGGTCAAATGTTTCAGGTAGCCTTCCACAAGCTTCCCACAATAAGTTGGGTGAATTTTGGCCCATTCCTCCTGACAGAGATGGTGTAATGGAGTCAAGTTTGTAGGCCTCCTTGCTTGCACACGCTTTTTCAGTTCTGCCCACAATTTCTATAGGATTGAGGTCAGGGCTTTGTGATGGACACTCCAATACCTTGACCTTGTTGACGTTAAGTCATTTTGCCTCAACTTTGGAAGTATGCTTGGGGTCATTGTCTATTTGGAAGACCCATTTGCGACCAAGCTTTAACCTCTTTGATCTCTAGGGGCGCTATTTCATTTTTGGATAAAAAACGTTCCCGTTTTAAGCGCGATATTTTGTCACGAAACGATGCTCGACTATGCATATTCTTGACAGTTTTTGAAAGAAAACACTCTGAAGTTTCAGAATCTGCAAAGATATTGTCTGTAAGTGCCCCAGAACTCATTCTACAGGCGAAACCAAGATGATGCGTCAACCAGGAAATGAGCAGAATTTCTGAAGCTCTGTTTTCCATTGTCTCCTTATATGGCTGTGATTGCGCAAGGAATGAGCCTACACTTTCTGTCGTTCCCCCAAGGTGTTAGCAGCATTGTGACGTATTTGTAGGCATATCATTGGAAGATTGACCATAAGAGACTACATTTTCCAAGTGTCCGCCTGGTGTCCTGCGTGGAATTCGGTGCGCAATTGCCAGCTGCTTGTACTTTTCCATTTGATTGAGGGGAGAAACCATGCTTCCAAGAACGATATATCAATGAAGAGATATGTGAAAAACACCTTGAGGATTGATTCTAAACAACGTTTGCCATGTTTTCAGTCGATATTATGGAGTTAATTTGGAAAAAAGTTTGCGTTTTGAGGACTGAATTTTCGGTTTTTTTTGGTAGCCAAATGTGATGTATAAAACGGAGCTATTTCTAATACACAAAGAATCTTTTTGGAAAAACTGAGCATCTGCTATCTAACTGAGAGTATCCTCATTGAAAACATCAGAAGTTCTTCAAAGGTAAATTATTTTATTTGAAGGCTTTTATGTTTTTGTTGAAATGTTGCGTGCTGGATGCTAACGCTAATGCTAACGCTAAATGCTACGCTAGCTAGCTACTTTTACACAAATTATTGTTTTCCTATGGTTGAGAAGCATATTTTGAAAATCTGAGATGACAGTGTTGTTTACAAAAGGCTAAGCTTGAGAGATGGCATATTTATTTCATTTCATTTGCGATTTTCATGAATAGTTAACGTTGCGTTATGGTAATGAGCTTGAGTCTGTATTCCTGATACCGGATCCGGGATGGGGAGATCAGAGAGGTTAACTTCCTGACTGATGTCTTCAGATGTTGCTTCAATATATCTACATAATTTTCTCTCCTCATGATGCCATCTATTTTGTGAAGTGCACCAGTCCCCACTGCAGCAAAGCACCCCCACAACATGATGCTGCCACCCCCGTGGGATGGTGTTCTTTGGCTTGCAGGCCTCGCCCTTTTTCCTCCAAACATAATGATGGTCATTATGACCAAACAGTTCTAATTTTGTTTCATCAGACCAGAGGACATTTCTCCAAAAAGTACGATCTTTGTGCCCATGTGTAGTTGCAAACCGTAGTCTGGCTTTTTTTATGGCAGTTTTGGAGCAGTGGCTTCTTCTTTGCTGAGGGGCCTTTAAGGTTATGTTGATATAGGACTCGTTTTTACTGTGGATATAGATACTTTTGTACCGGTTTCCTCCAGCATCTTCACAAGGTCCTTTGCTGCTGTTCTGGGATTGATTTGCACTTCTCGCACCAAAGTGCGTTCATCTCTAGGAGTCAGAACGCGTCTAATTCCTGAGCGGTATGACGGCAAGCAAGCAAAGAGGCAGTGAGTTTGAAGGTAGGCCTTGAAATACATCCACAGGTACACCTCCAATTGACTCAAATTATGTCAATTAGCCTATCAGAAGCTTCTAAAGCCATGACATAATTTTCTGGAATTTTCCAAGCTGTTTAAAAGGCACAGTCAACTTAGTGTATGTAAACTTCTGACCCACTGGAATTGTGATACAGATTATTTCACTTATAATTCAGTGTATGTAAACAATTGTTGGAAAAATTACTTGTGTCATGCACAAAGTAGATGTCCTAACCGACTTGCCAAAACTATAGTTTGTTAACAAGAAATTTGTGGAGTGGTTGAAAAACGAGTTTTAATGACTCCAACCTAAGTGTATGTAAACTTCCGACCTCAACTCTAAATGTAAAGAAACACTGTATGGCCTCAAAACATGGTAAAACTACATATTGTTATGAAATGGATGGGCAGCCCTTGAATCCAGAGCTCTGTCTATGAATTTGAGAGTGGTTACTTTTCTCCAGCCCCATCCCTCAGCTTTTTCCTAAAAAAGTGGTAGAGAGATGCCTTACTATTATTATTATTTGAACTGCAGATTGACCCTTTAATAATCACAATATTGCAGCAGCAACAATCTCATAACTTTTCTTTTTTACGATTCCCGTGTAGCGGTTGTGATTATAAATGTGAGTTTAAAGTAAATGTGTGCGGGAACAACCTTTTCTCATGGACATCATCAAAGAAAGTTACAAGATGATTACCTCTGCAATATAGTGAGTATTACCTACGGCATGTACAGTTACAGGATGATTACCTCTGCAATATAGTGAGTATTACCTACGGCATGTACAGTTACAGGATGATTACCTCTGCAATATAGTGAGTATTACCTACGGCATGTACAGTTACAGGATGATTACCTCTGCAATATAGTGAGTATTACCTACGGCATGTACAGTTACAGGATATTTACCTCTGCAATATAGTGAGTATTACCTACGGCATGTACAGTTACAGGATGATTACCTCTGCAATATAGTGAGTATTACCTACGGCATGTACAGTTACAGGATGATTACCTCTGCTCTGTAGTGAGTATTACCTACAGCATATACAGTATCGAGCAGATTAGAGCATTTTTCAGTGGCCAAATGTCGACCTTGATGTCTCCTACAGTATACTACCGCATATGGTTTAGGATTATAAATAGAGTACAAAGCAGCATCTTGATAGCCATTCGAATTCCAATTAAATAGGTCTTTCAGATCCAGAGCCAAAAAACTCCAGCTTTGTTACTACGGGCCTTTTTGGAAGCTCATCCCACCACCAGAGCACACCGCCTGTCATCTTGAGAACGTCTCCATTTTCAAACAGACAGGTGAGACTGAAAGCAGCCATGATGCCTGAGTTATGGGTGATAGATTTCAGCAAACTGCTGAAGACAAAGAGAGGAGGAGTGTATGCGAGTTGCTCTGTGAATTCAACATTTCCCTTCAAAACAAAAAGAGGTCTTAGCAGATCAAAGTGGCCTGGTGATGGTTCCACTGTCCCTTTAAAAGGGCGAAAAATATATCATCACAATAGTTGGCAAGCTGGTTCGTTTACAGTAGGCGCCCAAACACATGAGCATGGTCTTTTCTGAGTCCTAAGAACTACGATAGTCACGCACAGCCACGACTTCAGTTAACTACAAAACAGAATACACGCTGGCTTCGGAATTAATCTGCTGTTACTAACAGAAAATTACATACTTTGTACAACTGCCATATAGCCTGAGCTTTGGCTAGCTCAGCTCTCTTATGGAGCAAGGTCCTGAAACAAGTTTGAATCCTTTCTTAAAACAACACTCTCTGGTGCGAGAGGGCTCAATCACGTAGGCATGGTTACGTAGTTCAATAGCTTATAACCAAGAAAGACAAGACAACTAGGCTAGAGGAAAATGTAATGCAGAAAACGAATTGACAAAAGACTAGCAAACCAAAGTAAGACGCCCTTCTGTTTGCTTTGCCATCTTTCTCCAGACTAGAAAGATTAAATGCATTCCCGGCTTTGCCTGTGAACAAGACCACCTTTCAAGTAACCACGCCGACAACGTGTTAACATTCTTCCCAAGGTTGGGAGTGTGAGAAACTCTGTGAACGTATTATCTGCAAGGTTCTGGGAAACCAAAATAACACCCAGAGAATATCTATGTCACAAAAAAAAATGGTGAGAGTATACAGTACCTGGCCTTCTGAGATGAGGTTTCCCTGAAAGAAAAATTACACAACCACAACCGGAGCCTGCGAGGACTTGCAAAACATGGCCGTTGCATAACAATAATAGGAAAATCTATGCCGTAATTAAAACTTCGACACAGCAGCCTCCAATCCAACATAAGATGATCCGGTCCTTGCCTTTTTGCACATAGGCCTCTATAAGAGTCTATGACTCAAACACTTAGCAAATCAATGGGAGGTAGACTACAGGCTGGGGAAGAGAACATACAGACTGAGAGACAGTGGATGAGAATGACCCCCCCCAGGGTCATGAACTTTGCCTATTCTATTTGAAGGTTGTATGGGAGATACAGCACCAGGGCGGCATGCTAATTATAGGATGACCCTCCTCACATATAGGCCAGCACTCACAGCACTGCAGCACTCAGCCATCAGTGCATATGAGCAATTATCTATAGTCCCTCTGACTAAGTTCTGCTTGTGTGATTACTCTGCTGCTGTCCGTTACCTAGGGCCATGAGACTCAAATATTTTGATTTGGTCTGGCTGAGAGGCTTAATTCATTACAAAATACCTCATGCACATTTCCTCATATCAACATACCGCATTCTGACTTGGTTGCCCATCTACGGTCAGTCAGATGTTTGTCTGACAGCTAATAGTTAATGTATTTTTATTTAATACTAGTCCCATAAGAAACTGGGGGTTTGTTTAAAATGTATGTTCACGGGCCTTCCAGGTGGCGCAGTGGTCTAGGGCACTGCATCGCAGCGCTAGCTGTGCCACCAGAGACTCTGGGTTTGCGCCCAGGCTCTGTCGCAGCCGGCCGCGACCGGGAGGTCGGTGGGGCGACGCACAATTGGCCTAGCATCATCTGGGTTAGGCCGGTAGGGATATCCTTGTCTCATCGCGCACCAGCGACTCCTGTGGCGGGCCGGGCGCAGTGCACGCTAACCAAGGTCGCCAAGTGCACAGTGTTTTCTCCGACACATTGGTGCGGCTGGCTTCCGGGTTGGATGCGCGCTGTGTTGAGAAGCATTGCGGCTTGGTTGGGTTGTGTTTCGGACGACGCATGGCTTTCGACCTTCATCTCTCCCGAGCCCGTACGGGAGTTGTATCGATGAGACAAGATAGTAATTACTAACAATTGGATACCACGAAATTGGGGAGAAAAGGGGGTATAATTGTTTTTTTTTATGTATGTTCACTCTCTATCCACGGAGGATGTACAGTTGAAGTCGGAAGTTTCCACACACTTAAGTTGGAGTCATTCAAATTTGTTTTTCAACCACTCCACAAATTTCATGTTTACTAACTATAGTTTTGGCAAGTCAGTTAGGGCATCTACTTTTTGCATGACACAAGTTATTTTTCCAACAATTGTTTACAGACAGATTATTTCACTGTATCTCAATTCCAGTGGGTCAGACGTTTACATACACTAAGTTGACTGTGCCTTTAAACAGCTTGGAAAATTCCAGAAAATTATGTAATGGCTTTAGCGTCTTCTGACAGGCTAATTGACATCATTTGAGTCAATTGGAGGTGTACCTGTGGATGTATTTCAAGGCCTACCTTCAAACTCCGTGCCTCTTTGCTTGACATCATGGGAAAATCAAAAGAAATCAGCCAAGACCTCAAAAAAAAAATTGTAGACCTCCACAATTCTGGTTCATCCTTGGGAGCAATTTCCAAACGCCTGAAGGCAGCGCGTTCATCTGTACAAACAATAGTACGCAAGTATAAACACTATGGGACCACGCAGCAGTCATACCGCTCAGGAAGGAGACGCGTTCTGTCTCCTAGAGATGAACGCACTTTGGTGTGAAAAGTGCAAATCAATCCCAGAACAACAGCAAAGGACTTTGTGAAGATGCTGGAGGAAACAGGTACAAAGTATCTATATCCACAGTAAAACTAGTCCTATGTCGACATAACCTGAAAGGCCGCTCAGCAAGGAAGAAACCACTGCTCCAAAAACCGCCATAAAAAAGCCAGACTACGGTTTGCAACTGCACATGGGGACAAAGATGGTACTTTTTGGAGAAATGTCCTCTGTCTGATGAAACAAAAATAGAACTGTTTGGTCATAATGACCATCGTTATGTTTGGAGGAAAAAGGGAGAGGCTTGCAAGCCGAAGAATACCATCCCAACCGTGAAGCACGGGGGTGGCAGCATCATGTTGTGGGGTGCTTTGCTGCAGGAGGGACTGGTTCACTTGACAAAATAGATGGCACCATGAGGATGGAAAATGATGTGGATATATTTAAGCAACATCTCAAGACATCAGTCAGGAAGTTAAGGCTTGGACTCAAATGGGTTTTCCAAATGGACAATGACCCCAAGCATACTTCCAAACTTGTGGCAAAATGGCTTAAGGACAACAAAGTCATGGTATTGGAGTGGACATCACAAAGCCCTGGCCTCAATCCTATAGAAAATATGTGGGCAGAACTGAAAAAGCGTGAACGAGCAAGAAGGCCTACAAACCTGCCTCAGTTACATCAGCTCTGTCAGGAGGAATGGGCCAAATTTCACCCAACTTATTGTGGGAAGCTTGTGGAAGGCTACCCAAAACATTTGACCCAAGCTAAACAATTTAAAAGGCAATGCTACCAAATATTAATTGAGTGTATGTAAACTTCTGACCTACTGGGAATGTGATGAAAGAAAGAAAGCTGAAATAAACCATTCTCTCTACTATTATTCTGACATTTCACATTCTTAAAATAAAGTGGTGATCCTAACTGACCTAAAACAGGGAATGTTTACTAGGATTAAATGTCAGGAATTGTGAAAAACTGAGTATAAATGTATTTGGCTGAGGTGTATGTAAACTTCCGACTTCACCTGTAAATGACTGCTCTCCCATAGCGTAAGAGAGGAGAGCTCACCATTTTTTAAATGTACCAACTTAGAGATAAAGGCATCACAGCTCAATTCATAAGCCATACCTCCAGATCTCCATCTGAGAGTGATGGTTTTAAGTATCAACAGAAAAAGCAATCTTCCTTCTCTACAGTGAGAAACATAAGTATCCATTTCTTCTGCTTCCCAAACTGCGAGACTGAAACGGATATTACTTTCCTGCAACATAAATCGCCCTTTAGGGATAAAGAGCTATTTATGATTGCTGACAGAAGGAACTATGGATTATCCTGTAATACAAACAGTAGGCACAATAAAATCAAGAGACAATGTGATACACTTCTCAAGTTTGACAGAATGAACACATATTCTTGTTCCCATCACTGGGTGTACACATTTTACAGGCTCAGAGAACAAACCTAAATGTTGCTATAAACATTTGACTTTCCTCCTCTTTGACACGTTATTCTGGTCACTGTACCAAACACAGGGTCAGCGAGCACACTGGGTGAAGTAGACACTCTCTATTCGGAGTCAACTCCAGAGATTGGGAAAGACAAGAAAACAATTCACAGTGCTGCTGAGCAGTTTTCCCATGGGACTAAGATATCAATCTAAGATATCAGGGTAGAACAGTCCCATGACTCGCTCCCTCCAAGTCCTCATATCATCATTGTTAACTGGCCACAATGATAAAGTCCCAGAAGGTTATGCATGCCAGTAGTATCTCCCAGCTGTGTGTGGTCTTAGTAAGGGTGAGAAGCACTGCCCTGTCCATGGTGCTGAATGCAGACCAATACACTCACTCATCATCTCGGTCTCTCTCACACACCCCACACACATGAACGCACACGCAGACCGATTTCCTGTCATTATGTCAGATAACATGTGGGGCTGGTGTGGGTGTGTGGCTACTCCATGGAAATGAGCTGATGTACAGTTGTCCTTGTGGAAGGTGGACTAGTGCTTCATTTAACCCTCCAGGTGCCCTTGGTTGCCCAAGGGCTTACGTAACCCACTTGGAGAAACTCAGTGATACTAAGTCCCTGGTAGTGACACTAGAGCCAGGGTCAGAGGTCAACATCTGTCCTTGGAGAAAGCATCTGGTGTACAGCAATCAAGGTTGTGTTCATGAGGGCACAACTGATTTTTTTTGGTGACAAAAAATAAATAAAAAATGAATGTTATCCCTTGCTTGTTTCAGTAGATTTTTATTGCGTTTTGTGTCTAGTGAACATGAACCTGGACACAGAGTTGAATGGGAGAAAACTTTACTAGGAAGAGAGAGGCTCATGTTTCTCCATCTCTGTTTCTTATCTCTTTATGCTCTTTCACTTCTTCCTTTTCCCTCTATACTCATCTCTCTCAATCTCTGGGAAGAGAAAGGCTATTGTTTAAATCTCTCTGTCCTGGTTTCTTTCTCTCGATCTTCTCCTCTTTCACTACCACTCCTTCCTCTGCGCTCTACTCATCGCTCCCTCAAGCTCTGGGAAGAGACATCTGTGAGTGTTTGATTGTCATGCTTGTGGGCAAGGCACTGTCCCAATCCCCTTTTCACTGAGCTTCAAGACGTTTTTGTCATTTTCAGAAGTTCACAGAAAGGATGACCGTAAACACCATGGTCACACCACGGTCCACTGCCTAAGTGCAAAATTTGCCGAAATGCCAGTATAGACCCCATTGCAGCATCACTGTGGTCCTGTCCTACG
Source organism: Oncorhynchus clarkii lewisi (assembly GCF_045791955.1). Taxonomy (NCBI): domain Eukaryota; kingdom Metazoa; phylum Chordata; class Actinopteri; order Salmoniformes; family Salmonidae; genus Oncorhynchus; species Oncorhynchus clarkii. The sequence continues at coordinate 36,300,611 of NC_092149.1, forward strand.
CAGCAAGCCCAGAAATGAGCGGCAGAACCAAGCTTTGCTTTAGGCGCATTCAGTCAGCACTGAATCTATTGATGTGGACAGCTGTGACTTTTACAGTAGGAAGTTTGGTCAGTTGTTCTCCGCTCCATAACATCTTGTCTTGATACACCATATGACCTGTGGTGTTTCCAGTTCCAGGCAGCGGCCTGTCCATCACTTAACTCTCATACTGCCACACAGTCTCTCCCAACCCCTGGGCAGAAGAAGCAGACACTTAAGTGATTTCCCTGATATCTTAGAATGATTTCTGGAGGACCTTCACAGCAGAGAAGTGTGTTTCGGATTAGTAGTATCCTTGGGTTATGTTCTGTAGAATCCTCCAGAACAAATCTGAGAGTAAAAACAACCCTGATGCTTTTGAAGCGTGAGAGAGATCGCATCAAGTGGAATATCATTAGTCTTGTCATCAGGCTAAATAAGTAACGTAGGAAGGCATTTAAGAGTACAGCAATATAAATCTCAGCCCTAAGGACCGCTGTCGTTGTTTGTTTGTGTGTTCCCAGAGAGCGTGGTTTCTAGAGTGTACATTGATACTCTTCCCCCACAGCTTACACAATCCACAGGCACCTGGGGTTCACCACTAAAAGCTGGGAATTCTAAACTTGGCACATGAAAATGATCCCTGCCATCTGTTTCTACAGCATGTTGTAGACACTACGCACGGTCCGACCATGCTGGGTGAACTCAACACGTCAGCCAACTATGCTGTCATCATCGTGGCTTTCTGTGTGCACGAACAGTCGAGTTGCACCTCTCTTGCGTCACACGACGAGGTTCAAGGTGATATGAATCAACCTGCCTGTAAGCAACACCAACTGGCGCAGACAAGAGAGGAAGTGAGATAGACAGAAGGGAGGAAGTTGGTGAGGGTGTGAGGACGGAAGTTATCTTGGTGATTCACCTGCTTGCACAGGCATGCACATGCAGACACATACACCTACACACACACACACACATTAGACACGTAAACAGGAGACTCTCTAACATACACAGAAAAATACACTTCCGTGTTCTTTCCCACGCAGGATAACATACACACAGATGCATTTACACACATTTCAAGTCTTATATTGCATCCGTAAGCTACTTCATACTCCGATATATGCATGTCTAATATGGACCAGCTTGAGGAAAGAACTAGAAGACTTTACTGTTGCTCTGGTTTCGTAGAGACCCAGCCATTCCCCTGGGTCTCTACAGCAGCAACAACCAAAATACTATGAATAGTCACAAAACGTTCCAACTTATATCAGGACAACCTGAGGGTTATAGCCAATAGAGACACTCTAAATCGTGTTCACGCAGAGTGTCAGGTGCAAGAAGGTGTGCTTTGTGAAAGGCAAATGAAGGAACGTTAAAACATGTGACTGTTAAACAAACAGCTGAGCAATTTTGACTGACTGAGATAACACCTCTGCAATAGATTATTGAATCTCTTCCAATAACCTGGTTATTCAGTGGAAAATCTAGAACTATCGCTTTCCTGTCAATTCTGTTCAAAACTACAACTGAGAATGCAAAGTTCCACTTAAGCAGAATGGTCTCACTTCTCCACCACAAGAGAAGTACATTGTATTTTTTTGTACATAATACATAGATTTTAGTCAGGGGTTAGTGTTTTGTTCATTTGCTACTACCAGATGTCTTCTTTGAAAACAGCACTTCGAAGAGGACACATGTCGATGACGTAAGTCTGTCAGTTTTCAGGCTATAATAGTATTTGACATATTCTGGAAATAGTCCCAAAAGTGCACTGTGCACCCATCTGTGTCCAGTTTGACCCAGGTCTGGTATCATTTCCTTTTCTCCTCTATTGTATGTTACCAGTCCTGAAGAGAATTGTGGCTATAGGCTTTTCATTCACTAAATCAGTGGAGTTCAGATAGAAAAACCCACTCATGTGCATGTGTTTTTATTTATGGAACGTCGCACATCAAGATAGAGGATGGCTTTGGGGTCAAATGTTTTTTTCTGATCCGCATTAGCCTGGTTAGGTGACTAACCTACATGTAAACAAATCATTTCAAAGCAGTAAAAGGGAGTAGGCCTATGCGTTTCTGTTCGCTTGGTTCCTTCTCTGTGTCCAAGCTAACTAATTACATTGAAACATTGTAGATAACGCCAGCTCTCACCAGCTAGAATAAAATAGGCTTAGATTATAACACAGCGGGTCCAGACTGCATCTCATTGTGGACTACAGGTAGGCTATATGATGTTAGTATTGTTTACATCTTCGTCAGCGACCTAACTAGGTTTATAATAGGGTGTTTTTTTTCACGCAGAGTGGGCTGCTCTCTCCATCCACTCCTTTATGAAATAGTTCTGGCCAAGGTGCCTGTACTAGCATAATATTCAACTGAGAGTTGGCGTGAGCACTACTTGGAGGAAAACGTATTGTGACATTCACTGTGATAGCATGATGTGATCTTCGATCGACAGTGATAGTCTAGCCTAATTTGTTCTGTAGGCCTAAGTGGGGCTATAGAAACATATGCGTATTTTCAATAGGCATGTGTCGCTGTGTCAAACATCGAATAGAACTGATGAATAACACGACATTCCTCGCATCGTATGCAGGTCGAAACCTAACAAGCTCTTACAGACTAAACAAGACCACGTACATGTTTACTAAATCGGTTGATGCGGCAAGAGGCGCAACAAAACAGCTGTCAACAGAATTACAACGTATCCGTCACATGGTTGCGCGCTGCAACGACCACAATGTACTATTATTTGCGTTTCGTTTTCGACTGTCTTTTACATACCCTTTTCCGTTTAGATTGAATCAAATGCATCCACAATAAGAGGCTGTGATTTTGATGTGTAGTTTCTCTTCTCGTAGACAAGAACGTTTTTTCTTCCACGGTTTTGACGTTGTTTTCACAGACTGCCTTCGTAAAAAAAAAATGTATGTCTCGTTGCTTCCTGTTTTAGGTACAGTGCTGATTGTTTCTTCGGGGTGGGGCGGAATGTTGATACTCCGCAAAGAAATGTGGGCAAAAGAGCAGAGCATGCCCGTACACGCACGCACTCGTTATTGTAATGTCTGTATTCTGTATCACGAGACACGTTCGTTCAAGGTATGTGATAGAGTGGTTGCTGCACTTGACAGTTAGTGAAGAAACCATATTTTGTTGTAAAACATGGTATGCCGGGCAACACAAACTGCTGCAATGTACTATATTTCTTTAAAAGGCAAAGCATGTCATTACTGCAGATACGATAAGATTCATACACAGGCTTTGAATAAAATGGAATTGGACATTGTGAATTCTGTTTCTTATTCACATCAGTTAATGCCACTAATTGCACAGTATTAACATATTGTACTGATCCTCGCTATTTGAGCCACGTTACAATTCTCAACAAGTTAGTTAAAAACTCTAAAGGATCCAACCCTTTTTTCTTTTTTTTTTAACACTGACATTTGTGGAAATGTGAAATTAATGTAGGAGAATATAACACATTAGATCTGGTATAAGATAATACCATCATCTTTGAAATGCAAGAGAAAGGCCATAATGTATTATTCCAGCCCAGGCACAATTTAGATTTTGGCCACAAGATGACAGCAGTGCAAAGTTTTAGACTGATCCAATGAACCCTTGCATAGCTGTTCAAAATGTTGTATCAAGACTGCCCAAATGTGCCTAATTTGTTTATTAATACATTTTTAAGTTCATAATTGGGGGACGACAACACCGATCCCGTAGAGGTTTTAATCCTATTGGTACGATGTGTAGGCTGTTTGCCTTTTACACCAGCCACCTGGGTTTGCTTTCCTGTCCCGTTGTTCGCTACACTGGGGCCAGAAGTAGGATGACGGCCGTGAGGCCATTGGAACGCACAACCGTACATGTGAGGGGGCAGCAGTCGGTTGAATCACAGGGACATGCCTTCCTGTTTGGAGGGTGCAGTGTAGCTATCTGAAGCATGTAATAATTTGTTAGAAACTTTTACAATCATATTGGCGCAATGAGTAGGGTGTTTGCCTTTCATGCCAGCAACTTAGGTTAATTTCCCTGCCCTAACGTTTGCTACAATGTTATGTACACTGAACAAAACGTGTAAAGTGCCCCCCCCCAAGTTTCTTAAGCTGAAATAGAAGATCCCAGAAATGTTCAATACGCACTAAAAGCTTTTTTAGATAATCCACATGACAGGTGTGGCATATCATATCATTACACAGGTGCACCTTGTGCTGGGGACAGTAAAAATCAGAAACTTTCTGTCCAAAAATGATGCAGAAAAATGTATCCATGCTTTTGTCACTTCTAGGTTAGACTACTGCAATGCTCTACTTTCCGGCTACCCGGATAAAGCACTAAATAAACCAGTTAGTGCTAAATACGGCTGCTAGAATCCTGACTAGAACCAAATAATTTGATCATATTACTCCAGTGCTAGCCTCCCTACACTGGCTTCCTGTCAAGGCAAGGGCTGATTTCAAGGTTTTACTGCTAACCTACAAAGCATTACATGGGCTTGCTCCTACCTATCTCTCTGATTTGGTCCTGCCGTACATACCTACACGTACGCTACAAGACGCAGGCCTCCTAATTGTCCCTAGAATTTCTAAGCAAACAGCTGGAGGCAGGGCTTTCTCCTATACAGCTCCATTTTTATGGAATGGTCTGCCTACCCATGTGAGAGATGCAAACTCTGTCTCAACCTTTAAGTCTTTACTGAAGACTCATCTCTTCAGTGGGTCATATGATTGAGTGTAGTCTGGCCCAGGAGTGTGAAAGTGAACGGAAAGGCTCTGGAGCAATGAACCGCCCTTGCTGTCTCTGCCTGGCCGGTTCCCCTCTTTCCACTGGGATTCTCTGCCTCTAACCCTATTACAGGGGCTGAGTCACTGGCTTACTGGGGCTCTTTCATACCGTCCCTAGGAGGGGTGCGTCACTTGAGTGGGTTGAGTCACTGATGTGATCTTCCTGTCTGAGTTGGCGCCCCACCCTTGGGTTGTGCCGTGGCGGAGATCTTTGTGGGCTATACTCAGCCTTGTCTCAGGATGGTAAGTTGGTGGTTGAAGATATCCCTCTAGTGGTGTGGGGGCTGTGCTTTGGCAAAGTGGGTGGGGTTATATCCTTCCTGTTTGGCCCTGTCCGGGGGTGTCATCGGCTGGGGCCACAGTGTCTCCTGACCCCTCCTGTCTCAGCCTCCAGTATTTATGATGCAGTAGTTTATGTGTCGGGGGGCTAGGGTCAGTTTGTTATATCTGGAGTACTTCTCCTGTCCTATCCGGTGTCCTGTGTGAATTTAAGTATGCTCTCTCTAATTCTCTCTTTCTCTCTTTCTTTCTCTCTCTCTCGGAGGACCTGACCCCAAGGACCATGCCTCAGGACTACCTGACATGATGACTCCTTGCTGTCCCCAGCCCACCTGGCCGGGCTGCTGCTCCAGTTTCAACTGTTCTGCCTGTGATTATTATAATTTGACCATGCTGGTCATTTATGAACATTTGAACATATTGGCCATGTTCTGTTATAATCTCCACCCGGCACAGCCAGAAGAGGACTGGCCACCCCACATAGCTTGGTTCCTCTCTAGGTTTCTTCATGACCTTTCTAGGGAGTTTTTCCTAGCCACCGTGCTTCTACACCTGCATTGCCTACCTGGGCCTACCTGGTTAAATAAAGGTGAAATAAAATAAAATAAAAAATTGCTTGCTGTTTGGGGTTTTAGGCTGGGTTTCTGTACAGCACTTTGAGATATCAGCTGATGTACGAAGGGCTATATAAATAAATTGGATTTGATTTGATTTAAAAGGCCATCCTAAAATGTGCAGTTTTATCACACAACACAATGCCACAGATGTCTCAAGTTCTGAGAGAGCATGCAATTGGCATGCTGAGTGCAGGAATGTCTGTCAGAGATGTTGCCAGATAATTGAATGTACATTTATATGCCATAAGCCACCTCCAACCTTGTTTTAGAGAATTTGGCAGTACATCCAACCTGCCTCAAAACCATAGACACGTGTATGATGTCGTGTAGGCGAGCGGTTTTCTGATGTCAACATTGTGAACAGACTTTCCCATGGTGGCAGTGGAGTTATGGTATGGTCAGGAATAAGTGATAGACAACCAACACAATTGAATATATTTCCTTTTTATTGCGTTTGAGCCAATCAGTTGTGTTGTGATAGCCTTATTTGGTTAAAGACCCAGTCCATATTATGGCAAGAACAGCTCAAATAAGCAAAGACAAATGACAGTCCATCTTTACTTTAAGACATGAAGGTCAGTCAATCTGGAAAATGTCAAGAACATTGAAAGTTTCTTCAAGTGCAGTCGCAAAAATCATCAAGCGCCATAATGAAACTGGTTCTCATGAGAACCGCCACAGGAAAGGAAGTTACCTCTGCTGCAGAGGGTAAGTTCATTAGAGTTACCAGCCTCAGAAATTGCAGCCCAAATAAATGTTTCACACAGTTCAAGTAACAGACACAACTCAACATAAACTATTCAGAGGAGACTGCGCGAATCAGGCCTTCAAGGTTGGTTTGCTGCAAAGACACCAATAAGAAGAAGACTTGCTTTGGCCAAGAAACACAAGCAATGGACATTAGACTGGTGGAAATCTGTCCTTTGGTCTGATGAGTCGAAATTTGAGCTTTGGGTTCAACCGTGTCTTTGTGAGACACAGAGTAGGTGAATGGATGATCTTTGCATGTGTGGTTCCTACCGTGAAACATGGAGGGGGAGGTGTGATGGTGTGGGGGTGCTTTGCTGGTGATTTATTTAGGCACACTTAACCAGCATGGCGACCACAGCATTCTGCAGCGATACACAATCCCATCTAGTGTGCGCTTAGCGGGACTATCATTTGTTTTTCAACAGGACAATGACCCAACACACCTCCGGGCTGTGTAAGGGCTATTTGATCAAAAAGGAGAGAAATGGAGTGCTGCATCAGATGACCTGGCCTCCACAATCACCCGACCTCAACCAAATTGAGATGGTTTGGGATGAGTTGGACCGCAGAGTGAAGGAAAAGCAGCCAACAAGTGCTTAGCATATGTGGGAACTCCTTCACGACTGTTGGAAAAGCATTCCAGGTGAATCTGGTTGAGAGAATGCCAAGAGTGTTCAAAGCTGTCATCAAGGCAAAGGGTGGCTACTTTGAAGAATATCAAGTATAAAATAGATTTAGATTTGTTTACATGGAAATTGCCTATATCAATATATATTTGTTGTCAATGTTTTTGCGTCAAACTGGTGGCAGTAGAGAGTTGTAAGAGTTAACTGAAAATGAGTCTCATTCTGTTCTCCAGTTCCGGAGGTCTACGTCACCGGCTATCTAGGCTTCACTGAACGGGATTCATTATCATCAACCCAGGACTGTCTTGTCTGATTACACACACCTGGTTCCCATTTCCCGTGATTAGTATTAGTTATATAAACTCAGCAAAAAAAGAAATGTCCTCTCCCTGTCAACTGCGTTTATTTTCAGCAAACTTAACATGTGTAAATATTTGTATAAACATAACAAGATTCATCAACTGAGACATAAACTGAACAAGTTCCACAGACATGTGACTAACAGAAATGGAATAATGTGTCCCTGAACAAAGGGGGCGGGGGTCAAAATCAAAAGTAACAGTCGGTATCTGGTGTGGCCGTATTAAGTACTGCAGTTTATTTCCTCCTCATGGACTGCACCAGATTTGCCAGTTCTTGTTGTGAGATGTTACCCTACTCTTCTACCAAGGCACCTGCAAGTTCCCGGACATTTCTGGGGGGAATGGCCCTAGCCCTCACCCTCCGACCCAACAGGTCCCAGACGTGCTCAATGGGATTGAGATCCGGGCTCTTCGCTGGCGATGGCAGAACACTGACATTCCTGTCTTACAGGATATCACACACAGAACGAGCAGAATGGCTGGTGGCATTGTCATGCTGGAGTGTCATGTCAGGATAAGCCTGCAGGAAGGGTACCACATGAGGGAGGAAGATGTCTTCCCTGTAACGTACAGCGCTGAGATTGCCTGCAATGACAACAAGCTCAGTCTGATGATGCTGTGACACACCGCCCCAAACCATAACGGACCCACCACCTCCAAATCAATCCCGCTCCAGAGTACAGGTCTCGGTGTAACGCTCATTCCTTTGACGATAAACGCGAATCCGACCATGACCCCTGGTTAGACAAAACCGCGACTTGTGAGTGAAGAGCACTTTTTTGCCAGCCCTGTCTGGTCCAGCGACGGTGGGTTTGTGCCCATAGGTGACGTTGTTCCCGGTGATGTCTGGTGAGGGCCTGCCTTACAACAGGCCTACAAGCCCTCTGTCCAGCCTCTCACAGCCTATTGCGGACAGTCTGAGCACTGATGGAGGGATTGTGCATTGGTGTAACTCGAGCAGTTGTTGTTGCCATCCTGTACCTGTCCCGCAGGTGTGATGTTCGGATGTACGATCCTGTGCAGGTGTTGTTACACGTGGTCTGCCACTGCGAGGACGATCAGCTGTCCGTTCTTTCTCCCTGTAGCGATGTCTTAGGCATCTCACAGTACAGACATTGCAATTTATTGCCCTGGCCACATTTGCAGTCCCCATGCGTCCTTGCAGCATGCCTAAGGCACGTTCACGCAGATGAGCAGGGACCCTGGGCATTTTTATTTTGTTTTTCCAGAGTCAGTAGAAAGGCCTCTTTAGTGTCCTAAGTTTTTATAACTGTGACCTTAATTGCCTACCGTTCAACAAGGTTTACCCTCGCTCTTTTGTTTGGGTACAGCCCAGTGTTTTTGTATACGTGTTTGTTTTGGGTGTATTAAAAACCCATATTCTGTATTCTTGCACCTGTCTCCAAAATCCTTTATACCAGTGTGACAGCTACCCTAATTACAATGTTACAAAACACCATACTGCAGGCAGAAGAATAGTAGCCATTCTTCCATGACATTTAAAAAGTGGGGTGGGGGTTTTTACTAAGCTATATGGAATCGTTTTAAGAAGGTCATACCAAGGATCATTTAGCTTTTGGATTTTGAATTTGATAACCCCTTGAAGTATAAAAATAAATAAATAATTATTTGCCAAAATTCTTTGGAGGGTCTTACTGCTATTAGCCCATACAAACACATTGAATAACATATTCACTACATGGAACAACATATCAAAAGGAAGTTTGTTCTGAAGTGTCTCTCCTATATCTGAGAGATATAACAAAGATCAGGATACATTTGTTCCTTTTTTTAAATTTTATTACATGTATTTAACCAGGCCGACAGCTCTCTGGCTGGACAGGAACAGGTGGTCGCACCAGGCCTAGCCACACCTCCAAACAATGCCGAAATAAATAAATGCTGAAACTGATGTTGGACAATCAAATTCGATATGTAAATAAACAAAAATCTTTAAGGCTGGGTCATTGACATAAATCTTATTTTACACTGCTCCAGCGAAACAAGGCCCGACATGCATTTATGAAAGGACTTGTTTCCAAAGCTCAAATTATCTTACTCTGTTTTACAGTTCTATTATAATATTATATAATATATGTTAAATATGTAAAATAAAAGTGTTATTTTTATTGTAATTGAAACAATTATGGGGTCGTGCCATGTATGATAACAGGTGGGATATTATTAATAATAAACTTGTTCTACTATAGGTAGTAGGTTGCATAGTGATAGCAACAATGTGTCACGCCCTGGTTTTAGTATTTTGTGTTTTCTTTATTATTTTGGTCAGGCCAGGGTGTGACATGGGTTTATTTACGTGGGGTGTTTTGTCTTGGGGTTTTCGTAGGTATTGGGATTGTGGCTTAGTGGGGTGTTCTAGCATAGTCTATGGCTGTCTGGAGTGGTTCTCAATCAGAGGCAGGTGTTTATCGTTGTCTCTGATTGAGAACCATATTTAGGCAGCCATATTCTTTGAGTGTGTCGTGGGTGATTGTTCCTGTCTCTGTGTTAGTTTGCACCAGATAAGGCTCAGTCACTTTGTTTTTTTATTTTTTCATTGTTTTGGAAGAGAAGAGAACGAGCGCCATTCTCCTTGCGGAGATGGTGCAAAATACATCAACACGGTCGGTCCCTGGGATTGGGCTGGCCAACACGATTCGGTTTGCTTGGAAGGAAAAGGAGTTGGAGCCTTTAGGACGGGAAACTTTTGGAAGGATAATATTGATGGGGATTCTAAAGCTGACGGTGAAGGACGTGTTTTGTTTCCAAGGCAACTCGTTGGAGGGAGCATACGACGTGGCACTACATACAGAGGAGAAACACAATGATATCCTGAGAAGAGCAAGAGCAGTGGGAGGTGAGAGGCCGATGTGCCACTATGAAATAACAAGCCTGGCGAGGAACAACTTTAGGGTTGTAACTGTCAACATGTATAACCCATACGTTAAGGACGAAGAGGTGAGGGCCTTTCTGGGGAGATACATGGATAACGTCTCCTCAGCAAGGCACCTCAAAGACTCCCTTGGGTTTTGGAATGGAAGGAGAGGCTTCCAGGCCCTCCTCAGGGAGGACCCAAAGGGACATGGTGGCTACCTCCATCCTCCTGCTATGTTCTCCTTGGGGGCTGACGGGGGGCGTTGTTTTATGCACGTCAGCCTCCATTTTGCAGGCGCTGTATGGCGCAAGAAAATGCAGATTTTGTGGATCTGGGGAGCACGAGGCGAAGGATTGTGACGAGCCTAAGGCGTGCCACGGGTGTGGCTCGTTAGCACACCTGTGGCGGGGGTGTCCGGCTCGTCAGAGGTCATACGCGTCTGTGGCTGGGGGGGGGGGGGAGCAGGAGCGGAGGATGGGGGAAAAAGAGGAGGGGAAGGAAGAATGCCTCATGACCAGAGTACAGGTCCAGAGGGGAGGGTCGCAAGGAAGGAGGAGGAGCAAGAAGTGGCGGATGGAAGAGAGAAGGAAACGGAAGGCACGGGAGTAGGAGAACCAGGAAAAGCGGCGGAAGAAGGCAAGCGAGTGGAGGAGCATGAGAGAGAAGAAAGCAAGGGAGGAGTGGTGGAGAAGGAGATGGTGGAAGAGCAAGTGGAGTGGGAGGAAAGTGCCCTGGTGGAAGAGATGAGGGGTATGGTGGAAGAACTGGCGGGGGGGGGAGGTTGGTATCTCTCCACTGCCGCCATCACCAAAGAAGAGAATGAAGAGGAGGGTGCGATTGGCCGACAGTGAGAGGGAGGGGATGGTCAAGAGAGTGATGGGGGTGGGAGAAACCTCTGGGTTGCTGCTGGTTTCCCCAGGCCCTCAACTTCTGTTGGGTGGGGACACACCTAACAAGTCTCAGGACTGGGTGCAGGAGGAGGTGGGGAGTTTTTTGTTTGGGGACTCAGCCTCCCCTATTTTTTTCCAAAACAGCTGCAGCGCTGGGGAGGGGGAGGAGTGTGGGGGTAGACCCAGGGTGCAGGGCACCCCGGAGCAAAACACTATTCCTGCATCCTGGGTTGGTGAGATGAGGAAGAGGGGGGGACGTCGGGAGTACGGATGGTGTTTTCACCGGTAGATATGGAGCAGGGGAGCATCGGGTGAGTCTCCTGTTTTTTGTTTTTTTTCTGTCTGGGTTTAGAATTTGACTGTATTACATGTTTTTATTTCATTCTTTCATGGGGTCTAATTTTACTTTTGTTAGTTTAAATGTAAGGGGTTTAAGGGATTTTGTTAAGAGGAGGGCGGTTTTTAGTTATTTGGAGGGTGTCGGGTTTGATTTGTTTTTTACAGGAGGTTCACCTGAGGGATGGAGGGGATGTTAGTAGGTTTAAGAGGGAGTGGGACAAGGGGGAGTCGGTTTGGGGTATTGGGGGGGTGCACTCATCGGGAGTAGGGATTTTGTGTGGGCACAGGGAGGCAAAAGTGGAGGATTCTTTTGTGGTAATGCAGGGGAGGGTTATAGGGGCGGATGTCACGATAAGGGATTGTAAATTTAGATTAGTGGTGGTGTATGGGCCACAGGTGGTGGCAGACAGGAGGGAGATGGTGGACTGTCTGACGCCCCTGTGTGTCACAAATAGGAAATTAGTGATAGGGGGGATTTTAATACAGATTTAGGAATAGGGGGGGATAGCAGTGCAGGCGCCATTACCGGGCTAATGGCTAGCCATGGTCTGGTTGATGGTGGTCTGCACACTACTCCGAAAATGGCCGGTCCTACATGGCGCAACTCCAGGGGGGTTGAGCGGAGGCTCGACTATATTTTTGTACCCAGGTCTTTGGGTAAGTTGTCTGGGCGGCTGTTGCCTGTTTTCTTTTCGGATCACGACGGGGTGCTCCTGCAGGTGGGGTCGCCAGTCTGCCTCTTTGGTAGGGGGTACTGGAAGTTAGATCGGGATGTGCTGGAGGAGCAGGCTTTTGTTGACGGGTTTTATGGTTTATTTTGGAGGCTTGAAGGCCTCCGGTCCATGTGCAAGGGGGTGTTAGAGTGGTGGGAATTAGTTAAGGTGAGGATTAGGGCTTTTATAATAGGGTATTGCAAGAGGAAAAAAAGGGAGGAGAGGAGGGAGGTGGATCGTATTCAAAGGTTAATTGAACTCGAGTACGAGGCAGGCAACCTCGGCGGGTCGTTTGACTGGGAGAGATCTGCAACCCTAAAGGCGCAGCTCAGGGAGTTGCAGGAGCAGAAGGCTCGAGCTTTCCTGGAGCGTGCGCATAGTGGCTTTCTAGAACACAATGAGACTTGTTCTGCTATGTTCTTTAAGTCGGTTAGGGCCAGACAGAGTAGGAAGGTAATGCATGGCGTTAGGGAAGAAAATGGTAGTATAGTTAGAGGACCAGAGGATATGGTCAGGGTGACAACTGATCATTTCCAAGGTTTATTTAAGGAAAGGGAAATAGATGTAGAGCAGGGAAATGTGTTTTTAGAACACTTGTCCAGGCGGTTGCCGGAGGACATTAGAGAAGTGATGGAGGCCCCGATCTCACTAGAAGAGGTTGAGAGCGCTCTTAGGAGGATGGGAAAAGGGAAGGTGCCTGGGATGGATGGGTTGCCGGCTGAGTTTTATCTCAAGTTTTGGGGTATACTTGGACCAGTGGTCCTCGAAGTCTTGAAGGCCATCCTTGAGACGGGGGTCCCGGGGGGATCAATGGCTGTTGGTGTGCTGTCACTTTTATATAAGAAGGGGGAAGTAACAGACCTTGGCAACTGGCGGCCGTTGACCATGCTGTGTGTAGATTACAAGCTACTTGCAAAGGTTTTAGCAGACCGGTTGCGCACAGCCCTTCCCTACATCGTCCATGAGGATCAGACGTGCGGGGTAGAGGGCCGCTCTATTAGATGGAACCTACAGTTAATCAGGGACTCCATCACTTGGGTTGAAGATAGAGGACTGCCTTTAATGGTAGCAGCGCTAGATCAGGCGAAAGCCTTTGATCGCGTGAATAGATCCTTTTTATTCAGAGTGTTAGGTCGATTAGGATTTGGGGAGAAGTTCATAGGATGGATTCGTACATTATATGTCGGAGCGGGGTGCCGAGTTAGTGTAAATAGTCACTTGGGTGACGTTTTTGACCTCTCGTCTGGGGTCAGGCAGGGGTGCCCACTCTCGGCTCTCCTCTTCGTTCTGTACATGGAGCCTCTGGGGGCTGCCATTAGGGCAGACACAGGGGTGGAAGGCTTGTTGATCCCTGGAAGTGGTGGGCTGCGTGTTAAGATGACGCAGTACGCCGACGACACTTCCTTGCTGCTGTGCAAGGACTCGTGCCTGACAAGATCCCTTGCCATCTTTGGGGATTTCACCCGAGCGTCGGGAGCAGTTCTGAACCATGCAAAGTCTTCCGTCAAGTTTTTCGGAAGATGGCGCGGTAGAACGGATGTGCCCGGGGGGTTATCTCTGTGAGGGGGCCCTGAGGATTCTCGGGGTCCATTTTGAGACCTCCGGCTCAGCGACGCTAAACTGGAACATGCGTATCGCAGTGGTACAGAGGAAGCTAGCAATGTGGAAGGCTAGGTATTTGTCTTTTATGGGCAAAGTCCTGGTCCTAAAGGTGGATGTGTTGCCGTCTCTTTTGTATTTGGCGTACATCTACCCATTGCCGGCTTGTCTGAGGAGGCCTCTAGTGAGGCTTGTGTTTCAGTTCATGTGGAGTGGCAGGTGCGAGTGGGTCGCCAGGGCACGCATGCTCTGTCCCATCGGGGAGGGAGGTAGGGGGGTACCACATTTCCCCCTCAAGCTGGACACAATTTTTGTTTCTTTCTTGTTAACGGAGCTTGCTCATCCAGTGATACACCCGTCCGGTTACCTCCTGCGGGTGTTCTTCTCGTATCAGGCGAGAAGCGTAATGGTGTGGTCTAACACGGGTCCTCGGGCGGAACAGCTGCCGTGGCACTTTGGTCATGCGGCCAAGTGGCTGCGTGCGCACCCCGAGGTTGAAGTTGCCCGAGTAGGTTTAGATCACAGGCACCTGTACGAGGAGGTCAGAAAGGCAGGGAGTCCGGCGCCTGTAGTGGGCATCTCGGAAGTGGTCTGGGAGGGAGTGCAGGCGCGGGGTCTGGACAACAGGCTCAAGGACCTGAATTGGTTGAGCCTCCATAAGTGCTTGCCGGTACGTTCCATCATGTACCGGTATAGTTTGGTGCAATTCCCCACCTGTCCAAGATCTTCTTGTGGCAGGGAAGAGACTGTGCGCCATGTCTTTTGGGACTGTGCCTTTGCCGGAGTAGTATGGGCTAGGGCACGGGTGTTGTTAGGTTTGGTAAGGGGGGATTTTGTATTGACGTGGGCCAGGTTAGAGAGAGGTGTAGGGAGAGCGAGAGGGACGGATAGGGACAGGTTTCTGCTCTGGCTTCTCATGAGTCTCTTTAAAAGGGGGCTGTGGGAAGCCAGGCAGAACATGGTGAAGACAGGGAGAGATTGGGGGGTGGAAGGGATAGTGAGGAGGGTGGAAGGAGATTTGAGGGGGAGGATGAAGAGGGAGGAGAGGAAGTGGGGGCAGCACGCTGCCCGGGAGAGGTGGAAGGGGGGTTTAGGGCTGGGTGTCATTTAGATTTGTAAGGGGATAGATTAGGGACGGGGAGATAGGGAAAGGTAGTTTGTAGGATGACGGGGAGGGAAGATGCTCCCCTGAAGTTTTGTTTGGGGTTTTTGTTTTGTTTAAATTAAAATACCACTATTTGAGTATGTATGGAAATTATGAGTTGTAAAGAATGAATGGTATTGATGATAATACATTTTTTATAAAAATTAAAAAAAAATAGGCTGTTTAGGTTCTCACGTTTATTGTTTTTTTTGTTAGTTTATTCATGTATAGTTTTCTTTATTAAAGAATCATGAATAACCACCACGCTGCATTTTGGTCCGCCTCTCCTTCAGATAAAGAAAACCATTACAGAATCACCCACCACAACAGGACCAAGCGGCGTGGTAACGGGCAACAGCAGCGAAAAGAGGAATGGACATGGGAGGACGTTTTGGACAGCAAGAGTATGGACTATACTACTTGGGAGGAGATAGACAGGTGGGCGGTCGACCCAGGGAGAGTGCCGGAGCCCGCCTGGGATTCGATGGAGCAGTGCGCGGAAGGTTATCGGAGAATGGAGTTGGAGAGACAAGCACGGCGGCGCGGTAGGAAGCCCGAGAGTCAGCCCCAAAAATGTCTTGGGGGGGGGGGGCTCACAGGGAGTATGGCTACGCCAGGTAGGAGACCTGCGCAAACTTCCTGTGCTTACCAGGGGGCTAGAGAGACCGGGCAGGCACCGTGTTATGCTGTGGTGCGCACGGTGTCTCCAGTGCGGGTGCATAGCCCGGTGCGGTACATACCAGCTCCACGTATCGGCCGGGCTAGAGTGAGCATCGAGCCAAGTGCCATGAAGCCGGCTCTATGCATCTGGTCCCCAGTGCGTCTCCTTGGGCCGGCTTACATGGCACCAGCCTTGCGCTCGGTGTCCCCGGTTCGCCTGCATTGCCCAGTGCGGGCTATTCCACCTCGCCGCACTGGCAGGGCGACCGGGAGCATTCAACCAGGTAAGGTTGGGCAGGCTCGGTGCTCAAGAGCTCCAGTGCGCCTGCACGGTCCGGTCTATCCAGTACCACCTCCACGCATCAGCCCTCCGGTGGCAGCTCCCCGCACCAGGCTTCCTGTGCGTGTTCTCGGCCCAGTACCACCAGTGCCAGCACCACGCATCAGGCCTACAGTGCGCCTTGCCTGTCCAGCGCTGCCAGAGCCTTACTCCTCTCCAGCGCTGCCGGAGTCTCCCGCCTGTTCAGCGCAGTCAGAGCCTTCCTCCTCTCCAGCGCTGTCGGAGTCTCCCGCCTGTTTAGCGCTGCCAGAGCCTTCCGCCTCTACAGCGCTGCCGGAGTCTCCCGCCTGTTCAGAGCTGCCAGTCTGCAAGGAGCTGCCAGTCTGCAAGGAGCTGCCGGTCTGCATGGAGCAGCCAGAGCTGCCAGTCAGCATTGAGCAGCCAGAGCCGCCAGTCAGCATGGAGCAGCCAGAGCCGCCAGTCAGCATGGAGCAGCCAGAGCCGCCAGTCAGCATGGAGCAGCCAGAGCCGCCAGTCAGCATGGAGCAGCCAGAGCCGCCAGTCAGCATGGAGCAGCCAGAGCCGCCAGTCAGCATGGAGCAGCCAGAGCCGCCAGTCAGCATGGATCTTCCAGATCCGCCAGTCAGCCAGGATCCGCCAGTCAGCCAGGATCCGCCAGTCAGCCAGGATCTGCCAGTCAGCCAGGATCCGCCAGTCAGCCAGGATCTTCCAGATCCGCCAGTCAGCCAGGATCCGCCAGTCAGCCAGGATCTGCCGGAACCGCCAGTCAGCCTGGATCTGCCAGAACCACCAGCCAGCCAGGATCTGCCAGAGCCTACTACCTGCCTGAGCTACCCCTCAGTCCCGAGCTACCCCTCAGTCCCGAGCTACCCCTCAGTCCAGTGGGGCCCTTGGTGAGGACTACTAGGCCAAGGTCAGCGGCGAGGGTCGCCTATCTAAGGACGCGGGGCAAAGGGACTAAGACTTTGTTAGAGTGGGGTCTACGTCCCGAGCCGGAGCCGCCACCATGGACAGACGCCCACCCGGACCCTCTATGGGTTTAGGTGTGCGGCCGGGAGTCCGCACCTTGGGGGGGAGGTTCTGTCACGCCCTGGTCTTAGTATTTTGTGTTTTCTTTATTATTTTGGTCAGGCCAGGGTGTGACATGGGTTTATTTATGTGGGGTGTTTTGTCTTGGGGTTTTCGTAGGTATTGGGATTGTGGCTTAGTGAGGTGTTCTAGCATAGTCTATGGCTGTCTGGAGTGGTTCTCAATCAGAGGCAGGTGTTTATCGTTGTCTCTGATTGGGAACCATATTTAGGCAGCCATATTCTTTGAGTGTGTCGTGGGTGATTGTTCCTGTCTTTGTGTTTGTTGTCACCAGATAGGCTGTTTAGGTTTTCTCACGATTATTGTTTTTTGTTAGTTTATTCATGTATAGTTTTCTTTATTAAAGAATCATGAATAACCACCATGCTGCATTTTGGTCCGCCTCTCCTTCAGATAACGAAAACCGTTACACAATGTAACTCTCCGGTGCAGGGGTTCAAGTAAAACTCCCTTATGCCTGGTAAGGGACCTTCTATATGTGCACGCCTGCACCACATTTTTTTTATGGGCCTAAATATAGAATTACTCTACATAAATAATTGGAGCTTACTTCTTCATCTTCCAATAAATAAGTGGTAAGCCTACCTGTTTGACCGACACAATTATCCTATCCATAGATGTTGGTATAGCCAAATACTCCAATACTGTTGCATGCACTGATTAAATACCTCCGTGTCTGGGAAGGGCTTGGTGTGTTTGATCAAAACCAGGGCTCGAATTGAGTGAGGGTATCACATACACTTTGTTAAAGAAAAGGGCAAAAAGGATATCTATTGTTTGATTTATATTTTGAAATACGCATCCAGATCATATCAAGTGTTCTATAACAAAACATAATTTGCCTCCTGAGTTGCGCAGTGATCTAAGGCACTGTATCGCATAGCAGTGCTAGCTGTGCCACTAGAGATTCTGCATTCGGCGCGACTGGGAGAGGCACACAATTGGCCCATGCATGATCAGGGTTAGGGGAGGGTTAGGCCGGTAGGGATGTCCTTGTCACATCGCGCACTAGCGACTCCTGTGACGGTGACACGGTTGCCAGGTGTTCCTGGAGCTGACCGTCCGGCCAAACTGCGCAATTGGAGGAGAAGGACCTTGGTCAGGGAGATGACCAAGAACCTGAATGTCACTCTGACAGAGCTCTAGAGTTCCTCTATGGAGATGGGAAAACCTTCCAGAAGGACCACAATATCTGCAGCACTCCACCAATTAGGCCTTTATGGTATTGGCCAGACTGAAGCCACTCAGCCTGCTTGGAGTTTGCCAAAAGGCACCTAAAGACTCTTAGACCATGAGAAACAAGATTCTCTGGTCTGATGAAACCAAGATTGAACTCTTTGGCCTGAGTGCCAAGTGTCACGTCTGGAAGAACCCTGACACCAGTGGCAGGGACTGGGAGACTAGTCAGGATCGAGACAAAGATGAATGGAGTGAAGTACAAAGCGATCCTTGATGAAAACCTGCTCCAGAGCGCTCAAGACTTCAGACTGGGGCGAAGGTTCACCTTCCAACAGAACAATGACCATAGGCACACAGCCAAGACAACACTGGAGTGGCTTCGGTACACGTCTCTGAATGTCCTTGAGTGGCCCAGCCAGAGCCCAACCAACCTGACAGAGCTTGAGATGATCTGCAGAGAGGAAGGTGTGATACAGGTGTGCCAAGCTTGTAGCGTCATACCCAAGAAGACTTGAGGCTAATTAATTGCTGCTTCATCAACGTGCCGAGTAAAGGGATTGAATACCTATGTAAATGTGATATTTCAGTTTTTACTTTTTTTTATAAATTAGCAAACATTTCTACAAACCTGTTATTGCTTCGTCATTATGGGGTATTGTGTGTAGATTGAGGGGGGGGGGACAGTTTAATCAATTTAGAATAAGGCTGTAACCTAACAAAATGTGGAAACATTCAAGGCGTCTGAATACTTTCCGAAGGCATTGTACATGTTTGTGAGAGTCTCACCTTTGCACAGAGAGGATAGTATTAGTGTGTAGCCCAAACGATTCAGACGTAACAGACGGAAGTTGGCAGAACTGCTCTACCGACTTCAGACGAGTCTCCTGACCTTTGTAGAGGTCATAGAGCAAAATGGACAGGTGCTACAGATGGTTTTCTGTGGAGACAGGTTTTCCGGATGTCACATGATTTGACTGCTCTAGCTAGCTCTGTCACCTGTTCTATGATTTGTTATGTCTTTTCTGGTGGGTTAAACTGAAATTGCAACCAACTTTCTATGGCTTGTTTAAAAAATGTGTATTTTGGAGATTATTTTGTTTTCAAATAACCGAAAGTGAATGAGAAAAAAGCCATTCTTGAACATGGGGTGAGACATTCTTACTAATTTGTAAATAAAGCCAGTTCGTTATTAAGAATGATTTATTTCTGTTCTTATAGGGAGAGAAACCAAAGCCCACTGTCGTCTCATGGGACTCCCGGTCGCGGCCGGCACAGGTATTGAACCAACATCTGTAGGAACGCAATCTGCACTGTGATGCAGTGTCTTAGACCGCTGCGCCCCTCGGGAGGCCCCATCTAAAAAGTTTCTAATGCTGATCAATTGCCTTGCACAAAGTATCTATTGTCCTGCTAATAGCCCCTAATGGTGCTGTACAACGTGACCGGTCGGGGGTAGGCTACATTACCACAGTAAGAGCAAAATAATCCTAACATTTCCACACCCTAATTGTAGTCTAACCAATGCCCAAATGGAGATTCAGTGAAAATAAAAATCAGTAAAATAAAAATCTCATTGATTTATCAAGACCAATCCCCATGCTTGTCTCAGAGCAGCACTGCCTCTGAATGCTGTCTTTTCCCCCTTCCACTTGCCTCCTTCATTAATTTTGAAAGAGTATTTCCCAGTAAGCAACAATTTGTTTACCTTCATTAGCCAACTCTGTTCCAACATTTCTGTCATTCAGTGATATTTATTCCCATAGTAATTCATTATGGATCCATATGGAAAATGACATGTGTAAGAGATGGTAACTTTTAGAGACTATAATACATGGTGTCCAGGTCAGGATAACCAAAACATTTCTTTATTAAACAATGTTGATACTTATTTATTTTGACCCAAAGCCATGAATAAGTGAGTCACTTAGCTTTATGTAGGTGCCGAGGCTATATGACTGCCATCAACGCGATTATTTAGCAGACATCACTTGCTTACATTCAGTCAAGACATATATCTTAAGAATATCATGGAATATAATTGAACATTTTAATTTCTCTTCAAATAAAATCCTTAGCGTAACAAACAGTTTTATTAAGTAATACTGACGAGTAGTAACAACAAAATGTGTCTTTTTCCGGATATGCACATGCAGGACAGAGGAATAGCAATTCTTACACTATTGTTCTAAATTCAATCACCTTCTTCATCCTCATCATTCAGTTCATTGAAATTCAAATTTTAAAGTCGTGCACAGTTATCAGTTTCTATTTGGTTTATGTCGCCCATTCATTGTCAGTTAGACACACATTAGCGCCTTGGGACCCAAAAGCATAATCAGTGCTCTAACTCCCCCTTGCGCTGGTCTGGAGCAATGAAGCAGTGACGCAAGGTACCGTTTTGACACATTCACGAGTAGTGTCCATGGTCGAGCTTCTTCAACTAGCTCAACTTCATACGAACAAAAAGAGCAAGAAAGCCACGCCATATTAGCTAGGTGTTGGCAATAAGTGCACACACCTGTTTTATGTTCTACATGATTTAAAATGAGGTTCACAAAGTAAGGCCGCAACATTGGCACTATAGAGGGCTAAATCGACAAGTCTCCTTGAATATATCAGTTTCACTTTTAACAATAATTGTTGCTATATTATTTATTTTTTTAAACAATGGGGGGGGGGGGGCGGGGGGGCGGGGGGGGAATTAAAATTTCACTGTACATTTAGATTATTTGTAAATTATGTCGCCCTGTGACAACCCAGACACCCTTATTGTAAAATAACCAAGTCACATCAAGGTCTTATGAAAGAAATGTACAGGGTATTTATTTTTCCAATTCCTGAAAAGACTATACTTGAATTCTAATCAAGCCCAGAATTGAAATAGCTCATTTTATATCTGTTTGGGGGCATATAACGCATTGAAGCATATAACGCAGTAGACCCACAGGATCAGGTGTTCAGAGACAAATACGAAACAATTAGTCATTCACTTTCTATTTCCTTGAAAGTTTGTGCTTTTCTGCCCCGCTATAACTGTCAGATGGAATCAAATTACACAATAAATGTTAAGAAAAAAAAGTATGGAAGAAATAGGTTGTAATAACTGATATTCTTTCTGAGTTCCAGCTCAGACAAGGAAGCATGTGTCCAAAGATCTCTGGTATTATTTTGGATGTAAGAAATGACCAACTATTGTATGTAAATGTCACATACTGTAGGATTAATTTGCAATAGACCATACAGCAAGCCATACAATCTTGGATCGTATTCATTAGTGCACACAATTGCAAAACATTGCAACGGAAAACAAAAGTGAGCGATTCATATTGAACAAGTTGAGGTACACTAGTCCCTCTCGGTGTCAGTCCATTTTTTTCCATTTGGTGCCAAGTGAATACGACCCTGAACAACCGCTTTATGGTTATTACAGGAATCTGTGTTTGTCACTCATCAATGGCCAATGACCAATTCAATTATGCTGATTGGAGACTTTTGGACACAGGTGATGTGTCTTTCATTCAGGTAACCTAGGAGCAGGAAATATAGAGATTGCAAACAGAGATTTTCCATCTCACGTTACTCTGTTTCATTGTTATCTTCCTACGTTGATAATCAGTCATCATTATCAAGAAGGCCTGGTTTCTCCTTCGGGAGGCAATCATCTAGAGTGTGTGTGTGTGTGTGTGGGTGGGGGGGGGGGTGCTAAAACCACCATTAAGACAGGGCTTCACGTTGATTTGTGAATTATCATTGTGTTATTGACGCTACAACCTAACACTATTATTTTTACCATCTGATTGAGATGGATATGTGTTCAGTTGGCTATTGTCATTGTTCTCACTATTGCACATTTGCATATGGCTAAAGCCTCAATAAGTGGGCTTTACAAGTGAGCTGCTGTTATGTTTCCTCTATAACTGCCACTTAGGAGACTGTACTGATACCAGAATTGTATGCTGGTAGTCTATAATGCCCGAAACCTTTCCTGCATGCTGCTAGCCAGCTAGCTTCCTTTCCTGGACAACAACAAGCAGGTAATTGCCATATCATTGGAGTCGGAGGCACCTTCACATCAGAAGCAGTGATTAAGGTGCTCTGGAAATAGTGAGTCTCCCTCAGAACACTCAGGCAATGTCCACTGCAACAACACCGGAAGAAAATTGACAGGCCATTCTGGGGGTTTTCCACCTAGTGCTCAGAAAGCCTGTAATGGGCATTCTAACTGTAGCTAGGTGAGCCAAGGATGAAATAGCATAAAATAGAGGCACAACAAAGCTCTGATATTTGACAAAATGACAGACCAATCACAGAGGGAAACAGTCTTATTTGTGGTGCGTTGCCAGCAACACGGGTGTCCACAATTCAGCTTTTAGTGCTCACAGTCTAGTAAACAGTATCTGTTGGTTGTCCAAACCAAATATTTGCATATACATTCTACATACTTATTTGATTGTAAAAGTTGGCTTTTATTCTTATTTGCATGTTTGCTTCTGTAAGTACATCTAATGCTCACATCTACTAAGGATTCAACTAAGTAGTTCAGTTAATCAGCTAATCAATTACCGTCACAACTGCTTTAGACAACCTTATCTCTTCAACATAGAATAGCCCCATCTAGTGGAAGTCAAATTCCATAGTAACCATGTGGTCCATTTTTCTATAACCTATAATCTCAGTTATTTGTTTGGCCATATGAAAAATTCTGAAAAAGGTTGATGCCGATAAATTGCCAGTGTAAATGGATGGTGTATTCATCAATCTGTTTGAAGTACATTGAAGAATATTCTTAAATGTATTGTGTTCGTTTGATATGTTGGTGCGTGTGTTATTGATGCTGTACGTCGTCCTGTCTCAATGTTGTTGTTTTTTCTCTTTCTGAACCATGAACAGCATCTGGAGTCATAAATGCTTCACATAAACCAGATCTAAAATCAAATAACTATATAAACCTTACTGTTTACTTTGAAATATATTTATTTGACAAAAAATATTTATTGCCGTCATTTGTTTGGTGTCAATCATTCCATCATTCCATTTGAATCTCAATCGCATTAATCCCAGCGAATAAAACCTGCATGTTATTGATCATGTCTTATGAAAATACTAGGGCTGTCTAAAGTACATTTTCCTTGTGTTCTTTGAATGACAGAGTGCAGTAAAGAATGACATTCAGCCAAATGAAGACTAAGCTATAGCTTATAAATCAACTCTCTCGTCCACAATGCCTTTGTTGTCTGTGAAGCAAAAGGTATTGAAGCCAATGGAGTGGTTCTGACTCAAATGGCAGGTTTACTTCATGCTGCCTTTGTTGTTGATGACTCTTTGCTGATGTGGGTAAACACAGCTGCATGATAGGGGTGATATGGGTGCTGTGTGGAAATGTGTGTTTGGGCATGCACTGATAGCTTGGCGCTAGCTGGGCTGAGAAAAGCCACTCGACCCTGACCCAGGACAATGAGGGAAATACACGCTACCTTGCATCGTGGCCCTGTTACCATAGCTTCTAGGGCAGCGCTTGCTGAACTTCTGGGTCCATTCCATTTCATCTCCCAGCTTAGGCCAGTGCCATAGCATTAACACAGGCATAGAAAAATAACCCCCAGAATGCCTGGAGGTCCTGAGAAGAGATGGTGGTCAGTTCCATCTCAATTCCAGTTATAGCATGATTATTGTTTTTCTTTAAAAGCTCAAGGTATATTGGTAAATCATTCCCAAGAGCTCTATGACACCCCAACAATAGGCCACAGCAGGGTTTGTGTCACACTGTCTAATCTTAATTAACATTCACTATCTTGGACAATAGGTCATAACTCAGTGTACTATAAGAGTCCCATATGCTACCAAAGAACTGTAAAGTCCCACATAGTGTGTTTGTGTGTGCGTACATGTGTGTGTATGTTATGAATCCCTTTTGGCCCGACAGTCTAGGGGGGGGTGGGGGGGTGGGGGGTGGTAACGAGACCCGTAACATAACTCATACAAATTATAATAGTGAAAAAGTAAGAGTGAGAACGAAACAACCACAGACAACTAAATTACCGTCAAATTCATGGTTTATTTGAAAACACGGTAATGGGGGGAGCAGGAAAAGGGGCTGAGCTGGACCCAAGGAAAGAAATAATAAGTATCCAAAAACACCCCTAAGCTAGACAAGCCTACTTCACCAACAGCTAACTAACTAAAAATACAGTGGGTGGTCTGCCCAGTTCTAACTAGTGTTTTTATACAAAGTATTCCTACCGTTAGTGTATGCCCATGGGTGACATCTTGTAGTTGCATGTAGTTGCAAAAACCAAACAAGAGATCTACAGACAGATGGCATTGACAGCGAGCTCTACAGACAGATGGCATTGACAGAGCGATTGAGCTCTAGAGCAAACAACAGACAGGGTTTTTAAACCAAGGGAAAGAGAATGTGATAGGGTAATGGAAACAGGAGGTGTGTCTTCTGATTAGCGACTGATTGATGACTGATTGGGGAATGATGATTGCCACCTGTGAGGAGGAGAGAAAAGAAATACACACACAGGATACACACACAGGATACCTGTATCCGTAACAGTGCATATGTGTGTGTGTGTGTGTCTGTGCATGTATGTCTGTGTGTGTGTATCCATGTGTGTGTTTTAAGCCTGATCCACCAGTCATGAATCTTGTCTGTACTGTTTCGTCCTGCACATATGTGAGAATTCCATTAACCAGAGGGCTGTAACATCAATTAGTAAATTATATGGGCGAGTGGAAGCAAATTGAAGGATAGAAGAGATAACTGAAATGATTTGTTCTGGGGAGCACACTTTCCCTTGTCCAGATGGTGTTCAGCAGAGAAATGGCACCAACATTGGGCCATCCACAGGGGAGAACCCAAGGGGGATATACTAATGGGCTATTGTGGATTCTGTATCTTTTACTGTAAATGCCTCCATCTCATGAAGTATCCTGTCCCCAAACACATGCCTACATCTAGGCCTACTGCCAGAACAAGAGCCAGGCACAATCATTTACCATTATCAGAGAGGAGCTAATGCTTGTCATTTAAAAAAAATATATATTATAATAATTTGGGATGAAGTAATGTTTGTCAAGCCTGGACCACTATCCTTCATTGGCTAACCACATATCCAACCCCTTGTTTCATAAGCCAACAGGCCCATTTCACAGACATGATGAATGCCAACTACACTGAGTGTACACAACATTTTCAAGAGATGATGCTGGACAATTAATCAAATGGCCCGCCGGACTATTTGCATAGAACTGCATTGTTGGTTAATTGCCTGTAAGTATAAGCATTTCACCGTAAAGTCTTCAGGGCAGGTGACAAATACAATTTGATTTGACATTAGGAATATCTCCTCTTTCCATGACGTAGACCGACCAGGTGAATCCAGTTGAAAGCTATGATCCCTTATCTATGTGTTAAATCCACATCAACCAGTGTAGATGAAGGGGAGGAGGCAGGTTTTAAAGACGAATTGAGACATGGATTGTGTATGTGTGCTATTCAGAGGGTGAATGGGAAAGACAAAATATTGAAGTGCCTTTAACAGGGTATGGTAGTAAGTCAGGCGCACCCGTTTGAGTGTCACGTACTTCACGCTCAATCAATTATGTATCAATTATGGTCCACCACCCAAAGGACATGCAGCCAATTGTGGGAATCTTTGGAGTCAATATCGGCCAGCATCCCCGTAGAATGCTTTCGACACCTTGAAGAGTCCAAGCCCCGAAAAAATGTAGGATGTTCTGAGGCCAAAAGGGGCTGCAACTCAATATTAGGACGGTGTTCCGAATATTTCGTACACTCAGTGTATATTAGACTTCTGTTAGCAATTTCAATCACCCCAGATGTTAGCCTACAAGAGAATGATGTCATTCGATATCTTATACATCGCATTGTGCATAATTATGGCCGCGAGAACGTGGACAGGCCAAGTTTAATTTTGGAGTGCTTTTTAGTACATCTTGCGCGGTGGTCCTGAAAGCTGACGTGAGACGCGCAGCCCAGCCCCTTCTATAATATGTAGTGGGAAATAGGGCGAGGAGGGATTTGAGCGGAGCCATCCAGCGACTGAGGACGCACCAGGTGGAGACAGCAACTGCATTACGCACCAATAATATATAGAACAGTACACTCTGGGCAGCTAACTTCAGACATATTGACAAAATGTATCGTAAAAAGTATCTTCACTTACATTGTATCGAAAAACAATGAGGAACATTGTAACGAATTGAGATACGATATTGTGTGATGGCTGTATTCAAGAGGCTCAAGAGACTTTGAAACAAATTATGCTTTTGTTATCTGAATAGGCAAAAACGTCTGCCAGCTACTGTCAAACGACCCATGAAGACATATGAAGGCATTTGTGCGCCCTACAGTTAAATTTGAAAATAGTTCAGCACTAGAAAAAGTGATGAACTCGTCTGGTTTGGACAACCTAACCGAATTTGCATCATGGTATCTCAACAGAACGGATGTCGAGGAGGAAAATCAGAAACTTCTGTTCGGGATTGGCATGGACAACTTCATTACGCTTTTAGTTTTCGGACTCATCTTTACGCTTGGAGTGTTGGGAAACTCCATGGTCATCACGGTGCTGGCACGTAGTAAACCCGGAAAACCACGGAGCACCACCAACATATTCATCCTCAACCTTAGCATCGCCGACCTGTCCTACCTGCTTTTCTGCATCCCTTTTCAGTCAACTATTTACATGATGCCGACATGGGTTCTGGGTGCCTTCATCTGCAAGTTTATTCATTATTTCTTCACGGTTTCCATGCTGGTCAGTATTTTCACCTTGTCCGCAATGTCGGTGGACCGCTACATTGCCATTGTTCACTCCAGAAAGTCGTCCTACATCCGCGTGTCAAAGCACGCTTTGATCGGAGTGGTGGTCATTTGGATACTCTCTTTGGCCATGGCGGCGCCAGTCGCGGTCATACACAACATATACCAGAGAGACGAGAATCACACCTATTGCTGGGAAGTGTGGCCCGATCAAAACCAAAAGAAAGTCTATGTTGTGTGCACGTTTGTTTTTGGTTATGTATTGCCCCTGCTGCTGATTTCGTTCTGTTACGCAAAGGTACGCAGGCAATCCTGATTTATTTATTATTGTATTGATAGATAATTGCCTTTACATTTGCCAATTTCTCAACATATGTCAACATATGTCAGTTTGTGTAATCTAAGGTGGGGACAACTAAGACATAAATTAGATAGCCTTAGAAAATAAATTATTTCAATACAATGTTATTACATATTTGTTATAGCACAGGCTTTAATTCATCGTTTGATAGGTCATCACACAATTATTTATGCATTTTCAGGTTTTAAATCACCTGCACAAAAAACTCAGAAACATGTCCAGAAAGTCAGAGGCATCGAAAAAGAAGGTATGTAAAACCATTCACGCATTTTCATATTGACTGTTGATGGTGATCATTAGTGTATGGCGGACAGCCCCACAAATGCAGTATGTTGGAGTATTACAGTCTCCCACACCAGTTGTCCAGCAGCAATAGTAGGGGAACAAGACCAACATTAGTTACAGTCTGGGATTTAAAGCTACAGTCTGGGATTTAGAGCTACAGTCTGGGATTTAAAGCTACAGTCTGGGATTTAGGAAGCTGTGCAATCTTCATTTCACTTATTAGTATTTACTTAATGACTCTTGAAGAATATAACTTATACATGTCTCATGAGCTTAGCACTATTACCCACTATGGCTTTATCATAAACCAAAATAGAAGGTTGTACTACTTGTTTACATCAAGAATGTAAAGATACATGGTTTAGTGTCAAAATATGGTTAAAACTATATCAAGGAGTTTGACCATCTTGGCATGTCAGTCCTTGAATTTAAAGAGCCGTCTATGAATTTGAAAGGAGTTATGCTTCATCACTCAGCTCAGCCATATGCCAAACAAGAGGCGGGGTACCTGTTTGGTTGTTTTTTGACATTTTTACTTTAATGCTTTTTCTAGACATGTTGTCAAGAGCTCTAGGCAAGTGTTAAAACATTCAATATCATTTAAGATTTATAAGGCTTCCATCCTTCTAGCCTAAAAAACACTATTTGGATAAGATGTTTTCAAAGATATATTCATGTAAAAAATATATATTGGTTGTTGTTTCTCGCCACCTAGCAATTTTTGAAGTTAGCTTTAGCAGGCACGGATAGCTTCCCAATCTCCCAACCTCATATCTGGCTACCAAGAAGTCATTTCATGCTATGATTCAAGTTAGAGTAACTAGCTTGTCTAACTATCTTAGCTGACATGTCTTCTGGCAAGGTTGGTGGACTTCAGAAAAGCAAGCAATAACTACATTGTACTGAACAAAACTCACAATGCTTTTACCCAGATTTTGAACAGAGGTGCAGAGAAGCATATTTAGCATATTTATTTTCTTTAAAAGAAGAACCACAGACAGCTCAAGAGGTATGTTTAGATATGCAGACAAATATAAATATTGTTGACATAGAATGAATTATAATGATTACGACTCTGGATTGTAGGAAAAAAGCTGTTTCCGGTGTTTGAAAAATGCAAAAATCTCCAACTTTCAAACTAGCGGCTTAGCCCCCGCCCGGACCACTCCCTAGCCACCCTCACATACTGGCGCACCTGCATAGAGCTTCAATACTATGGAACAACCAATATCCCATTGCCAGGTTTCTAGGCAAAAAATAATAGTCGAGTGAAGAAAAATAACCAATAAACTTAGTGAGTATTGTAAATTGAATATAAGGCACTTGGTATCGGCAGTACATTCCATCTACCATGTCCCTGAAGCACCTGTCAATTACCACACTTGAGTGAAGCAGCAGAGTGGGAAAGTGCAATTAAACTGGACTTTCAGCCATTACTCTTCTTAATGGCCATTTGCCTGTCTAAACCAACCCGCTGCTGCTGCTCGCCTGGCTCTTTAGTGTTGGCCGTTAACAATATGCCCAGACACTGGTCCACATGGCTTACGCATAACTAAACAATAAAAGATTCATGTTGGTCTGAACTATGCGTTCACAAAAATGTATTCTCATTTGGTCACATATAGACAGTTCAAATGTCATTCAATGAGTATAAACTCAGATTAATGAAATACTATTTGTCTATAGGAATATCTTCACTGTAATCCAACCTTTTTATGCCGGATAAAAAATGTCACGACAGGCCTTAATTTGTCGGTAAACTTTCCAAATGTCGACAAAGCTAAATACGCTAGACAAGGTGGGATCTTTATGTCATTCGGAGTCACTCGATTAGATGCTGTGAGGTCCTCCCACTACGACTCAGGGCATCCTTCAGTTTATTAGGCTACAAATGAAATAAATGACGAGGAACTTCACAGGGAGGGAAAGTGAAAGGGGATGGGCTTGATGCTCCTTTCCAATTAATATTGAGGGTCTTAGTCTGGTGACATGATGATCGATGCTTGGCTGCGATTTGACAAGTAAAATTATCGCGCTATTTTGTCCATTATAATCTCATAACGTAGGCTATATAGCCATTGGGGTGGCAGGTAGCCTAGTGGTTAGAGTGTTGGACTAGTAACCGAAAGGTCACAAGACCATATCCCCGAGCTGACAATATAAACATATGTCATTCTCCCCCTGAACAAGGCAGTTAGCCCACTGTTCCTAGGCTGTCATTGAAAATAAGAATTTGTTCTTAACTGACTTGCCTATTTAAAAAAAAATTGTATCTGAGAGCTGTTGGCTAGAACGCACTTGCCAATACCAGATGGGGCACATGCACTATATAATGTAACTTTTTGTTTAGTTCAAAACCATCAGTAGAGTTGAAAATGTGATGGAAACCCATTTAACTTATATATTTTTTATCCGGTACATGGGAATTTAATGACAAAAGTGATTTTTATGTGGATTATGTCATCGCGCACATCCACAATAAGTCAATTGAATGGAAACACATCTCTGGTGGGAACATGCACATATTGTTTTTATGCATATTTTTTGAATATTCTCATGAAAATATGTTGCCAATTGGATGGAAACCTAGCTGAAGAGATATTGCTGCCTGATTCAAATCGATGCGCATGTTTGAGCCGTCAATCATCTCACCCAACCAGCCTAACTTATTTACACTTAAAGCTTTCACTGTGAATACAATTAAATGTGTCAAATGAGTAAAGAAAACAGAGGCTGTGTCCATAGGCAGATCAAGACACAAGGTGTTCAATTAAAGGTATAATCAATTGTGTGTGTGTGTGCTTGTGTGTCTGTGTCTACAAAACATTAAGAACACCTTCATAATATTGAATCCACCTGCAACTTTTGCCCTCACAACAGCCTCAATTTGTCTGGGTATGGACTCTACAAGGTGTCGAAAGCGTTCCACAGGGATGCTGGCCCATGTTGAATCCAATGCTTCCCACAGTTGTGTCAAGATGGCTGGATGTCATTTGGGTGGTGGTCCATTCTTGATACACACAGGAAACTGTTGAGTGTGAAAAACCCAGTAGCGATGCAGTTCTTGACACAAACCAGTGAGCCTGGCACCTACCACCATACCCTGTTCAAAGGTAATTAAAAATTTGTCTTGATTATTCACCCTCTGAATGGAACACACACAATCCATGTCTCAACTGTCTCAAGGCTTAAAATCCTTCTTTAATCTGTCTCCTCCCCTTCATCTACACTGATTGAAGTGGATTTAACACATAAATAAGGGATCATAGCTTTCAACTGGATTCACCTGGTCAGTCTATATCATGGAAAAAGCTGGTGTTCATAATGTTTTGTACACTCAGTGTATGTATGTATGTATGCATGTATGCATGTGTGTGTGTGCTCGCATATGTGTGCATGTGTGAGGAGTAGGAGGATGCTGGCCTCGACCTCCAGCCATCAGTTCAGTAACTCATCCAATGCTGTGAAGCAACGTATCAGGAGCAGCTGGGAAAACAATGCTACTATTGCCACTATTATAAAATGTCTCCACTTATCAGCCCTAGGTATACACAGGAGGAGGACAGGGTGTTTATAGACTGTCGTGTGTGGCATCCCAGCACAACAAAAAATTACATATTTTCAACATCTTGTGCTCATAGGAAAGTTCCTGTAATCCTCTTTGTCCTTTCACTTTGACAGGTGTATTAAGCAAATGTTTTACTTTCAATCCACTCCTCAAAAATAATCTTGACCATGTGTTTGGATTATTATAAAAGGGAATCGTAACATGGGAGATCAATGGAGGCCAGATAAACATGGATTTCTTGTATCATGCACTTGGTTATAAATGGGATATGAATTCCAGTACTTTATGACACTTCATAATAGACATACTCAAATAAATGAAATGTCAACAGACGGTTGTTAGCGATTGCAGTCATCTTTAGGCTGTTCAGGCAAAAAAAGGTGTTCCCTGGAGTAGGCAATGGGTTTGTTTTTGATTGACATGCCACTATGTTTTAATGAATTCCCAGTGTAGGAGGTGTGAGGCACAGTTAATTAGCAGATTTAACAGTTTTACTCTGTTATTTCATTCAATGAGGCGTTTAATTTAACAGCACACAGGAATTGTTATGGATGCCAATGCTGGACTTGTTCTTCCAATAGCCTCTAAATGGAGACCTAAAGCCCTTCAATGTGAGGATGGCAGAGGGGAAGTCACAATGTCCTACCTCCACTGTTTCACTTCATTGATTTAGTCTTTTGGGGGATTTTGAGCCCCTCTGACTGTGTGTGTGTGGGCGTGTGTGTTTGGGTATGTGTGTGTGTTGGTTGTGTATGTGTGCTGTACTATACAAACAGATTCAGATTCCTCTTCCATACCATATACAGTAGCTTAAGACAGTGATTTATATATTTATATTTCCATATATGAGCCCAAGAACAATTTATAGATTCACAAGTTGTCACCATCAAATTAGCTGTGTTCGTTCTCCAAGAGAAACGAACACATAGACTCAAACACCTAGACTTGACTAATGAGGGTAAAATAAATAACAGAGCAAGGTTATTTCCGTTTTAATTTTGGGATTTGACTGTTGAACGAATAATTGAACACTACACATACCAATTTGACAGCTCTGAATGATTGGGAGTTCAGGGTACAGTCAGTTCTGCTGGTCTTCACGGGAGACCTGGGAACAGGTGAAAGGGAGATTTTTTTTATGCGGCTGTGCCTTTTGCAACAATGTGGTTGATGTTGATTTTGGGCTGGTTGTAGTGCTGAATGGTAGGTATTTGAGCTGGACTTAAGTACATTTTCATGATGCCACCAAGCTTACTGAAAACCTCACTTCATTCAATTCATTACTTAGCTACATCTATCCCTCTGTGTCTCATCTCGCTGTCTCTATATTACAGGTCTGTTTTTTTATAGTGAGTGTTCCTATCGGTCTTTGACCATCTATCTTTCTCCCCGCCTCACTCCTCTCTCTGTGTCCTTCATCTCCCTTTCTCCTTCCCTCCCTCCTTTTTTCTGAGCATCGCCTCCCAGTTTCCTGGAGAAGATCCATGCGCTTCCCTGTTAGCGGGGCTCAGGAACTGCTGTGGCAGGCAGACACTCAAATAGCAGCGGAAAGGAAGCAGACACATTTGTAAACATCTCCAGCCCTGCCCCAATGCCTTCTCTGTATGTTCCCGCTCTTTAATATATCTCCCATGTTGCGTGCTAATTATTGAACACGGCGGTAAATCAATCTGCAAGCCAGGAATGCAGGGGAAAGCCAGAGCAGGCCAGCAAGCATGAAATTGGCATTTCATCTGACAGATGCCACATTTAGCTCTGCTAGTTTTGGCAAAAGACATGAGAACATCCCAGATTCTACTGAAAGACAATCTCATAAAGGGACAAGGTTATACACGTCACATGCTTAGTGGACGCACATAGTTATAACAACTAGACAATGTATTGACATTAGTAGATGCGTTCAGAAGTCCATTTTTTTTAAATTAATGAAAGGTAAATTCAATTCTTCATACTTGAAGACCTTTTACCCTGTGCCTCCCCTCTCCTCTCTCTCTCTCTCCACTAGACTGCCCAGACGGTTCTTGTAGTGGTGGTGGTGTTCTGCCTGTCATGGCTCCCCCACCATGTGGTCCACCTGTGGGTGGAGTTTGGCAACTTCCCCTTGACCCAGTGGTCCTTCTTGTTCCGGGTGGCGGCCCACTGCCTAGCCTATAGCAACTCCTCCGTCAACCCTGTCATCTATGCCTTCCTCTCAGAGAACTTCAGGAAGGCCTACAAGCAGGTGTTCAGGTGTCAGGTTACCAACTCCCCTCTCAACGAACTCAAGGAGTTCCGCAGCAAGGTGGACAACACACCGCCCTCCACCAACTGCACCAATGTCTGATTGGAGGTCACCGAGTGCCAGCTCAACTACGGCCATGATGATTGGCTGTTTTCAAGGGTCCTCCTGAGACATAATGCTATGAGGTTCCATGTTTCGATTCAGAAATGGTATGAAGACAATATGAAGAAAACTGGATATCGTTCAAGCTACATATGTCCACATCAGCGCTGTTCCATCGTCAAAATAACGCCACGCCAGACGATGTGCCATACTGGACGTGTGTAGTGAGCGTCTTTTTCTCTCTCTTTATCTTGCTTCCTCTCTCTCGTTCTCTCTGTCATTATCACAGGAAGATTGCAGAGTCTGACTCTCGGGAAAGGAGAGAATGTGGACTTTGATATTTCACTGGCCATCTTATTATACATCAAAACTGTGAATGTTTGGTCATTTGCCGTCTTACATGTGCATGTGCATATTGTTGGTCCTTTGTGATGCTGTATTGCTGCTCTCTTCAGTAGCTATTGAAATGAGTGTCTGTAATATAGCTTCACTCTACACATTAAAGCCTGATGTTACTGCTGTATATGTTACATAGTAGCCTATGATGGAGTAGTTTTGAATTGTTAAAACATATTAGCTATTGCTCTATTAGATATTGCCCAGAATATAAAAAAATGTACACAGTGTAATTTTGTCTTCAATGTTGAATACTGTTTGAAGAGAAAACATTTTGTTGTTTGAATGTAATGGTCAATTCTCTTGTTGTGAGTTGCCAACGTGTATACAAGGGAAATGTTGTCCGTATAACCTAAACCTGTCTTGCCATCTGTAATAGACTTTGCAATGAAAAGAAAAAACACGAGTTGGGATTTTTAATAACGCTATTGTATAAACTATTTAAAAAATATTCTAATGTGTACTCAATATAAGCCTACTTTATCTTATTTATTGAATTGGTGTATGATATGGAAAGTCCATGTTTTATGGCGTATTGTTTTGTCATGACATTGGCTTGTACATTAGAGCTTGTACAGGTGCTGTATGTGGTTCAAAGGCATTGTGTGGGATCTCGTTACCCTTTGACTTTCATTTCTGCCCATCATTAGAGAGTAAACTAAAGAAAAATCTTCAAAGATCAGAGTGCCAAGATTTTGTTTGTCTGTGGTAACCACTTACAATCAGAAGTAGACAGAAAGAACACACACAATTATTCTCACAAAAGTATATCCTGCTCCTTTTCACAGCTAACACCACATCCATGTTTGGTAGTTCAGTATATGTGAGAGAGATTTGAAAAAAAGTTACTTCTTCTCATTTTATGTGTCAAAAGCTAGCTAATACTCTTTAAATATTTTGTTTGGTTAACATAAGCCAATCAGGGATTGCCTACTCTAGATAGAGAACAATAATGAATACAGTAAAAAACAAAAAACAAAAAACATGGTTATTTCTATCCATGGTATAGGAGAAAACTCTCTCATACGGATTTGTATATATTTGAGTACTGCCATGGGAAACTCTCTTCGTGGTCATTGTACGGTGCGTGGCTATCTCCATAGCGAGGCACAGTTGCACACTCTTACTTAAGCGTAAACTAATGTCAGTAATGAACATCTAGAATGGGTAAGGTTTAGGCATGCTATGAAGTGGTTAGGGTAAGTGGTAGGCAGGGTAAGGTTAAGTTTAGGTATGCTACTGTAGCAAGTGGCTAAGGTAAGTGTTAGGGTAAGGTTGGAAAACAAGGACATGCATGGAGTGGAAACTGCTGCTACTCACAGATTACAAATCCTGCAATTTACGTTCCCCCACAATCCCCAACCAAGCAGCGTGACTCTTGTCATGTTTTCACTTACCACCACATAAGGACGTTACAATTACACTCAGCTGCACGTAGAATCGTTGGAACTACTAATTATTTGGAACTACTAATTATTTATTTCACTTTGTATTTACGGATTAATGCAACCCAGAGACTATCAAGTGATAATCATGTTAAATGATTACTTTTTTATCCCTCATTACTCGTTATCAGTGTGTTTCATGAAGACTCTCTTGATGAATTAAGACTCTTGAATGATTCTTTTGTTTCTGCTCCAGAACACTGTGAATCAAATATTTGCTTTCTGGAATAGAATAAACTTTCTACACATATCTATCTGTATTTGAATTTCTAAAATGTTTGGGAAAATGAAAAATGCTTATTTTTTTGTCTGTTTTTGTGCCATATTATGCTGACAAAAAATCTACACTTTAATATTATGCCAATGCAGTGCTTATACATGTTGATATCACATTAAACTGTTGTGACAAGCAATATGTTTCCTCATGAAAAGACTCGTTGTATTTCATTCTAATATGCACATACAATATACAGTATCGTGATGAAGGTAGATGGATTTGACCATCTGTAGTTCACTTCCATTCCCTCAATCAAGTCTTCCTTTCCATTGCGGTAACAGGTAACAACCAGCTGGCCCATGAGAGAAGAACACATTTCCTGAAAATGGCATTTGGCTAATGTGCTGAATTGGACTGTTTAGCCCAGGCAATGGACCACTGGCATCGCTCAGAATAGATTGGTTTACAAGGCATGAATACAAAATGTGCTTATCTTCTTGCACTAGAAAGCAACCAATCATCAACCACATCATCCAGCGCCACCCAGTTCTGCAGGAATAAATGTCTCACATCAGAATGTGTGAAAAATGCTGTAGTACTTAAAAATAGCTTCTTCTTTTTTTAAGAGCCAAGTCTTAGTAAACACACTTGGAGCACAAAACACACATAATACATTAAACATGAAAACGATCTCATCCCGGAAGCATAGCCGCCCAAGAATGCGGAGATGAAGTGGATTCCAGAACCAATTTTTATTGTGAATATTTTTTTTGGTAGCATGCTCCCTTCAGGACAGTAAACACCACTAGCTCCCATCCAAATATCCACTTTATCCTTCCTCATAATCTTCTTGGCTAGCTATTTTACAACCTCATACTTTTACTACTTTCTTTTCTGGGTGACCATGCTCACCCATAAGAATAATAAATAACACTGTCCCCTACAGATGTAGGATCTTAATTTGACCAGTATTGTCGCAGTATAATCCTGCAGCAACTGGATTTGAACTTTTAGTCCATAATGTTGCTTGAACCGTGGTTAGGCAATTAGCTGGCTGAAATTGGGCTACATGAAAAGTGCAGTACTGTTAAAATAACCGTGTGCTAGTGCAGGTTTTCAGTGAATTTAGGTAAATCACAAAACTCATCTCCATTTCCTGTGGCACAGGAAAATTCTCAGCAACAAATTAAGATCCTACATCTGAACCAAAGTTATTAGGCAATAAATAAAACTCTTTAATCATGCAGAGAACATCCACGGTTCTAGCCTACAGTACTATAACAAGGTCACTCTTTTTCTCAAAAGCGCAAACACACTCCAACCATGTCTTGTGCAATTGATTTTGGAAGACTGAGATATATTTATTTAATTCCGAAGAGGATGAAAGTAAGGGCTATTATAGACTATTGTTGAGGGCCATACCAGTCAAACCTGGTTTCATCCTGGGTATGCTTTTGGGATAAGTTTTTTGGTTCTTTCTACCCACGTTGAGGTACAAATATTCATGTGTAGTTCAAGTATATTTAGCACATTTTGTGCTTTGGTGGATGTGCTGGTATTTTGTGAGTTGATAAGATATCTGCTCTATGAATTCTAGTTTATCGACCCAGCAGGTAAATAACATTGGACTAAACAAGGTATCTGCTCCCTCCCTTGCATGTAACATATGCTAGGAGTATGTGAGGGTTTTTATAATTACCTTCCCACTTATGTTTCCACACAGCTTTGACTGTTTACTTATGATTAAACAGCATATGTACTGTAACATGGCACTGTTTGGTTAGAGGCTGCTGACACTGTTTCGCCAGCACAATTATGATTTATATTTGACTATACACAGGGTGGGGGAGGGTTTGTACACACCATGTTATGAGACTGTAAACATTTTAGAGAAGCTGCCCTCCAAAGCTAACTACTATGAATAAGATCATAAATCATGCATCTGTCTCCTGTGGAATAAAACATACAGTATTAGCTAAGGGATCCTCTGAACATGCAATAAACTTTTTATTTATTTATTGAATATTTGAAACATACAATACACTTGCAGTGAAGCCGCTCAACAACTACATCATACCAGTCATCCAACAGATTCCCATTCAGAGCGACACACAGAAGCATCCAGGGTCAATGCCCTGCTCAAGGGCATGTTGACCGATCTACCACCAGGCCAAAAAATGTGAACCCGAACCCTCCAAGATCCTCCCACAGTTCCCCAATAGCTGTCCCTCAACCATTTGAGACCCCTCCCACAGTACCCCCCAGGAAGAAAAATTCAAAATACAATTAATTCCATTCCCCACCTCCAAGAACCCCACAATGCACCAACAACCAAGAGAATGAACTAAAGAGAAAAAAGGAAAAGACAGAAAACAGCACACAATGCAATTTTTTTATTAAAAAATTAAAAATACATTTAAAACAAAGGGCATCAAGGACAACTAAAATCACAACAGCAATGCCAACTGTATATGTTTGTGTGCATGTCTGGCACTATTACATGTATGTGTGTGTTCTTGTATGTGTGTATATGTTTGTGTACAAACACCGGCATGGCATCAGCCTCAGGCAAACCGGGATTAGTTGTAAAAACACTGCCACTCAGTGTCATTCAAATGTACTTTTTATTATGTTTTATTTTTACTTAAAAATAAAAAAACTTTTACCTTAGAATGATGGTCAATCGCCCACACAGCAACTCCACTCCCACTTGTCTCCAATTCCACATACCAACCCTCAGCTTCCCTCAGCCCATCCCATCTATCTCTGCCGGCCACCCACTTCGGGTTTCTACGCAACACATATCTTTCAACTATACGGTGATGTTTAACGTACAATTTCAATCTGTCTAATCGAAAAGAATCCACAGATTGCGAGTTGAAGATAAATATTTTTACTAAGAGTTTTAGTATATTATTAATTGACTGACCCAGTCTCTCCAGATCTCCTAACAGTACTATTTGCAGGGTTAATTTTAGATCAATGCTATGCATTTTCAGCCATTCCTGAATCTGAGAACAGAAACAGGCTATCTGAGGGCAATACCAGAATAAATGGTGTATTTTATGCACCAAATATTCAACAGTTTGTTGGTAGAAAGAATCCTATATAATAATTTTAGCTGAAATGCACGATGTCTTGAATCTTGCGTCGTTTTTATATATCAACTCATACACCCTGTACCATGGAATTGGTACATCAAAAATCTCTTCCCAACTATTTTGCAATCTGTATGGCACAGTTGTCATCATCCTGGTCCTCAAATGAAACTGGTATTCTTTCCTATTTATGCTATTTTTATTCCTCCGTCAGTTTTGATCCTTTATATTGGGCAGACAGACCAGTTCCCAATCTCCTCCCGCCTCCTCCATTTTTGGGGTAATACTGTAATCAAATGGTTGTACTCTTGGATTGAGCAGACCTTTCTGTACAATTCTGATAACTCCATGAAGGACATACGTCTACCATTCCAATTTACAATATAATTTAAGAACAAAATACCCTTTTCAAACATCTTTCCCATAAATACAGGTATTTTATCAACCAGCACATTTGAGTTCAGCCATAATATTTGTTCTATCCTTTCAAGGGGATGAAATTGAAATTGTAGCCAGCTCTACAATGCTTGTTTGAAAAAGACAGATACTTTGAAAAAGGTATCATTTTCAATTAATCAAAAATGAGACATGGCAATCTGCACAAAGGCAAAAAGGCTATTTCTAAACAATAGATGAGCTTTTCTTAGTAATCTACTTGAGAACCATTTAGGGTTCAAATAAAACTTTTGAATGAGTGAAGCTTTTAGAGAGAGGGTTAGTGCTTTTATATTTAATCATCTCAACCCACCCAGTTCATATTCATTATATAGATAGGTACGTTTTATTTTGTCTGGTTTAGCGTCCCAGATGAAGCTAAATATTTTTCGCTCATATGATTTGAAAAAATGAATCATCAGGAGTAGGCAGCACCATAAGTAAGTGAGTAAACTGAGATCTGACTAAGGAGTTAATCAGGGCCATTTTTCCATAAATAGACAGGTATTTACCTCTCCATGGTTGCAGGGTCTTGTCTATTTTTACAAGTTTTCTATTGAAATTCATTGTGGAGAGCTTATCTTTTGTGATATGAATACAGAGTATGTCTACTTCACCATCAGCCCATGTTATAGGTAAACTGCAGGGTAATGTAAAATGTGTATTTTTTAAGGATCCAATACGTAATATTGTACACTTATCATGATTAGGTTTTAGTCCAGAGAGTACAGAAAAGTTAGCTAGCTCTTCAATGAGACATTGCAGGGATATAGCTTATGGACTTAATATAGAACTTGAGTCATCGGCATACATGGACACCTTTGTTTTTAAGCCTTGGATTTCTAATCCTCTAATGTTGTTATTGGATCAGATTTTAATAGCTATTATTTTGATGGCCATAACGAAACGATATGGTGACAGCGGACACCCTTGTTTAACTCCTCTTGACAATTCAAAACTCTGAGAAGTAGCTGTTATTTACTATTTTACACCTGGGGTTGCTATACATTATTGTTTTACCCATTTTACAAGAGAATTACCAAAATTGGAAAAAATCCAGGCATTTATAAATAAAATCCAGTCTTACTTTATCAAATGCCTTTGCAAAATCCACTATAAATACCATTCCTGGCTTCTTACATGTTTCATGATGTTCTATTATTTCTAGTAGTTGTCGTATATTATCTCCAATGTATCGTCCATGTAAAAAACATGTCTGATCAGGATGAACAATACCTTTTAAAACCCTTTTCATCCTGAGTGCTATGCATTTTGCTAGTATTTTTGCATCACAACATTGAAGTGTAAGAGTTGTTTTTAGATAGACTGGGTCTTTATATTTGCCATCTGGGTCTTGTTTTAATGATAGAGAAATCAGACCTTCCCGCTGAGTACCTGACAGACTACAATTTCTATAGGAGTAGTTAAAGCTCCATTGTTAGATTGTTTTAAGTATATAAAAAAATACTTGATATACCTCTACCGGTATGCCATCAAGCCCTGGGGTTTTTCCAGACTGAAAGGATTTAATAGCCTCAAAAAAGTTATTCCTCTGTAATTTGGCCTTCGCACTGATCTTTCTATACATTTGTTAATTTTCAATTTGTTAAATTATTTGGAAAGAATTCCTTACCATAATCTTCATTCATTGGGAAAGGATGAGACGGATCATCCTGATTTGGACCATATAGATTAATGAGCCAAATCTATTTTTCATCCACTTTCATATTCAAAAGGATCCACCTTTGTGAATCATTCCTAACTATTTGCACATTCAGTTCAACATTTGTGTTAATTAATATCACAACCTTTGAGTTCCTTTGTCCATGACAGAAAATTATTTCACCACCCAATTTATTTTTCCACACCACTTCATCTAAAACAGTGCATGTTATATTATTTTTCTTTCAGCCATGTAAAGACTGATCTTCTTTTTTTATAATCTGCTAAACCGTTACAATTATAACTGGCTATACTTATTTCACCCCTACCATAACTAGATACTATTCTCAGTCTAGGGCAATATACTTACCGATGACAGCTTTCTCCTAAGGATAATGGAAAATACGGATTATCTCTGGAAAGTCTGAAATATGTTTGGTCAATATCTACAATACTGGCAAAAAGAAGGGTGAGATGCAGGGTGTATTTTTGTACAAACTCAGGTTAGACCAGGTTTTGGGCAGTAGTAATTAGTTAAATTGTTTGTTTTTGGTGTATATAAAGTAATGAGCAGTAGGGTGGAAGTATTATTAGACATTGCATTGTGAATTGTGTGTGTATGTAAGGCCATAGCCATGGTCTCACAGGATTATTCTGTTGAAGGAGAGGCGGACCAAAACGCAGCGTGGTTATTTAGATACATCTTTAATAAAGATGAAAGTAGAACAATATACAAAAACAAGAACCGTGAAAAACCGAAAACAGCCCTATCTGGTGTGGCAAACACAAAGACAGGAACAATCACCCACAAAACCCAACACCAAACAGGCTACCTAAATATGGTTCCCAATCAGAGACAATGACTAACACCTGCCTCTGATTGAGAACCATATCAGGCCAAACACAGAAACAGACAAACTAGACACACAACATAGAATGCCCACTCAGATCACACCCTGACCAAACAAAACATAGAAACATACAAAGCAAACTATGGTCAGGGTGTGACAGTACCCCTCCCCCCCACAAGGTGCGGACTCCGGCCGCAAAACCTGAACCTATTGGGGAGGGTCTGGGTGGGCATCTGTCCGCGGTGGCGGCTCTGGTGCTGGACGTGGCCCCCACTTCACCATAGTCTTAGTCCGCAACATTGTCCGCTTCCGTGGCCTCCTAACCACGGCGACCCTTCTAAATGACCCCACTGGACTGAGGGGCAGCTTGGGACAGAGGGGCAGCACGGGACAGAGGGGCAGCTCGGGACAGAAGGGCAGCTCGGGACAGAGGGGCAGCTCGGGACAGAGGGGCAGCTCCGTACTGGCTGACGACTCTGGCAGATCCTGGCTGAATGGCTGCTCTGGCAGATCCTAGCTGACTGGCGGCTCTGGCAGATCCTGGCTGACTGGCGGCTCTGGCGGATCCTGGCTGATTGGCGGCACTGGCGGATCCTGGCTGACTGGCGGCTCTGGCGGATCCTGGCTGACTGGCGGCTCTGGCGGATCCTGGCTGACTGGCGGCTCTGGCGGATCCTGGCGGATCCTGGCGGCTCTGGCGGATCCTGGCTGACTGGCGGCTCCGGCGGATCCTGGCTGACTGGCGGCTCCGGCGGATCCTGGCTGACTTGCGGCTCCGGCGGATCCTGGCAGACTGGGGGCTCTGGTGGATCCTGGCAGACTGGCGGCTCCTTGCAGACTGGCGGCTCCTTGCAGACTGGCGGCACTGGCGGCTCCTTGCAGACTGGCGGTACTGGCGGTTCCTTGCAGACTGGCGGCACTGGCGGCTCCTTGCAGACTGGCGGCACTGGCGGCTCCTTGCAGACTGGCGGCACTGGCGGCTCCTTGCAGACTGGCGGCTCCTTGCAGACTGGCGGCACTGGCGGCTCCTTGCAGACTGGCGGCACTGGCGGCTCCTTGCAGACTGGCGGCACTGGCGGCTCCTTGCAGACTGGCGGAACTGGCGGCTCCTTGCAGACTGGCGGCACTGGCGGCTCCTTGCAGACTGGCGGCACTGGCGGCTCCTTGCAGACGGGTGGCTCAGGCGGCGCTGGGCAGACGGGTAGCTCAGGCGGCGCTGGGCAGACAGGTAGCTCAGGCGGCGCTGGGCAGACGGGTAGCTCAGGCGGCGCTGTAGAGGAGGAAGGCTCCGGCAGCGCTGAACAGGCGGGAGACTCTGGCAGCGCTGGCGAGGAGGAAGGCTCCGGCAGCGCTGGACAGTCGGGAGCACCTGTAAGGATGAGATGGAGAGACAGCCTGGTGCGGGGGGCTGCCACCGGAGGGCTGGTGGGTGGAGGTGGTACCAGATAGACCGGACCGTTTAGGCGCACTGGATCTCTTGAGCACCGAGCCTGCCCAACCTTACCTGGTTGAATGCTCCCGGTCGCCCTGCCAGTGCGGCGAGGTGGAATAGCCCGCACTGGGCTATGCAGGCGAACCGGGAACACCATGCGCAAGGCTGGTGCCATGTACGCAGGCCCAAGGAGACGCACTGGAGACCAGATGCGTAGAGCCGGCTTCATGGCACTTGGCTCGATGCCCACTCTAGCCCGGCCGATACGCAGAGCTGGTATGTACCGCACCGGGCTATGCACCCGCACTGGGGACACCGTGCGTTCCACAGCATAACACGGTGCCTGCCCGGTCTCTCTCGCCCTCCGGTAAGCACAGGAAGTTGGCTCAGGTCTCCTACCTGGCTTCGCCATACTTCCTGTGTGCCCCCCATCAAGACATTTTTGGGGCTGCCTCTCGAGCTTCCTTGCCAGCCGTGTTCCCTCATATCGCCGGCTCCTCTCTCCGGCTGCCTCTGCTCTCCTAGCTGTCTCCACCTGTTCCCATGGAAGGCGATCCTTTCCCGCCAGGATCTCCTCCCATGTGTAGCAACCCTTGCCGTCCAATACATCGTCCCATGTCCATTCCTCTTTGCGCCGCTGTTGCCCGTTACCACGCCGCTTGGTCCTGTTGTGGTGGGTGATTCTGTCACGGGATTCTTCTGTTGAAGGAGAGGCGGACCAAAACGCAGCGTGGTTATTTAGATACATCTTTAATAAAGATGAAAATAGAACAATGTACAAAAACAAGAACCGTGAAAAACCGAAAACAGCCCTATCTGGTGTGGCAAACACAAAGACAGGAACAATCACCCACAAAACCCAACACCAAACAGGCTACCTAAATATGGTTCCCAATCAGAGACAATGACTAACACCTGCCTCTGATTGAGAACCATATCAGGCCAAACACAGAAACAGACAAACTAGACACACAACATAGAATGCCCACTCAGATCACACCCTGACCAAACAAAACATACAAAGCAAACTATGGTCAGGGTGTGACACATGGAGTCAACATTGAGCTCTGCACTCGTCCTCTCTCCTCCGGTCCTATATTCTCCTCTCCTCTCCAGTCATCTCTTCTCCTCTCCTCTCCCCTGCTCTCCAGTCATCTCTTCTCCTATCCTTTCATCTCCAGGCAATGACGTGTTTTGACTTGCCATTCTTCAAGCAAAGGATCCAAAGGCCTTTTTGCGCTTATCGTTGACACCGATAATAGACTGGCATATTCCTT
This sequence comes from Oncorhynchus clarkii lewisi, assembly GCF_045791955.1. Taxonomy (NCBI): domain Eukaryota; kingdom Metazoa; phylum Chordata; class Actinopteri; order Salmoniformes; family Salmonidae; genus Oncorhynchus; species Oncorhynchus clarkii. The sequence goes on from NC_092149.1 coordinate 36,344,991, forward strand.
CAAGGTGCAGTCTGTCCAGTTTCTCCTGGTGCACGTGACACATGGCCACATTATTCACCCTTGTTTGACTCACCGGTGATCTAAGCCATGTCTTAAGCCTCCTCAGGGCACTAAAACTCCTCTCAGCCTCTACAGAGGAGTCAGGGACGACCAGCAGAAGACTTACTAAAGCTTTCACCTGACTGAAGAGACCTCTCACCTCTGGCAACATTTCCTGAATAATGTTAGCAACATCTGAGCTCTTTTGATATGTGTAATTAGCCCCAAACATGGCCAGCTGCACCTGCAGTAGTCTTGAATTCAGGATACTCGTCTACCACCTTGTCCAAGTCTCCGCGTAGCTGCACATTTTCAAGCTGCTGCAGTTTGTGGAATCCAGTTTGATCAAACCTCTCTATAAATTGAGTATTCACCGTGTCCAAGGTGTTGTATAATTGGGCTCTGTACAAAGACTGGGCATCTGGATGTATATGGGCTGCAGCCTGACCGGTGTAACACTTTGTAGGTTTGCAGATATGAGGCATCTGAATAGGTTGTAGGTTCAGGCACTCCAAATCCCCCATCAGATCTTCAGCCATTACAAGGCCGAGCACAGTGTTCCCTTTTAGAAATGTGCTGCATGATGCAATTTCTTCAAGGGCTGTCAGCACTGGCTGAGATCTGAGTGGACGGCAGGGGTGCAAACAGTTCACCTGGTGGGACAGAGAGGTTTCAATGAGGTGAAACCATGCTTTGATTTTGCGATTTCCTGGAAAATTACCTTGAACTTGCTAGATTGATTAAAGAAGCCCCCCAATTATTGCACCAGACCCATTGAATCTCTTCCTAGTGGAGAGGCTCCACAGGTAGCATGCGTAACTAAGTTCACGCAGTGTGGACCACATTGACAATTCATAGCCAGCGGCTGTTCTTTCCTTAAAATGTCTTGCACCCACTGCAATTGTCCAGCCATGTTTGCGGCACCGTCATAGGCTTGTCCTCGAAGTTGGGACAGAGGAAGGCCTAGACGCATCATCACATCACATGTCATCTTGGCTATATTTTGCCCTGTCGTTGATGACAGTTCGTAGAGTCCAAGGAATTCTTCCTTCTGGTTGTAGATCTGCATCTACAAAGAGTCAAACATATTGACTCCTGCTCAACTCAACTGATATATCCTGGGTGCCATCAATGATAAGTGTGAACTGGACCACTGGCGTTGATGTTATTTCCGACACAATTTATTTGACGATTGTATAGCCCACCAGCTTCAAAATCTAGTTTTGCATTTGGGGACTGGTGAAATCAAAGTGACCTTTAAGCCCTGTCTTGTACTGTATTTCAGATAATACAATCAAGCAGGGAGAGTGAGTTTGAGACAATTACAGACAGAGAGAGAGAGAGAGAGAGAGCAGACAGGCAGGCGAAGATGAAGGTGCAGGAGAGGGAAAGGAGGAGCTTGGTCTTTGCCCAAATCAGCCAAATGTGAATGTCATACCTAGTCAAACCCTACCTAATCAAACCCTATCAAATAGGACACACTACTTTCAGGAGAAATGGTTTAAAGATTATACCGGGCTCCATTACAGTCCCTCCTTAAAGGGGGTCCTCTGTTTCTATTGTGCTAAATACTTTGCAACACAAAAGTCTAAGCTTGCGTCAAAAGCAGATTCAGATTTTGTCAAGACTGGCTTTCAAAATTGGAAGGCGGCACTGGAGAAATTTAGTGCGCATTAAGACAGCCAGTGTCACAAATTAGCTGTGACGACTCAGATTCAGGAGCCAAAGCCTGTTAATGTGCAACTTTCACGTGAGCTGGAAAGACAGCAGCAACAAGCGAGGAGAAATCTTAGATTGTTGGGGTGTGTGAAGTACTTGGCGCGGCAAGGTCAGGCTTTTCGAGGCGTTGATAAGGAGTGAGAATTTCAGCCAGCTTCTAAAATACACATGAGAAGCCATACTTCTAGGAATATCTCATCTTAAATTAACATTAGGATTAGACTGTTGTGACGTCATTATTCGGTCTTAACCATCAATATTTGCTCCTTTTCTCACTCACCTCCATGTCACCTGCTCTCGATGTCCTGTCGGCATCCTCGTGCTCCCCCTCTCTCTACTCTGAACGCACCAGAGTGAACATTAAATAAATATCATCATTAAAAGTGGTGTTTCTTGCCATGGTGTTCAGGCTGCCCAAAAAACTGATGAATGTCACTGCCACCCTTCCTCTTGTTCATGATGACACTCACTGTGAATGAATGCTGACTGTAATAAAACGGCGTGCACTTTAATCAACAAACACTAATAATGCTATTAATCATAAGAAAGTACAGCTATACAGTCTACATAAATTACACATGCAGCGCAACTTAAATTATTGCCACTTTACGTGGGCTTTCTGACAAATATAACGTAATAAAGAATTTAATGTTTGTTGAATACGCCCGTGAGCACCATTGTTTGTCGCTGGGTGAATGTGTGGCTAATTAACTTTTCAGGTAACTTAGCTATGATAGTTAACGTTAGTGATGGTTGATTGATTAGCACTCGCAAATCGGCCCGTTTTCACCAAAAACGTTTGTTTCAACTCCATGGAATTACTGATACTTTCTAGATAAATATAATTTATTTCCACAATTACAGTTCCAGCGCAAAATTACGTATCGACGTTAAAACTTTAACAATCGACAGTGATATAGCCTACGTTACATTCAAATGTTCCACTTTTTAATACATTTGAAAGTAATGAAATTGAAAGACAGTACAGTGTTTGACATTGATTCTACCTACCCACAGCAGTCGAGCAAAGGCTTCTGCTCTTTCATACCGTCCCTGGGGGGGTGCATCACTTGAGTGGGTTGAGTCACTGATGTGATCTTCCTGTCTGGGTTGGTGCCCCCCCCCCCCCTTGGGTTGTGCCGTGGCGGAGATCTTTGTGGGCTATACTCGGCCTTGTCTCAGGATGGTAAGTTGGTGGTTGAAGATATCCCTCTAGTGGTGTGGGGGCTGTGCTTTGGCAAAGTGGGTGGGGTTATATCCTTCCTGTTTGGCCCTGTCCGGGGGTGTCCTCGGATGGGGCCACAGTGTCTCCTGACCCCTCCTGTCTCAGCCTCCAGTATTTATGATGCAGTAGTTTATGTGTCGGGGGGCTAGGGTCAGTTTGTTATATCTGGAGTACTTCTCCTGTCCTATTCGGTGTCCTGTGTGAATTTAAGTGTGCTATAATTCTCTCTTTCTCTCTTTCTTTCTCTCTCTCGGAGGACCTGAGCCCTAGGACCATGCCTCAGGACTACCTGACATGATGACTCCTTGCTGTCCCCAGTCCACCTGGCCGTGCTGCTGCTCCAGTTTCAACTGTTCTGCCTTATTATTATTGGGCCATGCTGGTCATTTATGAACATTTGAACATATTGGCCATGTTCTGTTATAATCTCCACCCGGCACAGCCAGAAGAGGACTGGCCACCCCACATAGCCTGGTTCCTCTCTAGGTTTCTTCCTAGGTTTTGGCCTTTCTAGGGAGTTTTTCCTAGCCACCGTGCTTCTACACCTGCATTGCTTGCTGTTTGGGGTTTTAGGCTGGGTTTCTGTACAGCACTTTGAGATATCAGCTGATGTACGAAGGGCTATATAAATACATTTGATTTGATTTGATTTGATTCTGCTGGGGTACGGCAACACCACTTGGACAAACCACACACATAACTGCAGGACACAGTAATACTTGAACTGGTAGAAATAATAATGGTAATTGGTTAAGTTTGGTTATGATTATGATTACATTTGCTAATGATTACTTTGGATGGCGGTGCATGAACCCACAAATGCTGATGCTCCAGATACTCAATTATTCTAAAGAAGGCCAGTTGTATTGCTTCTTTAATCAGAACAACAGTTTTCAGATGTGCTAATATAATGGCAAAAGGGTTTTTTAATGATTAATTAGCCTTTTTAAATTCTAAACTTGGATTAGCTAACACAACGTGCCATTGGAACACAGGAGTGATGGGATAATGGGCCTCTATACGCCTAGGTAGATATTCCATTCAAAATCAGCCATTTCCAGCTACAATAGTAATTTACAACATTAACAATGTCTATTCTGTATTTCTGATCAATTTTATTTTATTTTAATGGACAAAAAAAATTAGCTTTTCTTTCAAAAACAAGGACATTCCCAAGTGACCCCAAACTTTTGAACGGTAGTGTATATTATAATTAGGGCCCTGTGTGATTTGCGCATGGTCACTGCATTGTCAGCTAAATCTGAAGGGACAGATTTCTAGTACTTTGTGGCCAAGTGTACATCTATATTTCCTGTTATGCTAGCTACTAAATTCCAACTAGGAATATTTGTAGTCAAATGAGGCCAGGGCTGTTTTGTGTCAGCTTCCTGTTACAAAAAAACAGCGAATTGCAGTAAGCCACACACACAAATCAGAGCATTATAAATGGGCAGAGACACAGGTACAAGCCCCACATTAGAGCAGAGATAACACCACAAGTTACTCTATTTCATCATACAAGTTTGTAATGCGGACTTTGTTGCAAAGGAAGATGGATTTGAAAACAAGGAATCCAGCACAATGAAGACTACATCTTCAGAGGTGGAAGAGACCCTCCAGAGCTATGCGTCTGGGGCTGCTGCGTGTTCTCCTAAAGGTTGGGATCATTGGACTGACTGTTCAATAAAATTGACTTCTTGGTCAGTACTACTATGCAGGGGAAAACCAACAAGCCAGATTAAATACCCTCACAAAAGAGAGAGACCAGTTATAGGAAAAGGTGAACAAACTGGACATGGAGCTCAATGGAAGAGGTCATTTGGAGAATCAATCTACTACCTCTCCACTGAGAAGAAATCCTGGCATGAGAGAAGACTGGACTGTCAGAAGAGAGTGTTAGACCTGGTGACCATAACAGCGAAGAGGAACATATATGGATTCAAAACATTTCTGAAAGTCTGGATTGGCCTGCATGACATCAACATAGAGGGAGACTGGGAGTGGTTTGACGGCACAACAGCTACAACTACGCATTGGATGAAAAACTAACCCAATAACTATGACTTTGAGGACTGCGGTATGTTCGGTGATATGGAGTTCAATTTGGATATCCATGCAAGAATAGATTTTGTAAACATTTCAGTCATTATATATATTCATTATGCAACATTTGCACAGGCTTAGTTTAGTTAATTAGTCAAATGTTATATTATTGCTGTAGGCTCGAAGTATTATTAAACATTGCAATGTGAATCATTATTTTGTTAGTAGCTTAAACACAATTCACTCTGTTGAATTACACTGGGCTAAAACCTCTCTTGCACGTCTTTCGCAAAACATGGCACAGAACACCATAAATATATAGACATATAAAGTATTCAGACCCCTTGAATTTTTCCACATTGTTATGTTACAGTCTTACTCTAAAATTGATTAAAGTATGTTTCCCTCATCAATCTACACATAATAACTAAGTGATGACAGGTTTAAAGAAACTTTTGCAAAAAACAGAAATATATTACTTACATAAGTATTCAGACCCTTTGCTATGAGTCTCGGAATTGAGCTCAGGTGAATCCTGTTTCAATTGATCATCCTTGAGACGTTTCGACATCTTGATTGTCCACCTGTGGTAAATTCAATTGATTGGACATGATTTAGAAAGGCACACACCTGTCTATGTAATGTCCCACAGTTGACAGTGCATGTCAGAGCAAAAACCAAGCCATGAGGTTGAAGGACTTGTCCGTAGAGCTCAGAGAAAAAATTGCACAGATCTGGGGAAGGGTGCCAAAACATTTCTGCAACATTGAAGGTCCCCAAGAACACAGTGGCCTCCATCATTCTTAAATGGAAGAAGTTAGGAACCACCTCTTCCTAGAGCTGGCCGCCCAGTCAAACTGAGCAATCAGGTGAGAAAGGCCTTGATCAGGGAGGTGACCAGAAACCCGATTGGAGCTCTGTCAGAGCTCCAGACTTCCTCTGTGGAGATAGGAGAACCTTCCAGAAGGACAACAATCTTTGCAGCACTCCACCAATCAGGCCTTTATGGTAGAGTGGCCACTCCTAAGTGGCCACTCCTAAGTAAAAGGCACGACAGCCCGCTTGGAGTTTGCCAAAAGGCGCCTAAAGACTCTTAAACCATGAGAAACAAGATTCTCTGGTCTGATGAAACCAAGATTGAACTCTTTGACCTGAATGCCAAGCGTCACGTCTGGAGTCAACCTGGCAGCATCCCTATGGTGAAGCATGGTGGTGGCAGCCTGTGGGGATGTTTTTCAGCGGCAGGGACTGGGAGATTAGTCAGGATTGAGGGAAAGATGAACAGAGCAAAACATAGAGAGATCCTTGATGAAAACCTGCCCCTAGGACCTCAGACTGTGGTGAATGTTCACCTTCCAACAGAAAAATGACTCTAAGCACACAGCCAAGACAGGAGTGGCTTCGAGACAAGTCTCTGAATGTCCTTGAGTGGTCCAGCCAGAGCCCAGACTTGAACCTGATCGAACATCTCTGGAGAGACCTGAAAATAGCTGTGCAGCAATGCTCCCCATCCATCCTGATAGAGCTTGAGAGGATCTGCAGAGAAGAATGGCAGAAACTCCCCAAATTCAGGTGAGCCAAGCTGTAGCGTCATACTCAAGACGATGCTGTAATCTCTGCCAAAGGTGCTTCAACAAGTACTGAGTAAAGGGTCTGAATACTTATATAAATGTGATATTTCCCTTTATAATTTTTTACAAATTAGCTACATTTTTCAAAAAAAAGGAAATATATATATATATATATATATATATATATATATATATATACAGTACCAGTCAAAAATTTGGACACATCTACTCATTCAAGGGTTTTTCTTTATTTTCACTATTTAGTAAATTTTGAATAACAGTGATATCAAAACTATGAAATAACACATATGGAATCATGTAGTAACCAAAAAAGTGTTACAAAAGAAAATCAAAATGTAATTTAGATTTTTCAAAGTAGCCACCCTTTGCCTTGATGATAGCTTTGCACATTCTTGGCATTCTCTCAACCAGCTTCATGAGGAATGCTTTTCCAATAGTCTTGAAGGAGTTCCCACACATGCTGAGCACTTGTTGGCTGCTTTTCCTGCAGTCCAACTCATCCCAAGCCATCTCATTTGGTTGAGGTCCGGTGATTGTGGACGCCAGGTCATCTGATGCAGCACTCTTCACTCTCCATCTTGGTCAAATAGCCCTTACACAGTGTGGAGGTGTGTTTTGGATCATTGTCCTGTTGAAAAACAAATGACAGTCCCACTAAGCGCAAACCAGATGGGATGGCGTATCACTGCAGAATGCTGTTGTAGCCATGCTGGTTAAGTGTGCCTTGAACTCTAAATAAATCACTGACAGTGTCACCAGCAATGCACACCCACACCTCCTCCTCCACGGTGGGAACCGCACATGCAGAGATCATCCTTTCACCTACTTGATTTGTTTAACACTTTTTTGATTATTACATGATTCCATATGTGTTATTTCACAGTTTTGATGTCGTCACTATCATTCTACATTGTAGAAAATAGTAAAAAATAAAGATAATGATAATGATAATAGTGATAATGCCCTCAAAGCCGGTGTTTGGAGGATATATTGGCACGGTTGTTGTTAGGCCCGAGATGAAGTTGAGGGCCAGCAAACCATGACAATACATCCTCCAAACACCGGCTTTGAGGGCATTATCACTTTTATACAACGGGTTACCAACATTTTGAAATAAAGATTGACATACATTTTCTTTTAAAATTAATTTATTCATACTATTTCATCCTTCTACAAGATAGTCCCGCCACAAATATAGGGTTGCTAGAGGCGCGACCCAGTCGTTCGTTCTAAATGTTCATTGCCATACTGGCTGGCAACGTTCTTATCCCTTGCTTGCTAGCCAGCCAACTACGGCTAACTTACAGTCACGTCAAAAAGTGCAACGAGAATAACATCAAAGTAGCTTCATTTGCATTTGTTTAATCTGTTTTCGATTGACATTTATTTGGAGACATCCATAACAATGAGCTAATGAGGTGCGATTTCGCCTGGCATTGAAAATGTGCTCCCTCGTCAGAACACTGTTGTTCATAGGAGCTAGCCAACAACACAGCTACAGTAACACAATCACTTCAAACTGAAGCTGGAAAGACTATACATTAGCTGTGTTTCGTTTGACCTTTTTTCAATTACATTTTTTGGTATATATCCATGTAGTAACTTGACAAGGAATGCCCACACGCAATTCAATATTACTTTCCTTGACTTTCAACCTAATATATAAAATGTGTACAGCCATGTACAAAAGCAGCAAAGCGTTACAGCCCACTCAACCTGTGGTAGAGTCACATTGAACAGGTACAACTCTGGGCAAAGACATTATCAAAGGGGAACGGTCAAGGCCAATGTCAATAACAACCAGAAACACATGAATAGTAATCATATTATACTGCAGGTAAGTACAATAACATATTCAATGTAATTATTTATATAGTGTCCACACTATAACAATCCATAAAAATAATGCCAGCTGATTCATGATTTCGACTGGCTGAGAAATGCTGCCTGCCTGTCTGTCTCGTCCCGACTCGTTCATTAGTAGCCTAGTGGTTAGAGCATTGGACTTGTAACCAAAAGGTTGCAAGATCAAATCCCCAAGCTGACAAGGGGAAAATCTGTCGTTCTGCCCCTGAACAAGGCAGTTAACCCACTGTTCCTAGGCCGTCATTGAAAATAAGAATTTGTTCTTAATGGACTTGCCTAGTTAAATAAAGGTAAAATACAAATTACTATGGGACAGCAGGAGGTAGAATTTGAATATTGAAACAATGTTGCAAATGTCGGAGAGACAGACAACAAAGTTTATACAAATCTCTGCTGTTGAAAATGAAATGTGAGTCTTAAAGAAATGTGACATAATGTCTAGATACTTTTTTATAGTGGAGATCAAGTTTATAAGTTGCCTGGCTGGGCTGATGAGACAGTGGATTGCGCAGTTAGATGGACCAGAGTAAATAGGTATTTTGACATCCGATTTAGCCGGTGGCAACTTGTGGAATAGACACCAGCTGGAATGCGGTTTTAACCAATCAGCATTAGACCCATGTATAACACTGGACACAAACCGGTCTCGCTGTCTTTGGAACTTGTCTATTGCACAACATGGAACAGACCACTAGAATATAAAATGTGTGATCCAGGAAGGATTATGCAGGAGGATTATGAGACCACATGCTGAGCTCCTTGGGCTGCCCAGAGTACACAGGAAAATGGTTGTCCCTCTCTTTCAGTGGAGAAAAAAACATGTACACAGTTGTATATGTACAGATATATAGAAACAACAAACACATGTATATTCTTTAAAATAGATAAGACGGTAGAGTTTCAGGCCTCAAGTCTGATGTCTGAGGTCACAGTGATCGTACAAGATATTGGCTCTGCCAAAACACCCCTGGGCAAAAAACCAATTACTCCAACAATGCCACATTTCCCAGAAAGACATTTGGAAAACAACGTGTGTCCCCAAACCGAAGGTGCACTCAGTCGAAACTACTCTTTGCTCATAACATTTTGCTTTTTCAGACCTTCCTTATCCCCTTTCAGAGACCTAAAACAAAAATAAAAGAAAATCAAGGCATAACATTGCAAAGATGTGTTGTGCATATTGTATGGTTCAATTTAAAAATGTGCATTCTGTTTTTAATTAACTCCACCGGTTGTGTACTCTGCATCCTGAGTATGCTGGGTTTGTTCCTTCCAGGTAGCAAGTACATTATCTCTGGTCTTCTCAGAACATCTCAGTCCTCAGGGTTTTTCATTTAGCAAGAATTACAATCAGATGCACTGGAGCAAATCAGATGTTCTATATGCAGGCAGGATGTTGGTGCCCAAGGCCCCCCATTAGCCACCTGCTGCCAGGCAGGAGTATGGACTGATTACTGCTCTGATTCTGTCTCCTTCTAATCATGAGAGAGATATAAAAAAATGACTTGTGTCCCAAGGGGGTTTCATCTCTCACAAACTGCCTGTGAATGCAAAATGTTCTGCATACACCTGTACCATTACAGTAAAACATCAGTGTGTCCCTAGGTCCCTAAGTGATCCAGTATCTCCTTATCACTCCAGGCCCCAACGACATGTTGAACGAGAGAATGGCATCAGGTTTGCGACTGTCTGTGAATTTAAATCTGGTACGCTGTAAACGCGTACGCACATTTCTGGATCATTCTCTTTGTACATTCAGTACAGTTCTGCATATCCTTATTCCTTTCTTTCTTTCTCTCTATTCTAGCCAATATCACAAGAAATCAAACAAGATCAGCCCAGATGATCAGCTATCCACCCAGGTTCCTATTCAAGGTTGTAAATGTCATAGCCCAGCCTGTCACTGCTGTAACCTGCTGAGTGACACCAGACTGAGCCCTGATTACCATACTATTAGTAACACCAACCTGTCTGAGTCTATTAACACTCTCTCCATCACATTACCTCTCTGTCATAATAGTGTGTGATATGAACAACCATTGCAAAAAGATGATGACACATGGCTTAATGCTTTATAAGCAAGTATACACGTCTGTAATGTGAAATAATAAGTCTGTTATGTCTCTGTAGGAATACAACTGAGTCAAAATGGCTGGTATTCAGTCAATCAGTATGATACATGATAAGGCATTGTAAGAGGTTCATTAATGCTCGTGCATTAAGACTTTAAAGGAGAAGTTCAGTATTTTACAACTTGATGTTAGATAGGCAGGGTACTTGCTTCAACATCAGGCTGTTACCATGGTTTCTCCATAGCTATAAGTCTGAAAGAAGTCACTGTAAAGAAGATGCAATAGTCTCAACAAGCCAGAATGTTGAATACAATTATATGAGGTTACTTTACCAATTGTATATGCTGTTGGTCCTTTTGACGGTAGGTGGAGATAGGGTATCCATAGGAAAGGGATGTTTACCTGACTTTTTGCGGCGCCGGGAGGTTCTGTCGCTTGTATTGTCAATCTCATCGCATTGCACAATGGTTAAACAATAGGTGAACGTAAACAAACGTAGTCAACCAAAGCATGTTTCCTCGCAATCAGCTGGAAGTGTTTGCCGTTTGGTCTGTGGTTCAGTTAGGGTCAGCCATATTGTGCAAGTGTTTGTCATATGCGAATTGCATCAGTATTGAAAGTCTCGTTAATAACACTAATCTATGGATATTTTGTCAAAATTTTCAGCGTACTGAAAGTCTCGTTAATAACACTACTCTGTGGATATTTTGTCAATTTTCGAGCAGCCGACGGACAAATCGCACCCGACCAGACAATTGGTAGAGCAAGTTTAAATGTAATTATGTTCAACATTCTGGCTTGTAAGGAACCGTTACACAATTTTGCACACAAATGTCTCAGGCTGTATACAGTAGGTCTAATTAAGAAGGGCTGTCACAACACCGTAGTCTTTCCCTACAATGCCAGGCATGAGGGTAATGGTTCAGTATCTAATAGAGGAAATAAGAATGTTAAAACCTCAACAAGAGGCCTTTCACTGCATGCCAGCCCAATTAAACACAGCCATAAAAAAAGGGAAGGTAATTAAAGTGAAGCAATACATTCTTCAACTCATCTAATTAATGAATAGGTCTCTATTGGATTATCACTGCTGTATCTGCATTGCTGTATCCTATGCTATACTTGACAGTGGTTTATGGTGGAGGACAACTGGCATGCATTCCACTGTTTCTATATGCATATTTGGCGGGACTAGCATATAGCTGACATTAGGGTAGTCATTGGGATCCATTTGGAGAAGCTTTTCATAAGTCACAATACATAAACCAAGAACACGATGGTCACTCAATGCTCTAGAGTTCCTCTGTGGAGATGGGAGAACATGTCAGAAGGACAACCATCTTTGCAGCACCACACCAATAAGGCCTTTATGGTAGAGTGGCCACACGAAAGCCACTCCTAAGTAAAAGGCACATGACAGCCCGCTAGGAGTTTGCCAAAAGGCACCTAAAGACTCTCAGACCATGAGAAACAAGATTATCTGGTCTGATGAAACCAAGATTGAACTCTTTGGCCTTAATGCCAAACGTCACGTCTGGAGGAACCCTGACACCATCTCTATGGTGAAGCATGGTGGTGGCAGTATCAAGCTGTGGGGATGTTTTTCAGCGGCAGGGGCTGATAGACTAGTCAGGATTGTGGGAGTGATGAATGGAGAAAAGTACAGGGAGATTCTTGATGAAAACCTGCCCCAGAGCGCTCAGGACCTCAGACTGGGGCAAAGGCTAACCTTCCAACAGGACAACGACCCTAAGCACACAGCCAAGACAACACAGGAGTGGCTTCGGGACAATTCTCTGAAGGTCCGTGAGTGGCCCAGCCAGAGCCCGGACTTGAACCTCATCGAACATCTCTGGAGAGACCTGAAAATAGCTGTGCAGCAATGCATCCTGACATGGATGGATGGGGATCTGCAGAGAAGAATGGCAGAAACTCCCCAAATAGAGGTGTGCCAAGCTTGTGGCATCATAACCAATTAGACTCAATGCTGTAATCACTGCCAAAGGTGCTTCAACAAAGTAATGAGTAAAGGGTCTGAATACTTATGTAAATGTGATATTTAAGTTTTTTTTTAAATACATTTGCTAAAATAAAAAATTTGCTGTTTTTGCTTTGTTAATTATGGGATAGTGTGTGTAGATTGATGAGTGAAACAACTCTTTAATCCATTTTAGAAGACTAACGTAACAAAATGTGGAAAAGGTCAAGGTGTCTGAATACTTTCAGAATGTACTGTTTACAGTGAAAAACTGCAACTAATTCCATGAGATAGAGAGCAATCATTTGAGCTCCACCGTTGATGTGCTCGCCTGTCCCAACCAAGTTATGACATGAGAGCTATTCCCCAAGTTTCACAGCAGCAAACATATATCTGCTGTTTACTTATTTCACTCAGATCGACATCATTGCTTTTCAAAGTGCAACAACGTGTCTGCATTAGTATCACCAACGAACATAGACGCAGCCTCTTTCATAGTGAAATGTTGTGTCTGTTTTGGCAGCGTCAATTTGAGTAATGTCAAATGAAAAGTCAAATGACAGGTCACCCTGTTTTCCGGGTTGATGACAACAACCACGCGAATATGTCATCAGGTTGTAAGTTAATTTTGAGATATGGACACAGATATTATTGTTAGAAATACAAGGCTGTTTCGCAGCCCCCATAGTAATTTAAAGGCCATCGACGGCCACTATAAGTTCTAAAGGGTTTTAAGACAGATTTCGTATTTGGTTGATGACGGACACTTGCCAAATGAAGATAGCTAGCTGCTTATAACATTAGCTTGGGGCAACAGAGCTAGGTAGTTGGCTAGCTTGTTTATTTCATTAGCCAGCTAGGTAGAGTTATTTTCATGAACTGAAGATATATTTCAATAAGAGAACAACAAGTGGCTGCCTAGCTAATACTTAGTCACATGGATTCCTAAATGATTGTTAAGAATCTAAAAATATTATTGCAGTTTCTGGTCATTGTTTTCAGGCTGGTTGCATTGGTTCCAGCTAGGTACCAAGCTAAAGCTAGCTTGCTACCCCAGAAGTTGCTAATATTTTTTTATTTAACTAGGCAAGTCAGTTTTAAGAAGAAATTCTTATTTACAATGACAGCCTACCACAAACACACCAGGACGACGCTGGGCCAATGTCTCGTCGTTGTCTTTGATCAGGCCTACCACTTGTGTCGTCTGCAAACTTAATGATGGTGTTGTAGTCGTGCCTGGCCATGCAGTCGTGGGTGAACAGGGAGTACAGGAGGGGACTGAGCATGCACCCCTGTGGAGCTCCAGTGTTGAGGATCAGAGTGGCAGATGTGTTGCTACCTACCCTCACCACCTGGGGGTGGCCTGTCAGGAAGTCCAGGATCCAGTTGCAGAGGGAGGTATTTAGTCCCAGGATCCTTAGCTTATTGATGAGCTTTGAGGGTCCTATGGTGTTGAATGCTGAGCTGTAGTCAATGAATAGAATTCTCACATAAGTGTTACTTTGTCCATGTGGGAAAGGGCAGTGTGGAATGCAATAGAGATTGCATAATCTGTGGATCTGTTTCGGCGGTATGCAAATTGGAGTGAGTCTAGGGTTTCTGGAATAATGGTGTTGATGTGAGCCATTACCAACCTTTCAAAGCACTTCATGGCTACGGAGGTGAGTGCTACGGGTCTGTAGTCATTTAGGCAGGTTGCCTTTGTGTTCTTTGGCACAGGGACTAGGATGGTCTGCTTGAAACATGTTGTTATTACAGACTCAATCAGGGACATGTTGAAAATGTCAGTGAAGACACCTGCCAGTTGGTCAGCACATGCCCGGAGCACACGTCCTGGTTATCCGTCTGGCCCCGGAGCCTTGTGTATGTTGACCTGTTTAAAGGTCATACTCACGTCGGCTACGGAGAGCGTGATCACACAGTCGTCCGGAACAGCTGATGCTCTCATGCATGCCTCAGTGTTGCCTGCCTAGAAGCGAACATAGAAGTGATTTAGCTCGTCTGGTAGGCTTGTGTCACTGGGCAGCTCGCGGCTGTGCTTCCCTTTGTAGTCTGTAATAGTTTGCAAGCCTTGCCCCATCTGACGAGCATCGCAGCCGGTGTAGTATGATTCAATCTTAGCCCTGTATTGACGCTTTGCCTGTTTGATAGTTCGTCGCAGGGCATAGAGGGGTTTCTTGTAAGCTTCCAGGTTAGAGTCCCACACCTTTAAAGCGGCAGCTCTACCCTTTATCTCAGTGCGAATGTTGCCTGTAATCCATGGCTTCTGGTTGGGATATGCACGTACAGTCACTGTGGGGACGACGTCCTCCATGCACTTATTGATAAAGCCAGTGACTGATGTGGTGGATTCCTCAATGTCATCGGAAGAATCCCGGAACATGTTCCATTCTGTGATAGCAAAACAGTCCTGTAGTTTAGCATCTGCTTCATCTGACAACTTTTTTAGAGACCGAGTCACTGGTGCTTCCTGCATTAATTTTGGCTTGTAAGCAAGAATCAGGAGCATAGAGTTGTGGTCAGATTAACCAAATGGAGGGCGAGGAAGAGCTTTGTTCGCGTCTCTATGTGTGGAGTACAGGTGATCTAGAATTTTTTCCCTCTGGTAGCACATTTAACATGTTGATAGAAATTTGGTAGAACTGATTTAAGTTTTCCTGCATTAAAGTCTCCGGCCACTAGGAGCGCCACCTCTAGGTGAGTGGTTTCCTGTTTGCTTATTTCCTTATACAGCTGACTGAGTGCGAACTTAGTGCCAGCATCTGTCTGTGGTGGTAAATAAGCAGCCACGAAAAGTATAGCTGAAAACTCTAGTCGAGTAGTGTGGCCTGCAATTTATCACAATATACTCTACTTCAGGCGAGCAAAATCTAGAGACTTCCTTAGATTTCGTGCAAGGGATGTTGTTAACAAATATACACAGACCGCCCCCCTACCCCCCCCCCCCCCCCCCCCTCGTCTTACCGGAGAGCGCGGTTCTATCTTGCCAGTGCAGCGTATATCCCGCTAGCTGAATATCAATGTCGTCATTCATCCACGATTCCCGTGAAACATAGGATATTACAGTGTTTGATGTCCCGTTGGTAGGATATTCGTGATCGTACCTCGTCTAATTTATTGTCCAATGATTGCACGTTGGCGAGTAGTATTAACGGTAACGGCAGCTTTCCCAGTCACCTTCTCCAGGTCCTGACCAGGCATCCGGCTCTTTGTCCTCTAGACCTGCGTCGCTTCCTCTTGCGAATAACGGGGATGTCGGCCCTGTAGGGTGTTTGGAGAATGTCTTGTGAGTCGTCCTTGTTGTAGAAAAAGTACAGTGCCTTGCGAAAGTATTCGGCCCCCTTGAACTTTGCGACCTTTTGCCACATTTCAGGCTTCAAACATAAAGATATAAAACTGTATTTCTTTGTGAAGAATCAACAACAAGTGGGACACAATCATGAAGTGGAACGACATTTATTGGATATTTCAAACTTTTAACAAATCAAAAACTGAAAAATTGGGCGTGCAAAATTATTCAGCCCCCTTAAGTTAATACTTTGTAGCGCCACCTTTTGCTGCGATTACAGCTGTAAGTCACTTGGGGTATGTCTCTATCAGTTTTGCACATCGAGAGACTGAAATTTTTTCCAACACCTGGATATGTTTATTTTTGAACCATTCCATTGTAGATTTTGCTTTATGTTTTGGATCATTGTCTTGTTGGAAGACAAATCTCCGTCCCAGTCTCAGGTCTTTTGCAGACTCCATCAGGTTTTCTTCCAGAATGGTCCTGTATTTGGCTCCATCCATCTTCCCTTCAATTTTAACCATCTTCCCTGTCCCTGCTGAAGAAAAGCAGGCCCAAACCATGATGCTGCCACCACCATGTTTGACAGTGGGGATGGTGTGTTCAGGGTGATGAGCTGTGTTGCTTTTTCGCCAAAAATAACGTTTTGCATTGTTGCCAAAAAGTTAAATTTTGGTTTCATCTGACCAGAGCACCTTCTTCCACATGTTTGGTGTGTCTCCCAGGTGGCTTGTGGCAAACTTTAAACAACACTTTTTATGGATATCTTTAAGAAATGGCTTTCTTCTTGCCACTCTTCCATAAAGGCCAGATTTGTGCAATATACGACTGATTGTTGTCCTATAATATATCCTATAATATATGACTGATTGCCAGTCCAGCTTCCCTGCCCCATCCACCGCTGCCCCTTGGACACTGATCACTTGGCTACATAGCTGATGCATGCTGGACTGTCCATTAATCACGGTAATCCATTCTGCTTGTTTATGTTTTATCTGTATCCAACTATAACATCTTCCGTCAAGATAGAACTGCCAAAGGGGGAGGAGTTGCAGTCTACTGCAGAGATAGCCTGCAAAGTAATGTCATACTTTCCAGGTCCATACCCAAACAGTTCGAACTACTAATTTTGAAAATGACTCTCTCCAGAAATAAGTCTCTCACTGTTGCCGCCTGCTACCGACTCCCCTCAGCTCCCAGCTGTGCCCTGGACACCATTTGTGAATTGATCGCCCCCCATCTAGCTTCAGAGTTTGTTCTGTTAGGTGACCTAAACTGGGATATGCTTAACACCCCGGCAGTCCTACAATCTAAGCTAGATGCCCTCAATCTCACTCAAATCATCAAGGAACCCACCAGGTACAACCCTAACTCTGTAAACAAGGGCACCCTCATAGACGTCATCCTGACCAACTGGCCCTCCAAATACACCTCCGCTGTCTTCAACCAGGATCTCAGCGATCACTGCCTCATTGCCTGTATCCGCTACGGAGCCGCAGTCAAACGACCACCCCTCATCACTGTCAAACGCTCCCTAAAACACTTCTGTGAGCAGGCCTTTCTAATCGACCTGGCCCGGGTATCCTGGAAGGACATTGACCTTATCCCGTCAGTTGAGGATGCCTGGTCTTTCTTTAAAAGTAACTTCCTCACCATTTTAGATAAGCATGCTCCGTTCAAAAAATGCAGAACTAAGAACAGATATAGCCCCTGGTTCACTCCAGACCTGACTGCCCTCGACCAGCACAAAAACATCCTGTGGCGGACTGCACTAACATCGAATAGTCCCCGCGATATGCAACTGTTCAGGGAAGTCAGGAACCAATACACACAGTCAGTCAGGAAAGCTAAAGCCAACTTCTTCAGGCAGAAGTTTGCATCCTGTAGCTCCATCTCCAAAAAGTTCTGGGACACTGTGAAGTCCATGGAGAACAAGAGCACCTCCTCCCAGCTGCCCACTGCACTGAGGCTAGGTAACACGGTCACCACCGATAAATCCATGATTATCGAAAACTTCAACAAGCATTTCTCAACGGCTGGCCATGCCTTCCGCCTGGCTACTCCAACCTCGGCCAACAGCCCCCCCCCCCCCCCCCCTGCAGCTACTCGCCCAAGCCTCTCCAGGTTCTCCTTTACCCAAATCCAGATAGCAGATGTTCTGAAAGAGCTGCAAAACCTGGACCCGTACAAATCAGCTGGGCTTGACAATCTGGACCCTCTATTCCTGAAACTATCCGCCGCCATTGTCGCAACCCCTATTACCAGCCTGTTCAACCTCTCTTTCATATCGTCTGAGATCCCCAAGGATTGGAAAGCTGCCGCAGTCATCCCCCTCTTCAAAGGGGGCGACACCCTGGACCCAAACTGCTACAGACCTATATCCATCCTGCCCTGCCTTTCTAAGGTCTTCGAAAGCCAAGTCAACAAACAGGTCACTGACCATCTCGAATCCCACCGTACCTTCTCCGCTGTGCAATCTGGTTTCCGAGCCGGTCACGGGTGTACCTCAGCCACGCTCAAGGTACTAAACGATATCATAACCGCCATCGATAAAAGACAGTACTGTGCAGCCGTCTTCATAGACCTTGCCAAGGCTTTCGACTCTGTCAATCACCGTATTCTTATCGGCAGACTCAGTAGCCTCGGTTTCTCGGATGACTGCCTTGCCTGGTTCACCAATTACTTTGCAGACAGAGTTCAGTGTGTCAAATCGGAGGGCATGCTGTCCGGTCCTCTGGCAGTCTCTATGGGGGTGCCACAGGGTTCAATTCTCGGGCCGACTCTTTTCTCTGTATATATCAATGATGTTTCTCATGCTGCGGGCGATTCCCTGATCCACCTCTACGCAGACGACACCATTCTATATACTTCCGACCCGTCCTTGGACACTGTGCTATCTAACCTCCAAACGAGCTTCAATGCCATACAGCACTCCTTCCGTGGCCTCCAACTGCTCTTAAACGCTAGTAAAACCAAATGCATGCTTTTCAACCGTTCGCTGCCTGCACCCGCACGCCTGACCAGCATCACCACCCTGGATGGTTCCGACCTTGAATATGTGGACATCTATAAGTACCTAGGTGTCTGGCTAGACTCTAAACTCTCCTTCCAGACCCATATCAAACATCTCCAATCGAAAATCAAATCAAGAGTCGGCTTTCTATTCCGCAACAAAGCCTCCTTCACTCACGCCGCCAAACTTACCCTAGTAAAACTGACTATCCTACCGATCCTCGACTTCGGCGATGTCATCTACAAAATTGCTTCCAACACTCTACTCAGCAAACTGGATGCAGTTTATCACAGTGCCATCCGTTTTGTCACTAAAGCACCTTATACCACCCACCACTGTGACTTGTATGCTCTAGTCGGCTGGCCCTCGCTACATATTCGTCGCCAGACCCACTGGCTCCAGGTCATCTACAAGTCCATGCTAGGTAAAGCTCCGCCTTATCTCAGTTCACTGGTTACGATGGCAACACCCATCCGTAGCACGCGCTCCAGCAGATGTATCTCACTGATCATCCCTAAAGCCAACACCTCATTTGGCCGCCTTTCGTTCCAGTTCTCTGCTGCCTGTGACTGGAACGAATTGCAAAAATTGCTGAAGTTGGAGACTTTTATCTCCCTCACCAACTTCAAACATCTGCTATCTGAGCAGCTAACCAATCGCTGCAGCTGTACATAGTCTATTGGTAAATAGCCCACCCATTTTCACCTACCTCATCCCCATACTGTTTTTATTTATTTATTTTTCTGCTCTTTTGCACACCAATATCTCTACCTGTACATAACCATCTGATAATTTATCACTCCAGTGTTAATCTGCATAACTGTAATTATTCGCCTACCTTCTCATGCCTTTTGCACACAATGTATATAGACTCCCCCTTTTTTCTACTGTGTTATTGACTTGTTAATTGTTTACTCCATGTGTAACTCTGTGTTGTCTGTTCACACTGCTATGCCTTATCTTGGCCAGGTCGCAGTTGCAAATGAGAACTTGTTCTCAACTAGCCTACCTGGTTAAATAAAGGTGAAATAAAAAAAATAAATAAAAAATGGACAGTCTCCCACCTCAGCTGTAGATCTCTGTAGTTCATCCAGAGTGATCATGGGCCTCTTGGCTGCATCTCTGATCAGTCTTCTCCTTGTATGAGCTGAAAGTTTAGAGGGACGGCCAGGTCTTGGTAGATTTGCAGTGGTCTGATACTCCTTCCATTTCAATATTATCGCTTGCACAGTGCTCCTTGGGATGTTTAAAGCTTGGGAAATCTTTTTGTATCCAAATCCGGCTTTAAACTTCTTCACAACAGTATCTCAGACCTGCCTGGTGTGTTCCTTGTTCTTCATGATGCTCTCTGCGCTTTTAACGGACCTCTGAGACTATCACAGTGCAGATGCATTTATACGGAGACTTGATTACACACAGGTGGATTGTATTTATCCTCATTAGTCATTTAGGTCAACATTGGATCATTCAGAGATCCTCACTGAACTTCTGGAGAGAGTTTGCTGCACTGAAAGTAAAGGGGCTGAATAATTTTGCACGCCCAATTTTTCAGTTTTTGATTTGTTAAAAAAGTTTGAAATATCCAATAAATGTCGTTCCACTTCATGATTGTGTCCCACTTGTTGTTGATTCTTCACAAATGTTTGAAGCTTTATGTTTGAAGCCTGAAATGTGGCAAAAGGTCGCAAAGTTCAAGGGGGCCGAATACTTTCGCAAGGCACTGTATTTGTCTAATCCGAGGTGAGTGATCGCTGTCCTGATATCCAGAAGCTATTTTTTTGCCGTAAGATACGGTTGCAGAAACATTATGTACAAAATAAGTTACAAATAAAAACTCACAAGTGTGCTCAAAGACACTCAAATCTGTTTTGTCTGGCAGTTTGAACAGCCAAAACGCACATGGAATATGATAAATTCAAGCCACATTTCAAACCACTTTCAGACCACTGATTTCACAGTTTGAAATCAGATACAAATGCAACTTGTCTGAACGGTCAACTCAGATTTGTTTTCCCTGAAGTGCTTTTAGACTGTTATTTGGCATACGTCTCTTGCGAGCTACTCTGTTGACAGTTTGACAAGAACATGTGGTAGCTAAACTAGCTTGTTAATTGTTTACAAACAAAATGACTGAATGTGCTAGAAAGATAAACAGCTACTGTACCTAGCTAGATAGTTGACTGTTGTGGTTAGCCAAAAAAATACTTGTTTTGAAAGTTGGATTATTTTATCTTTTGAGTCTTTACAAGTGTTTTTACACTATGATTTTGAACACTCAAAGCAACTGGGAAACATCCATGGCAGGTATTGTCATCACCTTAGCTTGCTACATAACTTCTGAGTGATAGGAAGCACGAGCACCACCAATCGGCATACACCATTACACATACACTCGTCTATGACAACTAGCATATACAGGTCAGCAAAAAACTGCTGTCTGAACACACACAAATTCGATTTGGTCACTTGTAACTTGCTGTTTGGACAGTCAGTGATTTGAGTATTATGGTTGCAGTTTGCACAAGGCTTTATGCAGATTTCAGTGTGTTAAGTCAAGGTTAGAACATTGCCTCCCACTGACAGGAGGACACATCCTATCAAGTTTGAAGGTAAGACCCAGGTGCCGACAGTGTCGAATTAACAAAAGTTTATTAATTCGAACACGGGAAGGGAAAGGTACAGGACGGCATGCAGGCAGAGGTTGGTAATCCAGAGTAGTGGGGCAAAGGTACAGGATGGCAGGCAGGCTGAGGTCAGGCAGAAAGGACAAAACAGGAACATAGACAAGGCAGGAGCAAGGGGAAAACCGCTGGTAGGTTTGAAGAACAAAACGAAATCGCACAGACAGACAGAAACAGGTATAAGTACCCAGGGGATAATGGGGAAGATGGGTGATACCTGGAGGTGGGTGGAGACAAGCACAAGTGAAACATATCAGGGTGTGACAGTACCCCCCTAGGGGCGCCACCTGGCACGCTACCTGGGCGCATACCTGGTTGAGCGGGGTGCCAGCGCTGGAACTCAAAGATGAGGCCTGGGTCCAGGATGTCCCTAGAGGAGACCCAGCACCTCTCCGGGCCATAACCCTCCCAGTCAGCCAGGTACTGGACGTCTCACCATGTACGGCGGTCGGCCGTCGATGAGACTGGGGAGAGGGGTGGGCCTGGAAACAGAAGACAAGGGGCATTCAGACATGTTTTAACTCTAGACACAGAAAAGGTAGGAAAAATTCGGAGGGTACAGGGCAACAAAGGACGAAGAGCAGAGGGGGAAATTGTCTTGGAGCGGGGGGGAAAGGTCTCGGCTTCCGGGGGATGTAGCCGTGGCACCATAGCAGCGTGCCAGCACCTCAGGCTTGACCTTCTTGGATACCCGGTGGTGCTGCGGAAGCTAAGTGGCCCAGGCCTTCCTGAACCCCTTCCGGAGGTCCTGGTACTCTGCAGAGCTGGCAGAGAGGTCCGGGGCAATTTGCAAGACTCCTGGAAGATGTCCCGGGGAAGGCAGAGCTGACTTCAGGCAATGAGTGTGACAGGACAGGCTCCAGCTCACGATGGCACCAGTAGCCCAGTCAATGGAGGGATTGTGTCGCTGGAGCCAAGAGAATCCCAATACCACGGGAACCTGTGGAGAATCAACCAGCAGGAATTGGATCGTCTTGCTGTGGTTCTCCGACACTCATAGATTGACGGGGGTGGTCTGGTGGGTGACCCGGCCTATAGAGCACCCGTCCAGCGCTCTAACACCCATGGGAATGGAGAGGGGTTGAGTGGGGATTCCCAGTTTGGACACCAGGGCAATGTCCATGAGACTCACATTGGTCCCCGAGTCGATGAGTACCTGGATAGCCTCGGACTGGTCGCCCCACTGCAGGATGGCACAGAGAGGGGGGCGAGCCAGAGGAGACAAATTTTTCTTTAAGGCCCACCAGAGTACTCACTCCAACGAATGAGCTAGGTCTTTTGAAGGGACAGGTAGACACATAATGACCGGCAGTATCGTAATACAGACAAATCTGGGCCTCAAGTCTGCGTATGCATTCGGCTGGAGACAGTCGAACTCGCACAGACAGACAGAAAACACAGGTATAAGTACCCAGGGGATAATGGGGAGGATGGGCAACACCTGGAGGGGGGTGGAGACAAGCACAAGTGAAACAGATCAGGGCGTGACACATCCTGTGTCTATTCAAGCCTTCCACACAGCACAAACAGGAAGCTGTTTATTTATTCATAGTTCATATGAATAGGGACAGCTGTGAAAATATTGACACATGATCACTGACACTGTATCATCAACGTTTATGAGAATCATAGTTTGCAATCACCAAAACGTAATAAAAACATGGTGCTGCGGATGAGTTCATTTTCAGTTCATTTTGAATGTATGAGATACCCTAAGGGTTATAGCTGGAAGTAAAATTCTCAAGCTGTGTTCCATAAAGTGCATTAGTGTTTGTCGTGGAAATGCAGTACTGAGAGAGACTTTGTAAGTTCTTCAAACAATCCTCTTTATTTAATATCGATGAATTATTGCAATAATAAGGCTGTCAACTCAACAGTCTCGACTGTTGAGCCGAGAGTCTACCCTTTTACAGACCATAATGTTTCTTACATAGCTGATACCAATTATGCTTAGTCACCGCTCCCATATAGATTGAGGGGCACCATAAGCCACTTTGGGTTTATCCTGTGGTCATCTGCCTCTGGCGCTGTTTGCCAGATGCAAGGATGAATAGACACAGGAAGGATTATGTTCCCCCAGGCTCTCGTTATCTTGTTTACACCCACCTCATCTTTTCTATGGAATACAAGCTGTAGGTTTTTCACCTAGCCATCACTTAATCAGTTGCCAGCCCCAGCTTCAAAAGACTCCTCTCAGTTCATTCAGAATGAAGGAAAGAAATGTCTTACTACAGTAGTAGTTAAGTAAGCTTGATGAGATCTCTTGGGAGTCATTATCAAATAACTATCTCAAATATTTAGGGAACATAATAGGTCAAATCAGTATGCGTTACCTTCTCCACACAGAGTCATGTAAATATTTGATTGAACTTCTTTTTGAAAATCAAATGTTTGGTCTTTGAGTGTTTGATGGCCATGAGATGAAAATCTAAAATAACAAACTTGATATCAAATCATTTGGTCTTTGCACATCAAATGGAATTGGTGCCCAGCACACCGAGTTGATTTCACGCAGTGTTGTAAAGTAATTATGTAAAAGTACTTTCAAGTACTTTAAAGTTTACTATTTATATTATTGACTTTTACTTTTAATAATGTACTTTTTCCTCCATACATTTTCCCTGACACCCAAAAGTACTCATTACTTTTTCAATGCTTAGCAGGACAGCAAAATGGTCCAATTCACACACTTATCAAGAAAACATCCCTAGTCATCCCAACTGGCTCTGATCTGGGGGACTCACTAAACACAAATGCTTCATTTGTAAATGATGTCTGAGTGTTGGAGTGTGCCCCTGGCTATCCGTAAATAATAAAAAATAAAAAATAAAATGGTGTTGTCTAGTTTGCTTAATATAAGGAATTTTAAATTATTTATACTTTCAATGCTTAATTATATTTTAGCAATTACATTTACTTTTGATACTTAACTATATTTAAACTGAATACTTTTGGACTTATAATCAAGTAATGTTTTACTTGGTGACTTACAATTATACTTGAGTCATTTTCTATTTACTTCTTCAGGATGGGTGGGGCCCCTGCGAGACGGTTGAGCTAACGTAGGCTAATGCAATTAGCATGAGGTTGTAAGTAACAAGAACATTTCCCAGGACATAGACATATCTGATATTGCCAGAAAGCTTACATTTGTGTTAATCTAACTGCACTATCCAATTTAGCTATTACACTGAGAGTGCACTTTTTTTAACGTGAAAAGTTATTTATTAACAAATTAGGCACATTTGAGCAGTATTGAGACAACATTTTGAACAGAAATGCAATGGTTCATTGGATCAATCTAAAACTTTGCACATCTAGTGGCCAAAATCTAAATTGCACCTGGGATGGAATAATACATTATGGCCTTTCTCTTGCATTTCAAAGATGATGGTACGAAAAAATACAAAAGAACGGTTGGTTTTTACTTCATATTATCTTTTACCAGATCTAATGTGTTATATTCTCCTACATTCCTTTCACATTTCCACAAACTTCAAAGTGTTTCCTTTCAAATGGGGTGCGTCACTTGAGGGGATTGAGTCACTGATGTGATCTTCCTGTCCGGGTTGGCGCCTCCCCCCTTGGGTTGTGCCGTGGGGGAGATCTTCATGGGCTATACTCGGCCTTGTCTCAGGATGGTAAGTTGGTGGTTGGAGATATCTCTTTAGTGGTGTGTGGGCTGTGCTTTGGCAAAGTGGGTGGGGTTATATCCTGTCTATTTGGCCCTGTCTGGGGTTTGGAATGGGCCACAGTGTCTCCCGACCCCTCCTGTCTCAGCCTCCAGTATTTATGCTGTAATAGTTTATGTGTCGGGGGGCTAGGGTCAGTCTGTTACATCTGGAGTATTTCTCCTGTCTTATCCGGTATCCTGTGTGAATTTAAATATGCTCTCTCTAATTCTCTCCCTTTCTTTCCTTCTTTCTTTCTTTCTTGCTTTCTTTCTTTCTTTCTTTCTCTCTCGGAGGACCTGTGCAATAGGACCATGCCTCAGGACTACCTGGCCTGATGACTCCTTGCTGTCCCCAGTCCACCTGGTCGTGCTGCTGCTCCAGTTTTAACTGTTCTGCCTGCGGCTATGGAACCCTGACCTGTTCACCAGAATTGCTACCTGTAACAGACCTGCTGTTTTCAACTCTCTAGAGACAGCAGGAGCGGTAGAGATACTCTGAATGATCGGCTATGAAAAGCCAACTGACATTTACTCCTGAGGTGCTGACCTGTTACAACCACTGTGATTATTATTATTTGACCCTGCTGGTAATTTCTGAACATTTGAACGTCTTGGCCACGTTCTGTTATAATCTCCACCCGGCACAGCCAGAAGAGGACTGGCCACCCCTCATAGCCTGGTTCCTCTCTAGGTTTCTTCCTAGGTTCTGGCCTTTCTAGGGAGTTTTTCCTAGCCACTGTGCTTCTCCACCTGCATTGCTTGCTGTTTGGGGTTTCAGGCTGGGTTTCTGTACATCAGCTGATGTACGAAGGGCTTTCTAAATAAATTTGGTACCAAGAATATGTACCAAATGGTACCAAGAATATGCATATCCTTTCTTCAGGGCCTGAGCTAGAGGCAGTTAGATTTGAACATGCCATTTTAGGCGAAAATGGGAAAAAAGGGTACAATCTTTAAGAGTTAAGCATCTTTACTTTTACTCAAGTATGACAATTTAATAATTTTTCCACCACTAATTTCAGGACCCTGACTGTTGATGCTTGTTTGTGGAGGGTGCCTGTAATAACAGTACTGTTTTTCATAGCAGTCCCTCATGCTATCCTCTACACCACAAGGAGTCAAAGTCATAATGTCCTTTAGAGGACATGAAATTACATGTTTATCTGTAATGGACATGAGGGGAATCATGACTTCACTTCTGACGTCAATTTGATGTCCACCAGAGAAACTAGTGTATCTGATGTCTGAGATTAAGTGGTTCTCTGATGTCTGAGATTAAGTGGTTCATCAGTAATATGCTCAAACTCTTAATTGTCATAATAGATCAAATCAATTCCCTTAGCTCTTGATTGGCAATCAAGAATGAAAACACATATGGAGTACCGGTAGATGCGTTCTGCATTTAGGGAGGACAGGTGTTAGTACATGCTCCAACTCCTGATAAAATGTCCTTAGCTACTGAAAGTCCATTGGCATATTACAGGTATTTCAGATTGGATAAACCCTCTGGAGACTGCACAGATAGAGGACATAAAGCTCAATTTTCTGAACACACACGTCACTGAGTCACTTCCAAACACGTCTGTTTTTCATTTTCAGTTCCTGCGTGTGTCTCAGAGGTGTTCTTTTACTTTCATATGAAGTCCGGGCTATTCTGCCATATTCCAAATACAGTAGGAGCAGCAAGGGTTCTCCTCCCTCGGCATACTGTTCTCTTGAAGATACCATTCGTCTGATAGGTTCTGGAAAGATCAGTCTTTCCCCACAAGGCAACATGGTTCAAAGAGGAGAGCGCGTTTGAAACTAGACACGAAGCAGTACTGTCAATGGATAGTCTGCATTATTTGATTTAGGCTAAGTGAAGACGGGGACACGCAGTATTCTTTTGAGCTTTTCAAGGAACGGAAGAAACCAAATTAATTAACACAACGCATTTTGATTTTAAAAAAATAAGTGTTTACATTCAAATGCTGCTCTTGTAAAATAGTGACATGCGTACGCTTAGTTTCCTGAAACAAGTCACCTATGATTGCTTTGCGTCATCCATTAAAAGTTGTGCCTGTTCCACATTGAGTACATTTTGAATATAACTCTGTTTATTGTGAACTTGACAGGGTTGAGCGGCTTCTGTCTTGGGTTTATTGTTTTTGGTAATATTTACAGTACTTGGTAGTTACGTAGTGTAGGTTCACATTATTCCATAGTTATTACAACTGTGATACCTTTGCAGTATAAACCTTTTCTGCAGTCTTAGAACATTTCAACATAGAATTTGCCATTCTAGTCATTTTCACAGCTTGTGCTAGCTTGGAAACCATCAAGCTAGCACAAGCAATACATGAGAACAATATCTTACTTTGAAGTGTATTGTACACATAACAAACGTATTATGGCTGCAGGGGCAGTATTGAGTAGCTTGGATGAAAGGTGCCCAGAGGTGCCCAGAGTAAACGGCCTGCTCCTCAGTCTCAGTTGCTAATATATGCATATTATTATTAGTATTGGATGGAAAACACTCTGAAGTTTCTAAAACTGTTTGAATGATGTCTGTGAGTATAACAGAACTCATATGGCAGGCAAAAACCTGAGAAGAAATCCAAACAGGAAGTAAGAAATCTGAGGTTGGTCGATTTTCAACCCAGGCCCTATTGAATACAGTAGATGGTATCGAGTACAGTATATACATATGAGATGAGTATGTAAACAAAGTGGCATAGTTAAAGTGGCTAGTGATACATGTATTACATAAGGATGCAGTAGATGATATAGAGTACAGTATATACGTATACATATGAGATGAATAATGTAGGGTATGTAAACATTATATTAGGTAGCATTGTTTAAAGTGGCTAGTGATATATTTTACATCATTTCCCATCAATTCCCATTATTAAAGTGGCTGGAGTTGAGTCAGTGTGTTGGCAGCAGCCACTCAATGTTAGTGGTGGCTGTTTAACAGTCTGATGGCCTTGAGATAGAAGCTGTTTTTCAGTCTCTCGGTCCCAGCTTTGATGCACCTGTACTGACCTCGCCTTCTGGATGATAGCGGGGTGAACAGGCAGTGGCTCGGGTGGTTGTTGTCCTTGATGATCTTTATGGCCTTCCTGTAACATCGGGTGGTGTAGGTGTCCTGGAGGGCAGGTAGTTTGCCCCCGGTGATGCGTTGTGCAGACCTCACTACCCTCTGGAGAGCCTTACGGTTGTGGGCGGAGCAGTTGCCGTACCAGGCGATGATACAGCCCGCCAGGATGCTCTCGATTGTGCATCTGTAGAAGTTTGTGAGTGCTTTTGGTGACAAGCCGAATTTCTTCAGCCTCCTGAGGTTGAAAAGGCGCTGCTGCGCCTTCTTCACGATGCTGTCTGTGTGAGTGGACCAATTCAGTTTGTCTGTGATGTGTATGCCAAGGAACTTAAAACTTACTACCCTCTCCACTACTGTTCCATCGATGTGGATAGGGGGGTGTTCCCTCTGCTGTTTCCTGAAGTCCACAATCATCTCCTTAGTTTTGTTGACGTTGAGTGTGAGGTTATTTTCCTGACACCACACTCCGAGGGCCCTCACCTCCTCCCTGTAGGCCGTCTCGTCGTTGTTGGTAATCAAGCCTACCACTGTTGTGTCGTCCGCAAACTTGATGATTGA
The DNA here is from genome assembly GCF_045791955.1 of Oncorhynchus clarkii lewisi. Lineage (NCBI taxonomy): Eukaryota > Metazoa > Chordata > Actinopteri > Salmoniformes > Salmonidae > Oncorhynchus > Oncorhynchus clarkii. The sequence goes on from NC_092149.1 coordinate 36,373,821, forward strand.
GTTGGAGGCGTGCGTGGCCACGCAGTCGTGGGTGAACAGGGAGTACAGGAGAGGGCTCAGAACGCACCCTTGTGGGGCCCCAGTGTTGTGGATCAGCGGGGTGGAGATGTTGTTGCCTACCCTCACCACCTGGGGGCGGCCCGTCAGGAAGTCCAGCACCCAGTTGCACAGGGCGGGGTCGAGACCCAGGGTCTCGAGCTTGATGACGAGCTTGGAGGGTACTATGGTGTTGAATGCCGAGCTGTAGTCGATGAACAGCATTCTCACATAGGTATTCCTCTTGTCCAGATGGGTTAGGGCAGTGTGCAGTGTGGTTGAGATTGCATCGTCTGTGGACCTATTTGGGCGGTAAGCAAATTGGAGTGGGTCTAGGGTGTCAGGTAGGGTGGAGGTGATATGGTCCTTGACTAGTCTCTCAAAGCACTTCATGATGACGGAAGTGAGTGCTACGGGGCGGTAGTCGTTTAGCTCAGTTACTTTAGCTTTCTTGGGAACAGGAACAATGGTGGCCCTCTTGAAGCATGTGGGAACAGCGGACTGGTATAGGGATTGATTGAATATGTCCGTAAACACACTGGCCAGCTGGTCTGCGCATGCTCTGAGGGCGCGGCTGGGGATGCCGTCTGGGCCTGCAGCCTTGCGAGGGTTAACACGTTTAAATGTTTTACTCACCTCGGCTGCAGTGAAGGAGAGTTTGCATGTTTTCGTTGCAGGCCGTGTCAGTGGCACTGATCATCAAAGGTAAGGGAATATTCGTCGGAAAATGTTATTTATTTTCTGAGCACCTTTTAAAAAAAAAATTGTAACGTTTTTTAAAAATCTGACACAGCGATTGCATTAAGGAGAGGTATATCTACAATTCCACGTGTATAACTTGTATTATCATCTGTATTTGTGATGAGTATTTCTGTTGAATCGATGTGGCTATGCAAAATCACTGGATGTTTTTGGAACTAGTGAACGTAACGCGCCAATGTAAACTCCGATTCTTTGATATAATTATGAACTTTATCAAACAAAATATACATGTATTGTGTAACATGAAGTGTCATCTGATGAAGATCATCAAAGGTTTGTGATTAATTTGTATCTCTAGTTTTTCTTTGGCTTGGTGGTGAACTAACATAATCGTTTGTGGTGCTTTCGCTGTAAAGCCTATTTGAAATCGGACACTTTGGTGGGATTAACAACAAGATTACCTTTAAAACGGTATAAGATACATGTATGTTTGAGGAATTTGAATTATGGGATTTCTGTTGTTTTGAATTTGGCACCCTGCACTTTCCCTGGCTGTTGTCATATCATCCTGTTAACGGGATTGCAGCCCTAAGAAGTTTTAAGGACACCTGCTCTCCCTTGATGTCACTTGTCAAATCCACTTCAATCAGTAGCTGAAAAGGAGGAGACAGGTTAAAAAATGATTTTTAAGCTTTGAGACATGGGGAATAGTTAAGCCAAAAGATTTAGGTGCCTTTGAATGGGGTATTCTAGTAAGTGCCAGGTGCACTAGTTTGTGTTTTTCCACTCAGCAGTTTCCTGTGTGTATCAAGAATGGTCCACCACCCAAAGGACATCCATCCAATTTGACACACATGTTGGAGTTGACATAGGCCAGCATCCCTGTGTAATGCTTTCAACAACTCGTAGAGTCCATGCCCAACAAATTGGGGGTGGGTATTGGATTTACCGTTTGCGGATCATGTCTCCTAAAGGTTTGAACCAAAAGTTTGATATCAGACCATTCCTTACAAGAATATGTCATGTTGATTTGTCCTGCCTTCCAGGTCTCCTACTTGGTTGTTTTGTACATAGACAGTACCGGTCAAAAGTTTGGACACACTTCCTCATTCAAGGATTTTTCTTAATTTGTTTAAGGCAAAGGGTGGCTACTTTAAAGAATCTCAAATATAAAATATATTTTGATTTGTTTAACACTTTTTTGGTTACTACATGATTCCATACGTGTTATTTCATAGTTTTGATGTCTTCACTTATATTCCTCAATGTAGACAATAGTTAAAGAAAAACCCTTGAATGAGTAGGTGTGTTCAAATCTTTTGACTTGTACTGTATATTACATTCTGTAATTACTACATGTGCTCATCTCATTGATGTCACGTTGTATAAATGATTGGAGACAGGCATAGGTAATAGGGGATAGGTAGTAGGGGGATTCAAATTCAAGTTCAAATGTTATTAGTCACATACACATGGTTAGCAGATGTTAATGCGAGTGTAGCGAAATGCTTGTGCTTCTAGTTCCGGCAATGCAGTAATAACCAACGAGTAATCTAGCTAACAATTCCAAAACGACTACCTTATACTCCACCCAAAAATACAACATTCCATGAAAGGCACAGGGACAAAGCCCAAAACTAACACAAATACAAAAACCCAAACAAATGATTGAGGTTAAACATCTATTAAATACTCTGGACGAGACCCGTAATAACAAGTGCACAACAATACACAATATATGCAGCATGAAAGCCGAAACAACAAAGCACAGGTACTGACAAGACCAACGGACATGGTAACATTAATCAACCAAATAATGGTGAACAGAGGGCACATATATACAATTACAAATCAGGGGGAATGGGAACCAGCTGTGCGTAATGAAACAGCGGTATTAGAGATACACAAGTTGTTTTTGAAATAGGTCACTGGAATTATATCTAGGGCCACCAGCCTCTTGTGAATAATGGTCATATTATGCAAAGCATAACAGTTTCCAACATAATATATGTTTTACTATTACCCAGGTTTAAACTTGAACCCATTTGTATGTATATAATCCTTTATGCCCATATGAACCTCTGTAATTAATTATGATTATGATTATGAAATTATGATTATGATGATTTTGATTATGCACAAAAGATAATTTAATTGTTTCCACGCCCACCATGCGTCATGCGCGTTATGGTCATGTGAGGTGAAGTATGTATGTTTTGGGAAGTGAGCACTCAGTTGGTTTGTTTGACCTGATGAAAATCTGTTTTGGATCGAAATGTAGCCAATAAAACCGTGGCATTTAAAGAGTGTGCAGGCCTTCTTGTTCTTTACTAGAGTTTCTGTCACTAACATCTACCCTGAGGGGTTATAAGATTGGTGGATTCATTTTGAAAGTTGCTGAAACACTCAGGCTTATCAAATTAAAGCCATGGACTTTAAGTTGGAAGCATTTGTGGTAAACCTTACATGGGAGATGTTTGATAAAAGTACAAAGGTGAATCTGCTCGTTATTGCAAAGCATTATGACATCAGTGTGGCAGCTGGCGATCCAAAGCAGCAGTCAAAGAGTTGATCTGTACTGCTTTGGTGGAGGAGGAAATCCTTTCGGAGAGGGAGGTTGATGAAAAGGGTCCTACTGGTAGTAGGGTGAGTCCCGTAAAACGCGCAACTTCAAGAGTTAGAACTAAAAGCAAAGTTGGATCAACAGAACTTAGAGCTCGAGCAAAAGGAAAGAGAACGTGAGGAGAGATTGGAGTAACAGAAATTAGAACTCGAGCACAAGGAACGGAAAGAGAACGTGAGGAGAGATTGGGCAGGATAAATTTGATCTTGAGCACAAGGAAAGAGAACGTGAGTGTTACAAATGCACAGAGACTTGTTGTGCAATTAAACTGAACGTATTTCCTTCAGATCAACATGTTAACAACTTGTACAAATCTCACCCATCGAATCCTCACACCTCCGTTCACATACAACATGCCTGATACATTCTTAAAGCAACAGTATTCTATACTCAACTGAGCTACAACACCATATTAATGAACACAACATCCCCCCAACCCTCCCCTCTCAACTGCAGGCAGTTGAGGTCTGACTGGTGGAAGGGCCCTGAACTGAGCCTGGTGCAGGGGTAGAGGTGTGTGAGCCCCTTGAACTTGCTCCTGCCCATGGTGAGTTGGACCTTTCTGAGGCGATTTGCATGCCAACAGGATCCATCCTGAAGTTGGAATGTTGCAGGCACTAGCTGTCATTTCACTCTCAGGGGCTTGGACCAAAATGATGAGAGCTTGTTCCGACGATTGTCAGTCCTGATCTGCACCCAGTCTTGGGCCTTCAGGCTTGGCTGTTTCACTCTGTGAGACGTATCATAACGTTGTTTCATCCGTTGCTGTGCCGCTCTAAAATAGGCTTGAGTTGCTGCAGCAGGCTTGTTCTTTTGTTTTGGGCAGAGGCAGTTCAAAGGGAGTTTCAGTTCCCTGCCAATCATCAGGGAGCCAGGAGACACCCCTGTACAGAAACCCAGCCTAAAATCCCAAACAGCAAGGAATGCAGATGTAGAAGCACGGTGGCTAAGAAAAACTCCCTAGAAAGGCAGGAACCTAAGAAGAAACCTAGAGAGCAACCAGGCTCTTTTTATTTTATTTTATTTTACCTTTATTTAACCAGGCAAGTCAGTTAAGAACAAATTCTTATTTTCAATGACGGCCTGGGAACAGTGGGTTAACTGCCTGTTCAGGGGCAGAACGACAGATTTGTACCTTGTCAGCTCGGGGGTTTGAACTCGCAACCTTCCGGTTACTAGTCCAACGCTCTAACCACTAGGCTACCCTGCCGCCCTGAGGGGTGAGGGGTGGCCAGTCCTCTTCTGGCTGTGCCGGGTGGAGATTATAACAGTACATGGCCAAGATGTTCAAATGTTCATAGATGACCAACAGGGTTAAATAATAAGGGTGCAATAGGTCAGCACCTCAGGAGTAAATGTCAGTTGGCTTTTCATAGCTGAGAATTTAGAGTTTGAAACAGCAGGTGCGGTAGAGAGAGAGAGAGTCGAAAACAGCAGGTCCGGGACAAGATAGCACATCCGGTGAACAGGTCAGGGTTCCACAGCCGCAGGTTGAACAGTTGAAGCTGGAGCAGCATCACAATTGTTCGAGACAAACTGGGTGCCATTGTCTGTCGTAATGGTGCTGGGCAACCCCCACTGGCAGAACAGCTTATCCAATGTTTGTATGATCATCTGTAAGGTGGTAGAGGACAACGCCACGGCTTCTGCCCATTGCGAATGCAAGTCATGGAAGTTCCTTTGTATAATGTAGAACTCGAGTCTGATCTTATTCCTGGTTACGTTGTAGTTGAAGTGAGTTCTAGACTACCGGTGTAGGGGTCTCATTCATTTTGGGAAACAATTTGGCTAGAGGGAAGGTTGTGCCAAATCCTGTTGTTTGTAAGGAACCTAGAGTAGAGGAACCCAATGGGTTATAAGAAAAGTACCCTCAAGTGTTCCCAGCGTGTGCTGTTACACGTGCTATGTCTAAGAAAGTCACCTGGAGCAAGTCTAGTTTTGAGAAGGATGTCAGCGATTGCACCATGGTTGATCTGTCTGATACGTTTATAGGTGATCCTGATTTCGGTAAACCTCCTGAGTTGACCTCTCCTTTGAAAACTCCAAAGGTTAGCGAGACTGTAGGACCGCTGAAGGAAAAGAAGGTCCCAACAGTTGACACTTTGATGTCTAGGAAGCAGCTGATTTCGTAACCGAGTGGAAACGTCTAGGAGCAACAACAGCTCAGCCGCGAAGTGGTAGGCCATACAGGATCACAGAATGGACTGCTGAGTGCTGAAGCGCGTAGTGCATAAAAATAATCTTTCCTCGGTTGCAACAATCACTACCGAGTTCCATACTGCTTCTGGAAACAACGTCAGCACAAAATGTCGCCACCATTGGACTTTGGAGCAGTGAATACGAGTTCCCTGGAGTGATGAATCACGCTTCACCATCTGGCAGTCTGACGGACAAATCTGGGTTTGGTAGATGACAGGAGAACGCTACTTACCCGAATGCATAGTGCCAACTGTAAAGTTTGGTGGAGGAGGAATAACGGTCTGGGGTTGTTTCTCTTGGTCCGGGCTGTTTCTCTAGTTCCCTTAGTTCCAGTGAAGGGAATTCTTAATGCTACAGAATACAATTACATTCTAGATGATTCTGTGCCTTCCAACTTTGTGGCAACAGTTTTGAGAAGGCGCTTTCCTGTTTCAGCATGACAATGCCCCCGTGCACAAAGCGAGGTCCATACAAAAATGGTTTGTCGAGATCGGAAGTGGAAAACTTGACTGACCTCAACTCCATTGAACACATTCGGGTGCCCAACCTCACTAATGCTAACGTGGCTGAATGGAAGCAAGTTTTCACAGCTGACAACCTGACACTTAAGCTGTTAAAGAGCAAAATTTCCCGAGCAAATGTGAAATGTCTCGGGAAGGTGGTGGGGCAAGGGAAAGTATGACCAGTCCTTGCAAAAGTGGAGGCCATCAATAACCTTCTAGTACCAGCCTCTCGCCAGGAACTGCTTAGATTCTTGGGAATGCCTGGTTACTACCATGCTTTTTACAAGAACTTTGCCCAGGTTGTTGTGCCACTCACAGATTTGATCAGTCCGGAAGTTGTTTTCCGTTGGCGCCTCGACTGTCAGCAGGCTTTTGAGAAGACAAAGACCCTTTTGGTCTCTGCATCGGTGCTCGCTGCTCCGGATTTCCGTTGTCCGTTTGCTCTGTACACCAATGTCAGTGACGGAGGCACAGGGGCTGTGCTCAGACAGAAAGATGATAAGCGTTGAGAACCGTGTAGGATCATTTTAAAATAAATTGGCCTCATGTCAAAAACACTACTCTACTATCGAGAAGTATACACTCGCTTTGGTAATGGCTCTTCAGAACCTTGAGGTTTATGTAATGGTCTCTACACTTCTGGTTGTCTATACTGACCAAAACTATCTTGTGTAGATCTACGGTGTACAAATGCCAAATCACTGTGTCTGGTTTGCTATGAAACTGTCCCTGTTTGCGAATAATTAAATCTGACACGTCATTAGGAATCTGAGCATTGTATTTTCTAAAGTTAGGTCTACCTTTCCACTCCAGACAGAGTAGGCCTTGTGACGCAGAAAAATGTAAGCTTTAACTGCAGGCTATTCTTCATCCGTGGCTTAACCCAGTGAGAGAAGGTCACAAGTATTTCCCTAAAAGCTGTCTGGATTTAAACATCTTCTATTGTACAGAAAGTGAATTGATAATTAAATTGATACTTCCCTGGCAAAGGCATTTTTGTCTCCTCGGCTATAGAAGTTTGTAGCTCAGCCTCTGAATGTCAAAGAGACTAAACAACGATATCCCCATATGCATGAGTCACATCTTTCCCGGGTATTTTAAAGCATTGTGGACCAAAGCCCTGTTACAGATCACTTTTTAGGAACTGGGTGGTTCGAGCCCTGAATATCTATCGGCCATATGCCACACTCCCTCGTGCCTTATTGCTTAAATATAATCGGATTTGTTTTATTTTCTTCAAAATCGTAAGCTTACAAGGGGTAGGTTGTGCCTTTTGCCATTTTCTTTAATAAAAGGTAGGCCTATGGCATATCCTTTCATACACCCTCAATTTGAGTCTTGGTTTTAACTTAACAGCCCTTCAATGACACAGAGGTAGGCCATATAAAGAGTGCATGTGTGTGGAGGAATTGACCAACTAATCTACGGATATAGCAGCCTATAGCCTAATTTCGTATGTCAAACAGTTTTAAATAGGAAAATAAATGGCTCCAACACAAAGCCTTCTTGTTGTTAGTAAAGTGTAATTCAAATCAATATGGCTGAAATGAATTATGCCTATTCGAATTTGGCTACTTTCAGCACCATGAGCTGTCCATTTCCGATCGATTGTGCCGTGGCTGCTGCTTCAAGATCCAGCACCACAATGTAAGTTAATCCAAATAACTGATCAATACAAGAAACATATTGTTTTTAATCAAATCCATTATAGTAGTAGCAAGCTATCAAAGTTGACTGAACAGAACATAGGCTATAGGCTAGTCTGCATGCATAATCAAAAGACCTTTGATTCTCCTCCTGAAATGCCAACATAGGCCTACACGGCACAGCCATTAGTAAGCAGCACACAAAACAAGTTTTTGATCAGCAAGGGCAGAGCAGGGCTCAGGGTTGGAAAATCCATTGCAGTGTGTATTGCAGCCTAGTTGTATTTACACCATCTCAGCAGCTATCTTAGAAATACAACTTTGCTCTGTGCTTCTCCGAGCATGCACTTCGTAGCCGATAGCCTATAGGCTATGGATAATTTGCTTGAGACCATACTAAATAGTCTATAGGCCCCCTTGCTATTGTCTGCCCAGTGGAGAATCAGAGATGAGGGGCGGCATCGGGCACACATTGATATATAGCCTAGTAAGCAACTAATTCTAAAACACTGAGAAAATTTGAAATGTCATCAAATACATGACCCTCCCCTGAACTAGATTTAAAAAACACTAAACCCTCCCTGAAATTTAATAAGCATGACCCTCTCCCACTTTCCTCCAGGTAACCATTCTGTACATTTCGATCCATCCCTAATAGGGCTGGGGGCTGCAGAAGATCCAAAAGGCAGTCTGTGGACTTTCAGCTCATACCAATGCTTTTGTGATTTGTCTCTCTCCTGTCTCTCTCCTTGCCTTTGGGATGAATTTCTCTCCTGGAGGCAGACATTGATTCTGGTTACTTTGGATCGTTCTCACTCCATTAGCTAAGTAATCTCACAATAGAGATCACTCCAGGCCTTCCTCTCCACTCAGCCAGATACCGACCAATACAGAAGGACATTTGCAATTCAGATCACAGATTTTTTTCAACTTCTGTTCCATTTCCAGAAAAACTCAACAGAAAATAGTTGATTAATTCTGGAACCCACCAGACCCGCCAGTTCACCTATGAGGCTGATGTATGACTCTGTTAAAGATATAATTTAATTAGCTGCAGCATTTCCATGTGAATCCCCCCCCCCCTCCCTTTAATTAAGGTGAGCCAACCAAATAACAGTTCAAACCTCAAGGTTACTCCCGGGCCACACAGCCATAAGACAAAATTACTTCACTACATTAACTGGCCAATTCAACGGTAATTCGATTGCAGAGATGGTAGACATCCGCATATGAAATGTAATAGTTTTTTTGGGGGGGGTGATTTGTTTAACAAAACATTATCAAGTCGTTAATTCTTTGGTAATAGGGGGCTCAGAGCTGCATAACATACAACATGACTTTCAGCTCATACCAATGCTTTAGTGATTTGTCTCTCTCCTGTCTCTCTCCTTGCCTTTGCTATTAGTGTCTCTCCTGGAGGCAGACATTGATTCTGGTTATCAACACAAGCTTTGTGTGTCCTCTAATCTTTTTCGCTCCAGTATCTAAGTAATCTCGCACGCCAATAGAGATCACTCCAGGCCTTCCTCTCCACTGTCTCATTAGGAATCCCGACACGCACGCACGCGCACACACACACACACACACACACACACACACGGAAAGTAAAAGACTCCACTGCTGTGCACTTGCTCTCACTCTCTCAATCCTCAATTAAAGTGTGTGAATGTTTGTCTTGATCAATACAGCAGTATGCAAGGCTGCAGTAATTCCATCACATTCATGACAAGATGTGGGTGGGTGGAGAGGCTTCCTCTACCCCATTGCTTCTTCTAACCCATTGCTTTCTACAATACAGTATATAATAATATGGTTTTACAATAAAAACACAAGTCTGTCAGATTTCCAGTCTCTCCAATTAATTGAATACCCCTTGATCTTCAAGAAAAGGACATGGAAATATGGAAATGTAGATTAGCCAAATTGTTTTACCTGAGCATAACCCAAAAACAAAGAACTTATTAGCCTACTCTGTTGTTTATGGTTTTGTTGTCATGGAGGACTGATTGGGCTCATTGCTTCAAGTAAAGAAAGTGCTATTTGCAGGAGAAAAATGTATGCAATATGCTGCATTTGCTATAGGCCTATTGTTTATGTTTTTGTTGGTGACACTTTGATATCACGACAATTTGCTGCTACTGTATGTAGCCCTTTCCTGCTGTCAAATTACCAAGTGGCCTCATGGGTGGAATGTTATTGGTATTTTCCATAATTTCATAATATAATTTTTTTTTTTTGGGGGGGGGGGGGGTTAAAACATCCAGCGTTTCTATGTCAAACATTGTTATATTTCAGTCTTCTGTGATGTACATAAAGTATAATATTGGGATGAAAACTCAAAATTGAATACTTTTGTACTCTATATCTGACATGGTACAGGTTTCTTCTTTTTTGTAAGCCCATAACCATGTGTGTCAGGGATATACTTTTGTTTTGAAGTAGATTTGTTATAAACTACCAAGAAACACTCTGTGTCCCTCTGATTTAGCCCGCTGCAGTAAAAAGTTGTCTGTCAAAGTGTGAGAGTTTGAGCATTTGTCCGTCAGACCTTTTTTTTTTTATCAGCACAAATTGCATTGAGTAATGAAAGCCCCACCAGTGGTTCTCTTAAATATAACTTGTTTTTGACAGTACGGAGCACAATATCACAGAGGTGTTTAAAAAGGAGGTGTTTAAAAACTCCCTCAAACTTTTGCTCTGTAGGCTGGGATCGGCTCTACGCAGCTGTTGCAAGAGCGCATTTATCACTGGCTGTCCACTGGTTGCAAAAACAATAGTAGATAAGCAGCTTAAACTTCTTCAATTCAACCATTATCGGGTTAAAATACACATGCAGTACCAGTAAAAAGTTTGGACACACCTACTCATTCAAGGGTTTTTCTTTATTTGGACTATTTTCTACATTGTAGAATAATAGTGAAGACATCAACACTATGCAAAAACACATGGAATCATGTAGGAACCAAAAAAGTGTTCAACAAATCAAAATATCATTGCTGTTTTTGCAGCTGCACTTGAAGAAACTTTCAAAGTTCTCAAAATGTTCCAGATTGACTGACTTTCAAGTCTTAAAGTATTGATGGACTGTCGTTTCTCTTTGCTTATTTGGGCTGTTCTTGCCATAATGTGGATTTGGTCTTTCACCAAATAGGGCTATCTTCTGTATACCACCCCTACCTTGTCACAACACAATGATTGGCTCAAATGCATTAAGGAAAGAAATTCCACAAATGAACTTTTGACAAGGCAAACCTGTTAATTTAAATGCATTCCAGGTGACTACCTCATGAAGCTGGTTGAGAGAATGCCAAGAGTGTTCAAAGCTGTCATCAAGGCAAAGGGTGGCTACTTTGAAGAATGTTTAACACTTTTTTGGTTACTACATGATTCTATATGTGTTATTTCATAGTTTTGATGTCTTCACTAATATTCTACAATGTCAAAAATAGTAAAAATAAATAAAAACCCTATAACTAGTAGGTGTGTCCAAACTTTTGACTGGTACTTTATACATTTGTGAAAAGCCATCCACAACAACCACAATCTGTAAGGCACAAATAGCTCAATGAGAGAGCAGCAGTATGATTTACATCAATGTGTTACATAGATATTAATAATCAGCCTGGCCTCATAGACTAGACGTAATGTAATAAATGTAAATTCGGGACACAGAAATTAGTACGATATGGTTTAGATACCGACAGCGGTCGCACCATTGGAAGACATAGCCTTGACTGTAGCCTACAAAAGCCTATTCCCCCTATTTCCCCGTGATCCATCAAACTCATTTGGTGTGTCATAGTGGTCTCTGAGTTGTGGTCAGACTTGCTCAGGCGGACCAAACTTATTAAACTTGTGCCTTTTTCAATGCTGGTTTTGCAAAACATCCGTTCTGAATTTAAAATAAATCCTAGAAGTAATCATCAATTTTTTCAAAAGTATCTACAATTTGATTACGATATTGTTGCTGGTAATGCAACGAATTGTGGTTAAAAAAAACATGTTTTGGGGAGTAACGGATTTAAAATTGTACACTTTTGATAGACTTAAACATCTGTAAATTATCGAGATATCAAAGTGTCACCAATGAAAACGTAAACAATAGGCCTTTAGCAAATGCAGCATATGGTATACATTTTTCACATGCAAATAGCCTTTTTTAGGTAGCATTCAAAGCATGCCGTTCCATGAAAGCAGCATTTCTCCAAGCAATGAGCCCAATCAGTCCTCTATGACAACACAATCCGTTCTCCCCAGTTTTACAGCTGCACCATTGAGAGTATTTTGACTGGCTGCATCACCGCTTGGTATGGCAACTGCTCTGCATCCGACGTCAAGGCTCTACAGAGGGTAGTGCATTACATCAATGGGGCCAAACTCCCTGCCATCCAGGACCTCTATACCAGGCGGTGTCAGAGGAAGGCCCTAAAAAATTGTCAAAGCCTCCAAGCACCCACATAGGCTGTTCTCTCTGCTACCGTACAGAAAGCGGTACAGGATCACCAAATCCGTGACCAAAAGACACCGGAACAGCTTCTACCACCAAACCATAAGACTGTTGAACAGTTAATAAAATGGCTACCTGGACAATGTACATTGACCCTCTCTATTATTTATCTTCATTGTCTTGCACTGACCCCCTTGCACTATGCACACTCACTAGTCCAGACCCATGCACTCACACATACGACACTGCAATGGCGGTCGGTGCCATTTTAAGATGAGGGAGGATGATTTGATTTTTACATTTCTATTACAGCATATTGGAAGACTGTTATTCATATTTATTTTATTTGATCTTTCATTCATATTCCATTCACCCAGCTCAATGTAACGTCGATAGGTTTAGGCTACTACACGATACTAGAATGCTCCCTGTACCCATCACGAGGTTGACACGACCTAGCCTATGAATGAAGGTTTACAACGTAGGTGCACAGGTCGAGATCATTTTTTGTCTTCACGGTGACACAGTGGCCACTCTTGCCTGCATCTAGCTGATCTAGGGTGTAATCGTTAGACCTCCGATAGGTTGGAGGATGTCATAATTACTGTGAAAGTCTATGGAAGGGGGTGAGAACCATGAGCCTCCTAAGTTTTGTATTGAAGTCAATATACCCACTCCAACACACACACACACACACACACACACACACACACACACACACACACACACACACGTTACATACGCTGCTGCTACTTAATTTGTCAACGTATTGTGAAATGGAATCTACATAGAAAATGTAATGGATTTGCAAAAAGTTGTTGTTTTGAGGGTGAAATTTCAACCGCAGGATTATGTCATCTTGTAATCCAAATTTCCACACAGACAAACATCGTATAAAATATGTTGAATGCGTACCTTTTAAAACAATGTCATATTTTACATTTTATATCTACTATCAGGAGAAAAAATACAATACGCTTGGCAGTACCTCCTATTGGAGAATGTATCCATCTACCCTTTAGTCTCCCATTCAAGATTTTAACCACACCAAGCCCTCCTTAGCTATGATATTTGTCATTGACAATTATCAATGTGCTCCAATGAGAATGAATGTTGAGAGAGCTCCACTTAAATACTAAATAGATTGACTGTTGCAATCAAAGTCATTCCAAAGGGTAGGTTTAAAAACAGAGCAAATTAAATGTGACCATACATTATCAATCATCAATGCTACTATTTAGGCCTATATAGCATTTGCAAAGTCAATCACAACAATTGTTTGAATTCAACCCAGAATTCAACATAAAATGGACTTGCTCTGGTTAGCTCTGATTGATTTCAAATGTAATAATATTTAGCGTCATTGCATTGTATTTGGTTGTCAAAGCAACCAAATAACAACATTAGAAGGAGATGTACAGTATCTTCTGCTTGGATAGGTACATCTGCGCCACTGACTTAGTCTGGCTTTAATTCCAGTTTGTCTACAAATTAAGAATGTATACATTGGATTCACGTCTCCAACTCAACCAAAAGTTATAGAATAGGACTAAATCAAATCAACAATAATGCACTTTAAATAAAGTTTGATTTGATTTAGTCCTATTATTTAACTTTACTTTTTTGGTTGATTTGGAGACGTGAATCCAGCATATACATTTTCCATTTGTAGTTAAACTGGAATTAAAACCAGACTAAGTCAGTGGCACAGGTGTGCCTATATCCAAGCAGAAGATAATGTTGATATCTGGTTGTGTTGACAACCAAACACAATTCAATATCACTTTTGAAATACAATAAGTAGCCTATTAACTTGACCACCAGTTAACAAATTGGATTCATGTCTCCAATTCAACCAAAAAGAAAAGTTCAAGAATGTGATTAATTCATTGGCTCAGATGGAACTATACAAGCAGTAGATACAGTGCATCTACTTTGAATGTTGATATTTGGTTGCGTTGTCAACCAAACACAATTCAATATAACTTTTGTCTTACAGCAAATAGCCTAAAATGAAGCCTATTTTATGAACTAATGTAACATTCAACCTTAAAAAAAGGAACACATTCATGGCCACATTTTGAGGTTACTGTAACTATACATGTCTTCATACGTAATCATGTAAAGTGTGCGCCAAGATAGCATGAATAGGTCACCGCAGGTCTGTGGAGATCTTCACAATTGCTGTAATAATCTGCTCAGAATATCAAATTATATTGATCACGTGCAACATTATTTTTGTATGTAATCTCAACTGCAGTCCAGGTCATTTCATTTTGATATTAGATGAAGCACAGTGATATCGCATTGGCTTTAATAAATAAACAAAATATCTGACATTGTAATCCCATTTGAATTTTTCTGTCCTTTTAAATGGTTTAAAGTCCAGTGATAGACATTTGGGTGACAACTAAACCAAAAACCCAGTATTGTTTTTCCATTGGATTTTCATTGTGCTTGAAGATGGTTGAAAGCATAGTGATAAAGCATAGTGATAACATAAAGGTTGTAATCTCATTGATCAACGTCTCAACCAAACATTACCCAATCACCCAAATTGAAATGAGGTAGCATGCCAAGTGGGATGTCAGTTTAGTAGCTATCGCCATCTAGAGGCATAGACTCTTAGGGGCAGTCTGTGATTGCTACATACATTTATTTTTGGACTTGTAAATTCATGATATATAGTCATTTACTCTTGAACTATATAACTATTCCATTAGAAAACGTGCCTTGCTCAAGAGCACTGTCCCCTCAGAAGTGCCTCCATCTGCCGACCCTCACGTCCGCCTCTTGTGATGGAGCAGGGAATGGCTCATCACTGCAAACGTCCATGCACTGCTGCTCTTCATTCAGCTGTGGTATTGAGATTCAGACAATATCAGCCCCCACCATTTTCATAGCTAGTTGTAATGTAATGAAAGTAACACCACTGTGCCGAATAATCATGTTTTTGCAGGCATGGCTGTCGAACACTAAGCCATTCAGAAACGTCAAATATTGCACAATATTACAAAGAGAGTTATTATCTAGAGCTAACAACACAACCTCAAACCTCCTCAATTCTACAGCGGTTTAAAGACAGGGCAGGTGGATTTTAATAGGGTACAATAGTCTAGCTATACTGAGCACTTCTCAGAAGCTTCCTAATGAGAGACTCATTTTCATATATTTCACTAGTGCAAGTGCACTGTTGGGTTTGAGGTGTCTGAAATGCATCTGAGAAATATAGAAAAGCATCAGGGACAACAAACCCAGGTCCCAAAAAAGGCTATTCAAGTCTATTTATTTTTCATTCACGTTTTACCTCACAGTAACCTTCCCACGAGTCTTTTTCTAGCGCTGCCGCATGGAATTATGTTGCCCTAACCTGTATATTTTTGACCGCGTAAACAGTGATAAGAAAGGCAATTTAAATAAGAATAAAATGGCGATTCCGTGCGGGGGAGGACAATGACTTTACATATCTACATAAGACATGTTTATGGACGGTCACTGATGGACATAGTTAGTCGTAGTTGGTCCTGATTCAATATGAATTAGCCACAGACAGTTGGTCTGAGTTGAAAAAAAAACTACCCAACATTTCATCGATAGTTAGTTGACTGTATAACCAGAATCCAACCAATTGGTCTCTGTTATGACCAGGTACAGTAAATTCATCTTTTTCACATAGAAAATGGTAAAAACGTCATGTGCTGCTTGTTATCTGGTCAGATTAACAGATTACAACCAGAGTATGGCACCTGTCACTATCGTCGTATTGAGGAGACCAAAGCGCAGCGTGATGTGAATACATCTTTTTAATTAAAGACGAAAAAACACGAAGTACACTAACCAAACAAACAAAATAACAAGACGAACGTGACCACTATCAAAACTGAGTGCTAACATGCAACATCACATAGACAATAACCTACCAACCACAATACAAAACAGGCTACCTAAATATGGTTCCCAATCAGAGACAAACACCTGCCACTGATTGAGAACCATATCAGGCCAAAACACATAGAAATATACAAACTATTACCTACATACTACATACAACATAGAATGCCAACTTTTAATTTTTTTACTTGACCTTTATTTAACTAGGCAAGTCAGTTAAGAACAATTTTTTATTTTCAATGACGGCCTAGGAACAGTGGGTTAACTGCCTGTTCAGGGGCAGAACGACAGATTTGTACCTTGTCAGCTCAGGGATTCGAACTTGCAACCTTTCGGTTGCCTCTGATTGAGAACAATATCAGGCCATACATAGAAACAGACAAACTAGACACACAACATATAATGCCCACCCAGCTCACGTCCTGACCAACACTAAAACAAGGAAAACACAAAAGAACTATGGTCAGAACGCGACAGTATTCAACCCCCCCCCCCCCCCCCCAAGGTGTGGACTCCGACCACACAACCTAAACCTATAGGGGAGGGTCTGGGTGGGAATCTGTCCGCGGTGGTGGCTCTGGCGCTGGACGTGGACCCTACTCCATCATTGTCTTTGTCCACCTCCTTAGCGTCCTTTGAGTGTTGACCCTCGTCGCCGACCTTGGCCTAGGAACCCTAACAAATGGCCCCACTGGACTGAGGGACAGCTCCGGACTGAGGGGCAGCTCGGGACTGAGGGGTAGCTCGGGACTGAGGGGTAGCTCAGGACTGAGGGGTAGCCCAGGACTGAGGGGTAGCCCAGGACTGAGCGGTAGCTAACGACTGAGAGATAGCTCAGGCTGGTTGACGGCTCTGGCAGCTTCTGGCTGACTGACGGCTCTGGCAGCTCTGGCTGACTGGCGGCCCTGGCAGATCCTGGCTAAATGGCGGCTCTGGCAGATCCTGGCTGAATGGCGGCGCTGGCAGATCCTGGCTGAATGGCGGCTCTGGCAGATCCTGGCTGACTGGCGGCTCTGGAAGATCCTGGCTGACTGGCGGCTCTGGAAGATCCTGGCTGACTGGCGGCTCTGGAAGATCCTGGCTGACTGGTGGCTCTGGAAGATCCTGGCTGACTGGCGGCTCTGGCGGCTCCTTGCAGACTGGCGGTTCTGGCGGCTCCTTGCAGACTGGCGGCTCTGGCGGCTCCTTGCAGACTGGCGGCTCTGGCGGCTCCTCGCAGACTGGCGGCTCTGGCGGCTCATGACAGACGGGAGACTCTAGCAGCTCTGGACAGGCGGGAGACTCTAGCAGCTCTGGACAGGCGGGAGACTCTAGCAGGTCTGGACAGGTGGGAGACTCTAGCAGGTCTGTACAGGCGGGAGACTCTGGCAGCTCTGGAGAGACGGGAGGCTCTGGCAGCGCTGGAGAGACGGAAGGCTCTGGCAGCGCTGGACAGGCGGGAGCACCTGTAGGTCTGAAACGGAGAGACAGCCTGGTGCGTGGAGGTGGTACTGGATAGACCGGACCGTGCAGGCGCACTGGAGCTCTTGAGCACCGATCCTGCCCAACCTTACCTGGTTGAATGCTCCCGGTCGCCCTGCCAGTGCGGCGAGGTGGAATAGCCCGCACTGGGCTGTGCTGGCGAACCGGGGACACCTTGCGTAAGGCTGGTGCCATGTACGCCGGCCCAAGGAGACGCACTGCAGACCAGATGCTTAGAGCCGGCATCCGTGCAGCCTCCTCATACCAGCGCCTCTCCGCCTTCGCTGCCTCCAGCTCTTCTTTGGGGCGGCGATATTCTCCTGGCTGTGCCCAGGGTCCTTTACTGTCCAACTCGTCCTCCCATGTCCATTCCTCCTTGCGCTGCTCCTGCTGCCGCTGCCTGTCACCACGCCGCTTGGTCCTGTTGTGGTGGGTGATTCTGTAATTAATTTCTTCCGTCGAAGGAGAGGAGGACCAAAATGCAGCGTGGTTAGTTCATGTTTTTTATTAAGAAAAACTAAACATGAATACAATTACAAAATCAACAAACATGGCAAAAACCCGAAACAGTCCTATCTGGTGCAGAGAATACAAAGACAAGAAACAACCACCCACAAACCCCAACACAAAACAAGCTACCTAAATATGGTTTCCAATCAGAGACAATGACTAACACCTGCCTCTGATTGAGAACCATATCAGGCCATAGAATGGAATGCCTACCCATAGAATGCCCATAGGCACATAGAATGCCCACCCAGCTCACGTCCTGACCAACACTAAAACAAGGAAAACACAAAAGAACTATGGTCAGAACGTGACACATATGCTGAGGTGAGTCACTGAGTAGGTGTCTCGACAGCTGTCATTTCTAGTATTTTCTCTCATGAATATTCAGGTCAGCTTTTATAGAAAATGGTGACGCTTAATGCTGATTATTGGAGAGAAGGACATCCTTTTAGTTTATTTGCTTCTGTCAATAAATAAATTAAAAAACACTGGAGAGAAGAGACACTTCTGTTCTCCTCAAAATAATAATAACTGTAATCAAATCAGATGTTTTCATTTCATTAGTGGTACACAGACTTGCATGGATGTGTACTTGTATTCATCCACACTCACTATGATAGTCAGAGTGGATATGCAGCAACAGAAGAAATGTACTTTCATTATTTACTGGAACAGCTGTCATCCCTTTGACATCACCCACTCCAGCCAATGCTTATTGGTCTGGTAGAAGCTAAGCAAACAGGTCACACTGTACAATGTCCAAAACAGAAAGTTAAGCTTTGAGGAAATATTGACTTCTCAACTACGGTCTGCATCGAGAACTTTACAAGTGAGTTCATGTACAGACATGCAGGGGTTTATTTTGTGAAAAGGGAGCTTAGCCTCCTGTGTGGATGAATACAAAAAGTTGAGAGAGAGAGAGAGACTGAACACATCCACATGAATAGCAGCATTTCATGTGGTTCACCCCTGGTGGGTGGTTATAATTTGTGGAACAAATTCCAAATGGAGTCTGTTCTAAAAAACTTTGTAAATAACAAGGTTGCCAACAAACAACGCATACAAAGTTGTATAGCGGCAGAATAAGAGTAAGATACTGCAGTGGGCAATGTAATTAGGTTTTTCACTCACTGCGTTTAATCCCGAAAAATATCTGTCCTCACTATGGACAAACATTAAGAATAAGCTACGTGGTGAGTTGATGTCTATTCGGCAGCTAGTTTGCTTGTTTGATATAAATACTATGCATGCCAGTCTCTCTTAGCTAAGAGTTAAGGAGAGGCTGGCTGCATCACTTCTTTTTATAAGAAACATTGTGTTGAAAATCCCAAATGGTTTGCATAGTCAATTTACACACAGCTCTGACACCCTCCCAACTTATCCCACCAGACATGCCACCAGGGGTCTTTTCACAGTCCCCAAAATCAGAACAAATTCAAGAAAGTGTACAGTATTATATGGAGCCCTTATTGCATGGAACTTCCTTCCATTTCCTATTGCTCAAATAAACAGCAAACCTGGTTTAAAAAAACAGATAAAGCAACACCTCGCGGCACAACGCCTCTCCCCTATTTGACCTAGATAGTTTGTGTGTATGCATTGTTTGAGGTTTCGTGTGCCTTTTCATTTTTTAAATGTAGTTCTGTCCTAGAGCCGTTCTTGTCTATTGATGTTCTGTATTATGTTTCATGTGGACCCCAGGAAGAGTAGCTGCTGCTTTTGCAACAGCTAATGGGGATTCTAATAAAATACCAAATACCACAGGCGATTCCAGCAGCAAGATAATGGGATGATGGGACTCTCCGCAAATACCCACAATACCTCCCTCCACAGAACTCAATGCATTATGAATGAACAGTCTGCACCAGCACTAATGATTATTTATTTTCCTCTCCTCCTCTGGCTTCTAGTTACTGTAGATGCCTCATTTTTGAAAATACAAAACAAACCAACAGCAAACAAGCACAGGTCGTGTTCCTGAGATTAAAAGGGTGAAACGACAGCTGCAGAAATCTGTTTTGTGTCGTGTTCTCTTCCTTTGCAATCCACTTTTAATGTATTAAAGCAACCCTTTACCATAGCTCACACAAAAACTGAGGCAGAAGTTGAGAACTCACTCCAGTGCTGTGTTTCATTTAAAAAGTTTCAGTGAGCATAGATTTTTTGTTGTTGTTGAAATTAACCTTCTGTACATGGTTTAAACACAAAGAAAACAAACATGCCGTATCTGGTAGAATCATCTTTATAAGGAATTTGATGAAAGGGAATGTTCAATGTTCAAACAGGTGTCAGCTGCTGACTGCCACATGTCCTACCTTGGTAGCCCAGCAAAAAGCTTCCCCTCCCCAACAGAACCTTAACATTCCAATTGCCTTCAAATCATAATTATCCTCAACTATCAAAGCTGCATTTACGTCTGCTGGAAGCTCTCAATTATTCTGGCTACAGGAAATGGTCCAATTACATTTCAGGATAAACAGCTATCATGTTATTTTGGTCAAACAGCAGAAACCTGAAGGTAGTTTGCAAAGTTACACCACTAACTCTTTCTCAAGTTTTCTTTTACTTTATTTCCTTATCATGAGATGGAATGGATCATTTATCCGATACAGGCAATTACAAGAGTATAAAATGTGTTAATCTCACAATTCTTATTTCCAATTTCTAATACCAGGTATTTGGATTGAAATGTCTAGCGGAAATCTCCAATATTAATCTTTGATTAAATGTAATAACTCATTAGACACCACACAACATCGAAAGATAGGTTTATTAAGTTATTTATTTCCAATATCAATAATAAATAGGTATGTGTCAGAAATGTTTGTAACACTTTAAAAAAACATAAAAAGCTTAGTACAAAAATCTAGTTTTCTCAAATCCAAAGAAGTGATCATTCTCAAAGACCTGTTTAAATGATATTGTATTGATTAACATGATACACTGAGTGTAAAAAACATTAGGAACACTTTTGCCCTCAGAACAGCCTCAATTCGTCGGGACATAGACTCTACAAGGTGTCGAAAGCGCTCCTGGCCAATGTTGACTCCAATGCTTCCTACAGTTGTGTCAAGTTGCCTGGTAGTGGATCTCTACTCCGAATAGCTTGTTCCATCTCATCCCGAAAAGATGCTCAATTGGATTGAGATCTGGTGACTGCTGGACAGGCCACTACAGTAAGCTGAAAAGGACTCCTGACATCTCCAGGAGTGATAAGGATATTTTTTGTCTTCATCTGTTGTCGAGTACTGTCTTTTTGCTAGCTAAGGCCATCTACTTTAAGTGCTGCCTGTCTTCCCAGTAGCCTACTTGGTGTGTGAACTGCAGACTGCTCATAACTTGCAAGATGACTGTTGACACATCAACCAGGATAAAGTTCTCCTCTCCTAGGCAATCAGCAATAAGTACAGGGAGGTGTTCTCTTCACCTCTTCTACGCAATTAGCAGTTAGTGTTAGTACTTCAGTCTCTCCTGGTTTCTCAGCAGTAGCTGTAAGAGGCAGTCATGTCAGTCCCATCGACATAACTAAGACCATCGCCGAAACAAAGACGTTTCCGCTGAGTTCTTTGAGGAAGGAAAGATAGGAAGGCTCCACACCACTCTCTCACTTGACTATCTTACCTAGTTATTTTATGATTATCTCATTTTGCTCTTTTGTAGCTTTGGCAACTTTGTGTTTTATATACCTGTTTGCTCATATCCCTGTAGGCTATACAGATGCTCCCCACTCCTTGGCTGTAAACATTCTAATTTAGTTTACCATGTGCGAACAACCCATGTGGAATCCCTGGTAGCGTTTAGAACTGCCGATCTGAGGTCAAGAACACCGAGTTCATTTCCGTCTATGCTGCCCTTCAGTCACTTGACTTGTTTGCCCTGGAGGACACATGGATCACAGAAGACTACTACTCCAGCTGCTCTCTTCATCTGACTATGTTTTCTCTCATAGTCCAAGAGCATCTGATTGTCGTGGTGGCACAGGGCTACTCATTTCTCCTAACTGGATATTCTCTATTCTACCTCTCTCACCTGTCCATCTGCTCATTTGAATTCCATACTGTCACTTGTTTACTCAAGCTTAACGATGTTGTCATTGATCGCACACCAGGTGCCCTTGGAGAGTTCCTCAATGCACTTAACACCCCTCCACCACCCCCCCTCTTCGGAGGACAAATATTTTTTTGTTTTTAACAGCTTTTTTTTTGCTGCATATACTGTACATACATTTTACATACATGGTACTTTTACAGTGGGGCAAAAAAGTATTTAGTCAGCCACCAATTGTGCAAGTTCTCCCACTTAAAAAGATGAGAGAGGCCTGTAATTTTCATCATAGGTACACTTCAACTATGACAGACAAAATGAGAAAAAAATACAGAAAATCACATTGTAGGATTTTTAATGAATTTATTTGCAAATTATGGTGGAAAATAAGTATTTGGTCACCTACAAACAAGCAAGATTTCTGGCTCTCACAGACCTGTAACTTCTTCTTTAAGAGGCTCCTCTGTCCTCCACTCATTACCTGTATTAATGGCACCTGTTTGAACTTGTTATCAGTATAAAATACATCTGTCCACAAGCAATCACATAACAATAATACATTACCAAACATGAGCTCTTTAATCCCAACTCTCAGCCCATCCCACCTATCACCATAGACCTCAGCTCTTTAATCCCACCTCTCTCAGCCCATCCCACCTATCACCATAGAACACCCTCGTTCAGTTTCCATGTGCCATATATTTTTCAATTGTGTTGTGATGTTTTACATAATGAATTGACCTTTCTAATCATATATTATCCACAGATTGTGAGCTGACGATAAAAACCTTTCCTACGAGTATTATCACATTATTTATTGACTGACTATGGCTTTCCAAATCGCCCAACACTGCTATTTATAAGGTTAATTTTAAGTGCATGTGGTGATTGTTTTATTTTTTTTACCATTCCTGAATCTGTGACCAGAAACAAGCTACCAGAATAAATACCAGAATAAATTATCTATTGATACTGTCTCTTTTCAGCAAAATCTACAGAGCTGAGATTGTTGTATGCCAATATATAGCATTCTGTTGGTGGGAAGAATTTTACATAATTTAAATTGAAAAACTGTTGGATCCAGACCACCTCCAGAGAACATGGTTCACTCCACAGCAACTGGAAGGAGAGCGAGACTGAATATTGACCCTGGAAAACACTAAGGTCCTCTCCATCGTTTGTTCTCTCGTTCCCTCACAGTGGAGCCAGCTGGATTGTAGCAGCATGAATCAGAATCATCCAAGTGTTGAATCAAGTGTAGTTTTTTATACCAGTTCATAAACCATGTGCCATGGAATTGGTACATCGCAAATCTCTTTCCATTTATTTTGCAACCTGTATGGTGCAGCTGTCAACATTTTTGTCCTCAAATGAAACTGGTGTATTTTTCTATTTATGCCAGTTCCATTCAGACAATTTGTATCTTTTTAAACAAGTTCCCTACCTTCTCTCTTTCCACTTCCCTCCTCCATTTTTGTGATAGTGCTGCAATCAGTTGGTTGTAAATTTGCATTGAGCAGATATTCCAATATATTTTCCATAACTGCGTATGTAACTCCTCCGTTTATATATGTAATATCATTAACAAATATAAATCAATAAAATAAAAAAATCCCATAAAGAATGTTTTTTTAAACAATCAGTATCTTTGAGTTTAACTATAACATTTGTTGTAATATTTGTTCTATCTTTTCTGGAGGATAAAACTGAAATTGTAACCAGCTTTGTATGGCATGTTTAAGAAAGGGCAATACTTAATTTAATTATCAATTAGTTGGAAAAGAGAAGTTGTAATCTGTATGAAGGCAAAAAGGCAATTTTTGAACAAAGGATGAGCCTTTCTTCAACCCAAAATGGTTGATTAAGTATAATTTTTCTACGAGTGAAGCTTTTAGTGAGAGATTTAAAGCTTTAATATTTCATAATTTTAGACCCCCAAACCCATGTTCATTATAAATAGTCACATTTAATTTTGTCTGGCTTAGCATTCCAAATAAAATGAAAAACATTTTGCTCATATGATTTAAATGAGTCTGGAGTAGGTGTCACAAATCCCGCCGAAGATGGTGCCTCTTCCTGTTCGGGGGGCGCTCAGCGGTCGTCGTCCTATTAGCTGCCATCGATTCCCTTTCCTTTTGTTTCCGTTAGTTGGGTCTAATTGGTTACATCTGTTTTGAGTTAGTTTTGTTTGTAGGCTATTTAAGGACACTAGGCTCGCTGGGTATTGTGCGGGCTTGTTCTCTGTTTATTGGTGTTGGTGTATTAGTGTGATCTCTATTTTTCCGGACAGTTTTAGTCCTGTGTATTTTGGACGGGTTGTTTCATGCGTCTTTGTGTTTTGCATGTCCTTGTCTCCGCTGTCCTTGGAATAAAAGATCCACGTACGGAATTACCTGCTCTCTGCGCTTGACTCCTCCACTCATCATTCATAGAAGTCATAACAGAAGCCCGCACCACTGAATGGAGTCAGCAGGAGCAGCGACCACCCCTCTCCCAACTATGGAAGAGGGCGTCCATCATCATACAGCTGTCCTCCATCGGATCGGTTCAGCGATGGACCAGATGATGGAGAGGATGGAGCGATGGGAGAGGAGTGGTCTACCGACGTCTACCCCAGCTCCCCCACAGACAACGCCACCCACTCCACCTACGTCGTCGTCTGGGTCCAGCACATTGCATCTCCCCCCCCCGAAGCAGTACGATGGAGCGGCAGCTGGGTGCCAGGGATTTTTGCTCCAGCTCGAGCTCTATCTGGCTACCGTGTGTCCGACTCCCTCGGGTGAGGAGAGTGTGAGCCTCCTCGTCTCCTGTTTGTCGGGTAGGGCCCTGGACTGGGCCAATGCTGTCTGGAACAGCCCAGACTCAGCTTGGGACCACTACCCGGAGTTCACCCGCCGTTTTTGAGCTGTGTTTGACCACCCACCAGAGGGCAAAGCGGCGGGTGAGCGACTGTTCCACCTCAGACAGGAGACGAGGAGTGCGCAGGACTTCGCGTTGGAGTTCCGGACCCTGGGTGCTGGGTGGAATGACAGGGCCCTGATGGACCATTACCGTTGCAGCCTCCGGGAGGACGTCCGCCGCGAGCTAGCTTGTCGGGACACCACACTCTCCCTTGATGAACTGATAGACATGTCGATTCGACTGGACAACCTGCTAGCTGCCCGCGGGCGTTCAGAAGGGGTCCTGTCAATTCCACCTTCCAGCCCTCCCGCTCCAACTCCGATGGAGTTGGGAGGAGCTGCATCTAGGGAGACCGGAGGAGGAGGCTCTTCCTGCGCCTACTGTGGCCGGAGAGGACACACTTCAGACCGGTGCTGGAGGAGTCCCTCTGGAAGTCGAGCTGGCAGGCGGAACACTTCTCGGCCACCCCAGGTGAGTAGGCACCAAACTCACCCAGAGCTCCCTGTTGGTCACATGTTTTTGTTAATTTTTTCCCCTGCGTTATTCCCCTCTCTCCAGCATAAGGCGCTAGTCGATTCAGGCGAAGCTGGGAGTTTTATGGATCACGGACGAAAGTTGGGTATTCCGTTAGTGCAGATAGACCCACCTGTCCCTGTGCACTCCTTAGATAGCCGACCGTTAGGGTCAGGGCTGGTCAGGGAGGCCACGATTCCGCTGGACATGGTAACGCAGGGGGATCATAGGGAGCAGATCAGTTTCTACCTTATTGATTCACCTGGGTTTCCAGTGGTGTTGGCTGGCTATTCACAATCCCCTCATTTCCTGGAAACAGGGGGCTCTTCAGGGGTGGTCAGACGAGTGTTCAGGTAGGTGTATAGGAGTTTCCATCGGTGCCACGACGGTGGAGAGTCCAGACCAGGTTTCCACCGTGCGCATTCCCCCAGAATATGCCGATTTGGCTATCGCTTTTAGTAAGAAAAAGGCGACCAAATTACCACCCCATCGACGGTGGGATTGCGTGATAAACCTCCAGGAGAACGCTGCACTTCCCCGGAGTCACGTGCACCCATTGTCACAGGAGGAGACATTGGCTATGGAGACATACGTCTCGGAAGCTCTCTCGGAAGCTCTGAGACAGGGGTACATTTGGCCCTCCATGTCACCCGTCTCCTCAATTTTCTTTTTTGTGAGGAAAAAGGAGGGAGGACTGCGTCCGTGCATTGATTATCGAGGTCTCAATTCGATCACAGTGGGATTTAGTTATCCGCTACCTCACATCGCTATGGCGGTGGAATCATTCCACGGAGTGCGTTTCTTCACAAAACTGGACCTCAGGAGCGCGTATAATCTGGTGCGTATTCGGGAAGGAGGCGAGTGGAAAACAGCGTTTAGTACCACATTAGGCCACTATGAATACCTCGTCATGCCGTATGGGTTGAAGAATGCTCCAGCCGTCTTCCAATCCTTTGTAGAGGAGATTCTCAGGGACTTGCACGGGCAGGGTGTGGTAGTCTATATTGATGACATCTTGATTTATTCTGCCACACGCGCTGCGCATGTCTCCCTGGTGCGCAAGGTCCTTGGGCGACTGCTGGAGCATGACCTATACGTCAAGGCTGAGAAATGTGTGTTCTCCAAACAAGCCGTTTCCTTCCTGGGTTATCGCATTTCCACCTCGGGGGTGGTGATGGAGTGTGACCGCGTTAACGCTGTGTGTAATTAGCCGACTCCGACCACGGTAAAGGAACTGCAGCGGTTTTTAGGGTTTGCCAATAACTACCGGAGGTTTATCCGGGGTTTTGGCCAAGTAGCGGCACCCATTACCTCACTGCTGAAGGGGGGGCCGGTGCGTCTACGATGGTCGGCCGAGGCTGATGGAGCTTTCAACCAGTTGAAGGCGCTGTTTACTGAAGCTCCCGTGTTGGCGCATCCGGACCATTCGTTAGCATTCATAGTGGAGGTGGATGCGTCCGAGGCTGGGGTTGGAGCCGTGCTGTCACAGCGCTCGGGCACGCCACCGAAGCTCCGTCCCTGCGCTTTCTTTTCCAAGAAGCTGGGTCCGGAGGAGCGGAACTATGATGTGGGGGACTGGGAGTTATTAGCTATGCTAAAAGCCCTAAAGGTGTGGAGACACTGGCTAGAGGGGGCTAAACACCCTTTAATCATCTGGACTGACCACTGCAATCTGGAGTATATTCGAGCAGCGAGGAGACTGAATCCGCGTCAGGCTAGGTGGGCCATGTTCTTTACACGCTTTAGATTTACCTTCTCTTATAGACCAGGTTCCCTTAACACTAAGGCCGACGCGCTGCTCCGTCTCTATGACACCGAGGACCGGTCCATCGATCCCACTCCCATACTTCCAGCCTCTCGGCTGGTGGCCCTGGTGGTATGGGAGGTGGACGTTCGAGCGGGCGTTAAGGGTTGAACCTGCGCCTTCACAGTGTCCGACCGGTCTTAGGTACGTGTCGCTTGGTGTCCGTGATAAATTGATTCGGTGGGCTCACACTACCTTCTTCGGGTCATCCGCGGATTGATAGGACAGTGCGGGGTCTTAGGGGGAAATACTGGTGGCCCACCTTAGCTAATGATGTGAAGCTCTATGTCTCTTCCTGTTAGGTATGCGCTCAGAGTAAGGCTCCTAGGCATCTGCCTAGAGGAAAGTTACAACCCCTCCCGGTTCCACAACGCCCATGGTCTCATCTCTCTGTAGATTTTCTTACTGATCTTCCCCCATCTCAGGGGAACACTACCATTCTGGTCGTTGTGGATCGGTTCTCTAAGTCCTGCCGTCTCCTCCCATTGCCTGGTCCCTCTACGGCCCTACAGACTGCTGAGGCTCTATTTACCCACGTCTTCCGGCACTATGGGGTTCCAGAGGACATCGTATCTGATCGAGGTCTCCAGTTCACGTCCCGGGTTTGGAGGGCGTTTATGGAGCGTCTGGGGGTCTCGGTCAGCCTTACCTCTGGTTATCACCCCGAAAATTATGGGCAGGTGGAGAGAGTAAACCAGGAAGTGGGTAGGTTTCTGAGGTCGTATTGCCAGGACCGGCCAGGAGAATGGGCGAGGTACGTCCCGTGGGCAAAGTTGGCCCAGAACTCACTTCGTCACTCATCTACGAACATGTCGCCATTTGAATGCGTACTGGGCTACCAGCCGGTCCTGGCTCCGTGGCATCAGAGTCAGACCGAAGCTCCTGGGGTGGAGGAGTGGGTACAGCGCTCTAGAGAGACCTGGCGGGCAGTCCAGGATTCTCTCAGGCAGGCCAGTGAACGGCAGAAAAGAAACGCTGACCGCCACCGCAGCGAGGCCCCTGTGTTCGCACCAGGAGACAGGGTCTGGCTCTCGACCCGAAACCTGCCCCTCCGCCTGCCCTGCCGGAAGCTGGGGCCGCAGTGTGTGGGGCCATTTAAAGTCCTGAGGAGTATAAACGAGGTGTGTTATAGATTGCAACTTCCCTCTTACTATCGCATTAACCCCTCGTTTCATGTGTCTCTCCTCAGGCCGGTGGTAGCTGGTCCCCTACAAGAAGGTGAGGTACCGGAGGTCCCTCCCCCCCTCTGGACATTGAGGGGTCCTCGGTGTTCACAGTACGAGCTATTCTGGACTCGAGACGCCGGGTGAGGGGCCTGCAGTACCTCGTGGACTGGGAGGGGTACGGTCCGGAGGAGAGGTGCTGGGTACCGGGGAGGGACATTTTAGATCCTTCCCTCTTGAGGGATTTCCACCGCCTCCACCCGGATCGCCCCGCGCCTCGTCCTCCGGGTCGTCCTCGAGGCCGGGGTCGGCGCGCCGAGAGAGCCGCGAGTCAGGGGGGGGGGGGGGGGGGGGGGGGTACTGTCACGAATCCCGCGGAAGATGGTGCCTCTTCCTGTTCGGGCGGCGCTTGGCGGTCGTCATCGCCGGCCTATTAGCTGCCATCGATTCCTTTTCCTTTTGTTTCGGTTAGTTGGGTCTAATTGGTTACATCTGTTTTGAGTTAGTTTTGTTTGTAGGCTATTTAAGGGCACTAGGCCCGCTGGGTATTGTGCGGGCTTGTTCTCTGTTTATTGGTGTTAGTATATTAGTGTGATCTCTATTTTTCCGGACAGTTTTTGTCCTGTGTATTTTGGACGGGTTGTTTCATGCGCCTTTGTGTTTTGCATGTCCGTGTCTCCATTGTCTTGGAATAAAAGATCCAAACACGACGAGTTGTCCTCCAAACACGACGAGTTGAGTTTTTACCAAAAAGTTATATTTTGGTTTCATCTGACCATATGACATTCTCCCAATCTTCTTCTGGATCATCCAAAGGCTCTCTAATAAACTTCAGACGGGCCTGGACATGTACTGGCTTAAGCAGGGGGACACGTCTGGCACTGCAGGATTTGAGTCCCTGGCGGTGTAGTGTGTTACTGATGGTAGGCTTTGTTACTTTGGTCCCAGCTCTCTGCAGGTCATTCACTAGGTCCCCCCGTGTGGTTCTGGGATTTTTGCTCACCGTTCTTGTGATCATTTTGACCCCACGGGGTGAGATCTTGCGTGGAGCCCCAGATCGAGGGAGATTATCAGTGGTCTTGTATGTCTTCCATTTCCTAATATTTGCTCCCACAGTTGATTTCTTCAAACCAAGCTGCTTACCTATTGAAGATTCAGTCTTCCCAGCCTGGTGCAGGTCTACAATTTTGTTTCTGGTGTCCTTTGACAGCTCTTTGGTCTTGGCCATAGTGGAGTTTGGAGTGTGACTGTTTGAGGTTGTGGACAGGTGTCTTTTATACTGATAACAAGTTCAAACAGGTGCCATTTATACAGGTAACGAGTGGAGGACAGAGGAGCCTCTTAAAGAAGAAGTTACAGGTCTGTGAGAGCCAGAAATCGTGCTTGTTTGTAGGTGACCAAATACTTATTTTCCACCATAATTTGCAAATAAATTCATTAAAAATCATACAATGTGATTTTCTGGATTTTTTTCCCTCATTTTGTCTGTCATATTTGAAGTGTACCTATGATGAACATTTCAGGCCTCTCTCATCTTTTTAAGTAGGAGAACTTGCACAATTTGTGGCTGACTAAATACTTTTTGCCCCACTGTATATATATATATATATATATATATATATATATATATATATATATATCAAGACGGATATATTTCACTAGGTCAGGGGTTTTCAACCTCCATATATCCACTAGTTCTAATGTATCCATTATCTTTGTGAACTCCTTAAGTGCTTGAGGGTGATAGTTTGAAGAGTGATTTCCTGTACCATCCATTGAGGTACTTAAAACCGTATTATAATCTCCCACCATAATAATAGTGTCATTGTGTCACGTCTGCCCCCCCCCCCCCCCCCCCCCCCCCTGCATCACGCACTCCTATCATCCTGCCTTAACTCGTCACGCGTATCAGCGATATTGGACTCACCTGAACTCACTCATCACCTGTTATTACCTCCCCTATATTTGTCAGTTCCCCAGCTCTGTTCCCCGCTTCTGCATAGATTGTTTTTTGTCTTTGTTTTTTTGTATGCTGACACTGTTCCTGTATCGTTTCCATGTCCGTTCCTTATTAAATGTTTGACTCTCCGTACCTGCGTATTATTACATGTTTGACTCCGTTCGTCTCTCCAGCGTCATTCCATGTGACAAATAGATTATTTCAATGCTTGTGAGGTAAATATATTGTTATGTATATTTTCAAAGACGTGTGGATCATCATTATTTGGCCCTCTTAAGGTATAGGGGGCAGCATTTTCACTTTTGGATAAATAGCGTGCCCAATTTCAACTTCCTGCCTCTCATGCCAGGAATATAAGATATGCATATTATTAGTAGATGTGGATAGAAAACACTGAAGTTTCTAAAACTGTTTGAATCATGTCTGTGAGTATAACAGAACTTATGTAGCAGGCAAAACCCAGAGGACTAACTGTTCAGATTATTATTTTTTTTGCCTCTGACTGTTCCCTGAGTTGTCTTTGCCAAGGGATATTTCATAGGAACCTGTTTTCAGTTCCTACCATTTCCCCTGGATGTCACCAGCCTTTGGAATTTGGTTGAGATGATTCATTTGTGCAACGAAGAAGAAGGACATCCTGGAACAACTCTACACTATTGAGAGTTGCGCAAGATGTAAAAAGGAGCATGGTTTGTTTACTTGCTGTATTGAACACAGATAGCCCCGTCTACAATTTGATTGATTATTAACGTTAAAAAATACCCAAAGTTGTATTACAAAAGTAGTTTGAAATATTTTGGCAAAGTTTAAATTATAGGCAACTATTGAAATGTTTTGTAGTGACGTTGTGTTTTTTGGCAGCTGTTTTTTTCTGGATGAAACGCGTCAAATAAATGGACATTTGGATATATATGGACGGAATTAATCGAACAAAAGGACCAATTGTGATGTTTATGGGACATATTGGAGTGCCAACAAAAGAAGCTCGTCAAAGATAATGCATGTTTTATATTTTATTTCAGCGTTTTGTGTAGCGCCTGCAGGGTTGAAATATGCTACCCTCTTTGTTGACATTGTGCTATCATCAGATAATAGCTTCTTATGCTTTCGCCGAAAAGCTTTTTAAAATCTGACATGTTGGCTGGATTCACAACAAGTGTAGCTTTAATTGAGTATCTTACATGTGTGATTTAATGAATGTTTGATTTTATATCATTATTTGAATTTGCCGCGCTGCATTTTCCCAGTTTTTTTTTCAAAGTGGGACGCAAGCGTCCCCTATACCATAAGAAGTTAATTAGCCAGATCTGTTTTTGGTGCAATAGAATATTTAAAATAATCCATATTCCTTGCGAATTTGTTTGCACAATCAGATCAAAATGTGTATTCATTAATATAATCACCCCTTCTGAGTTTCTTTGCCTATGACAAAAATATATTTCTCCCTCCCAGTCCTTTTTCCACCCAACCTCATCTATTTTTGTAGAATGAGTTTCCTGTAAACAATAGATATTATATTATGTTTCTTTCAGCTATTTAAAATTGCTATTTGTATCTGCTAAGCCATTACAATTATAACTGGCTATAATTATTTAACCACTTACATAATGGTCCCCAAGTTACAATTACACTTACCACACCCTTGATAAGCTCAAGGCGACTTCAATCTCATGATGTCTGCCTTCGATTCATTTATTTCTCCTCCTTGCCTCTTGTCACCTCACCCTTTCCCAATCCCCTCCAACTCACAAGGCAGGCAACACTTGACCTCATCTTTACTAGAGGCTGTTTGCCTACTAATCTCACTGCAACACCCCTCTCCAGGTCTCTGATCACTACTTTGTTTGTTTGCTTTTCTGTCTCTCTTTCCTCCAACCCTAGCCACTCAGTGCCTACCAAGATGATCTCTCCCACTACTCTCTCCTCCTGTATCCTATCTCTCCATTCTGCTAAATCCTTCTCCCTTCTGTCTCCTGTTTCTGCCTCTTCGACCCTACTCTCCACCCTTTCTATGACTCACACTGTCCCCTCCTGCTCCGTGTCTGAGTGAATCATTGCGAGCATACAGAGCAGGGCTGTGGGCAGCTGAGCACAAATGAGGGAAAACTAAACTTCCGGAGGACCTATCATCCTTTCACTCCCTCCACTCCCTCTGTATCCGCTGCTAAAGACACTCTCTATCAATCTAAATTTCAAGCATCTGCCTCTAGGAAACGCTTTTCCACCTTCTCGTCCTACCTTAATCCTCCACTCCCTCCTCCCTCTCTGTGGACAACTTTGTCAAACACTTTGAAAAGAAGGTTGACATCCGCTCCTCATCCTCTCAGCCTATTGAGTCCACAGGTCCCACTCAAACAGAACTACCCTACGCCTTTACCTATTTCTCCCTTCTCTCTCCAGATGAAATCCTGCTACAGTGAAGACTTACTGCCCAACAACCTGCCCGCTCGACCCCATCCTCTCCTCCCTTCTGGAGACCTTCTCCCATTCCTCACTTCCCCTCATTAACTCATCCCTGACCACTGGCTGCATCCCCTATGACTTCAAAATGTCCCAATTTGCTCACCTCCTCAAGAAACCAATACTCGACTCATCTGACAACAAAAACTACAGACCTGTATCGCTTTTTTTCCAAAACATTTGAGCATGCTGTCTCTGATCAACTCTCTGGTTATCTCTCAGAATGATCTTCTTGACCCTAACCAGTCAGGCTTCAAGACAGGTCACTCAACCGAGACTGCTCTTCTCTGTGTCATGGAGGCTCTCCGCACTGCCAAAGCTGACACTCTCTCTTCTGTTCTCATCCTCCTAGATCTATCCACTGCCTTCAACACTGAACCATCAGATCCTCCTCTCCACGCTCTCAGGGCTGGGCATCTCAGGCTCTGCACACTCTTGTATTGCATCCTACCTGACAGGCCGCTCCTACCAGCTGACGTGGAGAGGATCGGTGTCTGCACCACGTACTCTCCCTACAGGTGTCCCCCAGGGCTCGGTTCAAGACCCTCTTCTCTCTGTACAGAAAGTCACCCGGCTCCGTCATATCCTCACATGGTCTTTCCTATCATTGCTATGCAGATGACTCGCAACTCATTTTCTCTTTTTTCCCATTTTCTCTTTTTTTCAACCCAGTTCAAGCTCTTCTCTGTCCTGGCACCCCAATGGTGGAACCAAATTCCACCTGAAGCTAGGACAGAAATCCCTGTGCCTCTTCCAAAAGCACCTGAAACCCAACCTCTTCAAAGAGTATCTTAAATAGTCAGTTGACTAACTGTAGAATGTCTGTTGCTCTGCACAATTCGTGTCAGCCTCCTTTGTCCTATTTTATCAATGAACTGTTTTCGACCACTGGCCTGCTGTTGGCTGGATGTCGTTTGGGTGGTGGACCATTCTTGATATACACAGGGAAATGCTGAGAGTGAAAAACCGAACAGTGTTGCAGTTCTTGACACACTCACACTGGCACCTATAACCATACCCGTTCAAAGGCATAAATCTTTTATCGTGCCCATTCACCCTCAGAATGGCACACATACACAATACATGTCTCAACGCTTAAAAATCCTTCTTTATCCTGTCTCCTGCTGGTCTCCTCCCCTTCATCTACACTGATTGAAGTGGATTTAACAGGTGACATCATAAGGGATCATAGCTTTCACCTGGATTCACCTGCTCAGTCTGTCCTAATGTTTTGTACACTCAGTGTACATTTCCTTTGTGTACTATTGCTTATAAGGCTAATTCTATGGCCTACGTATATATTTTTGGGGGTTCTCTGTGGACTATCCTTTGGAGCTGCTGTTTTCAACTCTCTCTCTAACGTACCTGCTGTCTCTAACTCTGAATGATCGGCTATGAAAAGCCAACCTACAGTTACTCCTGAGGTGCTGTCCAGTTGCACCCTCTACAACCACTGTGATTATTATTATTTGACCCTGTTGGTCATCTATGAACATTTGAACATCTTAGCCATTTACTGTTATATTCTCCACCCGGCACAGCCAGAAGAGGACTGGCCACCCCTCAGAGCCTGGTTCCTCTCTAGGTTTCTTCCTAGGTTCCTACCTTTCTAGGGAGTTTTTCCTAGCCACCGTGCTTCTACATCTGCATTGCTTGCTGTTTGGGGTTTTAGGCTGTGTTTCTGTATAACACTTTGACATCGGCTGACGTAAAAACGACTTTGTAAATACATTTGATTACACAGACTAGCGACTGAACTGGTAAAATCAATCCTTAATTTCTCAAGGCTGAAATATTTCGATTTTTGCTGAATTTTGGGACTGAATTGAAATGTTACTTTCACTGGAGAACAAGGACTTGCTTTGCATTTTCATTTGTGATTCAGAGACTGAGCCCGTACATTTGCCAGTTGGTTCATTTATGAACAAGCATAATTCTGTACATGACATTTGTGCCCTCCCTTGTTTTTCTATCAGCTATATTGGGTTTGGTTCTGCCTGACCATTATAATTATTCTACTCAATAATCCAGGCTTAAATAGAGACAATACCCAGCTTCCTCTAGGGAACACTGTTTGGTTCAATCATAGCTGAATCAACACCGGTTCTTTCCCTAGGTCAATGGAGGAGCCTCCCTTTCCAGCGCAGAGGGAGGGAGATTACCAGGGAAATTGTCTGAGGAGAGGGAGAGCGGCATTTGCTCTTCCCCTGTGTCTGTTTAATAATTACAGTGGGACTGCGTGGACTGATGTCTTAATGTACTCTATCATCACAGGCTTTGCTATAAGTTATTCGCTGCCTCACCAAGGTGATGTGGTGATGAGGTGGGGGACAGAATCCGTGTGTATGCGTGTCTCAGTTGTGTGAGTGTTTACGTTTGTGCATGGAGATAGTCTGGAGGGAAAGGAACACTTTCTGTATCTAGTTGTAAGAGAAAGAGTAAAGAGGGTCAAAAGTTCCTTCTGAAAATATAGTAGTGGTGTTGGTTGGTGAATGCACATTAAAATACCTTAAATGTGTTTTACAGAATTAATACTGTAGATTGCACTGTATTATGGGTAAAATGCTGAATAACACTCCTGAAAAAGGACTCTAACATACTGTATTTCTTTAAAGTAGGCCTAATGGCTCGCACCTACTGCAGACTAGAATCACATTTTCAGTACAGTAAATAGCCGTAATTCGCAATGCACTCTGGGTGATTTTAGGCATAACTGGTAAATGATACCTGAGATGACATTGAAACATAAATTTTACAGTACATTACTGTAAAGTAGTGTATTTCAAATGGTGCTGTAATTCCACCCCACAGAATACAGCACCCTACCGTATATTTTTGAGCGCCAAAAACGATTGACAGCTAGTGGGTGCATGGTATTGTTTGTCTCATTAACATATTTTGAGGCGTGTCTTGTAAGAGGCTACATTTGTTGTGCCCGTGAGTGATGTACCAACTAATCTAATATGTGGTAGTTTACAATTACGTGTATAGAGGACAGATTGGAGTAGCGGCAAGCCACTCCAATAGTATTGTCATGTCCTTGGTCTGTTTTGCCCTGTAGTCACTGCGAGTTTGGAAATATTCAGTCACACAATATATTTGATATGCTGTAATATGAAAATACATTACTAAGCAGCCGGCCTGCTTGCACCAATTACATTAAAATACTGTAAAATACAAACCCTGGTAAATTTACAGCATTATACTGGCAGCAGAGTTGCTAGCAAATTATTGTAATTATATAATACAGTTGTGCTAATGACTACAGTAGGCTCATTCATGTACAGTATAATTCTGTATTGTGCTATTTTTCTTACTGTATTACAAGTGTAATGGCCGTTGGTGGTGGAAGAAGAGGAGGACCAAGGTGCAGCGTGGTATGTGTCCATATTTATTAAATGAACACGGAAATAACAAAAATAAACAAAGAGAACGACCAAAAACAGTTCTGGCTAGTGCAGACACACAACAGAAAACAATCACCCACGAAACACAATAGAAAACAGGTTCCCTAAATATGGTTCTCAATCAGGGACAACGATTGACAGCTGCCTCTGATTAAGAACAATACCAGGCCAAACACAGAAAATCATAGTAAAACTAACAAAGACAACCCAACCAACTCACGCCCTGACCATACTAAAACAAAGACATAACAAAAGAACTAAGGTCAGAACGTGACAGTACCCCCCCCACGCCCCCCCAAAGGTGCGGACTCCGGCCGCAAAACCTGAACCTATAGGGGAGGGTCTGGTTGGGTGACGGACGGCTCTGGCTGACGGACGGCTCTGGCAGCTCCTGGCTGACGGACGGCTCTGGCAGCTCCTGGCTGCCTCCAGCTCTACCTTGGGGCGGCGATATTCCCCAGCCTGTGCCCAGGGTACTTTGCCGTCCAGGATCTCCTCCCATGTCCAGGAGTCCTGAGATCACTGCTGCTGCTGCCTGTTACCACGCTGCTTGGTCCTTTGGTGGTGGGTGACTCTGTAACGGTCGTCATATGAAGGAGAAGAGGAGGACCAAGGTGCAGCGTGATGTGTCCATATTTATTCAAATGAACACGGAAATAACAAATATAACAAAGAGAAACAACCGAAAACAGTTCTGGCTGGTGCAGACACACAACAGAAAACAATCACCCACGAAACAATAGAAAACAGGCTACCTAAATATGGTTCTCAATCAGGGACAACGATTGACAGCTGCCTCTGATTGAGAACCATACCAGGCCAAACACAGAAATAGCAAATCATAGTAAAACTAACATAGACAACCCACCCAACTCACGCCCTGACTATACTAAAACAAAGACATAACAAAATAACTAAGGTCAGAACGTAACAACAAGTGACACCATCGCCGCTGTAAAGCAAAATTACAGTATTTAGCTGGCTTCTCTGCTGCCAGTATAATGCTGTCAATTTACAGGGAAAGGTTTTAAAGTGCAGACACGCCACAAACATTCTGTTTCTACACGTAGTCTTCCAAAAACCACTGTCTGAACAAACATGAGATATCCAAGAGATAGAATTGATATATATTTTCCCCTAAACCTCTGCATTTCGATTGGCATTCCAACGTTTTTCAAATCCAAAATAAACTATGTACACATCGTCATCAAACAACAAACCTTAGACTTGACACATCTGTCTGGCACTACATCAATACAAGTCCCAAGGCACTCTGCACACACACAAAAAAACAGAGAAAAGGATTCTGTGAAATCTTATCTTTTGATTATCTGTTTCTCTCAGTTTCTGGCCAAAACAGCAGTGTTTATCAGGGGTAGACGCACACTTAAAGCTCCCATTCCTCAGCCCCACCCTCGCTCTCTCCTGAAACCCCAGGATGTCTTGTGCCCGCCAGGTGCAGAAAAGGCCCTGATAAACCTTTCCATTAAACTGTGGGTGTTTGCCTTCCATCCATTTGCTGTCTCAACGACTGCGCCCAGAGTTGCTCTCCTAGCCGGTCCCAGTGATAAGGTCATGGTATTTCCAATCAGACTCCTGTAAAACTAACTTTAGAAGAGATGGCATGGGAGCCGTACCTGAATACTAATGGTTTTAGTGCAAAAACCGCATCCTTGTGAAAATGAATGCTTGAGACGTTAGGTATAGTAGCCCATAACGTCAGGACGCATGCAGCACAATGGATTTTGTGAGTGCAATCATTCCAACATTTTCATCTACTCTAGCCTAATTGTTCTTAAGGACTCAACATATGAATGATGGCGTATGAAAAAGCAATAGTCGCAAAAGCTAGCCTTTTAGTGTTTGAGCTAAAATCGTCAACACTCAGTCGATAATGCACAGTGCTCATAGAAACGGCTAAATGTGTTCAAGATTATTGCAACCATAATGCCTGTAACGATTGTCGTCGGGAGAAGAGGACCAAAGTGCAGCGTGGTACGTTTTCAAATAATTTTAATAAAGATGAATACTGAACAAAAACAACAAACGAACAGTTCGGTAAGGTGCAACAGAAACACTAAACAGAAAATAACTACCCACAACCCATAGTGGGAAAACAGGCTGCCTAAGTATGGTTCCAATCAGAGACAACGATTGCCAGCTGCCTCTGATTGGGAACCATACCAAGCCAAACACATAGAAATAGAAAACATAGAACACAAAACATAGAATGCCCACCCCAACTCACGCCCTGACCAAACTAAAATAGAGACATAAAAAAGAACCTACGGTCAGGACATGACAATGCCCTTAATCTTTCAGTAAAGAGAGAAAAAAACTTCCTTTCGGATTATGGCTGAACTATGCCTCTTTTAGCCTCCCCAAGAAGCAAAAATATGTTGATTAGATTGCTAGATGCCGAACTAAGATCGCTACAGTATTTTAATAAGAAGATCCACATTTTGGTTCACTTTTATTCGCCTCACTTTAAAAAAAGAAATCAATTACACATTTATTTAAATTTGTATGTACTTAGTGGAGAAACCGTATGGTGAATGAGGGACTGCACTTATCGAGTAATGAGTAATATTGCATTTGGTGGTACACTACATGGCCAAAAGTATGTGGACGACTGCTCGTCAAACATCTCATTACAAAATCATTGACAATAACATGTAGTTGCCCCCCCCCTTGCTGCTGTAACAGCCTCCACTCTTCCCGGAAGGCTTTCCATTTGATGTTGGAACATTGCTGGGGGACTTGCTTCCATTCAGCCACGAGCATTAGTGAGGTCAGGCACTGATGTTGGGCGATTAGGCCTGGCTCGTGGTCTGCGTTTCAATTCATCCCAAAGGTGTACGAGTGGGTTGAGGTCAAAACTCTGTGCAGGCCAGTCAAGTTCTTCCACACCGTTATCGACAAACCATTTCTGTATGGACCTCGCTTTGTGAACAGGGGCATTGTCATGCTGAAACAGGAAAGGACCTTCCCCAAACTGTTTCCATGAAGTTGGAAACACAGAATCGTCTAGAAGGCCATTGTATGTTGTAGCGTTAAGATTTCCCTTCACTGGAACTAAGGGACCTAGCCCGAACCATGGAAAACAGCCCCAGACCATTATTCCTCCTCCACTAAACTTTACAGTTGGTGCTGTGCATTGGGACAGGTAGCGTTTTCCTGGCATCCGCCAAACCCAGATTCATCTGTCGGACTGCCAGATGGTGAAGCATGATTCATCACTCCACAGAACGTGTTTACACTGCTCCATAGTCCAATTGCTGCGAGCTTAATACCACTCCAGCCAACGCTTGGCATTGCGCATGGTGATCTTAGGCTTGTGTGCAGCTGCTCAGCCATGGAATCCCATTTAATGAAGCACCCGAACAAATAGTACTTGTGCTGACGTTGATTCCAGAGGCAGTTTGGAACTCGGTAGTTAGTGTTGCAACCAAGGACAGACAATTTTTACGTGCTTCAGCACTCGGCGGTCCCGTTCTGTGAGCTTGTGTGGCCTACCATTTCACAGCTGAGCAATTGTTGGTCCTAGATGTTTTCACTTCACAATAACAGCACTTACAGTTGACCGGGGCAGCTCTAGCAGGGCATAAATTTGACGAACGGACTTGTTGGAAAGGTGGCATCCTATGACGGTGCCACATTGAAAGTCACTGAGCTTTTCAGTACGGGCCATTTTACTGTCAGTGTTTGTCTATGGAGATCGCATGTGCTCGAAATGATACACCTGTCAGGGACAGGTGTGGCTGAAATAGCCGAATCCACTCATTTGAAGGCATGTCCACATACTTTGGTGATATCTCCAGGGATACTGTGTTATCTATGAATGTATGTCCATAAAGGACATCATTGGATACTTACTCAAAACCATTTTATACAGTAATAATCTTAATTTTGGAATGTTTGAGGTTGTAATGAGGTTTTACAGATTACCCACTGCGCACACTACGTCATTTCAACCTGGATAATTGGGTAATATGTGGGTGGTTGAGATGTTGAACAATGAGACTACAGCCTGTATTCACCCACCAAAAGTTAGTTGAATGTCTAATGTGTTATCACTATGCTTTCAACCATCTTAAAGCACAACCAAATTTCAATGGAAAAACTACGTCAGATTTTTGGTTTAGTTGTCACCCAAATGTCTCACTGCTCTTTCAACCATTTTAAAGCACTGCAAAGTTAAAATGGGAATATATTGTCAGATGTTTTGTTTATTTCAAATGAAATTGTATATGTCACTGTCGCCAAATACAGTACAAAAGGTTTAGGTAGACCTTACCATTACAAGCCCTTAACCATCAATGCAGTTCGAAGAAAAATAAGAGTTAAGAAAATATTTACTAAATAAAAAGAAAGTAACACAATAAAATAACAAGGCTATAGATCGGTACCGAGTCAATGTGCGAGGGTACAGGTTAGTCAAGGTAATTGACATGATACTGTATGTACATGTAGGTAGGTGTAAAGTGACATAGATAATAAACAGCGAGCAGCATCAACGTAAAAAAAATGGGGGGGATCAACACACATTTTTGGTGATGTGGACACCAAGGAACTTGAAACTCTCAATCTGCTCCACTACAGCCTCATCGATGAGAATGGGGTCATGCTCGGCCCTCATTTTCCTGCAGTCCACAATCATCTCCTTTTTCTTGATCACGTTGAGGGAGAAGTTGTTGTCCTGGCACCACATTGCCAGGTCTCTAACCTCCTCCATATAGGCTGTCTCATTGTTGACGTGGATCAGGCCTACCACTGTTGTGATGGCCACGCAGTCATGGGTGAACAGGGAGTACAGGAGGGGACTAAGCACACACCCCTGAGGGGCCCCCGTGTTGAGGATCAGCGTGACAGAGGTGGTGTTGCCTACACTTACCATCTGGGGGCGGCCCGTCGAAGTCCAGGATCCAGTTGCAGAGGGAGGTGTTCAGTCCCAGGTTCCTGAGCTTTGAGGGTACTATGGTGTTGAATGCTGAGCTGTAGTCAATGAACAACATGCTCATGTAGGTGTTCCTTTTTGTCCAGGTGGGAAAGGGCAGTGTGGAGTGCAATAGAGTGTGTCATCTGTGGATCTGTTGAGGTAGTATGAGAGTTGGAGTAGGTCTAGGGTTCCCGGGATGATGGTGTTGATGTGAGCCATGATCAGCCTTTCAAAGGCCTTCATGGCTGCAGATGTGAAATACAGCAGATGCACTTTAAAGTTGGATTTGATTTAGTCCTATTCTTTCAATTTGATTTTTGGTTGAGGTGGAGATGTGAATTCAACATATCAGTTGTTAATTTGTAGACAAACACGATAGCACATTGATAATAGTCAGTGACATATCATAGCTAGGCAGAACTGGGTTTGCCTAAAACCCTGAATGGGATACAAAATGATAGCTGTAGATCAATTCTTTAGTAGGATGTTCTGCCCTCAGCAGATAGTTATTTTTTTCTGATAGTGGATATGACGTTGAAGATCTGACGTTGTTTTAAAGGTATGAATTCAACATATTATATACAAGGTTTGTCTATGTTGTAATTAGGTTACCATGATAACGTAATCATGTTTTTGAAATGACATCAAAATAACAAAAAGTTGATTACTTTTTCAAATCCAATGTATTTTTCATGTAGATTCCACGTCAATACATTGACAAATTACATTGAAACAACATTGATTTAACCATTTTATGCCCAGGGGGTAGAAAGCAATAATTATATCAGTTTCCATATGGAAGCTGAATTGACATTTTAATGGACCTTTGATTTAATTCCATCCTCAGTGAAGGTCCACAGAGATGTGACGGACTTCACTAATGTCTAACGCATGACCACAAGGAAATTCTAGATACTCTCCACTCTCAGTGTTGGTTCCGTTCATCAGGGCACACCATTTCAATATGTTGTGTAACGGAAAACTAAAACTAATTGGACAAGTTCAGATGCAGTTACTCCCCATTTCACACTCTTTTTTGAAAGTTTTGTTCCATTCTGTGCCTACTGAACCTAACCCTGATATCAGGACTACTGTTGACCTATAAAACGTATCTTATGAGGTGAGTTCCATATCCTTACACTGTAGGTCAATTATTATTGGTTGACTGTGAAAAGTGACGATCGTGTCACCATCCCTGATGACATGCAATGGCATGACTTTCCAGAAATCAATACTTGAAAATATGTGGGCATTAAGGAGCAGTTCTCTCTCTGTGGGTCTAAACCCAAGAAGTTCTGAAAAAGTTGTAAAACCTGAAGAATAAATCCTCCTCCGCAAATCAAATCAAATGTATTTATATAGCCTTTCGTACATCAGCTGATATCTCAAAGTGCTGTACAGAAACCCAGCCTAAAACCCCAAACAGCAAGCAATGCAGGTGTAGAAACACGGTGGCTAGGAAAAACTCCCTAGAAAGGCCAAAACCTAGGAAGAAACCTAGAGAGGAACCAGGCTATGTGGGGTGGCCAAGGGTAAGTCAGGAAAGTCTCTGCATGGTCTTTAGGTAATGCACTGTGTAATGGTGACCCCTAGAGTTTTGCCACAGTCTGACATGCCTTGGTTGTGGAGGTGGGTTGCATTATTCCCACGTCTTTACCAGACGAGAAGGAGATGTGACCAAATCAGATGGATGCCTTAGTTAATTAAAGTTGGAAGTTTGAGTGGGCCCTTAGGCAACCTCTTTCATTGAAACATACAGCCCGAGCTTCTGAATCTCAAATCCATCATAAAGAAAATAAAGTGAATGATTATGGAAATGCAGCCTTTCTCTCCCTCTGGAGCTTCATCCATTTCCTGACACCAGTTGTGGTAACAAGTGAATTCAGGGTCGGCATTATTATCCCCTTCTCTTCACTACCACTGTGAACTTTTCCAGCGTCTCAAATAGAAATATAGATAAAGGGGGGGGGGGGGGGGACCTTCCTCAAATTAATAGAAAGGCCTTAGTTGAGTTTTAGGGAGAACCTGAGGTTTGTCATATTTCAATCGTGCACTCTTAGAAGTGATGTGTTGAAAACAAAATGCTCTTAGATCTGTAGCACATGTGTGGATTGTAACACATGTTTAAAAAAAATAAAACAAGATTCTGCAGGGGCCCTTTGGTAATATTGGGGCCTGAAGCAGCCATTTCTGTATGTTTATTTTCAGATCAATCAATATTTGTAAAGCTCTTTTTACATCAGCCAATGTCAAAGTGCTACACGGAAACCCAGCCTAAAACCCCAAACAGCAAGCAATGCAGATGTAGAAGCACGGAGGCTGGGAAAAACTCCCTAGAAAGGCAGGAACCTAGGAAGAAACCTAGAGAGGAACCAGGCTATGAGGGGTGGCCAGTCCTCTTCTGGCTGTGCCAGGTGGAG
The DNA here is from genome assembly GCF_045791955.1 of Oncorhynchus clarkii lewisi. NCBI lineage: Eukaryota > Metazoa > Chordata > Actinopteri > Salmoniformes > Salmonidae > Oncorhynchus > Oncorhynchus clarkii. Next base: position 36,417,450 of record NC_092149.1, read on the forward strand.
ATTATAACAGAACATGGCCAAGATGTTCAAATGTTTATAAATGACCAGCATGGTCAAATTATAATAAGGCAGAACAGTTGAAACTGGAGCAGCAGCACGGCCAGGTGGACTGGGGACAGCAAGGAGTCATCATGTCAGGTAGTCCTGAGGCATGGTCCTAGGGCTCAGGTCCTCCGAGAGAGAGAGAAAGAAAGAAAGAGAGAAAGAGAGAATTAGAGAGAGCACACTTAAATTCACACAGGACACCGAATAGGACAGGAGAAGTACTCCAGATATAACAAACTGACCCTAGCCCCCGACACATAAACTACTGCAGCATAAATACTGGAGGCTGAGACAGGAGGGGTCAGGAGACACTGTGGCCCCATCCAAGGACACCCCCGGACAGGGCCAAACAGGAAGGATATAACCCCACCCACTTTGCCAAAGCACAGCCCCCACACCACTAGAGGGATATCTTCAACCACCAACTTACCATCCTGAGACAAGGCCGAGTATAGCCCACAAAGATCTCCGCCACGGCACAACCCAAGGGGGGGTGCCAACCTAGACAGGAAGATCACATCAGTGACTCAACCCACTCAAGTGATGCACCCCTCCTAGGGACGGTATGAAAGAGCCCCAGTAAGCCAGTGACTTAGCCCCTGTAATAGGGTTAGAGGCAGAGAATCCCAGTGGAAAGAGGGGAACCGGCCAGGCAGAGACAGCAAGGGTGGTTCGTTGCTCCAGAGCCTTTCCGTTCACCTTCCCACTCCTGGGCCAGACTACACTCAATCATATCACCCACTGAAGAGATGAGTCTTCAGTAAAGACTTAAAGGTTGAGACCAAGTTTGCGTCTCTTACATGGGTAGGCAGACCATTCCATAAAAATGGAGCTCTATAGGAGAAAGCCCTGCCTCCAGCTGTTTGCTTAGAAATTGTAGGCCTGCGTCTTGTGACCGTAGCGTACGTGTAGGTATGTACGTCAGGACGAAATCAGAGAGATAGGTAGGAGCAAGCCCATGTAATGTTTTGTAGGTTAGCAGTAAAACCTTGAAATCAGCCCTTGCCTTGACAGGAAGCCAGTGTAGGGAGACTAGCACTGGAGTAATATGATCACATTTTTTAATTATAGTCAGGATTCTAGCAGCCGTATTTAGCACTAACTGAAGTTTATTTAGTGCTTTATCCGGGTAGCTGGAAAGTAGAGCATTGCAGTAGTTTAACCTAGAAGTGACAAAAGCATGGATTAATTTGTCTGCATCATTTTTGGACAGAAAGTTTCTGATTTTTGCAATGTTACGTAGATGGAAAAAAGCTGTCCTTCAAATGTTCTTCAAAAGAGAGATCAGGGTCCAGAGTAACGCCGAGGTCCTTCACAGTTTTATTTGAGACGACTGTACAACCATTAAGATTAATTGTCAGATTCAACAGAAGATCTCTTTGTTTCTTGGGACCTAGAACAAGCATCTCTGTTTTGTCTCAGTTTAAAAGTAGAAAGTTTGCAGCCATCCACTTCCTTCTGTCTGAAACACATGCTTCTAGCGAGGGCAATTTTGGGGCTTCACCATGTTTCATTGAAATGTACAGCTGTGTGTCATCCGCATAGCAGTGAAAGTTAACATTATGTTTTCGAATGACATCCCCAAGAGGTAAAATATATAGTGAAAACAATAGTGGTCCTAAAACGGAACCTTGAGGAACACCGAAATTTACAGTTGATTTGTCAGAGGACAAACCATTCACAGAGACAAACTGATATCTTTCCGACAGATAAGATCTAAACCAGGCCAGAACTTGTCCATGTAGACCAATTTGGGTTTCCAATCTCTCCAAAAGAATGTGGTGATCGATGGTATCAAAAGCAGCACTAAGGTCTAGGAGCACGAGGACAGATGCAGAGCCTCGGTCTGATGCCATTAAAAGGTAATTTACCACCTTCACATGTGCAGTCTCAGTGCTATGATGGGGTCTAAAACCAGACTGAAGCATTTCGTATACATTGTTTGTCTTCAGGAAGGCAGTGAGTTGCTGCGCAACAGCCTTTTCTAAAGTTTTTGAGAGGAATTGAAGATTCGATATAGGCTGATAGTTTTTTATATTTTCTGGGTCAAGGTTTGGCTTTTTCCTCACAGCTGCCCGTGTCACTTACTGTTGATAATGTGGTTGTTACTGACAAGGAGCATATGCCTGAGCGCTTTAATAACGACTCCATCAGGATTCCTATTTGACTCAGCCATGCCTCCTTGCCATCTAACACTTCCTCATCTCTCAGCCCTTCTAATGCGACTACCCCTGATGCTCCTCCCACTCTTTCCCTTGCCCCGCTACATTGTTTCTTCTATGCAGGCTGTCACTGAGTCTGAGGAGCTAAAGGAGCTACTTAAACTTGACCCCCAAAAAACATCTGGGTCAGATGGTTTAGATCCTTTCTTCTTTAAGGTTGCTGCCCCTGGAAGTCAGCCACGGTGTGTCCTTGTGGAGATCAAGCTGATCCTAACTGTTATAGGTCAATGTCTATATTGCCTGTTTATCAAAAGTGCTTTCTTGATGTCTATAGTATTCTTTCTGGTATGCAATCTGGTTTCGGCTCAGGTTATGGATGTGTCACTGCAACCTTAAAGGTCCTAAATGATGGCACCATTGCCCTTGATTCTAAGCAATGCTGTGCTGCTATTTTTATTGACTTGGTCAAAGCTTTTGATATATAAAGACCATTCCATTATTGTGGGTTGGCTATAGATTATTGGTGTCTCTGATTGGTCTTTGGACTGGTTTGCTAACTTCCTCTCTCAAAGAGTGCAGTGAACATCTGCTGTCTCAACCATTGCCTATCACCAAGGGAGTACCCCAAGGCTCGATCCTAGGCCCCACATTCTTCTCCTTTTACATCAACAACATAGTTCAGGCATTAGGAAGCTTTTTCATCCATTTATATGCAGATGATACAATATTATACTCAGCTGGCCCCTCCCCAGATTTTGTGCTGAACAAAACAATGTTTTCTTAATGTCCAACAAGCTTTCTCTGCCCTTAACCTTGTTCTGAATACCTTTAAAACATATTGTTCGCTCCTCTTTTCAGTTCGCTGCAGCTAGTGACTGGAACGAGCTTAAAAAAACACTCAAAATGGACAGTTATCTCCATCTCTACATTCAAAGACTCAATCATGGATACTCTTACTGACACTTGTCTCTACCTTTTTGCCCTTTGTTAGGCACAGACAGCAGCAAAATGTTTGTACCATGTTTGTGCTGCTGCCATGTTGTGTTGCTACCGTGCTGTGTTGTCATTGGTTGCTGCCATGCTGTGTTGTCATGTGTTGCTGCCATGCTGCGTAGGCATGTGTTGCTGCCATGCTGTGTTGTCTTAGGTCTCTTATGTAGTGTTGTGGTCCCAGCCACTGCTCCCGCAAAAGGCGATTTGCCGCTTGGTAGGCTGTCATTGTAAATAATATTTTTTTTCTTAATTGACTTGCCTAGTTAAATATAAGTAAATAAATACAGAGAGCACAGCCACCCTCCATTGCACTCAAGGGGACTTTACCTTTTCATGTTGTTGACCAGGACGTGAAACCACTTCTAGGGTTGCCAGACAGCATAGCACTGGGGTGTATACAACTAGGTCCTGATGTACAAATGCTGCAGAAACAGGCCCCAGAGTTCCAGGAGTATAGTGACCTGTTTAACATTGAAGATATTGGCAAACTACAAGTGGTATATCACATAAAACTGGATGAGTTTGTAATAGCCACAGTCTGTGCACCCAGAAAGGTGCCAGTAGCCATAAAAGAGAAAGTGGTCAAAGGGCTTGACAGAATGTTGGGGTTAGGTGTAGCTGCTGTAAAAAAAAAAGACGGCTCTGTCAGAATATGCATGGACCCAGTGCACCTGAACAAAGCTCTGCTAAGGCCACACCACCCCATGAAAACTAGCCATGTGAGATAGTAGTGGACGACATCCTGGTGTGGGGACGCACCCTGGATGAACACGATGAGCGCCTCAAACAGGTCCTCAACAGGATTAGGGCTGCCAACGTGAAGCTGAATCCAGAGAAGTGCAGATTCAGGCTCCATGACATTCCCTACATCGGGCACCTTCTCAAAGCTAACAGAGTGAAACCTGGCCTGGAAAAGACAGGCCATCATGCAGATGCCCAAGCCAGAAGAAAAGCAGACACTGCAGCGCTTTCTGGGTATGACTAACTATCTGTCTAAGTTCATGCCACAATACAGTGAGGTGACAGGGCTCCTCTATCAGGATACTGAATGCGCTGTAAGGAGCAACATGACGCTGCCCTGGCCAAACTAAAGGGTTGCTGTCAAGCTAACCGGTGCTCCAGTTCTATGATGTGGGCAAACCAGTGGTGATATCTGCAGACGGATCCCAGCATGGTCTCGGAGAAATATGTCTCCAAATAAAATTGTATTTGTCACGTGCTTCGTAAACAACAGGAAATGCTTACTTACGGGCCCTTCCCAACAATGCAGAGAGAAAATTTTTGAAAAAGAATAACACAAGGAATAAATACACAATGAGTAACGATAACTTGACAGAGGGTACCAGTATTATTCAGAGGGTAACAGTACCGAGTTGATGTGCAGGGGTAAGAGGTACAGTTGAAGTCAGAAGTTTCCATACACCTTAGCCAAATACATTTAAACTCAGTTTTTCACAATTCCTGACATTTAATCCTAGTAAAAATTCCCTGTCTCAGGTCAGTTAGGATCACCATTTTCAGAATGTGAAATGTCAGAATAATAGAAGAGAGAATTATTTATTTCAGCTTTTATTTCTTATTTATTTCACATTTCCAGTGGGTCAGAAGTTTACATACACTCAATTAGTATTTGGTAGCATTGCCTTTAAATTGCTTAACTTGGGTCAAACGCTTCGGCTAGCCTTACATAAGCTTTCCACAATAAGATGGGTGAATTTTGGTCCCTTCCTCCTGACAGAGCTGGTGTAACTGAGTCAGGTTTGTAGGCCTCCTTGCTCGCATACGCTTTATAATTTCTGCCCACACATTGTCTATAGGATTGAGGTTGGGGATTTGTGATGGCTACTCAAATGCCTTGACTTGGTTGTCCTCAAGCCATTTTGCCACAACTTTGGAAGTATGCTTTGGGTCATTGTCTATTTGGAAGACCCATTTGCGACCATGCTTTAACTTCCTGAGTTATGTCTTGAGATGTTGCTTCAATATATCCACATAATTTTCCATCCTCATGTTGCCATCTATTTTGTGAAGTGCACCAGTCCCTACTGCAGCAAAGCACCCCCACAACATGATGCTGTCACCCCCGTGGGATGGTGTTCTTCGGCTTGCAAGCCTCCCCCTTTTTCCTCCAAACATAACGATGGTCATTATGGCCAAACAGTTCTATTTTTGTTTTATCAGAGCAGAGGACATTTCTCCAAAAAAGTACGATCTTTGTGGCAATGTGCAGCTGCAAACCGTAGTCTACCATTTTATATCGGTTTTGGATCAGTTACTTCTTCCTTGCTGAGCGGCATTTCAGGTTATGTTGATATAGGACTCGTTTTACTGTGGATATAGATACTTTTGTACCTGTTTCCTCCAGCATCTTCACAAAGTCATTTGCTGTCGTTCTGGGTTTGATTTGCACCAAAGTACATTCATCTCTAGGAGACAGAACGCATCTCCTTCCTGAGCGGTATGACGGCTGCGTGGTCCCATGGTGTTTATACTTGCATACTATTGTTTGTACAGATTAACGTGGTACCTTCAGGCGTTTGGAAATTGCTCCCAAGGATGAAAAGACTTGTGGAGGTCTACAATTGTTTTTCTGAGATCTTGCCTGATTATTTTTTTCCCCTCCATAATGTCAAGCAAAGAGGCACTGAGTTTGAAGGTAGGCCTTGAAATACATCCACAGGTACCCCTCCAATTGACTCAAATGATGTAATTTAGCCTATCAGAGGCTTCTAAAGCCGTGACATCATTTTCTGGATGTTTCCAAGCTGTTTAAAGGCACAGTCTACTTAGCGTATGTAAACTTCTGACCCACTGGAATTGTGAAATAATCTGTCTGTAAACAATTGTTGGAAAAAGGTATTGTGTCATGCACAAAGTAGATGTCCTAACCGACTTGCCAAAACTAATTTGTTCACAAATTTCTTGTTGAGTGGTTGAAAAACGTCTTTTAATAACTCCAACCCAAGTGTATGTAAACTTCCGACTTCAACTGTAGGTATTCCTCTTGATGATCTGATAGTCTGGAACGGAGATCATCCAGTTCTCCAGTGACTGCACATTCACCTACAGAACAGAGGTCAATGGCGGTCTATTTGTTCACTGACGTAATCTGGTTAGAAAGCCACCTCGCCTGTCTATTTTGCACGGCCATTTCCTCTTTCGAGTCCCAGTCTAGTGTAATCACTGTTCTGATGTCCAGAAGCCGTTTTTGGTCATAGACATTATGTAAACAAAGACAAAAAACACACAAAATGGCAGAATTGGTCAGGAGCCCATAAAAATGGCCATTATCTGGTATAGTGCCATCTTTCTAAGATCCAGTGCCACAAGGCACAGCTTTGGATAAACAGCCATCCTTGCATGCCAGAACTGGAGAGGTGACTCTGTAAACATGTCTCCCTTTTCCTTATCCAGATATTTCCACAAATCACATGGGTTAATGCTCTGCCAGGTTGACCCTTCGGCTGGACAGCGACCTCAGACAAAATCTTTGATGAAAGGAAGCTATATTTCAAAAGCACTGTGGCCGAGATGCTTGCTGGATTCATCGTGCTGGCATCTTCCTGGAGTCCTGCTGCTCCACGGCTGTACTCTCTGATTTGCTGAAGTACAAAAAAACTCTGCTTCCCTTATCAGTGGCTCTATCTCCGATGAGCAAAGTGCCAGAGACACACCTGCTGCAGGAGTTGGATTGAAGTTGGCTGCCAGAGGATTCAGTATACATGCAAAGCGCTCATGCAGTGACTACAGGAGGACCTGTGCCAACTGTTTTACAACAGTAGTTGACTGCAAGTGTGCCTCAAGGTTGAGAAGTCACGGCACCACATCAGATAGCGACTGACTGTCAGTTTGAAATTGGTCATTGTGGATTGCGAATGGCTACAGCAACTTCTAATTTGTCCCAGTCACGTTCTGTGCTCGCCCTATTATTTTTTTCCATGTTAGCTAGTGATAGCTAGTGATAGTGATTCACAAGCTAGGCCTATTTGAAACATTGGCAACTAGTAGCAGCATTTACCCACCAGACTCAGAAGCACGAAAACCCCATTAGAAAAAAGCTTGAAATTCCAATTAGATTTTTGACCAAAGTTTAGATTTAAAAAATTCAAGTTTTTACTGCTAACCTATAAAGCATTACATGGGCTTGCTCCTACCTATCTTTTCCCGATTTTGTCCTGCCGTACATACCTACACGGACGCTACGGTCACAAGATGCAGGACTCGTTATTGTCCCGAGAATTTCTAAGCAAACAGCTGGAGGCAGGGCTTTGTTCATTCCATTTTGATGGAATGGTCTGCTTACCCATGTGAGAGACGCAGACTCGGTCTCAACCTTAAAGTTTTTATTGAAGACTCATCTCTTCAGTAGTGTAGTCTGGCCCAGGAGTGTGAAGGTGAACGGAAAGGCACTGGAGAAGAACAAACTGCCCTTGCTGTCTCTAACTGGCCGGTTCCCCTCTCTCCACTGGGATTCTCTGCCTTTAACCCTATTACAGGGGCTGAGTCACTGGCTAACTGGTGCTCTTCCATGCCATCCCTAGGAGGGGTGCGTCACTTGAGTGGGTTGAGTCACTGACATGATCTTGTCTGGGTTGGCGCCCCCCTTGGGTTGTGTCGTGGCGGAGATCTTCGTGGGCTATACTTGGCCTTGTCTCAGTATCGTCGTATGGGGCCACAGTTTCTCCCAACACCTCCTGTCTCAGCCTCCAGTATTTATGCTGCAGTAGTTTGTGTCGGGGGGCTAGGGTCAGTCTGTTATATCTGGAGTATTTCTCCTGTCTTATCCTGTGTCCTGTGTGAATTTAAGTATGCTCTCTATAATCTTCTTTCTTTCTTTTTTCTTTCTCTCTCTCGGAGGACCTGAGCCCTAGGACCATGCCTCAGGACTACCTGGCCTGATGACTCCTTGCTGTCCCCAGTCCACCTGGCCGTGCTGCTGCTCCAGTTTCAACTGTTCTGCCTGCGGCTATGGAACCCTGACCTGCTCACCAGACGTGCTACCTTGTCCCAGACCTGCTGTTTCAACTCTCTAGAGACAGCAGGAGCGGTAGATATACTCTGAATGATCGGCTATGAAAAGCCAACTGACATTTACTCTTGAGGTGCTGACCTGTTGCACCCTCGACAACCACTATGATTATTATTATTTGACCCTGCTGGTCATCTATGAACATTTGAACATCTTGGCCATGTTCTGTTATAATCTCCACCCGGCACAGCCAGAAGAGGACTGGCCACCCCTCATTGCCTGGTTCCTCTCTAGGTTTCTTCCTAGGTTCTGGCCTTTCTAGGGAGTTTTTCCTAGCCACTGTGCTTCTCCACCTGCATTGCTTGCTGTTTGGGGTTTTAGGCTGGGTTTCTGTGTAGCACTTTGATATCAGCTTATGTAAGAAGGGCTTTATAAATACATTTGATTTTATCAATGCATCATCAACAATCTAGTTGACATCGGTAAAGTTCTCTCTTTCATTTGTGCTTCTGAGAAAGTTTATTGATGGAGTTTTCCAAGAGACATCAGTTGGACAGGTTTAAAGAAAACGAAAATATGTAAAAACAATCCCACATGTTTCTGATAATATTTTAGTTTGTTTGGATGCGTATTCTATGTGGTTGAAAATGAAATACTGTCAGCTTTTATGTCGCTGAAAGAAATTGCGAGTTTAGGCTACACAATAGCTCCCTGAGTGTGCAATCGCATTCTGTCAAGACGCTGAAATAAATTACGAATATTTCTCCAAAGTGCACATTTGGTGTGTCATTTTACTGTGAGAAACGTTTAATTCTGCATGAGTTAATATTATAAAAGGCGACATGTGAGGCCTACAGTTATTGTCCAGACTTCAGTTACTATTACAACTATTAAGCGACTACACTCTAAAATAATTTCCGCATCCATACAGTGCCATTTGATAAATGCAAAGAGACGTCACTTACAAAACACCTACAAGTGTTATGAATGACATCATTCATTAAGCCTACACAAGTTTTGTAACCTGAATTGATGCATACCATTGGTACCACCTGAACAAGGCAGTTAACCCACTGTTCCTAGGCCGTCATTGAAAATAAGAATGTGTTCTTTAACTGACTTGCCTGGTTAAATAAAGGTCAAATAAATAAAAATACACTGCGGTGTGTGCGCATCGGCCACTCATCTCTGCCTTGGCAAAATGTCAGTGTTTTCATTGATCTGCACAGCATTCTGTAATGTTACATTTTTTGAATCTTTGGAGCTTAATCCACAAGTTTTCAAGTCTTTGTAAATGTTTCATGCGACTGACATGCAGTAATTATAAATAGTGTAATAGCCTTTTCTTGAAATCTGTTTTAATGATTGTGATAGGATCATATTTTCTGGAATGGCGTACCCCCACTATTTATTTAACTGGTACTCGGTATCAGACCATTCCAGCTAACTTTCACCCCTGGTTGTCAGACACCCTTATTCGCCCACACATAACTGTACAATTCCCATTCAAAATCCTATTTCCCCTAACCCAACCCCAACTCCTAACCCTAACACTAATTCTAACTTTTACACTAAACCTAACCTAAGCTTTTTTCCATGTGGGGACCAACTGTCTGAAATGTCCTTGTGAGGACCTTGTGACCTATGAAAAGGACTTTTGAAAAGAAGACTTGAATACATACCGTAATGTTTCTCTTCAGATTTCATGGCAATTTTTATTTGAGGATTGTATTGTAGGCCCACGACAAGGTGATATAGACACAGGCTGTGTGACACACACGGCCAACCTTTGTTTATTGTGAAGTAGTGATTTCTTCAGGATGTTGGTTGTCATGGAGACCATGTGCTTTGGTAAGAGCTTTATATAATCCACATTAGATAACATCAGGGTCATGTCCAGTAGGGGGAAAGTATTTTGAAACGGAGTGAAACGAGGAGGTACCATCTTCGCTAACATCGTGCCCTTGAGTGAGAACACACGTTTTCCTATGATGTGGTTACTCCGCACGGCTTGTTTATTTCCGGCTCAGGATCCACAACATGTTTCTTTACTTGTATTGATTCACAGATACATAAGCTTAGATGACGGATTTCATTCATTTCCACTGTATCTACAAAATCTAGCTGTAGATACTTTCCCCTATAGGGAATCCATCTATGGAGAAGCTGTCAATGCTTTGGTCTTTGAACACTGCTACTCCTCAGGCCTACACTTAGATTCAATATTGATGTGTGTTCACTGATCCGGATGTTGTTTGTGTAGAGCCACAGACAAAATATTGTCTTTGTCAGATCCATTAGATGAAATATGCCCCAATATACTGTAGTATGACCTACAAAATGAGGTCATCCAACAACTACGATATGATATCCATCAAGAAATTCACCAACTGGTACATTACATAAAGCATAGGTCCAATTGAGACAGACAAGCATTTCAAACTACAATATGATACCATTTCATGTTACCATTTGGTATTACTTTATGACTAAAAACACTTGTCTTCATAAAGTATATCCTTGGGAAATAGTCATGACAGGCCAACAAAGTCAAGTTGTGTGTTCTTCCCAAGAACACGTTGTCCTCATTTTAAAAACTTTGTTGAATTAATGTGAAGCAGTCATCCACTCCTGGTCGTGAGAACATTCTCCCGTTGGGTAAGTCAGGAAAGTCTCTGCATGGTCTTTAGGTAATGCACTGTGTAATGGTGACCCCTAGAGTTTTGCCACAGTCTGACATGCCTTGGTTGTGGAGGTGGGTTGCATTATTCCCACGTCTTTACCAGACGAGAAGGAGATGTGACCAAATCAGATGGATGCCTTAGTTAATTAAAGTTGGAAGTTTGAGTGGGCCCTTAGGCAACCTCTTTCATTGAAACATACAGCCCGAGCTTCTGAATCTCAAATCCATCATAAAGAAAATAAAGTGAATGATTATGGAAATGCAGCCTTTCTCTCCCTCTGGAGCTTCATCCATTTCCTGACACCAGTTGTGGTAACAAGTGAATTCAGGGTCGGCATTATTATCCCCTTCTCTTCACTACCACTGTGAACTTTTCCAGCGTCTCAAATAGAAATATAGATAAAGGAGGGGGGGGGGGGGGGGGGGGACCTTCCTCAAATTAATAGAAAGGCCTTAGTTGAGTTTTAGGGAGAACCTGAGGTTTGTCATATTTCAATCGTGCACTCTTAGAAGTGATGTGTTGAAAACAAAATGCTCTTAGATCTGTAGCACATGTGTGGATTGTAACACATGTTTAAAAAAAATAAAACAAGATTCTGCAGGGGCCCTTTGGTAATATTGGGGCCTGAAGCAGCCATTTCTGTATGTTTATTTTCAGATCAATCAATCAAACGTATTTGTAAAGCTCTTTTTACATCAGCCAATGTCAAAGTGCTACACGGAAACCCAGCCTAAAACCCCAAACAGCAAGCAATGCAGATGTAGAAGCACGGTGGCTGGGAAAAACTCCCTAGAAAGGCAGGAACCTAGGAAGAAACCTAGAGAGGAACCAGGCTATGAGGGGTGGCCAGTCCTCTTCTGGCTGTGCCGGGTTGAGATTATAACAGTACATGGCCAAGATGTTCAAACGTTCATAGATGACCAGCAGGGTCAAATAATAATAATAATAATAATAATGATAATCACATTGGTTGTAGAAGGTTCAACAGGTCAGCACTTCAGGAGTAAATTTCAGTTGGCTTTTCATAGCTGAGCATTCAGAGGTCGAGACAGCAGGTGCGGTAGAGAGAGAAAGTCGAAAACAGCAGGTTGGGACAAGGTAGCACGTCCGGTGAACATGTCAGGGTTCCTTAGCCGCAGGCAGAACAGTTGAAACTGGAGCAGCAGCATGACCAGGTGGACAGGGGACAGAAAGGAGTCATCAGGCCAGGTAGTCCTGAGGCATGGTCCCAGGGCTCAAATCCTCTGGGAGGGGAGAGGGAGAGAGAGAGAGAGAGAGAGAGAGAGAGAGAGAGAGAGAGCACACACTTAAATTCACACAGGACACCGGATAAGATAGGAGAAATACTCCAGATATAACAGACTGACCATAGCTCCCCGACACAAACTATTGCAGCATAAAAACTGGAGGCTGAGACAGGACGGGTTGGGAGACTGTGGCCCCGTCCGACGATACCCCCGGACAGGGCCAACCAGGCAGGATATAACCCCACCTACTTTTCCAAAGTACAGTCCCCCACACCACTAGAGGGATATCTTCAACCACCAACTTACTACCCTGCGACAAGCCTGAGTGTAGCCCACGGACATCTTCCCCACGGCACGAACCCGAGGGGGTCGCCAAACCCGGACAGGAAGATCACGTCAGTGACTCAACCCACTCAAGTGACGCACCCATCCTAGGGACAGCATGGAAGAGCACCAGTAAGCCAGTGACTCTGCCCCTGTAATAGGGTTAGAGGCAGAGAATCCTGATGGAGAGAGGGGAACCAGCCAGGCAGAGACAGCAAGGGCAGTTCGTCTCTCAAGTGCCTTTCCGTTCACCTTCACACACCTGGGCCAGACTAAACTCAATCATAGGACCTACTGAAGAGATGAGTCTTCAGTAAAGACTAAAAGGATCGAGATCGAGTCTGCGTCTCTCACATGGGTGGGCAGGTAACCATCGGATGGAACATAATAAATAAATTGTTATTTTCAGAACGAAACGATTGGAAAAACCCTGGTTTGTGCACAACTTTATTATTGTAGCCTAGTCCATGGTTTTTGCATTAATACACATGGATACTTTGCGTTACCACTAGGGGGAGCTGCAGGCATGCACATCTCGGTCCGTGACCGTTGGAAGAAATCAACTGTACAAACCTGTTTTCAGGTTTGTAACTTTTATAAGCATCGTTTTGTTTTCAAATTCTAGAGACCACTATTCACAGTTAAGATTAACATGTGTTCTGGTCATTTTGATGTATAAAGTTTTGACCAAGTGAAAATACGAGTGAGATTTCCCCATTCATTCATTTACAGTATGTGTAGAAGCCACGTTGTTACGGTAGCTGGCTAAGCTCTAGTTCAAACACCGCTCTCAAAAAAGAAATATGTCACTCTCTTTGGAATAGTGGGGTTAGAGTGCCATCTAAAACCATGCAGTACACCTCGTCAGACTTCTGACAATAGTTCGGCAGCCTCTGATGCTCTTTGACACCGTGCGAGTGAAGCACGTCTATTTCATGCAGTGCGTCAGAGCAGTTCAGAACTGTTCCGAGAAGTGGTAATGCATATTCATATATTTTAATTATATGCAAATGAAGGTTGCCTTCGCTAACGCACCCACAACGGAAACACAATCATGGCCTCGGATTTGCTGGTGGACGCATTAGAACAGGTTAGTGTAGTTTATCGTGCTCTTTGAAACCAGCAACTGACGGTAAATACACAACTTCGCAACAGAGGTTGAAACATTCATAACTGATGGGGCACTACATCAACGTACAAATTGTTTCGCAATCTGGGAAGAAACTAGAACGTCTACGTTGCACAGTAATATTGCAAACATATCTCAATGTTTATTTTAGGGATAAGGAGACTCTTCGTGATTCCTTTAGTATAAAGGGAGTTATCATATTCACTGCTTCAAACATTAACTTCCGTGCTGCACAGGTGTGGGAATTGTCTTTATAGTGCAATAAGCTTTGTGGTTTCTTAAAACAGAAGAGGTCACAGATATGCCTAAATTTGACACAAAACCAACAAGGAAGTCTGCAGTGTTGAGAGCAGTTGTATGAAACCAATCAATGTCAAAGAAAGCTCTCAACTGTGCCAGCCCGCTATTAATTTCCATTTAAGAAACATTTTGCAACGGAATCGGCAGAATGAATACACCCCTTGATCACCCACACACACCGTTCACTTTCATCGCAGCCACATACAGTATCATCACCTTGCCCATTGTATAATTCCTTCTCGCAGCGACACACTCTGCTCCTCTCGCCTTTTCCCCTTGTGGACACAGTTGTCTGTGACCAGGCACAAAAACATCTGGATGGACACCATGTCAGTTCATGCTGCAAGAGCTCTGATAGGAGAACATCTTCCAACCTGGAAGTTGTCATAATTACTGTGTAAGTCTATGGATGGGGGTGAGAACCATGAGCCTCCTAGGTTTTATATTAAAGTCAGAGGATGGAAAATAGCTGTCCTCTGGCTACCCCATTATGCTGTTGAGGCTACTGTAGACCTTCATCGCAAAAGTGTGTTTTAATCAGTTCTTTGGTGACATAAATACATTTAGTATAGTTTGATCTAAAAATGATAACTTTATTAAAGTTTCAATATGGTTTTTATGAAATTCACTGAGGATGGTCTTCCCCTTCCCTTTGAGGAGCCTCAACTGCTCTATAGGTCTGGGGGGGGGGGGGGGGGCAGAAAAGATTTTAGCTATTTTTTATAGGAGTTATTATGAGTGAAATAGCTGGCTCTAGTGTGAAAGGGCTGGGTTTTGATTAGAAAACAAGTTGTAGTTATGATGGCTTGGCCACTCACTGGCCAATCAAGGCTTTCCATGGCTTAATACTAGATGTGTTTGTCTCAAGTTCTGTAGGTTATTGACAGTGTTTGTGTTGTGTTGCCATCAACTCCAATTCGGCTGGCACACAGTATTCTCATCCTAGTCCACTGTGGATTGATACTACAGTTTATTAAATACCATTGGCTACATTTAATTCACATTTAATTAATAGAAAAATTTATAGAAAATATATTGAAATGATGTCTGCCAAGTGGGAGGCTATGCTTGGTTTATAATCAAATAAAAGGACATTTCTAAATAGGATGTTTGTGGCACAAAAAAAAAAACAGAAAATCCGTCTTCAGGGCCAACTCTAGCCTTTTGGAGGCCCTTTTGGAGGCCCTAAACGAGGGGCTGTTGCTGGGCAAAATATGTTCATTTGACCCTCCCTTGTACTTATGACCCTTATGACCCATATGACCCTCCCTTGTCAAAACGACCACAAATAACAATACCAGGGGGGGCTTGTTTCATATTTTGAATTATATTCAAACATTTTCCACAGCCAATGCACCACACAACCAATAAACAAAGCATACCAATTGTGGGTGCTTCAATATCATGGTTTGCATTTTCAACACCTCAGTAAATAGACTGTCAATCTCGACAAACAAAAAAAAAGACATTCCTCCCTACCTTGTAGTCCTACCCAATAGCAACGGCTTGGCTTGACAATCTCTGAATGTCATTACACTTTTTGGTGTTTGGCCACTGCACAGTTTGGATTGATTGGTTGATTGATTTTATTTGTCAGTTAAAAAAACTAAACAGTTGTGGACTTATAGTTGTGGTCCCTACTATTTTATATAAATACATATACAATTACATACAGTGCCTTCAGAAAGTATTGACTTTTTCGTTACAGCCTGAATTTAAACTGTATTAAGTTGTGATTTTTCCTTCTTCACTGGCCTACACACAATACCCCATAATGTCAAAGTGGAATTATGTTTTTAGAAAGTGTCTTGAGTCAACAAGTATTCACCCCTTTGTTACGGAAAGCCTAAATAAGTACAGGAGTAAAAAAATGTGCTTATCAAGTCACATAATACACTGTATAGATTCACTATGTGTGCAAGAATAGTGTTTAAACATGATTTATTAATGACGACCTCACCTCTGTACCCCACACATAAGGTCCCTCAGTCGAGCAGTGCATTTCAAACAGGTTCAACCTGTTACTCAACCATACTAACCTAATTGACAGTAAAAAGGAGCCTGTACATAATGAAAATATTCCAACAAGGCACTAAAGTAATACTGCAAAACAATGTGGCAAAGCAATTCACTTTTTGGCCCGGAGTGTAATGTTTGGGGTAAATCAAGTACAACACATTACTGAGTAGCACTCTCCATATTTTCAAGCATAGTGGTGGCTGCATCATGTTATGAGTATGCTTGTTGTAATCGTTTACAGAGAGTTTACGGGGAGTTTCTGGATAAAAAATACATGGGAGGGGCTAAGCACATGCAAATTGCCAGAGGAATACTGGTTCAGGTTCAGTCTGCTTTCCACCAGACAATGGGAGGTGAATTTACCTTTCATCAAGACAATAACATAAGCCAAATCTACACTGGAGTTGCTTACCAAGAAGACAGTGAATGTTCCTGACTGGACGAGTTTTGACTAAAATCTGCTTGAAAATCTATGGCAATACCTGCAAATGGTTGTCTAGCAATGATCAACAACCAATTTGACGGAGCTTGAAGAATTAAAAAAATAATAATGGGCAAATGCTGCACAATCCAGGTGTGGAGAGGTTTTAGAGACTTACCCAGAAAGATGGGCAAATGTTACCAAACATGATCATATGAGGCCTGCATTACAGTAGGCAGCTAATTGTTAAATTACACTTTCCATCCTCGGAAGGTCACTGTCGCTGCGCTGATCGCCTGTGACTGAGACAACGTTAGCTAGCCAATGGGAGTGTAGTAGAACGCCCCTGGGCGTGGTTTTGGCTTAACTGTGTTGGGGGAAAAAGATGCGGACAGGAAAGACAGACTGGTAGACTGATATTATTGACCTGTTGTATAGTAAAAGTTAACATGTAGAAAAGCTTAGTATAGTACCAAAACACATTGATATAGGGGAGGCGCATGCAAGCGGATTAGGACATTTGACTAGGATGGAAGAAATTGTATACTAAAATCTGAAGAAGAGCAAATGTAAACCAGGGAAGGAAAAAACAAACACACAACCCTCCCCAAAGCAAAAAACAACTAAACAAGTTAGACTGAAGTTATAGAGGTAGTCTATCTACCGATATGTTGAATTTAGCCTAGCTTGACCAAGATGAGTGTAAAAACATACCATGGCATCCCGGGCTGTAACATATTTGGGGTCTCGATCGGGGATATATCATTCATAATGGCTACATAGGGAAAATTGGAATAAATTGAACTCCATTTTACCGTCAATGTTGAAAGGGAAATGTAGTATTCACTCTAAAATGTCAAATGTATATCTGTATATACTTAGAAACCAATATACTTAATGTGGACATTGTCGAAGTTGCAGAGAAAGATTCACCCCTGGTTTTGCCACCAACTACATGATGTCTCGGGCAGTGTTTTAATCACATTCCTTCTTGGGAAAGGTACCCCATTCATTGGTTTGTGTGTACAAGGTGGCAAACCAACACCAGGAGTTGTATTTGGACAGAACATTTTTAGGCTCAAATTTTTACGGGGACAAAATTAACTCACAGCAGTTCAGAGTCACTCTGACTCATACTGTAGCTTATACAGACAGCAACTGATGGGTGATAGAGCCTAAAACATTTGTACGTTCCATATTATAAACTGTATTTTTTTCTTTAAAAAAAATAATCTAACTTTGTGTTGGTTCTGCCCCCGATTACAGATTTTCCTGGCCCATAGACTACTTTCAGGGTGAAGAACCATCTAACATTAAGTTGAGCAAGGAAAAATTCTGATACTAGGGAATTACATTTATTTTACTAGGCATGTCAGTTAAGAACAAGTTCTTATTTACAATGACAGCATAGGAACAGTGGGTTAACTGCCTTGTTCAGGTGCAGATCGACATATTTTTTACCTTGTCAGCTCAGAGATTTGATCATGCAACCTTTCGGCTACTTGTCCAATGCTCTAACCACTAGGCTACCTGCAGCCCCACATCTGGACACAACCTTCAGCATATGCTGTGCCACTTATGCCTATGAAGTAAAACTGTGTAAGGAACTGTCCCTAATCCTCTTTTGTAATTACAAAAACTATGCACTCAGTAAAGTGCTCTGTAACAATATGTTGTTACTAGTGTAATTGCACCAATCCTACTCAGGTACAAGGCATTGGATATCTCCAATAAGCAATTTTCCCTCTTCAGTGACTTCCAATTGAAATATAAAGACACGTAAATATTTGCCCTCCTTAAATGGATGAAGTCAATAATTGATTCTCTGGTGAGAG
This sequence comes from Oncorhynchus clarkii lewisi, assembly GCF_045791955.1. Taxonomy (NCBI): domain Eukaryota; kingdom Metazoa; phylum Chordata; class Actinopteri; order Salmoniformes; family Salmonidae; genus Oncorhynchus; species Oncorhynchus clarkii. The sequence continues at coordinate 36,435,578 of NC_092149.1, forward strand.
TCATGGTCAATATTTTCAGCAAATTGCAAATCACAATCCCTCCACAAAATTGTTTGTAAAGACAATCAGAATGCAGCAATCAATAACATTTTTGGGACAGAGAGAGACATTAATTTCCAGTAAATACTAGAAGAATACTTCCATTATTTTACAAACATTGTCTGCTCTCTGTAATTTCAAGCTCTTTCCACTTGGTGGCAGGTTTGTGGAACTTATAAATGCTCCTGTGAAGGAGACCCAGTCACCTTCCTCATAATACTCTAGTTACCATTATGAAATTGTATTCAGTATTCTATGATGACTTTGTTCATTTGTGGTGAAGGCAATATAAGCACTTTTGGTCTATATATATATAAAAAAGTGTACTTTATACTGAACAAATATGCTTTTCTCAAGAAAATATATTTTTTATTTTTAGTATACCCCTAATGTATACCCCTAAAATGAACACGTCTTACATAGAACTCTATTGGAGGCTCCCAGATGCTTGAAACATAATTTAACTATCAATGGTTGCATAGTCATCCCATAATAAGCTAACATAATTTTGGAAAAGCCAGTTCAAATGAACTTTTAGGGGTCCATGCATAACAAGTATGTAAAAAAAAATGGAAATACATTCTATCAATTAATTAGACTTATCATTTAGAGTGGAAACACTTGTATGCCGTGGCGTGAGTAAATTGTTAAAACATTAGGGAAGGGGAAAGGAGGTGTCATTCCAAAGGCCTGGGATTGATAGGTTAAGAGTCAACTTCTGTCGTCTTTATTAAAAATACCATTGCATCTTCAGCTTCAAAAGTGAAAGAACTGATACTCAAAGAAAGTCCTTTAAAGATGGAAATCCGCAGTAGGGGGCAACTGCGCCACTGTCCGCCCCACAGCCGTTGTTATTGTTTTTGTTTTGTTTATCGGACCTTAGGATAAGATCCAGACGCACGGACATGGCTGTTTCATCATTAAGGATTCCAGCTTTCTCCACAAAGAAAGCCATTTAATTCTTAATACCTTGAGGAGGGCTTTCATTTAGTCATTTCTTGTTGACTTGTTTTTGAATAGAGTTCTTTCAATTTTCTAAATGCTTTGGTTAAAATCCAATGAAGAAAAACACAAAAGGGGTAAAAGAAAAACAAATATGCAGCGTAGCCAGCCAGAAGGTAAAACATGTCATCTGTGTTTCATTATTTATGGTTAAGATATACTCTTTACTCTGTGCTTTTTTTACTCTTTACTTTGCCCCTTACCCATGCTGCTTAGAATTATGCACGGCCCTTAATGGAGCTGCCACGCTAGGCTGCCCCCTAAATCGCCAGCCCCTGCTGGCTGGGCATCTTTCTCAAGCACATCCTGCCAGGGCCACTTTTGATGACATCATCAGAGCTGTCAGTCTTATCCTGGTCCGCTCCCTCTGGCAAAAGGGAGTCACGCACTGTTGCACACTATATCTGTCCTCCATGCCCCTTCCCCTTCCATCCCCTACCAGACCTCCCAGCAGTGCTGTTTCAATGTTTTGTAGCGACAGATTATGGTTGATGGTTTCATCTTAATCACTTCCAATTTTCATTTTCATCTCCACAGGTTCACGCTACACTGCTCTCCCTCACACAAACACTTAGAAGCCAAAGTCACTTCATGTCTCAGCCATTCATTAACCATGAACTGTCTGACACTCTTCTATAGCACTGCCTCTGTGTGCTCGCTCACCAGGCCTCATGCTCGGTCGCATGTCACAACAGGGTTCCCTAATTTCTAGACTAGACCATTTACTCTTTTCCTTGAAAGACATTGATCTATCTAAAAGCTAATGTAAGAGAGACAACTGTTGTGTGAATGCCATGGGACCCCAGTCTGTGGTGTCCATGATGCAGATGTCTGTGCTAGTGTTCATAGACTCCATACACATCACACATTTCCTCAAGCTTATAGTGTCTTCAATGTGCTCTCTCCATTTGCACCATAAATATAATGGTCCAGTACTGACTGCCAAATGCCACAGATCTCCTGTTGTGATTCTGACAACCACAAACCTACTCAATACCCACTGGCCACAGACGTCAGTTCAACGTCTAGTTTGGATTTACATTTGGTTGAGCTGTCTGCTAACCTGAATTCAACAAGAACATTTACCATGTCATTGGATGTCATTTAGGTTAAAAGTTGGGCGAAAAAATGGCTACGTTTCCAGAAGTTGATGACTTTCAAATCCAATCAGTTTTCCATGTTGATTCAACGTCATCACATTGAATGTTTTTGTTGAAATGACGTGGAAACAATGTTGATTCAACCAGTTTTTGCCCAGTGGGTTTTGTCCAATGCAGGTATTCCCAAATTCCCAGGTATCCCCAGGGGTACGCACAATGCCGTCGGCGGTACGCCAAATAAAAATGTGATTCATATAAAAAAAAATGTATTTAAGATTATTTAAGATTTATTTAAGATTCTAATTTGTATGTTTCTTCACATTTTCAAACAGTACATTTATATTTTCCAACGGGGCTATATATTTAGTTGAGTTTATTTTCTCTCTCACCTGAGTAGCCTCGTTTCACTGCCAAAAATCAAATCAAAACATCCGGTGTCCAGCGAAATAACAACACAATGTCAAATACAGGTAGCCTAGTCAAATAATTAACATTACTCTCTCGCGGGAAACCTTCACTCTTGCGCAGACATTTATAAATAAAACATGGCAATTCGAAAAATAAGCCACTAGAGTTTTGGGCGAGAATAAAGACAACCTTCAAGTAGTAAGACATGTATAAAAGCAACAGATACCATCAATAAGAAGGTGTTAGAAGCATCTTACATGATGAGATACCAAGTGGCTAGGACAGGCAAGCCCCATACTATTGTGGAGGAATTCTTCCTGCTGCTGCGGATATGGCTGGGACAATATTGGGGGGAAAGGCTCAAAAAACTACACAGACAATGCCTTCATCAAACAACACTGTTTTACGAGGCATCAGTGACATGGCAGGAGATGTTTTGAAACAATTACTGCTTCACACGCAAGCCACTGAATTACATGCTTTACAGCTGAATGAGTCAGCAGACGTGGCGGGCCCTGGCACAGCTTGTGGTATATGTCCGTTATGTTTATGGGGGGTCAATTAAGGAAGACATACTCTTCTGGAAACCAGGACAACATGAGAGGATATTTTTTACAACAGAAGTGCACTGGTTATCAAGGGGCAAAGTATTGACTCGTGTTTTTGAATTGAGAGACTAGCTTAAAGTTTTCTTTACTGACCATCATTTTCACTTGTCCGACGGCTTGCATGATGACGAGTTTCTCACACGACTGGCCTATCTGGGTGATGTTTTTTCGAGCTTGAATTATTTGATACTAGGATTACAGGGACTCTCCGCAACTATATTCAATGTGCGGAACAAAATTGAGGCTATGATTAAGAAGTTGGAGCTCTTTTCCAACTGCATTAACAAGGAAACACACGGGTCTTTCCATAATTGTATGATTTTTTGTGTGCAAATTAACTCAAGCTTACGGACCATGTCAAATGTGATATAGCGAAGCACCTGAGTGAGCTGGGTGTGCAATCACGCAATTACGTAGGTAACTGGATTCGTTATACCTTTCATGCCCTGCCTCCAGTCCACTTACCGATTTCTGAACAAGCCTCGCGGTTTTGTGAAAATTTAATTTAATCAGAGGCCACTGCCAGATTTCTGTATCGGGCTGCGCCCAGAGTTTCTTCCCTTGGCAAATCGCGCTGTGAAGACACTGATGCCCTTTGCAACCACGTACCCATGTGAGAGTGAATTCTCTGCCCTCACTAGCATGAAAACTAAATACAGGCACAGACTGTGTGTGGAAAATGATTTAAGGCTAAAGCTCTCTCCAATACATCCCAACATTGCAGAGTTATGTGCATCCATTCAAGCACACCCTTCTCATTAACCTGTGGTGAGTTATTCGCCATTTTTGATGAACAAATAAAGAATGTTTTGAAGGGGTGCGGGAGTATAAAAAGTTTGGGAACCACTGGTCTAATGTCAATGTCATAAACAACAGGAAATACTAATGGCAATGTCATGTATGTGTCCATACAACAGCTAATATGTCAGTTTGCTATATAACACTCCCTAATCTTTGTGACTCTTAAGGACAGAGCATTGAATAAAGAGCCGTTTGACTCATTCATTTGTCGGAAGTGCATTGTCTTTGAGCCTGTGTGACCTTGCAAACTCTGGATGCAGACGCACACTCAGACAAACATGGTTTTCTTGCGGACATGGCAAAAAGCCAAAACAAATAACCTGCCCTCGAAGTGTCGGAAAAACCACAAGAAACCCTAAACCCAGACCCGCGGCCCGGCAGTACTCACTCACAGGGCTATCAGCGAATGACTTGTTGAAATTTTAATTGTCTGAATGCATCATGTGGTTTGGAAGCAAAATCAAATCAGGACAGATCATCCCTCCTGTGTGACACCCATCCAAAGGAGAGCAGCATTTTTGATTAGGCTTTAATTTATTTATTTTTTGCTGGCTCTGATTTCAAGGTCGGGTTACACCAACTTGGGGGACAAATGGATGACATTGTATGGATAGGTAATTCAAGAGTCTGTGCTTTGATCCTAACAGATAAGGAGGAGATTGGAGACAGGTGTCCTGTAGAAAAGGAGACATCCATTAGACAATTGATCACCAAATACTGTATCATAATTGTCTTTTTTTTTTTTAAAGTAACTACATATCTTTTGACTGGATTAATAAGACTCCTCATAATGTTTAAGAGGAGTGGTATCGAATTTTTTTTTGTAAGGAGGGGACAGTAAAACCTTTCCAGTCCTGTTCAGACATGATACCGTAGAGTATCACTTATCTAACAACAACACAGCAATACATGTAATTAAAGAAATGCAAGAAGGAAACTCAGTAATTGTTATTGTATGTAACAGCACTCTACCCCTGTATCCTGCATCCTGCTATTGCTTTACATCATACACTTGTATGGAGTCCAAAATGGTTCTACTTGGAACCAACAAGGGTTCTTCAAAAGGTTCTCCCTATGGGGACAGCTGAAGAACTCTTTTGGTTCTATATAGTACCTTTTTTTCAAAGAATGTGGGGAGCTTTTTTTTAATTAATGTAATGTAAATTGTACTCCTCAGCATTATACACTGTTTAAATGAAATACAAATGTAAATAATTTGTGAAATATTACAGACCATTTGCCTCTTTTTTTATTTCTTGACAAAATTAAAAGTCGTTGATGTAAATGTACAATTTTCCAAAATACGTGTTGAACGTCGGCAAGGATCCACGTAAAAAGAATCACACTGGGATTCAAGGAAACTGACAAAGTCACAATTAGAGAAAAATCGCAATTGAAGTGGAAGCCTATTCAGTTTTACTTGTTTCTGTTATTATTCATTAGGCCAGATGTGGACCCGCTGGATGCCTACAGTATGCTGAGCCATCACACAGATATTAACATTGCATATGGGATGGAAACACATGAAACGGCACCCAACTTTACGATAATCCAATCTTAAGGGCCGTTTATAATACGACTCACCAGAAAATGAACAGTATGGTGGAATTGAATTTCTTTGATGTGCCTTCTTCCTTGCTTATTAATCGCTTCGGTCATTAATAATAACAGGCAGTAAATATTCATTACAACCCCCCATATTGTGACAAAAAGGCTACGTCTGGCCAATTAAAAATGCATAAGGTGTAATGGCCCTTTATGAATAACTTAGCAGATGCCTTTCCATCGCTATACAGCCTGGTAAAGGCAACAATGCCCTGATACATACACTATGTGTGTTTTCTCTGTACAGAACTCTCTGAGACCGAGGTCTGCAGCCAGAAGAGCAAATAGTTTTTTCTTACGGCAGTAGGTTGACATCTAAAAGTAAGCTCTATCATTAGATCGTGATTTTCTACCTTATGGGATCAACCTGATGAATTTCACTGGCAGAATTTCAGTTTGTGGATGTACATTATTGAGATGGCTGAACATTTTAGGTGGAATGGTTTTAGTGCGGTAGTTTCATTTATGGTACTGTCGGTTATCAACTGCCTACTTTAGGCCAGTAGAGAATGGTTTGCCTCTTAGGGTCACCGTTTAGTGGCAGACAAATAGACTACTAAACAGAACAGTAAAGATTATCCAGTCGAAAAATACTGTATGTCAGTATGTACGTACATATTTGGTTCAGCTTTCTTTCTTTTCTTTCTTTTTTTTTACCATCATTGCAGCCCAGTAGGTGGCAGCTTTGTATAAGTAAACCCCCGAGCAGCAAGTTAGATACTGTTCAAAGCTTGCTCCACTAGTTGAATTCATTGGCTGCAGTTAGAAAGTAAAGTACAACATGGAACCTTGAGGAATTGTGGTTTTAGTGAAATGTCTGCACACAATGAACAATAACGTAGTCGTAATATCAAATGTGAAATGTCCAATGGTATAGGTATTGCTTTATTTAATGTCTTTATCACAACTTGATTCTTAGTGTTAGCTGACTATATATCTAATTAAGTTAGACCTGACATCAAAGATAAGAAAACTAGTATTTGAAAAAACAGGTTTTATACATTTCTGCAAAACCATATTAACATTAGTATTCAGACCCTTTTATATTAGACTCAAAATATTAGACTCATCTTGTTTCCATTGATCATCCTTCAGATGTTTCTACAACTTGATGAGAGTCCACCTGTGGAAAATTCAATTGATTGGACATCATTTGGAAAGGCACAGACCTGTCTATATAAGGCCCCACAGTTGACAGTGCATGTCAGAGCAAAAACCAAGCCATGAGGTCAAAGGAATTGTCCGTGGAGCTCAGAGACAGGATTGTTTTGAGGCACAGATATGGGGAAGAGTACCAAAAAAATTCTGCAGCATTGAAGGTCCCCAAGAACACAGTGGCCTCCATCATTCTTATATGAAGAAGTTTGGAACCACCAAGACTCTTCCTAGAGCTGAGCCATCGGGGGAGAAAGGCCTTGGTCAGGGAGGTGACCAAGAATCCTATGTTCACTCTGACAGAGCTCCAGAGTTCCTCTATAGGAGAACCAACAGCCTGCTTGGTGTTTGCGAAAAGGCACCTAAAGGATTCTGAGACGATGAAAAACAAGATTCTCTGGTCTGAAGAAACCAGGTTTGAACTCTTTGGACTGAATGCCAAGCGTCACGTCTGGAGGAAACCAGGCACCATCCTACAGTGACGCATGGTGGTGGCAGCATCATGCTGTGGGGATGTTTTTCAGCATCAGGGATTGGGAGACTAGTCAGGATCGAGGGAAACATGAGCGGAGAAAAGTACAGAGAGATCCTTGATGAAACCTGCTCTAGAGCGCTTAGGACCTCAGACTGGGACGAAGGTTCACCTTCCAACAGGACAACGACCCTAAGCACACAGCCAAGACAACGCAGGAGTGGCATCGGGTCTGAATGTCCTTGAGTGGCCCAGCCAGAGCCCGGACTTGAACCCAAACGAACATCTCTGGAGAGACCTGAAAATAGCTGTGCAGTGATGCTCCCCACTCAACCTGACAGAGCTTCAGAGGATCTGCAGAGAAGAATGGCAGAAACTCCCCAAATACAGGTGTGCCAAGCTTGTAGCGTGATACCCAAGAAGGCTCAATGCTGTAATCGCTGCCAAAGGTGCTTCAACAAAGTACTGAGTAAAGGGTCTGAATACTTATGTAAATGTGATATTCTTTGCTTTGTCATTATGGGATGTATTGTGTGTAGATTGATGAGGGAAAAATTATTTTATCCATTTTAGAATAAGACTGTAACGTAACAACATGCGGAAAAAGTCAAGGGGTCTGAATACTTTCTCGAATGCACTGTATCTTGGTACAATGACACTTTTCCATATGGCCTATATGTTTAGAGATGATATAAGGTTGAAATGAAAGCATTTTTACTGTGACGTCAATAAAGTACATGTTTTTTTATTGAAGCCACTTCATCAGCGTAACATCCAGTAAATGTCCCTATAAGAAGCCACAGGCAGAAAAATTTAAAATCTAGAGCGGCTTATGACTCAACCTCCAAATTGTCTGCTTCAAAACTTTCATTGCATGTTAAAAAAAGAACGAGAGTCTGTATTTAATGACTCCTTCACGGGAAAATACTTGGAAAGAAAAGATTGGCTAAATCCACTTATTTTTATCTGGGTGGTTGAAATCAGAAGTGGTACGCTAGTTCATTTCTTGTTGCAAAAAGCCTGCATACTGTACATACAGTATGGTCTCAGTGGCAAACAAAAGTTTCAACATGTAGACCATGCATACAGTAGATCATTCATTTCTATACACAGCCGGTCACACCGTATCATATTCAGTGATAATTCAATATTAGCCTACACACTCAAAATAAGCTCCACATCCAAGCTAATTCTTCAGGGACACAGCTATTTAGATCATCATATCTCTTTACCAAATGCCCGATTTTTCCTCTCGATCTGTTGTGACCTCTGGAAGTGATCGTTTATCTATCTGCGAAGTGATATGGGCTTCCTTCTGGATGACTTCTTCTCCTTTCTTGTCCATTACGTTTTCATTTCGGGCGACTCTCCTCATAGCTCAGCTCTCCTGCAGTAACGGCTTCCATCTAGCCTGTGTGTGTAAGTATAACCCGCACACAGGCCAGCGCACAGTAGAGATGATACGCTCTGTGACTGAGAGAGACTCAAAGGGCCCCGGAGCAGACTAGACCAGACCAGCCGATACATATATCACAGAGCCGGTGTCAGCAAGATTACTGGATAAAGATCACAAAATGACACTTTTCCTTTTCTGTGCTCGCTGGCTCGCTGCACAGCCTGAGAGCTGCCTTTCCACCAGGCCCTAGACAAGGATATCGATCACAGCCGTCCTCTCCCTCTCCCATCTGGGCTCCCGTCTCCTCTCCCACCAAGGCAGATGATGGGTATTTTACAGGCAAATACGTTTTTAATTTCTTCTGGAGATAACATCAATGAATACGTCGACTCAAGTCACTGGATTCATCAAAGAATGAATAGATAACGTGATACCGATAGTATATATCAAAATGTACCCGGAACAAAAACCGGGGATTGATATCAGCTTTGTAGGAAAACTGAACGAGAGAGATTCTGATTATAAACAGGGCAAGGTGACCGGGAACAATAGTTTGGTTAAGTATAGGGGCAAAATGGAGGAGCAATTCAGCGGGTTGGACACACAGCATATGTGGCAGGGTTTCCTAACAATCACGGATTACAAAAAGAAAGCCAACCACATCACATTCAACAACGCCACCCTACCGGGCGAGCGAAACACCTTATTTTCAAGATTTGAGCGCAATGACCCTCAGCTGCTGAGGAGAGCCCCCGATGACAACGTGGGCTACATACACACAGTTTCCACTGAGGACGGATGTAAGAGATTCAAACGTGTTAACCCTCGCAAGGCTGCCGGCCCAGACGGCATCCCTAGCATTGCCCTCAGAGCATGTGCAGACCAACTGGCTGTTGTGTTCTCTGACATTTTCAATCTCTCCCTAGTTCAGGCCGCTATACCCACCTGCTTCAAGATGTCCACTATCATCCCTGTGCCCAAGAAAGGGAAAGTAACTGAACTGAATGACTACCGACCAGTGGAACTCACTTCTGTCATCATGAAGTGCCTTGAGAGGCTAGTCAAATCACCTCATCCCTCCCTGACACACTCAACCCTCTCCAATTTGACAGATCCACGGACGATGCAATCGCCATTGCAATACACATGGCCCTTACCCACCTGGACAAAGGTAATGCATATGTGAGGATGCTGTTCATCGGCTACAGCTCGGCCTTCGATACCATAGGGCCCTCTAGGCTCATAACAAAGCTCACAGCCCTGGGTCTGAACTCCTCCCTATACTACTGGATCCTGGACTTCCTGACGGGACTCTCCCAGGTGGTGAAGGTAGGCAACATTACCTCCTCGAATCTGATTTTCAACATGGGGCCCTACAAGGGTGCGTCCTCAGTCCCCTCTTGTATTCCCTGTATACCCGCAACTGTGTGGTCTCACACAGTTCCAACTCCATCATCAAGTTCGCTGACGACACGACAGTAGTAGGCCTGATTACCAACAATGGCGAGACAGCCTTCAATGAGGAGGTAGGCACTCTGACGACGTGGTGCCAGGTAAACAACCTCTCCCTCAACATTAGCTGATTGTGGACTTCAGGAGGAACCAGGCTGGACACGCCCCCATCCTCATCAACGGTGCCACCGTGGAGACGATCAGTAACTTTAAATCCCTTGGCGTACACAACTCAGAGAAGCTGAAATGGTCTAACCACACGGACACCGCGGTGACGAAGGCACGGCTCTTCAACCTCAGAAATGCTGAAGAAATTTGGCCTGTCCCCGAGGGCCCTCACAGTGTTCTACAGGAGCACCATCGAGAGCATACTGTCGCATCACAGCCTGGTACGGCAACTCCACCGAAGTGGACCGCAAGGCTCTTAAGAGGGTGATTCGTGTTGAATCTGAGTCTGATAATACGGCCTCTCCTGAACATTGTTTATGACTCATTCCACCTTATTGGTTATTATTGGATGTTCAGAAGTCCAGAAGCAAGAGGACGACTCACCTGAATAAGGAATACAGATTAAAAAGAGAAGGCAAGTGAGTTTAACTGAAACACCCGTTGATACCATTTTACACAATTACCCATGAGACATTATCTTCCACCACTGGCTCCGTTGCTTCCTGAGCCTTTTAGTTTTCATTCAGAGGGTGAAAATTCATTTGGCTATAGGTCAAACGGTAGTTACCTAACTGGGATTCGTTCTTTACTGCGATTTGGCAATGCAACCAATGAGTTCCCCTCTACAGACTACAGTTTAAATCAATTTGACACCTATTTAGTAATTCAGTAAAGTATTTAGAGTTTGAATATGAGTTACTTATTTTCCCCCTGGATATAGGCAGGCTATTTTTCTTTATCCCCCATGGCCTGAGTTATTCCCCTTGTGTGTATAAGGGGAGTTCAGTACGTTCCATTAAAGCTCCCCCTTCTCCATTCATTTCTGGAATGGGCTGAAACAAATCAATAGCACCAGCAAAAACATTTTTATATATGCACTTATTAAGTCATAAGCTACAGTATGTCAGACTTCATTTCAGCAACAGCTGAGGCCTCCAATCTGCAAGCCCCTTCCCCAGCTGAGCACCCGCGGGGGACATTATGAGAATCATAAATAATATGTGTTAATAAGATATGAATTGATTACGTGGGGAAAAGCCTGACACTCTTCATCCATCACTCTAAATGACGTTTAACAATGGATTACCAGCCAATAATTCCTCCAATATGAGATTAAATAAAATAGCTGGGCTGTTTTCAGAAGACAATCCGGGGCGGTCCCCTCCCCCCTGTTTTCCACAGGCGCAAAATAAATCTGCTCAATTACTGTACCTCCAATCCATTCTTCACTGCTAAGGATATTATTATTTCATTTAGGACTTGTTCATGCATCATAGATTATTTCATTTCCCTCAGTCAATAACGAGAAGTGCAGTATTTTATTTTATCCACTGGGGCCCGTGGTGAAGTGGAGCTTTGATAGAGTGTGCTTGGCCTGATACTGGGCACTCGCTGTGCATGGAGGGAGGCTGGTGGTGGAAGCACATGGAACCAAGAATAAAATGTAGATGTTTATACATTAATCTACACTTCAAATATCTGTTGTTTTATCACAGAGGTACACATTGGCCCTCACTGCCCTCAGGTCTCTGACAAACCTAAACAAAAGGGTATTCCCTCAAACTGTGATCAATTGAAAATGAATTAGCTATTCCCATAAGATGATTGGAACATCACCTCGATCCCTAGAACCAATGGAGAATTGGACAATTCACATACACATAGCCACAAATTGCATTACTGTTTTCAGTGAAGCCAAAGTTCTGATGTGATCAGAGTGTACCTTCTGAGGGATTGACTGAGATGATCTGTGTTAATGTGCATTTTGATCCCTTTACTATGTCTCAAAACAGAAATGTTGAGAGAGAGAGAGAGAGAGAGAGAGAGAGAGAGAGAGAGAGAGAGAGAGAGAGAGAGGGGGGGGGGGCAAACAAGAGAGGCCTCAGGATTTTGAGATGGCATGTCATACCAAGCTGTCAAGGTTTTCATCTCTGCTTTGACTTTTTGTCATTGTAAAAAATAAATGGCAGCATATGGCCTTGACAGCTACCATGTGTGCTTGATATTAACGTACCCCCATGTTGCTCTTAATACCTCCCTGTTAATAATGCTGTCACTATAAAGAGAGGGAGAGAGGGAGCAAGAGAGAGACAGACAGGGAGGCAGGCAGACAAAGATGTATAAATTCAGTACATTTGCTCGACGCGGCATTCCAGAGACGGGACACATTTTATTGAGAGAGTATGTGTCGTAGAACAAGGTCTTTGTCTCGGGAGGAACTGTTTAACAGGCTTGGGATGGCCCACTGATAGCAGCACTAGTCTGGTCCCTGGTGACCCTCCTCTCTGTCCCATCAAGGAACAGTCTTAATTGGCCTGCTGTGTCAGTGTGGGACCTACTTTAGGAGCTCGGTGGAGTAAGGGACTGCATAATGAAACAGTCTCCCCCCCAAATTACTGCAACTAAAATGCAATGATAGGAAATGTGTTATTTGCACAATAAAAGCATACGATTATTATTTTGATAAGGCATTGTTTATCTTGATGATAATAGTTTACATTTCATTAAGGACATACCATAGGCCAGACCCTCTGGGGAGGTGTAAGAACAGAGTAGCATCCATATGGCACAAACAGAAAACAAGGCAGGATTGAATTAGTAATTCAAATTGGCAGATTATCATTGATTGGAGCACACAATTACATTTGCAGATATGTTCAAGAGCTTGGTAGACGTAATGATAGATAATGATAGATAGAGTGGTTTTTTAATGCTTCTAATCTAGTGCCTTGTATGTGTTTTAGTGAGTACCAGATTCTATAAAATTATACTTGAAAAAAAAGAAAGGAGAATCATCTCTTTCATCATATAGCCATATTGTATGTTTGTTAGCCAGAGTTAAGAGTCCAACAATTTGGGAGTCCATTCTCAGAGTATACGGGGGATTATATTTGGCAATGATCAATATGTGATATGGATCATTTGAATAAAAGAAAAACGTATTTCTGTGTACTGACTGATTTTCTTAACCATAAAATGCATATGCTGATCCAAAGTGACCCGATCTAATGTTTTTTATGTTGCTGTATTGATCCCCCATCAAATATTCCAGGAATTCCTTCAATAATGTGTATTTAATGTTCTAACATCCTTTTTGTTTTTGAATTACTTCTTTTTTGAATTAAAAATATTTTTTGCATCACTGCCCCAAGTTTTCATATGTGCGTCAAATTTGACCCGTGTTTACTTCCTATGGAATTCACTGCATTGCACTCGTCAAACTGACCTTTCTTTTTGCTGCAACAATAACAGCTGTGTAATTAATGAAGTATCCATTTAATAAATAGTTTTATGTTCCGTTGATCACCGTTTTCATTTCTCCTTTTTAACTCATTGAGTAAGAGTTTTGTATTACTACCCCAAGTTTGCATGTGCCGGGTAAAAAAGTATTACTGTACCTTTCTCATGGACTTTGACAGGAACCTTTGATCCTAGTTCATGTTTTCAGTCAGGAATATATTTACAGTGGACAACACATCTGCAGTCAACAATTTCACATTGCCGGAAAACAATTTTGCTCATCATCTGATACACGTAGCCACACTAATGCCAAATAATTAGAGTATTGGGAAAACCACCATATGTTTTATGAGTTGTACTTACTTTTTGATTGAAGTGCCTATTTGTGTTTCTCTATTCACAGTGTTTGTAAATGGCTCATAAGAATGTTCCCAGATATTTAAGACGCTGGATGAGGAAGCCATTGGTGCCTCTGAGGTATCCGATTCAGATAACACAGACTATGTGCCTGTGGGTTAAGTTGGAGTTGTGGAAGCACCTGGTAGTCCAGCTGTCCTAGATGAGACTACAGATGTGGAGGAATCCTCTGAGGGGGAGAGTGGAAACCAGTCAAATAGACAGAGTATAAAGGGGTCTTACTGGAGTGAACACCCCCCCCCCCCCACACACACACACACACACACACTAAAGGCAGAACCAGAATCCATAACATCTTGAGGAGCTTCCCAGGGCCTGTACCGGGGTGTCACCAAAAGATGCCTGGGAGCGGTTCATTAGTATCATTGAGATTGTGTACAAATTGTGAAGGACGGAGAACGACAGCAAAAGGAAACGAGGGGAGAAAGGTCAACAAAGATGAACTAAAGGCCTTTATCGGTTTAACCCTCCTCGCCAGCGTGGAGAAAAGGTTGGATGTCTCCACATGGGAGATATTTTTGGATCCACTGCAGAACTCAATGTATAAGGCCACCATGTCGGTCGGAAGACGTGAGGGTATCCGTCACTACCTGACATTGATGACAAGAGGACCAGAGTGTCCAGAGAGGCAACAGACCACCTGGCAGCCTTCTGGTATGTGTGGGACCTTTTCCTAACAAACTGTAGTGGAAGGTTCATCCCCAGCAACTGCATCACAGTGGATGAGCAGCTTGTGCCGTTCCGGGGGCAGAAGCAGGTTCACACAGTACATGCACAGCAAGCCTGTCAAATATGGTATAAAGATCTTCTGACTATGTGATGCAAGAGTCCCCTATGCCATTGATGGGATAGGCTACACAGGCAGACAGCCAGAAGAGGAGGTTCAGAACAACCTTGCAGACAGCATTGTCCGAAAGTTGTGCAGTGGAATGAGACAAACAGTTGAAGTATTATTGCAATACCTCGGCCAGACTTTTTTATATTTTCTAGTGTGTATTTTAGATTGATATTTTATTCATTTTTGTGAGACATTGTTGTATTAATACAAAACAGTTATAGAATAGAAATTCCAAAAGTATAATTTTGTATTTCACCCATTGTTTTGAATCACAGATCGCAACATCACAATGGACACATTCTTTACTAGTGTCCCTTTGGCAGAGTACCTCTTGGACAATAACTTGACAGTAGTGGGGACACTTCGCCAAGACAAGCTGGACATACCACCAATTATGAAGCCATCCAAGTTCACGAAGGTGCATAGCTCCGAGTTTAGTTTTAATGTCAACTTGGCCATGATAAGTTATGTGCCGAAGCAGCAAAAGGCTGTTGTCCTCCTGAGGACGCTGCAGGATGACAAAGTGGTGGATGAGGCCAGTGCCAAGAAGAAGCCAGAGATGATCCAATAATATAACTGCACAAGAGGATGATTGGACATTATGAATCAGATGGTGCGTAATTACACATGCAAACGCCAGACAAGTAGGTGGCCAATGGTGCTGTGGTACAACCTGCTGGATGTTGCCACCCTCAATGTTTACACCATATTTATGCCAAAGAACCCCAACTTCATGGGAGGTGTGAACAGCACCCGACGGCTGTTCATCAAGGAGCTGGTCAAAGAGCTTGTGATGCCACACATGCAGAGGCGCATGGAAGGATGTTGCAACCTACCAAAGGTCATCACTGAAGCAATGGAAAGATGTGGGGTGATGAAAGAGAGCCATGCCACCACCACTCAGAGCACCCAGGGCCAGAAGAGGAAGAGGTGCCAGCTCTGCCCACCACTCAGAGCACACAGGGCCAGAAGAGGAAGAGATACCAGCTCTGCCCACCACTCAGAGCACCCAGGGCCAGAAGAGGAAGAGATGCCAGCTCTGCCCACCACTCAGAGCACCCAGGGCCAGAAGAGGAAGAGATACCAGCTCTGCCCACCACTCAGAGCACCCAGGGCCGGAAGAGAAAGAGGTGCCAGCTCTGCCCACCACTCAGACCACCCAGGACCAGAAGAGGAAGAGGTGCCAGCTCTGCCCACCACTCAGAGCAACCAGGGCCAGAAGAGGAAGAGATGCCAGCTCTGCCCACCACTCAGAGCACCCAGGGCTAGAAGAGGAAGAGGTGCCAGCTCTGCCCACCACTCAGAGCACCCAGGGCCAGAAGAGGAAGAGATACCAGCTCTGCCCAAGCGCAACGTTTAGAAAAGTCAGCTGCTGGTGTACTCAGTGCAACATACCTGTCTACACAGAGCACAGTCACATGCTTGTGGTTTGTAACAAATGCATGGACTAAGGCAACATAAGTGCACACGTGCGCGCACACACACTTTGCTCATTCTAGTGTTTATGTTTTCTAAATTCACAATTGTTAGTGTTGTCGTTTAAACTGATGATGAACTTTGGATTTTCAAATAAATGTTTTGAAATATTATTTAGCATGTTTTAAGGTGTATTTATTTCATTATTCACTCAAAGGTTGAATGTGAAACGTTGATTGTAAGATTGTTTGTAAGAAAAATATGCTAATATTTTCAATAGCCGTTCTAAAAATGTGCATCAAACTGGGAGACAAAAAAAAAAACATTTCAAACAATAAAATAATTATTAAAAGGTTCAAATCATGACTTAAAATACTGATGTTCCACAAAATGGATAATATTTTAGACCCATATAAATAAAACACAAATATTACATTATCGGGTGATTTTGACCCGGCATATGCATTCTTGTGGCGTCATGTTTACTCTGCATCCTAGGGTTAATAAGATACTTCACGGTTTACAGTGCCTTGCGAAAGTATTCGGCCCCCTTGAACTTTGCGACCTTTTGCCACATTTCAGGCTTCAAACATAAAGATATAAAACTGTATTTTTTTGTGAAGAATCAACAACAAGTGGGACACAATCATGAAGTGGAACGACATTTATTGGATATTTCAAACTTTTTTAACAAATCAAAAACTGAAAAATTGGGCGTGCAAAATTATACAGCCCCCTTAAGTTAATACTTTGTAGTGCCACCTTTTGCTGCGATTACAGCTGTAAGTCGCTTGGGGTATGTCTCTATCAGTTTTGCACATCGAGAGACTGACATTTTTTCCCATTCCTCCTTGCAAAACAGCTCGAGCTCAGTGAGGTTGGATCGAGAGCATTTGTGAACAGCAGTTTTCAGTTCTTTCCACAGATTCTCGATTGGATTCAGGTCTGGACTTTGACTTGGCCATTCTAACACCTGGATATGTTTATTTTTGAACCATTCCATTGTAGATTTTGCTTTATGTTTTGGATCATTGTCTTGTTGGAAGACAAATCTCCGTCCCAGTCTCAGGTCTTTTGCAGACTCCATCAGGTTTTCTTCCAGAATGGTCCTGTATTTGGCTCCATCCATCTTCCCATCAATTTTAACCATCTTCCCTGTCCCTGCTGAAGAAAAGCAGGCCCAAACCATGATGCTGCCACCACTATGTTTGGCAGTGGGGATGGTGTGTTCAGCTGTGTTGCTTTTACGCCAAACATAACGTTTTGCATTGTTGCCAAAAAGTTCAATTTTGGTTTCATCTGACCAGAGCACCTTCTTCCACATGTTTGGTGTGTCTCCCAGGTGGCTTGTGGCAAACTTTAAACGACACTTTTTATGGATATCTTTAAGAAATGGCTTTCTTCTTGCCACTCTTCCATAAAGGCCAGATTTGTGCAATATACGACTGATTGTTGTCCTATGGACAGAGTCTCCCACCTCAGCTGTAGATCTCTGCAGTTCATCCAGAGTGATCATGGGCCTCTTGGCTGCATCTCTGATCAGTCTTCTCCTTGTATGAGCTGAAAGTTTAGAGGGACGGCCAGGTCTTGGTAGATTTGCAGTGGTCTGATACTCCTTCCATTTCAATATTATCGCTTGCACAGTGCTCCTTGGGATGTTTAAAGCTTGGGAAATCTTTTTGTATCCAAATCCGGCTTTAAACTTCTTCACAACAGTATCTCGGACCTGCCTGGTGTGTTCCTTGTTCTTCATGATGCTCTCTGTGCTTTTAACGGACCTCTGAGACTATCACAGTGCAGGTGCATTTATACGGAGACTTGATTACACACAGGTGGATTGTATTTATCATCATTAGTCATTTAGATCAACATTGGATCATTCAGAGATCCTCACTGAACTTCTGGAGAGAGTTTGCTGCACTGAAAGTAAAGGGGCTGAATCATTTTGCACACCCAATTTTTCAGTTTTTGATTTGTTAAAAAAGTTTGAAATATCCAATAAATGTCGTTCCACTTCATGATTGTGTCCCACTTGTTGTTGATTCTTCACAAAAAAATACAGTTTTATATCTTTATGTTTGAAGCCTGAAATGTGGCAAAAGGTCGCAAAGTTCAAGGGGGCCGAATACTTTCGCAAGGCACTGTAGGTCTTTATATATTAAAGGCTTTGGCACCCTTGGACAAGTGTTTAATTACCTGCCATATGATCTGTGCAAATGAGATCTTTCCAAATCGGCAGGAATTCAACATTTACAGAGGATGGGGCTTGGAACCAGACTAATAATCCCCTATACCTCCACCCACACTGCCTTCCCCTGATCTTCTACTCCCCCTGCTCTCCCCTGCTTCTCTGGCCCTCTGTGGGTATGGAGCAGAGCAGTCTCCTGTCTGGAGCAGGACTGGATGGGAAGAGGTGGCTGTCACAGTGTCTGATTAATGACCCATCGGGTGGCATGTCCAGCCACATTAGGGCTCCATGTATCTATGTGGGGCCAGGGGCTTTGTTCTGGGAGGAAATAGTGTCAGCGCCCCACAGCCGTTTGCCTATAAAAAGATAAAGATTTACTGTCATCAGAGGGCAGATTAAACCGCACAATGCCGACATTGATTTTTACCAAAAAATTCACATTTTGGGAAAACTCATTCCAGGGCTGGTGAGAGATATGATCAGCTTATTTGGAAAGGGATAATATGGAATCTTCTCCCAGAATGAACTTTGAAAGAAGTAAATTGTAAATATTGATTTCTGAAATGAAGTGTCAATCTTGGTTGGGCCGAGATTATTTCTATCATCTTGCTCAACCCCCAGCAACGATGAATTCAAAACTGCTGACAAAGGGGAGTGTATAGGATTTCTGTTAGGGAGCAGTCGGCAGCGCTTTAACGCTTGGCTGGCCCGCCGAGCCCTCGCCGGTAATGGCTGTTCAATTTTATCAGATAACGGAGGAGATCTCATCAGAGGCGAAAAATGAAATGAACTGTGACTCCGAATCAGGATCCCTGCTCTTATCCTGGCAAAAATCATCCGAGCGGGGCCCAGGGCTTTCCATTATTTCAGGTCACTTCATTACGGCCCTGCACACAGGACCCAATTGCTGCAAACAAAGCAGGCCTTTCCTGTCTCACCCAGGGGTCGAGTGTGAGGGGCAGTTTGATAGGCTCCTGACGTGTCCAGGGTTATCCCATTACCACTTAAGAGGGTTGGTGAAAGGTAGCAAATCTCAACCACTTGTTTGTTATCCTTCTCCACTCCACCTATTGTATCATGGGGCTTTGTTGGCCACCTTGTTCTCTTATTGTGGAAAATAAATCATATTTTCCGGTAATTGTTTGAAATAGATTTTTTTTTTTGTTGCTGCAGTTAATGTCATATGGACGATGGAGTCAAGGCGAGCTGAAGAACATGCAGGAGGAGATGTCCATGTTGAACTGCGATGCAGAGGACGACGTAGTGAGTTGAGGAGTCATGGTTCTCAAAATGCCATGTTCTACTAGGACTTAGTATTCTAAGTCAAGATACTTATAATTGACTGAAAACAATTGATTGAAATCTTGGAAATAAGAGGGATATTTTAGGCTGAAATTTTGGAGGATTACCAGTGGTCAGTCAGATAGTAAGAGGAACCAGGGTTGTGGGATGAAATGAAAACAGAACAGAGATGGGGGAAGATATAGGGCTGTCAAGAAACCAAAATATAAAATGCATGTGTGTAAACGATTTGTCTGTGGAATGAAATAAAAACCCTATCACAAAGGAATGTGTGGCTTTCTGAGCAATTATCATTTTTATTTCAGCCTCCCTAGGCAAGGTATTGATCTCCAGGAGGAAGGGGGGTTCCATGCACACATGGGCAGGGGCACTTGATAGCTACATGGGAGAAGAATGACATTGGCCTGAGTAGGGAGATTTGTACGGTAGCGATAAGAGGAGCTAGGGATGGAACAGGAGGATAGGGTAGAAACCCAAGGACCAACAAGCTTACTTCCATGCACGGCATGGAATAAAGACTGTTCTTTTATATTTGTATCAAGGGGTATATTGGTGGCATTGATGTTTATTCGATGAATTGTAATGGTAATTGAACTGTTTGACCCCTGTTGGTCTTATAACTTAGCTTTAAGCAGGTGGAATGAGTCACAAAAGTGCTTAAGGTCAAATGTGAAAGGAAGGACGTCCCGCTCAAGTGTGTTGTTTGAGGGCTGTGAGTTCATGAGTTAATTTGTCAAATAATTGCAGTCCTGGCTTTTTGCAAGAGACACCGTGGGATTCATCAAAAGCATTCAAAATTGACCCAGGACACCCAATGCCATTACGTTTATTTTTATTTTTATGATGAGCAAGTTCTCCAACACACCAAACACAATGATGTGCAGCTTTTACACTATTCATTCTGTGGGTAACTGTCGGCAATGTGCGCAACTGTCAGTAAGATCTTTTTTTTCTGTGGTTGTTATTTTACATTTTGTTTAGGTTAGTCCTTGAGCTTGTCTATTGATGTTCTGTATTATATCATGTTTTGTCTGGATACCAGGAAGAGGAGCTGCTGCTTCAGAAATAGATCAAGGGGATCCTAATAAAAATATTCTGGCTCGGGAGTATGTCAAGATCAACGTTATATGAAAGGAGCTAAGGCCAAGTAAAAAGTGTCAGTAAACCCTGACACTGTCTTCTGAATACCTAACCCTGGGGTATAGTTTGATTTTTCAACAGGACAATTACACAAAGACACACCGGAATGGCTTCCCAATGGGTGTTAAGTGTTCCTGAATGGTCTAGCCTCAGTCCTGATTTAAGTCTGCTTAAAAATCTGAGACGAAGGTTTGAATATGGCTGTCCCATCAATGACTCCCAACCTAATTTACTGAGCTTGAGCAATTTTGACAAAAACAATGGATATATGAGATGTGTAGTGTTGGTAGAATCTTATTCAGAATGATTCACAGCTGTAATGGCTGCCAAAGGTGCTTCCACCAAGTATCAACTCTGGAGTGTGGGAACACACCATCAAACGTCTTCGTTTTGTCATTTTTATTTATATTTTACGTCATCAGTGACAGAATCCACTTTAATAAAAAAAACGTTGTTTTATTTTAAGGCATCAAAATTTGAAAACTGTGCAATGGGTGTGTTGACTTTCACTAGGCACTGTATTACCCCAAGAGCGGTGGTTAGCTAATCTTGTTAGAGAACACACACAGTCGACTTTATGTGCTATCTTACAAAAGCCTTTTATCACCTCTAAAATCGACATCTGATTGGAAACAAATAAATAGGTACAGAAGCTTTTATTAATCTCTATCATTTTCGCATCTGAGCTGCAATCTGTCTCTCACCTCCTAGTCTTTACAGCCCGACTTGCTTGCTTTCTTTACCTCTTTCTTTCTCTCTCTCTATTTCCTTCTTTCCAAGACAGCTTAAAGGTTGTGAAGCTCAAGTACTCATGGAGAATTATCTGAGGGATCTCCTACTTGCTCCAGACCGGTGGATCTATACATCGACCCGGGCTTGAGTTACATTGTCCCAGTACAGGCCACACTTAGATGACACTGATACAAAACCACTATTCTCAGCATTACTCTGCAGTCACACACATTTCAAATGTAGGTGATAAGGGTATTCAGGGTGCTATCACACCCAATGTTATTACTCCTTGATCCTGAAACAGAATCAGGAAAATATGGAAGTGCTTGTTAAGTAAGGACTTAAAATACAATGAAATTGGATTCTGACTTTTGAAAACTGTCTTTTTTTCCCCAGACAAAACAACAACTGCTGAATTTGTTGATCTGACTAAGCAGGAACCTTTGCGTAGCCTACAGCTTCACTGAGGTTTTCAACATGGCCTGTGTGTAATGAATTGTAACCACGTGGTCACCAAGTTCTCAGCAGTCTCTGTCTAGGGTGAGCAAGAGAAGAGAAACGGAAAAGGTAAGAATGAGCCATTTTAAAAATGTCTATGATTAATTATCTTTGGACTAAAATGGACCAACATTAGCCAAATAGCGCTGAACAGCTACACTAAACAGGCTAGCTAGTGGCTAGCCTCTATTAACACCAGTGTGTCTTGATCAATGAGAGAAGACAAAGTTACTCTAAGTTGGTGGCGTTTACAATGTCAGATTACTTCATGGAGCAAAAATGTTTATAATTTAATAACAGAGCACTCATTCGATCCACCTGCAACACCAGTTTCTTTCAAGTCGAGAATGAAGAAAGTATTGCTAACAAGACTTTGGTCTAAATAATATCCTGATCAAATCAAATGTTATTTGTCACGTACATAGTTTACAAGATAGTACGCATAGTAATAGCCAGATATGTACACAATAGGATATACAGTATAGATTATGAATGAATGTGCTATGTCAGGTATGACTGTATTTTCAAATATAAAGTCGGTAGTGTTTTTTGATTTGATTTATTAGGATCCCCAATAGTCGACGCCAATGGCAACAGCTCGTCTTACTGGGTTCCGAAACATAACGAAAAATACATTTCAAACAAAATACTTCACAATTTACATACATTTCTATCAGTTACAAATACATGTCAGTACATTCACACGAGAAGTAGGTCACATTTGGGAGAGGCGATGTGACATGAGGTGTTGCTTTATCTGTCTTGGTCGCGCAGTTAAATAAATTGTATACACTAGAGCAGGAGTGTTGACTGTGTGTATGTGTGTGCGTGTGTTTATGGGTGGTTATGTGTCTGTGTAAGGGTTGGATGTGTGGAAAGTCAGTGCAAATAGTCAACATTTGACATTACATTTCTGGTCATTTAATAGACGCTCTTATCAAGAGCGACTTACAGGAGCAATTAGAGTTTAAGTGCCTTGCTCAAAGGCACACCGATAAATTTTTCACCTAGTGAAATCTGGGATTCAAGCCAGCCCCCTTTCGGTTCCTGGCCCAACGCTCTTAACCGCTAGGCTACCTGTCTCTAGGGGGCAAATATTCTCTAATGTGCAGGTCTGTGTAGGGAGACAGCTAGGATTTGCTGTTCAGCAGTGTGATGGCCTGGTGGTAGAAGCTGTCTCAGAGACTGTTGGTCCGAGACCTGATGCTCCAGTACTGCTTGTCAGATGGTAACAGAGTGAACACTTCATAGTTTGGAATGAGCCTTTCTGGGCCTTTCTCAAGCACTGCCGGGTGTGGATGTCTTGGGAGGGTAGTGACCTCGTCCACAATTATGTATTGGGCCGTTCGCACAACCCTCTGTAGAGCCTTGCGGTTGAGGGGGGTGCAGTTGCCGTACCAGGCGGTGATGCAGCGAGTTACTTTCGATGGTGCAGCTGTAGAACTTCTTGATGGTCTAAAGCCCTATGCCGAATTGCTTCTGTCACCTGAGGTTGAAGAGGCACTGTTGCAACTTCTTCACCACGATGTCAGTCTGATTGGTCCATCAGGTCCTCTGTGATCTGCACGCCCAGGAACTTGAAGCTTTTGACCCTCTCCAATGCTCCTCCCTGTATGTTGTCTCGTCGCTGTCGGTGATCAAGCCCGCCACTGTTGTGTCATTGGCAAACTTAATGATGGTGTTGGAGTCAAGCCTGGCCACGCAGTCATGGGTGTTCAGGGAGTACAAGAGAGGGCTGAGCATACACCCCTGCTGAGCCCCTGTGTTGAGAGTCAGCGTGGCAGAGTTTGTGTTTCCTACCCTCACCACCTGGGGTCTGCCTGTCAGGAAGTCCAGGATCCAGTTTCAGAGGGAGGTGTTCATACCCAGGGCCTTGAGATTAGTGATGGGCTTGGAGGGGACTATGGTGTTGTAACTGAATAGCATTGTCACATAGGTATTCCTCTTGTCCAGGTGGTGTAGGGTAGCGTGCGGAGCAATAGCGATTGCGTCATCCGTGGATCTGTTGCAATGGTATGCTAATTGTAATGGGTCCAGTGGGTGAGGTAAGGTTTAGCTGATGTGGTATTTGACCAGACTCTCAAAGCACTCATGATGACAGAAGTGAGTGCTAGAGGGCGATAGTCATTTAGTCAGGTTACCTTCGTCTGCTTGGGTACAGGGACATCTTGAAACATGCGGGGGATCACAGACTCAGACAGGGAGAGGTTGGTTACAGTAACGTTTATTGATTTGCACCTTTAAAAAGATAAGATGCTCATCTTTATCAAGGGTGCCAATAATTATGAACCTGACTGTATGTCCACAAACACTCCAGCCAGCTGGTCTGTGCAGGCTCTGAGAACGCGGCCCGGGGATACCATCTGGTCCAGCTGCTTTGCCAGCATTCACACGCTTGAAAGTCATGCTCACGCCGGCCACAGAGATCAAGATCTCAGTCCTCTTCAGCAGCGTGGGCCCTTGTAGGAGGATAGGAGTTGTTTGCCTCAATGCAAGCATAAAATGCATTTAGCCCGTCTGGGAGAGGCATCGGTGTTTCCACGCAGCTGGTTTTCCCATTATAATCCGTGATGGTTTGTAGTCCTTGCACACGCATCTCGCATTGGAGCCGTTGAAATGCGATTCCGTGTCTTTTTGGGTCTTTGATTGGTTACTGGAGGTCATAACTGGTCTTCTTGTATGCCTCCGTATCCCCAGACACCCGGCCAGAGTTACCATAAATGCCTCGGTCCACTACGGCTATACAGCGGCCTGTTATCAACGGTTGTCACTGCTAATGATGAGAACTGTTTGATTTCCATTGGATAGGCTAACTGATAACAACTATAGTATATTGAAAACTTGAAGCCATTTCATAAGGGATATTTTCATTTTTTTTTTCTCAGTTGGATTACATTGAAGTAGCAGTGTTATTGGTGTGAACAGTCTCATTTTTACCCATAACTACCTAAGGTTGCATGGAGTTAGCCACCTATTTGTGTTTCTGCATTTGAGGATCGGCACCCACACGAACATGATGGTTAAAATAATGCTAGCAAGAAGTTGGTATCTTATCTTGGATAAAAAGCTACCTGTAGCAGTATGTCCAAAGAAAGTAGCACTGGTGCCTGTCGCTAATAGCTAGCCAGTCACTAATGTTGTGATTCAATGAATTACTGTAAAGCAGGTCAGATAGATCCGTGGTTTGTGGATTATGTTAGATAAGCCAGAGTGTGTTGTATAGACCTGGTCACACTGGTGGACTGGTGTGGACTGATGCACCATGTCTCAGCATGTCTCAGACACCTGCCATGTGATGTGATATCTTCCATAGAGGTCAGCTTACACTTCTAATGAAGCGGTGTTGGGAAATTCCTCACTCCATTACGCAGTTCTGATCACTCCATTTATGGGACATTCAGAGCGAGCTAAGGCAAACGCAGATCTCTTCCTCCATTCCATTGAAAACGACTGAAGGTTGACATTAAAATAAACTTCAGAGAAAGAAAAGTCCTAGAAACAAAGTTGTAGCCGCTGGTTACGTTTCAGAGCACAGAGCAATTTAAAGCCCTGGGATGTAGAATTAGAGGGGATTTGATGTGTTTCAAATTGGACGGATGGGGGACACCAGTGGCGCTGTACCTTCCTTTCATTATTTAAGTAATGTCTTGTGGCACGTTTGATTCATGGACGCAAGGGCACAGAAATTAAGGATTTACCATGCAGATGCCTCTGCGATTTGTTTTATCTTCCTGTCAACCACTCTGAGTTTATGCTCCACTGGAGAAAAAACAAGTATGCATACAAGTTGAATTAAATCATACAAAGTGTATGTTTGAGCTAACTGGCTATTCACTTAAACAACATCTAAATCAAGCCGTGGCCCCACCGACCTCATTCAGTCCTCATCGAAACCCCACTGGCGAGAGAGAACTTTATTTGCTTACAAAAAAAAAGAGGAAGATATTCACAGCACTTATCTATAGCGGAAGCCCTTTCAGTTGTACGTATGAAACCTATCCAGAACTTCATTATATCTCCTCTCTCTGGAGAGTCCCAGTACAGTGCTTATTTATCCTCTCTCTCTCTCTCTCTCTCTCTCTCTCTCTCTCTCTCTCTCTCTCTCTCTCTCTCTCTCTCTCTCTCTCTCTCCGATACAAGGAACCGCATCACAGACAAGAGCATCATCAACATGAGCAGTGTACTGGTGACATGCAGATAGCCCCCTTGTTTTTGGTAATGGAGGGAACAGTGATCGATAGGAACCAGGAAGATGGCTCCGGCCGAGGAAGCTCCTGTTCATCTGGCCCTAGTCCAGATGAATAATGTTGCTGCCATCATAGTGGCGATAATTTAATGGTGACACTTAGCTCGGTGATGAATCACCTGTCACCGATAGAGTGACAAGTCTAACAGCCCCATCCCATGACATTTTCTGAAATATTAATTTCCTTCCAAATGCTGACCAAAATAAATCCAAAATAACTAACATTTAAACTGTGTTCCTGGTGACAATTTAGATTATGAACATGCATATGCATGCCAGTTAATGAAACAATATGTACTGTATGTCTGTATAGCTCAGCAATTGTGATTCGACTGTTCTAAATTCAAGAGAACCTTTTCCTTTCAGCTTAAACTTGTTTCATGACAGTAAGGATCCCGTGATGTGGTTTTGCAGACGTGGTGGTGCTAGTAGACAGTGAACTAGTGGTGGTGGTAGGAGTGATTGGACATATCCCATCTCCACCACCCCCACGATAATCCATTTACTGTGGCTTCTGGTTGAAATAGTTTGACATACACAGTTGGTTTAACGGGCACACAGGGACCTTGTGTACAGAAACTTAAATTGATTTTATTCCTAACTCCCTTATCTATAAATATTTAGGAACAGAGCAGTTTTTATGATTTATTACTTCAAAGCTCTAAAGTCTCCTGTTGACACTAAACCAAAGAACGCACTTATCCCGCGGAGCATATCTTGGAGGCGGCCGTGGTTATGCCCAGATGCTGCACTCCTGCGTCAAAAAGGAATTTTGATTTTGTTGACAGAGATTATGGAAGGAAATAATGGAAGTGATAAAAACTTCAATTATGATTATTTTATTTTATTAAAGCTTTGCTTCGATATAGCAGATGGGTTGATAAACGACATGTTTGGAAGTCAGAGGCTGTTGAAGATGTGCCTATTGATTGTGATAACGGCAAATAGGCTAACATGACCTGCTTCTGAGATCCAATTGTTAGGTCCCTCGATGTAACACTCTCATGTGATATCTTGAAATGATATGAACCGAAAGGTATTGTCTAAAGGAGAACTTGCTTTAGCTGTGTATTTCAAAATATTCTGAATTATCTTGCAAATGTTACAATACTAATATACTTTAACAGTTGAACACATTGGTGCGGTGAAATAAATATTAGGGAACTATCATCAGTAGAGCTTGGGCCTTTTGTAGCTCCTCCCTAGACATAAGAGGAATATAGGGGCATCAGTAGAATGGACTTGCGTAGACATTTGACCTTGAATGGGTTATTTTCTCTAGTGAAACAAGCTAAATATTTGCCTGCCATGGTTGATGATACTCTGGAACTTAACACCCTTAATGGTTTTGATGGAGAAGCCTGGGAAGCCGGCCGGCTCTCCTGCAGCAGGGTGATGGGATTGCGAAATTAGGAGCAGTGAATTGGGTTCTACTGTCAGGACACTGGGTTTAATTCACTGGCTTATAATACAACTGCCCTGGCGTTGTAAAGGACCTAAGCAAGAGAGGAGAAAAGACTAGAGAGTCCCTTTATTGATACAATGTCACCTTGAACAGCACTTGGTCCCGTTATTGTACACTACCAGTAGGCTTCCACATTGCCAAAAGAACTGGGCCCGGTTTCCCAAAAGCATCTTAAGTCTAAGTTTTTCATTAGAATCTTTGTAGGAGCACCGTTCGATTTCCCTAGCTGTTTCCCAAAACCATCATTACTGAAGTTGCACTTGAAAACGGACCCAGACCATTGTAGAACAGCTAAGTGCATTGTTAGATGCGTCCTTTCCCCCTTACTGTGTTACTATATACACAGTAGACCTCCGCTAAATATAGAATCAATATCTTCATCTGTTTCTCTGGGACCATATATATATATATATATAACTTCAGAATGAAGTTGACTGCAAATACAAAGTTGCCAAAATCTTTGCAATTGTTACAAAAAGGTAAAGGATAAAAAATATGCTTAAAATGAAAACCGAAATGTCCGAATTAAAATATCAATAGCTTACAGTATAGGCTACAGGCCTATATAATTCAATTCACATTTGTTCAATTGAGTTAAATTTAGCTAATTGTAAGCTAGTGTCTGTCATTTTTGCATCCATATATTTCACAATGTAATGTATTTCACAATGTATAACAATTGTGCGCAATGATGTGTCAACTCTTGATTTAATGCATTATTATAGGGTAAGCATTAGAATAAGGTGCCTCAATATTTGCAGTCATAAGTGACGATATCGTTCTAGGAGCTGATCCGTCATCAGTATTGTAGAATAATGCTAAGGTACGATTTGAATGGAGAAAGCTGATCCAAGAGCAGCGCTGCCTTTCTTTTAATCCTATCAGTATCGACACATACCTCAAAGACGCACTCCGCGAAGGTTCTCTCTGCGTGGTGTTTTGGGAAAACGTGTGTTGCATCTTCAGCTAATAGGAAAATTGCACTGTTTAAAACACTCGTTCCATCGTTATCAGGAAACCTGGCCCTGATCTGTTTCCCTACTCTGTCTGATACACATGAATGTATTCAGTTATTTTATTCTGATACAGAACTTTCTTCTGATGTAGGTGTCAACCATCTACATAAGTGAACCTTTAGTCAGATCCATTCACCCTCACTATCAGCGGAAACACATAAGTATCAATCACTATTCCTGCATGTCAACCACAAATGACCAAACATGAGTTTGGCAAGACGGCCTTTCTGGCCAGCTTCCTCAGTAGGCCCTGAGCCGTAACATTGTGCCAGCAGGTGCCCAATAACAATGAATGGGGTTAAGCTGAAAGACCCTGGCAACCTCCTCTACTTCTTCTCTGGAGTCTCCCAGTCGGCTCAGAGCAGCGAGCCACGGCCGCTCTGAGTCTCATAGCTACGCACCTGAGGGATTGCTGATCCCCATTTCAGATACTGGCCCTCAAGCTCTTATCGTTTACAGCTGTCCACAGGTAAACAACAAAACAAAAATGATAGAAATGGATGAAAGGAAAAGTTAACGGGGACCACGTCAACTCTCCCTCAGAGAGTTCACTCTTTTTTTAGTTTTCTTTGTCTCCTCCCGCCCTTGTTGGCCCTCCTTACCATCGATAAGCATCAAAATCATAACTGTTTACATTGCTGTCAGTTACTTATCCTTAAAGCAGACATTTTCAATTTCAAAATTGATTTGTTTCAGCGGCTTTATCTTCTCAACAAGAGCGGTGGGAAGGCTTTTTTTCCATTACACTTTTGATTGCTCCTCAGGCTAAAGCTACTGGTTCCTTGGGAAAAGGCCTGGGAGACCCGAGAACTGCAGGCTAAAAAAAACACGCTAGGCTATTAGCTGCTACAACATGTTGATGGAGAACAGAACAGCCCCCTACAGTCCTACTTAACCATATGCACAGTGCAAACATGCTGTTCAGTGCCGTAGCACGCATGGGTAATATAATAAGGTAACATAATGCATTTTTAACCCTCCCTAATTGGCTGAGTCATTTCATTATTATAAATATTAGGTATCTGTAATAGGGAACACTAATTCATTTGACTAGACTAAAGATTCCCGCCTTCAAATAAGCCTGCTAATCTAATTAGAAAGGTAGCAGAGCCGAACGACTACATTTTCTCATACTTAGCATTGGAGAGTCAGGGCTTTGCGGAGCAGATGTGCTGTGAAATGAATTTCCTCTGGTGTAACCGGAGACGCTCCTCACCCGTCTATGTTATGCAATTTCCATTTCACAGATGATAACCTATTATCACTTTGTTCAAGGGAAACGTGTTCATGGCCAGGAGGAAGATTGAATTATTCATATTTGCTCATTTTCTATTCTACGCTGCGGCCCTGCCATTTTCATGCACTGTGAGAGAGGGCTAATGTAAACATGACCAGAATCCTTGTAAATTGGCTTGTAGAGGAGGTTGTTAGCATAGTGCCTGGGGACTGATGCTAGACGGGGATAACAGCTGATATCTGTAAAGTACAGCTTTGTGTGTGTGTGTGTGTGTATGTGTGTGTGTGTGTGTGGGTGTGTGTGTGTGCGTGTACGTGTGTACGTGTGTACGTGTGTGCGTCTGTGTGTGTGTGTCTACAGTGTGACTGGGATGTTACCAGGTGGTAATGTAAGCTAATGGGGTCTGCGTTGGGGAGCAGTTACAAATTCTGCCAAGAATGGCACATACGCTGTTTGTGCATTTGAGGGAAAACGTCATGCTTGATTGATCTTGCCATAAGATAGCCCCTTTTACATTTCAAACATGGCATATATCTCAGCAGTTGATAAATTAATCTACGTTGTGATGATTATTACATCGTCCAGCAACACATTTACAAAATGGACTTCAGACCAGGTTAAACAAACGGTGAAGGAGGGATCGAACAGCTAGAAAAGCGAAACTGAGAGACACAGACAGAGAAAGCCAGTTGTATTTGTTTTCCTCTGTTGATGGCTAATAATGCTTCAATATGGCAGCACAGGAAAGAGCCCATTCACAAGTAATGAGGCTCTCTAAATGACGTAACCACAGCTCATTGACTAGGGGGATTGGCCCCCAGCCGGGGGAGACATGGGGTCAATGCAGACCACATGGGACAGGCCAGGGGTGTGTCATTAGTATCAGAGGATGCAGGTACATGAAAGGGCATACATGAGAGGTAGTGGACTGTTATGCATTGCAGACTAGAATACTTTGAAAATATGACTTGCTATCTGCAACCTTAAATGGTTATTTATTTTAAAGAACCCTTTTTGGTTCCAGGTAGAACCATTTCCACAGAGGGTTCGACATGGAACCCAAAAGGGTTTTTACCTGGAACCAAAAAGGGTTATTATATGGGGACAGCTGAATAACCCTTTTGGAACCCTTTTTTTCTAAGCGTGTGTATTATTTCAAAATATAGTTTTAACCATGTTTTGAGGCTATAAGGCTATAAATTATAACGTTTTTTATAAAATCACTTCTAATTTTGGGTTCTGGTGGGGAACACACGTTGAACTAAAGCTCATGAGCCATTTCTAAGTTCTATTCTTAAAGAATCAATGGGTACGTATCATTAATTGATGTCCAAAGCTGAATGTAGCAACTGTAGGTTGACCCTTTAAGTCCTGGGTGATAGAGATCATCAGGCCATAAAACCCTGAGATGAAATAAACACCTACAATACATTTTGCATAAATACAGAGTGACACATGAATTAAGATATACTTATCCACCATTTGCTGAGTAAAGAGAAGCCGTATTTGCTGTGTCAAGTTGCGCAAACCCCAAGAAAGAGACTGGTATGAAAGACAGTACCCTAGCTTAAGTGTCTCAATGCAGGTGCAGTCGCAAAAACCATCAAGCGCTATGATGAAACTGGCTCTCATGAGGACCACCACAGTAAAGGAAGACCCAGAGTTACCTCTGCTGCAGAGGATCATTTCATTAGAGTTACCAGCCTCAGAAATGGCAGCCCAAATAAATGCCTCACAGAGTTCAAGTAGCAGACACATCTCAACATAAACAGTTCAGAGGAGACTGTGTGAATCAGGCCTTCATGGCACAATTGCTGCAAAGAAACCACTACTAAAGGACACCAATAAGAAGAAGAGACTTGCTTGGGCCAAGAAACACAAGCAATGGACCAGTGGAAATCTGTCCTTTGGTCTTATGAGTCCAAATTTGAGATTTTTGGTTCCTACCACCGTGTCTTTGTGAGACGCAGAGGTGGTGCACGGATGATCTCCGCATGTGTGGTTCCCACCATGAAGCAGGAGGAGGAGGTGTGATGGTGTGGGGGTGCATTGCTGGTGACACTGTCAGTGATTTATTTACAATTCAAGGCACACTTAACCAGCATGGCTACCATATTATTCTGCAGCGATACACCATCTCATCTGGTTTGCGCTTAGTGGGACTATCATTTGTTTTTCAACAGGACAATCAATGATCCAACACACACCTCCAGGCTAAGTAAGGGCTATTTGACCAAGAAGGAGAGTGATGGAGTACTGCATCAGATGACCTGGCCTCCACAATCACCCGACCTCAACCCAGTTGGGATGGTTTGAGATGAGTTGGACCGCAGAGTGAAGGAAAAGCAGCCAACAAGTGCTCAGCATATGTGGAAACTTCTTCAAGACTGTTGTAAAAGCATTCCAGGAGAAGCTGTTTGAGAGAATGCCAAGAGTGTGCAAAGCTGTCATCAAGGCAAAGGATGGCTACTTTGAAGAATCTCAAATATAAAATAAATGTTGATTTGTCTATCACTTTTTTGTTTGTTTAATACATGATTCCATATTTGTTATTTCATAGATTGATGTGTTCACTATAATTCTACAACGTAGAAAATAGTACAAATAAAGAAAAACCCTTGAATGAGTAGGTGTGTCCAAACTTTAGACTAGTACTTTGTATATTGTAATGCTTATACAAATGGTTATTTATTATGTCTCTAGTAATGGCAGAAGTGTGTCTCTCTGATGCTGTGCTCATAGATCAGTCACCCAGTTCTACTGTATGCCTGAGTGAACAGTGACGTATTTTTTCTTGTAATCATAAGTGGAGCGTTAAGATAGCATTTCCGTCCAAACCCTTTTACGAAGGAAATTAAGCGTGGTCAATGTCATGGTCAGCATGTCTCTGAAAGCTTTGATTGAGGCTCATTCTTAATTTTTACAGCCATTAATTAGATTATATTTCAGCTGTAATGTGGTCAACCTCTTAATTGTCATTACAGACGTTTCCCAGCCAATTATGAGCTTGTCTGTCTCCTTCAAATAAACTATTTAGGAAAGAAACTGCCACAACATTAAGTAATACTGGTGGGACACCATCTATTGGTATAGTGTCTGGCATTGGAAGGATTATTATGCTAATAGTACAGCCAAAGCTGAATTAATAAATAAATAAATCAATGATTATATGATTGTGTAATGATTGTGTGATAATTCCTGAAATAAGTCAAACGCATTGTATAGTCATTCCTATTAGTGTACTATTAGTGACATGTTTGATGTGTATGATAATGATAATACTACTACTAATAACATATTAGAATTGTAAAGAGCTTTTCATTACACAAATATAATGTCAAAGTACATACAATGAAATAGAAAATAGAAATGTGTTTACAAATCAAATATATCTAAGTCTAGGAGGAAGGGATGATACCTTCAATATCATATGAATTATCTCTTGAATGTCTTAAAAAGGGATTGTTTTTTCATATCATCCAGACAATCCAAAATTATATTTGAAATTGAGTTATGAAATGAAAATAAACCCATCGTTTTCATTGGATTTGTATATCTGAGATTCAAATCATGCATTGATATAATCACTAGATGGCAGTATAGTATCCCATAATTGCCGTTATGAATGCATTTGCTTTTACATACCACCCCGAATTCACCACGGATCATTTTGCCCTTCAAAAAAAAGGACTCTGGCCTAGTTTGAAGCGTCAACAAAAGTCATTTAAACCATTGTCTAAACAAAACGTAGTGCTTGCCATCCAATCCAATACTACAGAAAAGGGTGTCATTATTTTTTGAATTTTTCTCTGCTTCCGTGTAGGTCTGAATATTTTTCAACTACTTATGACCGTAACCGTGTTAGGCCCAGCATGCATACAATTTGGATTTCTGTCATATTTTTGAACCACCCAACTCAGCCCAAACAAAAGGCTGTCATACCTCTTGTATGTAATCAAATTCACATTTGAAGAGGAGTCACAAAGGAAGTATTCTAGGATACCAGGAGGGGTTTGGGTCATATGTTTGCTTGAGGACAGTTTTCATTGGTCACCGCACCATTGTCTTACCAATTGTTTGTGCATCTGCAGCTACTGTATATCAGTGTGTCAGTGATAGATAATAACAGTCTGGATGAGTGTGAACAAAAGACCGAACGAAAGAAGCACAAACTTCTCACTAATGAAGTGACTCTCTGACCGCAATCGCTTTTGAGGACCTCTCTATTATAGGGCTGCTTAACACGATCCATACCAATTCAAATCCTTATCAATATCAATTTACTCATATCAATAAGGATCGGGCTCCCTCTGGATCAGCTCTCACAGGCATCTGTCTGACATTGGAGGCCCATTGCTCGTCTCCCCCAGACAACCCCCGCCCCGCCCCTCCACACACACACACACGCACGCACGCACGCACTCACACACACACACACACACACACACACACACACACACACACACACACACACACACACACACACACACACACACACACACACACACACACACACACACACACAGCAAGCCCTTGACTTAGGCGTCAATAAGGCTGACCGTCTTTGTGCGAGTATCGACAGTTATCAAAAAATGCCCTTGATGAAATTTCATGGCTGTCGACACTCATGGCCCATATGCTGAGGATTATGGGAGGAGTGCGTGAGGCACTCTAGGGCTAGGTCTGGACCACTTAATATGGAGAGTTTATTGGCCCGCTGTTTCTCCACAGACTCCCAAAATGGCCAAACTCAGCTCAGTGACCACTGGAGGTACATCAAACTAGAACTGAAAAGTGCCATTGAGTCCCGCTGTGGCAGCCGCTCCCATGTGTGTCACTATCTTACTGCCTGAGAGGCCATGAAAGTAAAGTCAAGGAACAATGTCATTTCCCTGCTTTTACGACAAATAAACGAGTTATTCACAAATGCACATTGAGACGACAGGGGATAATCACATTACTGAGAGGATCTAAAATAAATGAAATTATTCACAAAATGACCTTTATGCCCATTTTGTTCCTCCCTGTCTGCCAAAGTATCATTGGAGAGGAAAATGTCATATTTACTTCAGGCGTGAAAACAAGGCACAGTAGTTTTGTAGGACTCCACATGGTAAAAAAAGGCCCATACTCTAGGTCAGATGTTATTGCTATGAACAGGACACCTAATTCAAGCATTAGAGTTATGTATTTGCATCAAGAATGTGCAGTATGGTGGTATAATTATGAAACTAAGATGTTCTCAGACCATTTTCATTCTGTTTATTTTTAAATAGATGTAGAAATTATATAGTATTATAGTTGAGAAATACATAAATATACATAAATATGAAACACTAAAAATACTCCAAGAATATAAAGGCATAGCTCCTCATTGGCTAAACACGTCAGCTTTGTTTTTAAGAAACATGAAGGATAGTCTTGTATTCAGGGCAAAAAATGGCAACTCTAACCTTAGTTAACTTTCAAGGAAGGTTCAGACACGAATGTTAGGCTTGTAATTTCATACATGCATACACTTCATACTTTATTTTAATAAGGCGTATTGGCCATAAGTGAAACCGTTTTTAGACATTACAACTTTGCTTTAACAGAGTTTTCTCCTTGCAAAACATATTGCTATTCTATTGTGCCTTGTCAGATTGCGTGATTGAAAACCATAGGGGTGTTGAAGTTAGAGGAGGGTTGCAGCTGCCTGAACCATAGAAACAACTCATTGTAGTTCTGTGGTCTGAACACCAGTCTCAATGTCAACATTATGGTCACACACTTTAGGCATAAGACCTGTACTCAGGAAAATCACCCAAGCGGAAAAACAAGTATTCAATTAATGTTGTACTTTTCAACTCGTCCAATCAAATAAAATAAAAAAAAGAGCTGTATAGCATTTAGCATGTCAGAGCTGTATATTGCGGGACTTGTTGTCTGTATCCATAATGGTTTTACTCTCGAAAACAAGCAACGTGAAGATGTATAAGTCAGGGAAGAGATAGACGGAAACACCAATACAAGGCCATACAGATGTGTTACAATTGTGACCTACTTGTCTCCAAAAAAGGTATATGTTTATCAAACTTCAGAGTAGCATAACCTTCCCATGTTTCCCCCAACTGCGCTGTACGATCTTCCATTCCAAGTCACAATTGACTTAACCCTGTGAGACCCACAATTGTAAAAAAAAAATGCAACGTCTCCTAAATCGCATCCTGCACAAGTCCTACACCTAAAAATCATGTCAAAAACTACATCGTACATCTCCTTAGATCCAGATGTATCTCTTAGTAGTAATTATAGTGTGTCAGTCTGATCATTGTGGCATCAGTAGCATCTGAAACATTAAAAACCTGTCCATTCACGTGAAACCGTACAGGTCCCCTACACAAGCATATCAAGTTATGCTACCCATCCATGCAAGTACATTACGTGAAAGAAAAATAATTGGTGTTCTCGAAGATGTAGCGATAATAGATCAAAAGAAATCAAAGAAATCGTGAAGCAAACATTCTGAGCCAGATCTAGTGGTAGTTTTGTAAGTGATGCAAAAGCGCTCGACAACCGAGAGTTACTTTAATCCACACATCAAAAGAACAAATATAAATATAGTTTTAAACAGACGGATCTTGATGGGGATTGTTATGTTAATTCACTTTCCGACTAATAATAATACCAATTTGCATTGGTCAAGTTGATCAAATGTGCTATTTCAGACATAATATGGAGAATGATGGAATGCTGCATCAGATGACCTGGCCTCCACAATCACCCGACCTCAACCCAAATTAGATGGTTTGGGATGAGTTGGACTGCAGAGTGAAGGAAAAGCAGCCAACAAGTGCTCAGCATATGTGGGAACTCCTTCAAGACTGTTAGAAAAGCATTCCAGGTGAAGCTGGTTGAGAGAATGTCAAGAGTGTGCAAAGCTGTCATCAAGGCAAAGGGTGGCTACTTTGAAGAATCTCAAATATAAAATGTATGATTTGATTTGTTTAAAACTTTTTTGGTTACTAGATGATTCAATATGTGTTATTTCATAGTGTTGATGTGCTCACTATTATTCTACAATGTAGAAAATTGTAAAAAATAAAGAAAAACCCTTGAATGAGTAGGTGTGTCCACATTTTTGACTAGTACTGTTTATTTCACAACATTTTAACAAAGAGTTTAAATGAAAACATTACTATAGTAAGTGCCTGTTAAGCTCATCAGGCCTGAGGACCCCAGCAAAAATCAGTTTTTTTGCTGTGTTTTAACATGGTATTTTCATGACAACCAAGGCTACAAGTAAAACACAAATTCATTTGACATAAACAGATGCATTCTTGAGTTGTATTGACAAATGTCAATAAAATAATAATAAGGTTGGCCAAGCCAAAACCTGATAAAAATGAATTCATAAGAATGCTGTAAGTACAGAAATTGTTTGCTCAGTGGGAAATGAATATCCTACTAGTCCGTGACAACTGTGTGGAGTTTGTGACAGCAACTATGTGAGCTTATTACAGGATTATAAACACTATGTTCTGGGATTTCCTATGATCTTCTCTTGTGTGGCTTGCGAGCGTCATAGAGCAAAACATGTACGTGTTCTTGAGAGTCTCCGCTTTTCATAGAATGGTCATAATAGTTTAGTCAAACCATTCGGACTCTACAGACGTTTTAGTGAGAAGAACTGGCCCCGGAACCCTTCAGGATCCGCCCTTGTCTCACAAAAACCTCTCTAGCTCAGCCCTCTTTTATCATATAGACTAATGTTTGGTATCAACGGATGCAGAATAAATAAAATGAACATGGTTGACCCTAACAGGGTTGACTACTTCCTCTTAAATAGTCCATAAATCCCCTTGTGACAGGGGGAACAGAAGATTGTTGCGTGCAACAGGGAGGGACAATTGAATGCAAGCTTAAAAAATATAGATTTATTGTAAAAAAAAAATGTCTAGCCCCTATGTATGGGTAAAAGGGTTGACCTGTTATGCTCGACCCACTCAGTTTTCCACCACAAAATACCAGAAAAAGGAGTAGAACCAGCTCACTTGCTTTTACACTACGATTTGACAATGTTAATTTTGAACAAATTATTTAATCATATTAACATATTAAAACGAGAGTTCAGTTCAATTAACAGGGTTTACCTTAAAATGAGGGACAGTTAAATATATATATATATTTTTAACCTTAAATATGAATAACTAACCACTACACTACACTTCAGAAAGGACTTTGTCAAAGCAAGAAAATAACTACTGCTTTACAATGATTGCGAAATGTTGGGGTTAAGTGGGTTAGAATCTCCCTAAAGTCTCACAGAAGATGCACAGAGGGACATGTCAAAATGCAACATTTTGGCAATTTATCAAGTCTTTATTCAGGACATAAGTCCGACTGAATGAAGGGTCCTGTTCGGCAAGCTGTGTTTTTTGGAATGTTCAGAGCGGGAAGGAAAATTCAGTTGAAAGGACAACTCAACGGCTATCTGAGCAGAGGAGTCAAGTGAAACTTCCCTTTCCGTGTATTGAACACACACATGCAATCACACAAATGCATGCACGCACGCACACACACACACACACACACACACACACACACACACACACACACACACTTAATATGTGCAAATGCAAATGAATAAATGATTAAATAAACCTCATTGGCCCACGGGATGTCTTTTCTTCCGTTGTAGTAATAATTACCATGCAACACATGCAAGAGTAGTGTTCGAAAGTATTGACCAGCCTTAGCCATTTTAATAGAAATGATATCTCCTCTGAATCCCTGGCTAGCAGAGTCCGGCGTGTTACAATATAAACACAATTGATAAAAGTTTGAAGTGTTCAAGACGTCCGATTGTGCATGCACACATTTGTCCTTTCCCTGTTTCAAGGTTTCAATCAAGTATCCTCCTTTTTTTAGGCACATTTTGTTTTTCTGCTGCCGATGGTGGTTGAAAAGAAGAGCCTTGGCTGTTTTGTAAGCATGTGCACATCCTGATCTCTCATAATATTAGTTCAAATCAATATGCTGCTTTTTTAATTATTGCTCATGGTACAAAGCGGGGAAGGCTCATTTAAGGGGGGGATCGATATGGGAGAGCGATTGGTGGACGGTGGAGCTGTACATCAGGCGGCTTGATGTGAAAATCATTGGGGCCTGCGTGGGCTGCGGCTCGTGCTGATCAGCCTGGTTAGCCCCCCAGCTGGCTCCAGGGCCTGGGTAATGGCTGAACCCTCCGTGAACCAGCATCCTCAGCTTTCGACGCCACCCCTCAGAGCCCTTCACACCGCCCCACACCACCCCGCCCGCCCGCACGCAGGCCAAGAACAGAGGAATAACACACATCATACTCCATCAGAAATGGAATGAAAAGAAAGGAGAAGTGGAAAAAGAAAGTCTCTATTTCTCTCTCTCCAGCTCTCTCTCTAGCTCGCTCGCTGGCTTTTTCTCTCTCTATCTCTATCTCTCTCTCTCTCTCGTTCGCTGGCTTTTTCTCTCTCTATCTCTAGCTTGCTTTCTCTCACTCTCTCAGGCACACACACACACTCTCCTCTCTTCATCTTCTCATTGATTATCTGTGCTTGTGATTTTACTCTTTAAAAAAAAAAATCCCTTATTCTTCTCCCTCTCCTTTTCTCTCCCCTTCCCGGGGTAAGTGAGTGCATTGTTCCTCTATGTACACCTCTATTACCTTTCCCTATCTGTCCCCCTGACCGCAACCAAGGCTGACTGGAAGCTTGCCCTGCTATTCTGCTCTGTGTGCTCTTATAAAGGTTAATAACTTGGGGTTCCGGACATTATTTAAGGGTGGATGAGGTAATGTCACGCTCTTCTGTTTCTTCTTCCTGTTTTCTCTCTCTCTCCCTCTCTCTCTCATGCTCTCTCTCTCTCTCTCATGCTCCCTCTCATGCTCTCTCTCAAGCCTTCCCAATCCTAGTGGGTGCCAACTCAGATCTCCTCCATCATGTGGTTTAGGCCCCTCTGGCGCTAAACTGATACAAATGATGTTAATCTGGGAATGTGTGAGCGGCAGCGTTTCCGAGGCCCGCGCCGTTATTTGTCACCATTTCCGTCTCCAAAACGTGTCTGCTGTGCACAAAGATACAGAAGTTAAAGGCCCAAATAATTTAGCATTTACCACTAGGTTTATACTTCAACGCCTTCCCCTTCCAATGGATGATTTATACTGGTTCAACAGCCAACAATGGGACACCACCGTGAGGGTATCAATCCAAATAAGCACTGGCCAATATACAATCAGCATCCAGGGGAACCTGGATTGCATATTCAATGTTCCCAAATGAAGAACAGCACGTTTATTCTTGCTTTGGACTTTGTTTTTGAGGACATTTTGAGAGGGTCAGTATGTAGGACTGCTACATTTATTTTTGTATTTTTTCATTTTATTTTGAGGACATTTGACAGGTGAGCTCAAGCTCGTGCCTAACTCTCTTCCACCTTGAAATGTATGATTATTTGGTCAGGGCAGTGTTCCCTCATGTCTGTCTCTTTCTCATTGTCAATACACTCCCAAGATCTGAGTTGAAGAAACTCAAACAGACTTATTTCCATATTACAATATCAGTTATTTATTCTGAGGCCCGAAGCCTCTATGTTCTGCTTCTGCATTACAGAGACAGTAGCCCCGCCACTTGACTTGGAGCAGAACAAGCTATAGGTGAGAAATGTAACGACTCTAAAAATCAAACACAGAGCTATTTTCTAACCCTTAGCGTTGAAATGCAATTATTGTCGAGCTTCACTTACACTCGATCATCGGAGTGTGAAGGGGAATGCAATCACTTAAATCAAATGTACATATTTTGACAGGCAACCAATGCTTAATATGTCCAATTAGTGCTCCCTATATTAGGGCTCCCTGTATTTCATATTCTGAAGCACTAATGAATATAATGGTTTCTCATTCAGCTTGTCTTTGCAGATGATTACCATATATCACTTCCACCATGAGCACATGGAGTAGAGATTCTGCTCCTCCACACACGCACACACACACTCTGACTTACTGTGACATCAATCATTCATCCATAAGAGTGGTTCATTGACTAATTCAAATCTTAAAAAGAGAGCAACGTTGACGAAGCAATAAACACTTGATCACAAGTTTTGACCAGCCTCTGACAATTCAATCCATTGCAAGATATCAATCAAGTGAATTCAAATTGCTTTTATGAGCTGGCCCTATTTTGTCCGATCACCAAGGTCATTTATTATGCCTTTAATTCCCCTCTTAGTACCATGTATTCAATCATTCAGATTGCATTGTGTGTTGGATGATACCCTCTCTGTCTCCCTTACTCCTCCAGAAGTCACGTGGCACCTAAAACAGAAAGGATCGAAAGTTTGTATTTGCAGTGAGCGAGTATCAATAAATTACGTGCATACTTAATTTTCCTCCCGTGTCAATGTCGAAGTGTGTCCGTTCAGAGGGGCCTGCATTTTATTCTAATGAAGGAAGTGCCTGCTGCACTATTTCATCGCCGGGAAATGCTCTCTTCAGCCAGATTTCAGATGATATGATGCCTCTGCTTTATGGATTGTGATTTATCTCAAGGACACAAGAGTTCATCTAAAAATAGCTGACTTGCACATCCTCAGCCATATTGTCTTTTTGAAGATAGCACTCTGATATTACCAAATCAGCTACAACATAAGCAACTTATCAAAATATTTGCACATTTTCAAAATTGTTTTTCAAAATAGTTTTTTTCTAGCTACATCTTTGGTCAAAAAAAGCACAGAAGTAGAGAGCAACTTATTACATTTCCATCCGACTGACCTCAAGTCAGTTTTACTGGGTTCTCCAGTAGGAGAGGAGTTTGAAAAATAAGGGGAATTCAACCCAGAAGTTTCTATTTTGGTTCATTCTCAAAGTAGCCTCGAGGAAACTTTAATCAAACAGAAATATGAACATTTAAAAAAAAAAAAAATCCACACAGTGTCACGCTCGACATCAATTAGATAATCTATCGTGGATGTTATGGTTTGAAAACAGCATTTCCACAGCAAATCCTAGCCATTTCTCAGTCAGAACTTTATTTATGGTGAACATGGAAGTACTTATATGTGTAAATGTATAATCTGAAGTGACATGAGTATTTTGCGGGTAACATACATCAGTCGGAATTAGGTTGAACGTTTAGCTGCTGCCATTTGCGTCCCGGCATTGATATTCTTCATGATATCCAAACACATAAAATGTATACAAAACACACTTACTCCGCTAGGAGATTTCCTCATTGCTGAAATACATTTACACAGGTCATTCAGAGAGACACGTTTCCCTTTGATGGAAGAATGTAAATGTGTTATTTGTACCTGTCTTGTCTTTTTATCATGATAAAGCAGTTCATACTCTGGGAAGGGGAAAAAGAGAAACGCAAGCCAGTAGCGTCATTCATCGCCTGTCCTGTTCCATTCACAAGCGTGCGACTCTCTATCATGCTTCCCTCAACAGCCCGTCAGGAGGGCACCTCTCCGTTGAAACAAATCTCTCATATTCCTCTTTTTTTGGATTTCATTCTTTCTCCCTCTCTTCCCTCCTATTAGCTTATTTCATTCTTCACATGTGACTGCCAGCCTGTTAAGGCCGTATTAAACCAAAGCAATCCACTTTAAATGGTTATCTACGACGCACATTAAAAAGCTCTTTGCTGGTCTTTAAATATTGTGATTGGGTTATAGGGGGGGTCGCTGTTTCGGAGCGCTGATCGCCCTCCCAGGAGCCCGCTTCAGAATACAAATGGAGTAATATTATAAAGGGCGAGTGCTCCAGAAGGACTGGATAATGAATAGGATTCATGATCTACCAAGGAACAGGGAGGTCATGCAATGAAGTGAAATACTCTAATAACTCCAATACAAACCCACACAGATGATGATACATTAACTGAAAGGCCCCTTGAAATTCAATTTCTCTCTCTCTCTATTTCCATATTGGCCTGTATCACGGGGATATTTGTGTGATATCAGAGCAAAAAAAGCTGATGTTTGTTTAAATGTACCCCTTTGACTTATAAATCCGAGCTCTGGTTTGCAAGGGGTGAAGACTGGATCAAATCTAGCAAATCTTCTTATCTTCAAAAATAGATACAACATAAATAAAAAAGCTGATTTATATTATATTATGGCATGCCATTTCATGATCATCTGCGAACGTCTCAAGAAGTCTTCTAGATTTGAGGTAGATCTGGGGACAGATTACGTCACTGCAGGCCTTAATACTAGATATAAGATTCTAGATCTTTTTTTTTTTCCTGAGGAATTGCGTTCATCATCTTACATAGTAAGCCCTGAGGGGAGATGGACAGTATTGTATGTTATCCTGTCAGACTACAAGTCAAGGTTGTACTGTATCATTGGCCTTGTGTCCTTATGTATCTGTTCTTGTACCTGAGGGTGACTGAGTACGTATTACCCAGCTGAGTATGAATTACTATATATTATACAACTGAAAATAGGAGTAACAACCTAGATGTGCATAGTGCCGTCAAGCATTAGGTGTAGGTTCAGTTCAATTCAGTTTGTACTATATAGAAGCGTATGCCTATCGAAAGTGAAAAGAAGTTCAAGGGTTTACTGAATTGAGAAAGTATTACTTCCTCCTCCTCCTCCTCCTCCCCCTCCTCCTCATCCTCCTCTACCACCTCCTCTTCTTGAGTTAGTGGTATGATTTTTCTGTATAGCATGTTGTAGAGTTTGTACTTTTTGTATATAATGTTGTACCACTAGTTCAGTATATCGAACTACGGAAAAGGCGGAGTGCCTCCGCTGGCCTCACAATTGGATTTTAAGGAGAAAAATGAAACTATTGTTGTAATTGGGGATACAGTAGTTAACATGATATAGTAGCACACCCAGGATACAGTAGCACATCCAACGCACACTTGCCTACTTACCCAGTAACATGTATGTTGCTGCCAGTTTTTGACTGTCAGTGGATTTGTCGGGGAATAGACCGAAGGTGTGGCAATATCTGAGTTACTACTCATTCTTGTTGCGCTGGAATTACTTAAAAAGAAAATGGCACCTTTCCCACTATACAACATTAGGGGACGTTTTAACAGTTTGTGCTCTGTTAAAGTTGAAAACAGCTGTGGGAACATTTAATTGGCGGTGAAACATTGTATATTATAGCATGGAGATCAAGTCAGGGGTTTAGGTCGATAAACAAGAGAAGGCTTGACTTTACGATACAGACCGTTCTGCTGTTCTGGTGGTGATCCTTACAAATCTGGTGAGGTCGTTACCAGATTAAAAGAAAAAGTCCTTGTAGATCCTTGTTCCAGCTTCATGTCGTTTTCTGAAAACTATAGAAAAAGTAACATAGAATAGTTTTTATTTTTAACATTGTTTAAAAAAAAATACATTATAGAATGGTTTTAACAGAAACCTGGTAACGTTTCTTTCTGCCAGTGTTTCTCTCTGGAGTGTGGAGGGGGTGGAATGGGTTGGGGTGTTCAATCAGGCACAGGGAAAATGGTTAATTCCACTTGTGATGACACTGGCTCGGCAAGCACAATAGTTTTCAAGTGCTGACAATGACCAGTAATGACTGAACGAATGGATAGAGAATAGAGGAGAGGAGAGAATGGATAGAGAAGGAGCTGTGAAAGAGACAAGTAAAGTATGAGAGAGTGGAAGAGTGAGAGAGAGAGAGAGAGAGAGAGAGAGAGAGAGAGAGAGAGAGACTCAGCCGCTCTCCACAATCGGCTCTCAGCATCTACAGTCCCAAGCCAAAATACCATTAATACAAGTGTCAGAGGAGTGAGTGGAATCAGGGCCGTGCCGACGTCTTTGAGTGACTTGAGAAGAAAATGCCCTGGATCCTTTGGGGACAGTCCATGACGCTGGCCATTCTTTGGCCCTTTGTGATTCTGCCTCTTGGTCGTCCTCTGCCTTTTATTTGTGTAAAGATTAAATTGCACATGATTTCTAATGTCGGTGCTCCTCCAC
Source organism: Oncorhynchus clarkii lewisi (assembly GCF_045791955.1). Classification (NCBI taxonomy): domain Eukaryota; kingdom Metazoa; phylum Chordata; class Actinopteri; order Salmoniformes; family Salmonidae; genus Oncorhynchus; species Oncorhynchus clarkii. Next base: position 36,480,486 of record NC_092149.1, read on the forward strand.
TTGTCATAGGTCGTCGACCTCCACGGGGACCAGTTAATAGATACATCGTCTGTTTGTCTCGTGTTGAAACGCTCATCCGCCACAGCCCAGTAACCCCCTATTGTCACACAGTCTGAGGCAATTAAGTCAAATAGTGGATAAGGCCTCAATGCGTGCTTTCAATATTTATTACGTCCTCTTCGTGAAAAGCGCCATTTTAGTCCGCTATATCTGAAATGATCTCTAATGCAATTACAGCCGCATTTAGAACACGCATTAGCGGCAATCTTCTCTCCCTTACAAAAGGCACAACACTTAGACTAGACCGGAGGAGATAAGAGATGCAAGTATTATGAGTGGTCCAACATTTACCTCTGAATGAGACTCGGTGGGAGACTTAGTCAACATACATTTGACAGTATGCTGTGTAGGTTTATAACAGTGTACTACAAATCCACACAGTGACGCCGAATCATATCAAAATCCCTCTGATCATTGTTTTTGTTTTTTTTTGCAGACGAGAGCGCCTTAGCTTCTCACACCCTTTAACCCAAGGTTTGACTGGAGGTTATAATATGCAAGCTAAGGTTACCATGTATACGCCATCCATCCATACTCCAAAAACCGGAGTCAGTTATTCTCCAGGCCTCCTGAGTGTCTGGGACTGGCAGTTGGGGCCTGAAACCTACTTCTAGAGGAGCTGTCTGGCTGCAGCTTGGAGACAGTCCCTGTCTCCTCTCTCTCTCTCTCTCTCTCTCTCTCTCTCTCTCTCTCTCTCTCGCTCTTCTAATTGACTTCCCAGTTTGATAACACATGGCTGTCTGATTGGAGCCTGTCTGTCTCGCTGATGCACAGAGGAACGTGCCTCTTCGACAGCAGATCAATTAGTCTATTAAGATAACCGGGGACATGGGTCCCTGGCATAAATTTGAAGGGGGCTGGAGATTCTCTCACTCTTACTACTGTTACTATGTATCTGACATTTTGGGCACATTGGTATATCTGGATGTTCTGTCTATAAACCTGTATGATATTTATTTCATATAGCACTGAAAGCTAGGACTTCATTTCTCTCGATTATATTTTCTCTGAAAGTCTATGCCATTTTGACACTTTTGAGGATGTAGGCTCATTGTCTGACAGTTTATACCCACGAGGGAAGGAATAATTGTAGGTAGTCCTGACTAACAATTCAATAAGATAAACTGGCCAAATTGTCTCATGAGTTTTTTTGAAAATGCCTTGCGAAAACAATCTGCAGAAGTTTCTTTCTTTCATGGCATTATCTTGGTGTTACATGCATCATCCCGTGCAAAATAAACACGAGTTCATGTTATGATCTACCCATATATCCCTAATCCTGCAGGAATCGATTATTGAGCTTGCGCTAGTAGGTCACTGTAGACAGGTGGTCAGAATATGCCTTCCAGTTGATGATTCTTCAGATTACTCCAGATCATTCTTGGGATTTTCAATTTCTTCATTTATTTTTCATACCCAGACATTGTTGCTGACCCCTCCTAGGTACATTATGCATGTGACATTGTAAATGTGGTCGAAGCTCAACTGCTTAAATTTGAGTGTGCAGAAATACAGTAATTAGGATGATTTAATGTGTTGTTACCAGATATTAAACAATGAGTTGATAAAAAATGATCAGCTGTAGTACTTTTGGTTTTACAGAAAATGATTTGTGAAACAACCAGGAAAGGTTAGTGTAGATGATAAAAGTAACAGAAAAAAATATGTTTAAAAAACATACTTTCTTTCATGCCTCTCTTACAAGAAAAAGAAGAGGCCAAATAACAGCTCGAAAGACATAACATCATTCCATCAAGGACCGAGATCTGATTTTCTCCTCACCTCTGAAGCATATCCAGCAATTGTGTCCTTTCGTAAGCAACTTTTATGGAGGCCTCATGGAAAGCCTGCAAGCCCGGAGGTCAGAGGGCAATGTGCTGATGGATTATGGGGCAGCGCTGCGGCCCGCTCTTGCTGACAGGCTTTATTGGTTGGGAGGATGAGCTTGTAACCCTTTATATAATTATTGTATTAAACCCAGTGTGGCCCTTGCCTCGCTGGCACTTGTTCCTGGATCAATGTGGAGATAATTTCAGAAATGAATAGTTAGTATCGATCGGGCCCCTTAGTGATGGCTTATCAGCGACTCGGACAGGTCGCTGTAGATTATTGCGCCAATGTCATTTATGGTCTCTATGATAGCATTTGTATTTTTGGAGCAGGCCGATTCAAACAAAGACAATTCAATTTGCAATGTATTTCCTTCTATCTGTTGTTCTCTGCTTCCACTGTCTGGTACACAATAAGTAATAAATCACAATCGGTTGTATTTGTATCTCCTTTTCCCCCTATTTTCTCCGGCTGATACAAAGGTGTTGGCCTGGTTTCAGGGTATAAGGGGGAGGTAAGGGGAAGAGGAAGAGGAAGAAGAAGAAGAAGAAGAAGAAGAAGAGGGGAAGCGTCAGCATTTGAGCATTTTGGCTGAGGGATTGAGTGTGCTTTGCTTCAGACAAACCAATAACCTTCGGGTCTGCTGTTTGTGGAAGCGGGAACTTAATGTTTAGTTTTTTTCTCTTCTGTGTCTGGCCTTCTGCCATCCTCATTGTCTCTCCGGCACTTGTCTGGGGAAGTAACAGTGCTTCACTCACAAATTTTGGTCTGACAAAACAGTGTAACAGAATGTAATGAAGTACCAGTTAACTCACTAACTACATTCTACACTGCACATTTTATAATTGTAACATATTTTACAACGATTGAGTAGCCACCCTTTGCTTTGATGACAACTTTGTACACTATTGGCATTCTCTCAACCAGCTTCAAGAGGTAGTCACCTGGACTGAATTTCAATTAACAATTATGCATTGTTAAAAGTAAATTTGTGGAATTTATTTCCTTCTTAAGGCTTGGGGGCAGTGTTCGGAAGTTTGGTTGAACGACGTGCCCAAAGTAAAATGCCTGTTACTCAGGCCCAGATGCTAAGATATGCATATAGTTGGATAGAAAACACTCTGAAGTTTCTAAAACTGTTAAAATAATATCTGTGAGTATAACAGAACTGATATGGCAGACGGAAAAATGTGGAAAATACATCCGGAAAATGTGTTTTTGAGGTCACAGGCCATTTCAACGCTAGTTTATGGGAAAAACAAATAGATAGGATCCAGATTGCAGTTCCTATGGCTTCCACTAGATGTCAACAGTCTTTAGAAAGGGTTTCAAAACAAACAAGTAGTTGTAGTTTATCCAAGGTGTCCCTCATTAGAAAAGTAGTCTTGTTGCGTGTGTGATTGAGGTGCACACTCTTTGTTATTCATCTTCCCCATTGAACATACTATTCCATTTTTGCGTTTATTTAGATATTAAAGTACCTGAGGATTAATTAGAAACATAATTTGACTTGTTTGGACGAACTTAACCGGTAACGTTTTGGATTCGTTTGTATGCATGTTGAACGAGTGGATTACTGAAATCAATGGCGCCAACTAAACATACTTTTTGGGATATAAAGAGGGACTTTATTGAACAAAACAACCATTCATTGTGTAGCTGTGACGCTTGGGATTAAAAACAGAGGAAGATCTTCAAACGTAAGGGGTTTATTTTATCGCTATTTGTGATTTTGTGACACCTGTGCTGGTTTTAAAAAGTATTTTGATGTGGGGCGCTGTCCTCAGATAATCGCATGGTATGCTTTCACCATAAAGCCTTTTTGAAATTTGACAAAGAGGTTGGATTAACAAGAAGTTAAGCTTTTAAACGATGTAAGACACTTGTATTTTCATTAATGTTTAATATTACAATTGTTGTACTTTAAATTTTGCGCTCTGCAATTCCCCCGGATGTTGTCGTTGTGGCATGCTAGCAGGACACTCATCCCATTAAGAACAAATTCTTATTTACAATGACAGCCTATCCCGGCTAAACCCGGACGACGCTGGGCCAATTGTGCGGCGCCTTATGGGACTCCCAATCACGGCTGGATGTGATTCAGCCTGGATTCGAACCAGGGACTGTAATGATGCCTCTTGCACTGATGCCTTAGATCACTGCGCCACTCTGGAGCTGGTTCTCCCATCTCCGCAGAGGAACTCTGGAGCTCAGTCAGAGTGACCATCAGGTTCTTGGTCACCTCTCTGACCAAGGCCATTTTCCCGGATTGCTTAGTTTTGCTGGGCGGATAGCTCTAGGAAGAGTCTTGGTGGTTCCAAACTTCTTCAATTGAAGAATGATGGAGCTCACTGTGTTCTTGGGAACACAATCCTGTCTCTGAGCTCTACAGAAAATTCCTTCGACCTCATAGCTTGGTTTTTACTCCGACATGCGCTGTCAACTGTGGGACCTTTTATAGACAGGTGTGCGCCTTTCCAAATCATGTCCAATTAATTTAATTTATCACAGGTGGACTCCAATCAAGTTGTAGAAACAAAGCAAAGGATAATCAATGGAAACAGGATGCACCTGAGCTAAATATCAAGTCTCATAGCAAAGGGTATGAATACTTATATAAATAAGGTACTTATGTTTTTGCTTTGTCATTGTGTGGTATTGTGTGTAGATTGATCAGGAAAAACATTTACTTAATCAATTTTATAATAAGGATGTAATGTAACAAAATGTGGAAAAAGTCAAGGGGTCTGAAAACTTTCAGAATGCACTGTAAATATGTACAACACCAGTAAAAAGTTTGGACACACCTACTCATTCCATTTTTTTTCTTTATTTGTACTATTTTCTACAATGAAGAATAATAGTGAAGACATCACAACTATGTAACGTAGAAAAAAAAATTAGTGTTAGACAAATGAACAAATATTTCATATTTTAGATTCTTTAAAGTAGCCACCCTTTGCCTTGATGACAGCTTTGCACACTCTTGTCATTCTCCCAACCAGCTTCACCTGAAATGCTTTTCCAACAGTCTTGAAGGATTTCCCACATATGATGAGCACTGGTTGGCTGCTTTTTCCTCGCCGCCATCCTGTGACTGGGGACCCTCGTTGCGGGCCCTGGACTGGGCACCCTCGTTGCTGGCCCCGGACTGGGCACCCTCGTTGCTGCGGGCCCCAGACTGGGCACCCTTGTTGCTGCGGATCCCAGACTGGGCACCCTCATTGCTGCGGGCCCCGGACTGGGCACCCTCGTTGCTGCGGGCCCAGGACTGGGCACCCTCGTTGCTGCGGGCCCCGGACTGGGCACCCTCGTTGCTGCGGGCCCCGTAATGGAGGCCGTCTCTGGAGGCTCCGGACTGGAGGCTGTCTAATCCATAGCAAGAAGCCACCTGTGATGATCCATGGCACGAAGCCTCCAGTGATGATCCATGGCACGAAGCCTTCAGTGATAATCCATGGCATGAAGCCTCCAGTGATGATTCATGGCAAGAAGCCTCCAGTGGTGAGACATGGTACAAAGCCTCCAACGATGGCCTCCAGTCCGGAGCCTCCAGAGACGGCCTCGAGTCCGGAGCCTCCAGAGACGGCCTCCAGTCTGGACTACTCCGGACTACTCCTTGCTCTGGGAGTAGGCACAGGACTCACCAGGCTGGGGAGAAATACAGGAGGCCTTGTCCTTGGCCGAGGCACCGGATACACTGGGCCGTGACGCACTGGAGGTCTCTAGCTAAGAGCCTACACAACCCGTCCTGGCTGGATGGTGACGTTGGCCCGGCACGTGCGGGGAGCCGGCGCAGGATATCCTGGGCCGTAGAGACGTACTGGAGGTCTGGAGAGCAGGGCTGGCACAATCCCTCCTGGCTGGGTGCTCACCCTAGCCTGGCAGATGCAGGGAGCTGGGATGTAGCGCACCGGGCTAAGAACGCGTACTGGAGACACTGTGCGCTCCACCGCATAACATGGTGCCTGACCAGTACGACGTCAGCCACGGTAAGCATGGGGAGTTGGCTCAGGTCTCCAACCTGACTCTGCCACACTCCCCGTGTGCCACCCCAAAAACATTTTTGGGGTCTGCCTCTCGGGCTTCCTTGCCAAACGTGTTCCCTCATAACTCCCCAGCCTGCCTCCAGGGTCCTCTCCCGTCTAGGATCTCTTCCCATGTCCAGGAGTCCTGAACATGCTGCTCCTCCTTACCATGCTGCTTGGTGTGATGAAAGAAACATACAGGAACTCAAATCCTTCTGTTCACCTGATTTAGAATTCCTCACAATCAAATGTAGACCGCATTATCTACCAAGAGAATCCTCTTCGATTATAATCACAGCCGTATATATCCCCCCCCAAGCAGACACATCGATGGCTCTGAACAAACTTTATTTGACTCTTTGCAAACTGGAATCCATTTATCCGGAGGCTGCATTCATTGTAGCTGGGGATTTTAACAAGGCTAATCTGAAAACAAGACTCCCTAAATTTTATCAGCATATCGATTGCGCAACCAGGGGTGGAAAAACCTTGGATCATTGTTACTCTAACTTCCGCGACGCATATAAGGCCCTGCCCCGCCCTCCTTTCGGAAAAGCTGACCACGACTCCATTTTGTTGATCCCTGCCTACAGACAGAAACTAAAACAAGAGGCTCCCACGCTGAGGTCTGTCCAACGCTGGTCCGACCAAGCTGACTCCACACTCCAAGACTGCTTCCATCACGTGGACTGGGACATGTTTCGAATTGCGTCAGATAACAATATTGACGAATACGCTGATTCGGTGTGCGAGTTCATTAGAACGTGTGTTGAAGATGTCGTTCCCATAGCAACGATTAAAACATTCCCTAACCAGAAACCGTGGATTGATGGCAGCATTCGCGTGAAACTGAAAGCGCGAACCACTGCTTTTAATCAGGGCAAGGTGACTGGTAACATGACCGAATACAAACAGTGCAGCTATTCCCTCCGCAAGGCTATCAAACAAACTAACCGTCAGTACAGAGACAAAGTAGAATCTCAATTCAACGGCTCAGACACAAGAGGCATGTGGCAGGGTCTACAGTCAATCACGGACTACAAGAAGAAATCCAGCCCAGTCACGGACCAGGATGTCCTGCTCCCAGGCAGACTAAATAACTTTTTTGCCCGCTTTGAGGACAATACAGTGCCACTGACACGGCCTGCAACGAAAACATGCAGACTCTCCTTCACTGCAGCCGAGGTGAGTAAGACATTTAAACGTGTTAACCCTCGCAAGGCTGCAGGCCCAGACGGCATCCCCAGCCGCGCCCTCAGAGCATGCGCAGACCAGCTGGCCGGTGTGTTTACGGACATATTCAATCAATCCCTATACCAGTCTGCTGTTCCCACATGCTTCAAGAGGGCCACCATTGTTCCTGTTCCCAAGAAAGCTAAGGTAACTGAGCTAAACGACTACCGCCCCGTAGCACTCACTTCCATCATCATGAAGTGCTTTGAGAGACTAGTCAAGGACCATATCACCTCCACCCTACCCGACACCCTAGACCCACTCCAATTTTCTTACAACCCAAATAGGTCCACAGACGATGCAATCTCAACCACACTGCACACTGCCCTAACCCATCTGGACAAGAGGAATACCTATGTGAGAATGCTGTTCATCGACTACAGCTCGGCATTCAACACCATAGTACCCTCCAAGCTCGTCATCAAGCTCGAGACCCTGGGTCTCGACCCCGCCCTGTGCAACTGGGTACTGGACTTCCTGACGGGCCGCCCCCAGGTGGTGAGGGTAGGCAACAACATCTCCACCCCGCTGATCCTCAACACTGGGGCCCCACAAGGGTGCGTTCTGAGCCCTCTCCTGTACTCCCTGTTCACCCACGACTGCGTGGCCACGCACGCCTCCAACTCAATCATCAAGTTTGCGGACGACACAACAGTGGTAGGCTTGATTACCAACAACGACGAGACGGCCTACAGGGAGGAGGTGAGGGCCCTCGGAGTGTGGTGTCAGGAAAATAACCTCACACTCAACGTCAACAAAACTAAGGAGATGATTGTGGACTTTAGGAAACAGCAGAGGGAACACCCCCTATCCACATCGATGGAACAGTAGTGGAGAGGGTAGCAAGTTTTAAGTTCCTCGGCATACACATCACAGACAAACTGAATTGGTCCACTCACACAGACAGCATCGTGAAGAAGGCGCAGCAGCGCCTCTTCAACTTCAGGAGGCTGAAGAAATTTGGTTTGTCACCAAAAGCACTCACAAACTTCTACAGATGCACAATCGAGAGCATCCTGGCGGGCTGTATCACCGCCTGGTACGGCAACTGCTCCGCCCACAACCATAAGACTCTCCAGAGGGTAGTGAGGTCTGCACAACGCATCACCGGGGGCAAACTACCTGCCCTCCAGGACACCTACACCACCCGATGTTACAGGAAGGCCATAAAGATCATCAAGGACATCAACCACCCGAGCCACTGCCTGTTCACCCCGCTATCATCCAGAAGGCAAGGTCAGTACAGGTGCATCAAAGCTGGGACCGAGAGACTGAAAAACAGCTTCTATCTCAAGGCCATCAGACTGTTAAACAGCCACCACTAACATTGAGTGGCTGCTGCCAACACACTGACACTGACACTGACTCAACTCCAGCCACTTTAATAATGGGAATTGATGGGAAATGATGTAAATATATCACTAGCCACTTTAAACAATGCTACCTTATATAATGTTACTTACCCTACATTATTCATCTCATATGCATACGTATATACTGTACTCTATATCATCAACTGCATCCTTATGTAATACATGTATCACTAGCCACTTTAACTATGCCACTTTGTTTACATACTCACCTCATGTATATACTGTACTCGATACCATCTACTGTATCCTGCCTATGCTGCTCTGTACCATCACTCATTCATATATCCTTATGTACATATTCTTTATCCCCTTACACTGTGTATAAGACAGTAGTTTTGGAATTGTTAGTTAGATTACTTGTTGGTTATTACTGCATTGTCGGAACTAGAAGCACAAGCATTTCGCTACACTCGCATTAACATCTGCTAACCATGTGTATGTGACAAATAAAATTTGATTTGATTTGATTTGGTCCCTTGGTGGTGGGAAGTTCTGTCACGGCTCTTGAAGGATGAGGACCAAGGCGCAGCGTTGTGAGCGTACATTTTCCTGTTTATTAGAAAAAAGACGCCGAACAAAACAATACACACTACAAAACAAATCGTAAAGCTAAAGGCTATGTGCCCTATACAAAGTCAACTTCCCACCAAGAAAGGAGGAAAAAAGGGCTACCTAAATAGAGACAACGATAGACAGCTGTCCCTGATTGAGAACCATACCCGGCCAAAACATAGAAACACCAAATCATAGAAAACGAAACATAGAATGCCCACCCCAAATCAAACCCATACCAAACAAATTAGAGACATTAAAAGGCTCTCTATGGTCAGGGCGTGACAAGACCAAAGGACAGATTTCCACCGGGCCAATGTCCATGGCTTGAGTTTCTTGGCCCATGCAAGTCTCTTCTTATTAGTGGTTTCTTTGCAGCAATTTGGTCATGAAGGCCTGATTCCCGCGGTCTCCTCTGAATAGTTTATGTTGAGATGTGTCTGGTACTTGAACTCTGTGAAGCATTGATTTGGGATGCATTTTCTGAGGCTAGTAACTTTAATGAAATTATCCTCTGCAGCAGAGGTAACTCTGGGTCTTCCTTTCCTGTGGCGGTCCTCATGAGAGCCAGTTTCATCATAGCACTTGAAGAAACTTCTTGAAATGTTCCGCATTAACTGACATTGCTTATTTGAGCTGTTCTAGCTATAATATGGATTCCGTCTTTTACCAAATAGGGCAGTCTTCTGTATACCAGCCCTACCATGTCACAACACAACTGACACAAACCCATTAAGAAGGAAATAAATTCCACAAATGTACTTTTAAGAAGGCACACCTGTTAATTGAAATGCAATCCAGGTGACTGTCTCACGAAGCTGGTTGAGAGAATGCCAAGAGTGTGCAAAGCTTTCATCAAGGCAAAGGGTGGCTACTTTGAAGAATCTAAAATCTAAAATATATTTTGATTTGTTTAACACTTTTTTGGTTACTACATGATTCCATATGTGTTATTTCATAGTTTTGATGTCTTCACTATTATTCTACAATGTAGAAAATAGTAACAAATAAAGACAAACCCTTGAATGACTGGCTGTGTCCAAACTTTTGACTGGTACTGTATACAGTATATATTTAAATATACACTTTTTTTTACATTCAGTGTATTCAGTAAATTACATAAAACTGTGGATATTTGTGTACATGTCCTTAAGAATGTGTGTAGTTATATGTGTGTTTTCTCATCCAGTCCCCCCCTTTGTTTGAGGAGCCTCGCCCCCGTGTCATGTTTATACTTTCCCCTCTTACCTTTTAAACTGTGAATGACAAGATGTATCCATCAGTAGCCGGAGCTCAATTTCAATAGCCAGCTCAGGCGGAATCATTCAGAGAAATATAATTCACTTCGTATTGGTCAGTTTGACCCCTGACCTCAAGTACTTGACATGGTTACCATGGCAACTAATTGGAAGAAAAAAATAGGGGATAATCAGATAGCAGGGCGTGACAGTTTCCTTGTGGAACATGTCTGACACAGCTTCTTTCTGATGTAGATTTGAAATATATAAAAAAAATTATGACCCATGTAATTACGTAATACAATATTTCATAATATACTATTATATCATATAATACATGGCTACTTTATCCTGAAGGTGGGAGAGTCACTGAATCTGTCTCAGACAAGCGCAAGGATCTTCATTGCGTAATTATAACAATGGTGCTATTTGTCATAACTGTCAGGCTTGTTCATTTTTTACTCGGCTGATAGCTTAATTACGTGCAGTTACCTCAGAAGCGTTCCCATCCTAATTAGTTGTACAGTTACACGTTGTTAATAGCACAGGGATCAAAGGAAACACATGACTATCATACATCATTTACAATTAACAAGCATGATGGATTAATTATTACTCACCCCTTAATACAGTGTGGGAATAGTGTAGTGTGTGGAGATATTTTACATGGAGCATTTCTCTACAGATCCCTGATGGCTGCCAACTCATCCTGTCTCATACTCGATAACAGAGAATTACAGTTGCGCAACTCACTCATAGGAGTTATCTACAATTCTGAATAGTCATTGTTTATCACATAATGTGAACTATGCCAGAGCCTAAGAATGACAGATATTTAAAGCATGTCTTATCTGTCCACTGTCTCTCTAGACTAGCCATTTGACACGCTTCAGTCTTTTTAACCAGGCAGCAGGACTAAAATGAGCTTTGACCATAACAGTTTAGGTCAGCGCTGACCAGCACTATCTCAGGACAGTTTTCCCATTTCTCTATCTGGCTCATCGCCCCTCATCAGATGACAGCACTTTGCTCTCTCACTTCCTTTGTTAATGGTTCTTCGGACATTTTGTGAATTCCGTCTTTTAAGGCATCTGCCAGCTAAATATTGCAGCAATCGGCACACTTTGCGTGAGACGTGTGACTAAATGCTCACTCCACTTAATGGGCCTTCACAAAGACTGCTTAGGTCCATGGTCCTAAATCTACCTTATGTTACTGTGACTCCAAAAAAAAGAGTTTTTGAGTTTTAGTTTGGTGCATGAGAAACAACATGATGTTGGTCTTGTTGACCCTAACTTTGAAAGGTTTAGCCCTGGGATTATTTGCCTTGTGAGTATATGGATTATGTCATCATATATTTTCTGACAGTATGAGGGTAAACAACCTTTTATATTATGCTTTCAACGTGATATTAATGTAGCTAAACACCTCTTGTCTAGCTTTGGACCGCAGGCAACTGTTCCACTCCCTAATTCAACTCAATATGGCAGACACACTCACTCTTCATTTGAACAAACAAAAGCAGCACATAATGATCACTTCTGCCATTATGGACAATTGATCTGATCTGGTCCAGGGCACTGTGGGATTTATTTCCTTTATGTTCATATGGATGTGTGTCAGAGAGCATCTGTATGCATATGTGTGTGTGTGTGTGTGTGTTAAGCTCTATCCAAACAAATGGAGGAGGTTTAGAGAAGAGAGCCTGAAGCGCAGCTCGTCCTTTAATTGCCATTTACATACTGGCGGAATCATTAATTTCTAATTCCCCTATTAATCAGTCCCACCCCCTCCTCTGTCCCAACGGTTGTGTCAATGTCAGAGCCCATCAGTGTCACGCGAACACAGACAGATACGCATGTGTGTCCTGTAAACGCCTCTCTTCAGACACAGCCTTCCCAATTTATCACATTTCATTTGTTCAAGTCTGCCTTCATATTCTAATGTTCCACGGGAGGTTGTAAGGTAGTTGTCACCGCCATGACCTTTGATTGACCCCAGACACTTTTTAGGAATGAAAATATTCATTTTGCGTGACAAGATGTTGTACTACTCCTATTTGGTTGTTGGATGCACTACACAACCAAACTTTTACAAATACTTTGATAGTTCCCCAAATAAAAACATATTGTAGTGGAGGGGCCATGTTGCTGCTTTAGATAAACTATACTGAACAGTAGCTAAGCTTAACTCTCCACTGTAAAAATGCATGAGTAGGTTATTCACTGTAAAAGTGCATGGGTAGGCCATTCACTGTAATCATGAGGCACGTTGGGGAAAGAATGTGTCCAGAGATTTAAGGCCCCCCCAAAAAAAACAACGTCCGTCAGACAGCCTAAATTACATATTGATCAGTTTTAATTGTGTTCCGGCCATCAGGAGGAGAAGCTTTGAAAATTCATAAAAGATAAATAATGTAGTTTTGTGCATGATTACCTCTGGGCCATCTAAATGAATTCCATCACTTAACCTCCAGTCAAAGGGGATTATTGAGCTTTATGATGCTGCCAGTGAAATATCAATAGGACTGGATGGGGGGTGTTGAGCTTTTCCACACGGCTCTTTTGTTTGCTTGGAAATTAGCCACATCCATCTAAATGACCACAAAGGCCATTAACAATGGAAATATCTGCTGCATTTCACACACACATGCATGGACACATGCACAGGCGCAGAGAGAGAGAGCTTGGATACATGACAGTAGTAGATTTGTGACCTGTAGTGTCACTGCTATTTGTTGGCAAGATCTGGCGTTGTTTGTTCAGTAGCTAGCTAGCTTACGACACATTGTGGCTAAATGGCGATTCAACCAATGTTGTGAAAGTGTTTTGCTACATGTTCTGTTTGAAAACATTGTTGGCCTTTTCTTATTGGATTTTCATGAATAGCTAGCTAGCTAATTTTTAGGACAGGTTAGCTAGCTACGTGCAGTCAGTATGTTATCAAGGCAATAACATTAGCTAGCTGGCTTGCTAGTTACTTCAGTGGATGTGCACGTAAAAAACAACATTTTGGCAAATGTGTGTACTGTTTTTTAGCATTGTTTTCTATGACAATAGCTGTGACAGAACACGTCACGTTGTGTTGTCGATATCACACCCCGCATCATATGCACACCCCCCGCGTCATGCATTTCTTCCAAGCAAGTCACGAGCCCCACGATGCACCCTCTACTTCAGTGGTTCCCAAACTTTTTATAGTCCCGTACCCCTTCAAACATTCAACCTCCAGCTGCGTACCCCCTCTAGCACCAGGGTCAGCGTACCTTCAAATGTTTTTTTTATTTTTTATATCATTGTAAGCCTGCCACACACACACACACACTATACGATACATTTATAAAACATAAGAATGAGTGTGAGTTTTTGTCACAACCCGGCTTGTGGGAAGTGACAAAGAGCTCTTAAAGGACCAGGGCACAAATAATAATGTAATAATAATCATCATTTTGCTATTTATTTAACTATCTTACATATAAAACCCTATTTGTTCATCGTAAATTGTGAATAACTCACCACAGGTTAATGAGAAAGGTGTGCTTGAAAGGATGCACATAACTCTGCAATGTTGGGTTATATTGGAGAGAGTCTCAGTCTTAAATCATTTTCCACACACAGTCTGTGTCTGTGTTTAGTTTTCATGCTAGTGAGGGTGTGGTTGCAAAGGTCATCATTGCCTTAACAGCGCGATTTGCTAAGGCAGGATACTCTGAGCGTAGCCCAATCCAGAAATCTTGGCATCCGATTAAATTACATTTTCACAGAACCGCTTGTTGCAAGTTCGATCAGGCTATCTTGTTCAGATATCGGTAAGTGGACTGGAGGCAGGGCATGAAAGGGATTACAAATCCATTTGTTTTTGTCATCCGTTTCGGGAAAGTACCTGCGTAATTGCGCACTCAACTCACTCAGGTGCTTCACTATATCACTTTTGACATTGTCCATAAGCTCATTTGCACACAAAAAAATCATACTATGATGGAAAGACCTGTGTGTAGTCCTCACCCAGATAGGCCAGTCGTGTGAGAAAATGTGTCAATACTTTGCCCCTTGGTAACCAGTGCACTTCTTTCTGTATGTTGTAAACACATTACATGGTCGCTGCCCATATCATTGCATAGCGTAGAAAATACATGAGTGTTCAGGTGCCTTTCTTTAACAAAGTTAACTATTTCCACTCTATTGTCCAAAACGTCTTTCAAGCTGTCAGACATTCCCTTGGCAGCAACAACCTCTCTGTGGATGCTGCAGTATACACAAGAGGCGTCGGGAGCAACTGCTTGTACGCCCGTTACCACCCCACTATGTATACCTGTCATGTCTTTTGCGCCATCAGTACAGATACCAACACATCTTGACCTCGAAAGGCCATTTGATGTCACAAAGCTGTCCAGTACTTTAAAATATAATCTCCTGTTGTCCTGGTTTCAGTGGTTTGCAGAGGAGGATGTCTTCCTTAATTGACCCCCCACAAACGTAACCGACATATACCAGGAGCTGTGCCAGGCCCAGCACTCATGTTGACTCATCCAGCTGTGACGCATAGAATTTACTGGCTTGTATGCGAAGCATCTCCTGCCATGTCACTGATGCATTGTGAAACAGTGTTGTTTGATGAAGACATTGTCTGTGTAGTTTTTTTTGGCCTTTTCCACCAGCATTGTCCCAGCCATTTCCGCGGCAGCAGGAAGAATTAAGTTCTCCACAATAGTATGGGGCTTGCCTGTCCTAGCCACTCAGTAGCTCATCAAATAAGACGCTTCTAGCTCCTTCTTATTAATGGTATCGGTTGCTTTTATACATGTCTTACTACTTGAAAGTCGTCTAAATTCTCGCTCAAAAAACTCCTGTGGCTTACTTTTCAAATTGGCATGTTTTGTTTCTAAATGTCTGCGCAAGAGTGAAGGTTTCATCGAGTTGTGAGATAGTACATTTGCACATATAACACACTTTGGCTGAGGAAAGGCACTACTCCCAAATTAAGTGAACCCAAACCAATGTAGTTCTCATCATATTTGCGCCACTTCGATGGTCCAACATCCCTGTCTGTTGTTCGGTGCTTTCCCGGGTAAGGGGGCAGTAGCTCTTCGGCTGCATCAGATTCACAACTGTCAGTGTCCATGCTAGCTGGGCTAACAACAAATGTAGAATCACTGATGCTAGCATTGGATGTGCTTGTGGAAGCAGAACAACATGTGTCGTTGACAGGCGCAGGTGTAGTACTGCTGGTGGTAGCAGCACTACCAGTAGAGTTGGTATGTGTCTCTATGGACACTTCCCTACTTTTTTAACCATTTATCAATTTTCGAGCAAACTGAATGAGCAGCAGCTACGTTTGGCTACATACGGACCGTTAGTGGAATTCCTGCGAGAGAGTAACGGTTAATGTGATTTGATGTTAATTATTTGACAAGGCTACCTGTATTTGACATTGTATTGCTATTTCGCTGAACACCAGATAGTTTAATTTTCTTTTTGGCAGTGAAACGAGGCTACTCAGGCGAGAATAAAACCTCACCCAAATGTATAGCAAAATGTATAGTAATGTATAGTAAAATCTCAATGTGCATGCTGAGAAGGGGATGTAGCCTACTTTTTGACTTTTTGACCTGAAATTCACTGTTGTAATAGGCTATGCTGTCCATTTCTTAACCTACTTAACATTTGTATTTTCTCTGTTGGACCTGTATGTCCGTTGTGTGACACCAGTGACTAGTAGCAGCCACAATTACTCTGATCTTCCCCACAAGCCAGATAATAATTAGAGGCTGACAAAATCCAGGAGAAGGTTGGAGGGATATTGATTTCCCCATGTCCTGCTTTGGAGGATCAAGAAAATAAGACGTCAAATTTACTGTCTTCATAAAAGTTTTAGTAAATCAGACCATTTGAAAGGGAGAAATCGACAGCTTTTACATTACCATACATAGTGTTCTCTAAAGCGTTTTTGATTATTAGCAATAAAGGACTTTCTCAGTGTCTTTCATGCACCAATAAATAATGGGTTGTTCGGAAGTTTTGGACGTGATTTTAATCACCCCACGCCACACATAACCTCTGCAAGGTTATAACAAGATTACTTTCCAATTTCATGTCGACATGGAGTGCCGTGAGCTGTAAACGGATTCATGTGTGTGTTTGTGCATGTCTGAGAGAGAAAGCAGGAGGGAAGCAAAGCAAAGCCACACTGTCACAAAGTAAACACATGTTGGAACTCTCTCTTTCAGTGACAGACTTTCACACTATGTCTTTCTTATCTGTTACACTATCACGCTATTTCTCATTAGTCAATTGTTTGTTTGTAAATACATACAGTCTTATTGTTTTGATTTTTTTGATGGCATGGTACAGTACATATAGGGCATCTGCAATACCTGTAGATGCTTTTCAATGGTTTCCTGCGGGAACAGAGATACACACGCCAAAAGTATGTGGACACATGCTAGTTGAACATCTCATTCCAAAACCATGGGCATTAATATGGAGTTGGTCCCCCCTTTGCTGCTATAACAACCGCTACTCTTCTCGGACGGCCTTCCACTAGATGTTGGAACATTTCTGCAGGGACTTCAGCCACAAGAACATTAGTGAGGTCAGGCACTGATGTTGGTCAATTAGGCCTGGCACGCAGTCGGCGTTCCAATTTATCCCAAAGCTGTTCTATTTGGGTTGAGGTCAGGGCTCTGTGCAGGCCAGTCAAGTTCTTCCACACCGATCTGGACAAACCCTTTCTGTGTGGACCTCACTTTTGTCATGCTGGAACAGAAAATACCCTTCCCCAAAATGTTGCCACAAAGTTGGAAGTAAAGAATGGTCTAGAATGTCATTGTATGCTGTAGCCTTAATATTTACATTCATTGGAACTAAGGGGCCCAGCCCGAACCATGAAAAATATCCCCAGATCATTATTCCTCCTCCACCAAACTTTACAGTTGGGCAGGTAGCTATCTCCTGGCATCCTTCAAACCCAGATTTGTCCGTTGGACTGCCAGATGGTGAAGCGTAATTCATCCTTCCAGATGAATTTCCACTGCTCCAGAGTCCAATGGCGGCGAGCTTTACAACATTTCAGCCGATGCGTGGCATTGTACACAGTGATATTAGGCTTGTATGTGACTGCTCGGCCATAGAAAACCGTTTCA
This sequence comes from Oncorhynchus clarkii lewisi, assembly GCF_045791955.1. NCBI lineage: Eukaryota > Metazoa > Chordata > Actinopteri > Salmoniformes > Salmonidae > Oncorhynchus > Oncorhynchus clarkii. Next base: position 36,497,941 of record NC_092149.1, read on the forward strand.
TGAAGGTCCCAACGAACAGTTATTGTACTGACGTTGCTTCCAGAGGCAGTTTGGAACTCTGTAGTGAGTGTTGCAACTGAGGACAGACGATTTTTACACGCTATGCGCTTCAGCACTCGAGTGCCGCTTTCTGTGAGCTTGTGTGGCCTACCACTTAGTGGCTGAGCCTTTGTTTGCTCCTCGACTGACCGGGTCAGCTCTAGCAGCAGTGGCAATTTCAGCATTTAAATCTTGGTGGGGCAAACTCCTCCCCCCAAAATGATTTGATGCATGTCAGCAAAGCCACTACACAACACAACACTGAACAATACATTAATTGCACTATAGCGGTGACAAATTGTGCCTACAAACTGTTAGAGGGCTACATAAAGCTGTCCCAAAAGCAGAGTTTTCTTTTCAGCACCATGGAGTGAGTCCTTACTACCACTTCACCTGGTTATTAGCGGAGCCTTGACTGGCATCGAAACAGTTCATTCAGCCTCATTTACTGCCTTTAAAAAAAACATAGCCGATATGGCTGACATGCTTAAACAAATGTGGTTTCTACTAACAATTGAGATGTACAAACCATGGCATAAGAGAACAATGAGCGGATAAAACGCAATCCGTAATTTTGATGAAGACATTAATGAGCGAGCTAAGTTGGACATGGTCAATGTAACTGTTTGTTGAGCACTTTTGAAATGTACAGCAACAGAATACTCTCAGTACACCAAGTCACAACTGTAGGATAAATAAAGGGGGAATAGAAGCAGAGAGCTCTTATAATATTCGATGATGACATTTCTCTAAAACAGGCTATGGGTTACATGTGCACCACCAAGTCAGAACAGTAGGCAAAGTTATGATGGGGAAAAGGACAATATTATTAGGGTGAGGCACATGGATTACTAACAGCTTACTACATAACATACACTTATTATTACTTTCTTAGCTATAGTATACATATCTCCCTGGCATTTAAAACAACATTTATGCAGCAGCATACAATGCATTTTTGGACTCACATTTTATTTGCTGTGCTCACTTGAACAGGAAGGTGGCTATCCTTCTTGTCATCAGACTTTGCCATCAAAGTCTGGCATTCTCTGGATTTATAGTGCTTTCAAGACAAATGGGAACTCTGAAAATAACAAGGTTGAATCATGACATCAGTGATCATCAGGTTGGAGCTCTAGAAAGAGGCTTGAGTTCCCGACTTGGAATTCCGATTTAGATGACCGTTCAAAAAGTATTTTCCCAGTCTGAGCTCTTTTATTTTCAGAATTCCCAGTTGTCTCACTGAAGTCAGAGATTTCCCAGTTCCAAGTTTCCAGTTGTTTTGAACATGGCAAAACATGACAACATGGCTAATGTATTCAATATTTTCTGGCCAATGGTGTTGCATGTGAATGTTCATATTTTTAAGCTTGCAAAAGAGACCCTTAAACCCAGACTTGGACCACACAACCTCTCCACTGAATAGCAGGCTAGCGATTGCTTTGCAACGCTTGCAGTTAGACACTGATTCCTTCCAACCAGTCATTGTTGAATTTGCGATTTCCAACTTGTCGTGTAATGTTTATGTCCAATGACCAATAAGCATCGATACGTTTTATCTACAATTTCTCCTCATTTGACAAGGATTGAAAAGGATTTGCCAGTACAGTAGATTGTTGACTTGATTCATGATGATGACTGCTTGTCTAACTTGCTAGCTAAGGTTTTGAAAGTATGATCTTGAGATCAGCCCAATCAAAGCTATGACATAATTTTTTTTCTGTGACCAATGACCTTGAGCGTTCTTGGATGGGCACTTCTAATGTAAATAAATCTATGGCAGCACCCAAGGGCCTTGAATTTTCGAGCTCTCCCCCATGATTTTGCAGTGACCTAGTGTCCAAATGAGTGACATAACACTGAGCCAATCATGGCGCAACTAGAGAACAATACCAACCCCTACACTCTGCACTGAGCTATGCTGAAACACACAAGAAAAAAAAAAAGACCATGTTTGTATGAGGTTAATTAACTTTTTTTTTTTTAACATTGTTTGCAAACTGATATGTGACACCTATTAATGACAAAATAACATCCAATACAGACAACAAGTAAATATTTTATTTTATTTTAGCTCTGCCCCACCTGCCCTGAATGACGGGTCGTCAATGTCTAGCAGGGCAGAAATTTGACCAACTGACTTGCTGGAAACGTGGCATGCTATGACGGTGCCATGGTGAAAGTCACTGAGCTCTTCAGTATGGGCCAGTCTACTGCTTATGTTTGTCTATGGAGATTTCATGGCTGTGTGCCACTAATTTGATGGGGTGTCCACGTACATTTGGCAATAGAGTGTGCCTGTATAAGATCATGACTAATGCACAGAAAAAAAGTTAGAGAGTGGGAGAGCGAAATGAAGTGGGAGAGAATGAGAGATTGAGAGCACCCAAGTGATGCTAGACACCTAACGGTCTATTCACCTACAACAAGCTCAGTGTCTCCTGCACGCCAGCAGGACAAGTAAAAAGTGTAGGATTTGAGAGGTTTGTGAGTTGTGCTGTGGAAGCCCATGGGGTCATTACTTCTACCTCAACGGACAGACTATTAACTTTTTGATTGGCGGCTCAGCTGAGTTTGTCTCTTCACCATTGATTCGTCAGCACCTGGAAACTGGAATGCTGCGCTGCATGTCCATAAAGAGAAATTAGCTGACGCTGATTTCCTTTCTGGCAAAAAAGTCACAAAATAAATTACTTGGAACACTCCACGCAAGAGAAGATACTGGCAGCTTTTCTCAAATAACTTTTTTGTTGTTGTTGTAGTTTTGGTTTATACCTCAACCTGTCCTGATGGAGAAAAAGTACAATCTTGCCCGCCAGTTTGAGGGACTGTGTGATTTCAGCATTTATTTTGAAAAACGGCGCCGCCTGCCTTCAGTGGAAAATTGAGGTAATGGAACTTTGCGATCCTGACTTCAGCTTCCACTTTAATTACTTGTTTGCCTTTTTATTGGGGAAAGAAATTATGGCTGTCAGGGTTTATGGGGGCCAAAAAAAGGTCTGATCTGTTTTATCTGCACTTGCACGCGCATCAGTGTAATGATGACAAAACGGGATGTTAACTAATGATTAGTAGAAATGGTTGCAGTTAATTAGTTAGTCCTTCGTTTATCGTTCCATTTGCACATTTTGGGGAGAAATCGTTATTAATTAGGGCCATCATGCCGAAAGGGGTGAGGTGGAACCCTACAGCCAAGTTAATCAGGCTGCAATGAAAGCTCCATTATCCTGCCCCGTCCTGTTGGCCGGTGATCTATTAGCATTATCTAAAAGCTGCAACGGGATCAAAGAGAGAGAGAGAGAAAAAACCCAATAGGACATAAACAGGGTGGTTTTCATTGGCCTTTTCCTTGGATCACTGGTTATATGGGGAAATCATACATGGTATTGTGTGTCTTTTTGCGCCATTGCATAAATTCTGTCTCTTTATATCGAACTGATTGGAGGAGAGGTTTGGCATGCTAATGTGGTGATTGGAGAGTTGTTCATGTGAGTTTGCAGGTACTTTGAGAGTGGACTAGAAATGGGTGGATGGACTGTGTATGGTTAGTATTTGACTGTAGGTGAACTTCAAGGTCAAGCCATCACTTCCCTTTTAATGCCTATAAACTATGTACTGTATGTTATGTCTGTGTTTTGAAACATGTTTGTGTAGAGCAACATTTATTTGAATGTATCCAAGAAAATGTAGAGAATCTCAAAAAGCAAAAAAAAAAATATTTAAAATATAATATACGTATATATATATATATATAAAGGTTAATAAAAAAATCCAGCTGCATACAATGACATTAATTCCTGTGTCTGACTGTAAATGTACAAAATCCGACTGAATGTCCAATATACTATTAGTGCAGGCCTAATATAGTCTTTTTATGTCACCCAGTATAGTCTCTGGTCAGCTTTTAGTTCCTCTGCCACGAAGATGATAAAGAGAGCAGATGATAAAGACGTGTGATGTCAAAGCGATTAAATTAAATCGTAGGGTGGCGTTCAGGTCAGAAGCACACCCTGTTACCTCCATGTCATGATAATTGTCTCAGCGGAGCTTTAAATCATTTGTTTTGCTCTCCAGCTAAATGTGGCGCTGTGTGTTTTCTGAAGGGCGCGTGACCCAGGTGAATCCAAATCAAATTAAGGTCTCCTCCCCAAGACTTTAATACCATAAAAGAAGTGAGGGCGTTCATGACAAATAACCAGGGATTGGGCACCAAAGCGCAAAAAGGAGGAAGTCAATACGATTTCTATTGGCTTTGGGCCTATTTTATGTAAATGAGCCACCATGCAACCTGATATGCGTTAAGGCAAGGTTACTGAGCAAAGAGAAGGAGATGGAGAGAGAGAGAGAGACAGACGGAGAGAGAGCGTAAGAAACACCCAACACCCCCAGAAATCAATCGAATAAACTAAAAAAACAATCTTCAGATGGAGCAGATATGAACATTAAAAATTAACAAATAACTTTAAAGGAAATCAATCATATAATTTAAAGAGTAAACCACTTGAACCTGGCTGATCTCCCACATGCTATAGACTAGATGGTTTTTAATTTCATCATTGATATAATGCCAGGCTTGTAGCTTTTGCAGATGGTTGCAACCAGGAGGGGGGGAAAAAATCAATTGGGTCTAGTTCTGTGGCCTTAAGAGGTGTTTGATATTTACAGCGTGGAAGTATAGGACCCTTGTATAAATTTACATTTTAAGAGATAAAGGACCTCTGTATTTTATCTTGTTATTGTTAATAGAAACTGTCTACTTTTATCCTGTCCCATCGAAGGGAAGCCAAGCTGTCTTTTGTGTGCATGTGTGTTTGAAAGAGAGGATGAGTGTGTGTGAGAGAGAGTGTGTATGTATGTATGTGTGTGTGTGTGTGTGTGTGAGAGAGGGAGGGAGACAGAGAGAGGGTCTGAGGCAATTTCAAGCCTTTATTTTCTTGATACACAAAGCCAGTCTTTGTGCGTGGCTGTTTTTTTTATCCCGCTTCCACGGCGAGGCAATCGAGGTGGCATAATTGCATCAGAGTTCCAGAAATATAGGCTTCCAATTTAGAAGGAAGAGGAGCAGGCGAAGGGGAGGCGGAGAAAGGCACGAAGAGAGGGAGGGAGAGGGAAAAAGCATCTTAGACAGGTTCATTTACGAGTTGGAACTGGGACACAGAGGTTAACACATTGTGACAAGAGACAAAGTAAATGTATATGCAAATCAAAAAGGCTGTTATCACTCCTAAAACACTACGCAGGCTTTTTACACTTTGGAGACCCAAATTATATTTAGGACACATAAAATCCAATCGTCAAACTGTGAACCACTGCTATGTAAATGGTCCAGGTAATTCTTTAAAACACAGCACTTGTGGCCAAACTGTGGAGACAAATAACAACAAAGTGTTTACATCATTTGAATTATTTAGAGGTACTTTATGCGATGGCTTTAATAGACTCTGGTGTGTTGAAGGAGACTTCCAGGGCACAGTGTTTCCTGCTCTGTCTCGAGCTCAACACCATTGTAACAAGAGCCCCTGGTTGAAAAGAATGGAATCTGCAACTGGAACTCCGTACTCGAGACATTAATCAACGTCTAGCTAGCAGATCATGATAAAAGATACATTTGTACAGTAAACTAATTAATGTGATCACTTTAATTTAATGCAATGTTCTCTGGAATACAATCGGAATCAATCACAACCCGGGACAATTTTTGTTGTTGTTTAAAAACAATTAAAAACAAACGATCAAAAGGTATGATATAAATATAAGCTTGAATTGTAAAATTTTTATTTAGGCTCTTATTTGGTCACAATGTTCACACGTATCTGTCATACGTTACTGTTCTTCTCAAAGGAAGAAGGATATTACCAACACATCAAAGTAGTACGTTTCACATTTAGGTTGTACGTAACATTTAACTTTATAAGTTACTCATTCAAGAAAACAGCAACCTCCATTACATAGTTTATGACAGAAATGTCACAGCAGTAGAAATAGCAAATATAAATGTAACCATGGGCCAAGGCACACACCTTTGAATGCAGACATCAGCTCAGAACCTGGATGCGCTATAGCCCTACCATACCCATATTTGATACGGGCTAGCAAGTGATGATACGTGCCTCCGTCGTGGGTGGATGGGGGTGGGGCACCGTCTGAGAAGTGGACTAATTTCAGTTGCCACTTATACTTACTTTCCCCCTTTTCTCTGTGCCTGCTGTTAAAAGAGGTGTATCCCCCCACCCCCATGTCCACTTTAATTTTTAATTACCATCGTCTCCTCACCTTTGATGTACTCATGACATGCTCACATTACACAAAGGCAGGGAGGGAGGATGCAAAGCCCTTCACAGCCATCCACACAAGCTCTGCCCTCCGCTCCGTAATTATGCACACAGACAGGCTCTGGCGTGAACCGTGGTAGAAACACGTTCCTTCTGACACGGGATCAGGGCCCGGGCGACTAGGGGCCGCTAGGGGCCACCAGGGACCACTGACACAAATCCAGGAATAATGAAAGGAAAACGATGAGGATGAAGAGCATGATAGTTAGGACGATCATTATGACGGTGTGAATGACCAGTATAAGTCAGAGAAAGGGGGAGAATGATGATGTACTACTGAATGTTTTTTTTCTTCCAGCGGCTGACGAACCCCATCCTCCATTTAATCAGACAAGGATAATGAAATGTTGGAGAAGGCTTGTGATATTATCCCATCATTCGTAGCATGTATAATTCATATGAATTGAACTGTGTCTGCTCTACAGGCCCAGGTAGAGAGAGAAAATGAGAGAGAGACAGAGACAGAGAGAGTGATAACAAGAGAGAGAGACAGAGAGAGAGAGAGAACAAGAGAGAGAGAGAGAGAGATATGTGTCTGCTCTACAGGCACAGAGATGGGGAGAGAGAGAGAGAGAGAGAGAGAGCTAGAGAGCGAGAGAGCGAGAGAGCGAGAGAGAGAGAGATGTACCATTAGTGCCCGTTTGATTGAAACAGTAATTGATGGGTCAGCGCAATTCAGAGCCGCAGCCAAAGCTGTGTTAATTGTCATAAGAAGTTCAAATTGATTGGCCCCCTGCATTAGTACATACATTTGAATTGATTCATGTTTTGTTCTTAAATGAACGCGAACAAATGTGTGGGTGGTGTGCACTTTATTTATTGACTTCATTAATGCAAGCCTCAGGAAGAAAACAGAGGGGTGGGGTGTGGCATGGAGGGTAGGGCGACGACAGAGAGAAGTTAGGTTACCAACCACAGGTTTTTATGTGGTCGGTTCAGAAGTTCCAGGAGCAGGACCAGTGCAGGGCACTCACAGCGAGAGAGAAAGAGACTGTCCATTTAGATGGACTGCGTCTCATCTGGTTTTAACTTGTTAGATATTCACCCATATGGTGGCACTAGAGAGTTGCCATTCTCTGCTTTTCAAGTCCTCCGACATGTGCTATCCTGACCCTGTAATTATACTGAAATCCTTTATCCTATTAGCTATCTTCTCATGCACTTGCATGTAGGCTACATGTATCTCTCATTTATCATGCCTATATCATATGACACAAACAAGCGCACGCACGCATGCACACACACACACACACACACACACACACACACACACACACACACACACACACACACACACACACACACACACACACACACACACACACACACACACACACACACACACACACCATCTTTAGGGTGGTGTTTGCTGATATTGTGACACACTTATTGACTCTATGGCGACCGAGATGAAGTGTTTTAATATGTTAAACACCTGGGGCTGTTACAGGAGAAGAAGCACAGAATCTCTCCTCTCCCCCCCCCTAATTGTTCTCTAGCCTTCTGTTTGTCTTCCTATCTTTCCCTTCAAGAATTATTCTTGTTCAGATACTGTAGTTAGCCCGGGCAATCTAAAGGAGTTACAGCGCCGTCATGTTGTACTGTAACACAGAGGTTGAGACATTCCTGCCCTCCTCTTTTTTTTGTGTAATACAGTCCTGTAAAAAGCAGAAGAAGAAGAAATGCACTCTCCACAAGGGGAAATGTAGTTCCTAACGGAGTCAGAACTGTATATACACGCCTCGTGTTATAATGAAAGTTGTAAACTGAGCCAAAAGCACATTATACAGGTCTTGCTGGGAATGAGAGCGGGATGGGGGGGGGTAATAGGGGGGGAAAGAGAGTTAATTGTCCACGGTATGTAGATAGTATAAAAGAAAGGCAGTACAGAAGTTACCTGCTGGAAGCTTGTGTCAGTTGATGTGTTCTGTGCTAGGCTTCAGGTACTGTGAGGTTCAAAGGGAGGAGATGTACACGCTCACACACACACACACGCACGCACGCACACGCAGAAACACACGCACACACGCACACACACACACACACACACACACACACACACACACACACACACACACAGCTTTAATACTGCTTACACCATTAACAAGATTACATCCTCCACCATAGAGGGGTATTGTGTAACAATACAAACATAAGCTTGTCAGCACATTCAAAGGGAATACAGTAGCATCCTGCAATGGAAAATAATAGGGTATTTATCATTAACAATATAGAGATTAGTGTGGTCTGCTTTGATAATGATTTCCCCAGTGAAACAAATGTTCCGGCATTATCCAATACATGTATGGAGCTCTACCTTTTTTCAAAATGGATATTTGTGAAGATGTTTTTTCATGCAGACATTACTGTATTGTTTTAATTCGAGGACCATTTCCCACCTATTTGCCTATTTTGAACTGTCAAAAAATGGTTTTAGGTCAATTGATTACATAAATGGTGCCCCATATGAGGAGAATTCCATACATGAATAGTGACCCATGTCAGGAACATCCCCTACATCTGTGTAAACGTATAAGCATCTAGACCTTCATACAACATGCCATATGATTCAGTGATGAAGGACAAAAAAACATGCATACTGTCACTGAAGGATAAAAGAGACATCTACAAAAGACAGTTTTCTGTAACAAACCTGTTTGTTACAGAAAATGCCTCGGCAAATGAATGTGTCAGTGTGGAACTTTATCAATTACGTCTTCAAAGTGGAGGCTGCCTCTGAGGCGCGCTTCCACCTATTCTTCCTGTCGCGTGACGCCTGTAATAATCCCCCCTCACTCGTTGGCTGGAACCTATTTGTATGCGTCTCTGTTTCCTATCCAGCACCGCGGCGTGGTCGGACGCTCTATTAATCTTTCTATATGAACGGTTACTCTGGCTGATGAAATTGGGACCAATGAGGCGAACCCCCAGCTCTTGGGATAGGGGTCATTCATCTTTATTTGATTCCTGGGTGACAGCGGAGCACTCCGGTGACAGAGGTTAAGTCAGTGAGTGGCCGTTGCCTTCTTGTTTGCGCTTTCATATTCCCCCCTTTAGCCATCTTCCTCCAGTAAAAATGAGTGGTGGGGGAGTGCGAGGGTCGTCTCATGTCAATTTCACGGGGGCATAAACCGGAACAACCGATAACTTCTGCCTCACGACTAATTCCACCCCAGTCACCAGTGAGTTACATCTCAAACAAATATATAAAGAAAGAGTTCTCCTTGATAATGTGTGACTTCTCGAGATCTGAGATAGATGGGAGAATAGAATACGTTGCTCAACAACCCAGCTCCCTCTCTCTCTCATCCAGCAATTTCACAGTGTCATTTTGGGATTATTTCATTATTTGCCATGATCCATGACTGAAATTAATTTTGGCCCTGAGTGCTCCGAGAGAGAGCACGTGTGACAAGCAGAGAGAGCGGGTGAAGCTCAGTAGAAAGAGAGTCTCACTTAGAAGATTAACTATTGGGCTATTCGAATAATCGAATGCTTTGCTCTCGCAATAATCATCCTGGCATCGTTTGGGCAGTTATGGGATATCGTGTGTCACTGTCTAAGTATGTTGCGTCAGTGCAGTGTTTTTCTTGGACGACGGTGATTTTGCTGTGCGGTGTGACTGTTTATTTGCAACGCCATGTTTAAATAATTAGCATTGTAGCCACGGCCTCGCGACTAATATCAAATAGTCTGTTTCCATGCCGCTCTCTCATTAAACGACGAACTGATGCGGCCCGGGCTGGCGATGTTGTCATCGAGGAGCGGAAAGCATCCAAGCCCTATCGGTGGTGTGTGTTTGTGTGTTGGTTCCCCCTCCAACACATCTTGGGTTAGTTTACTGGTCCTCCTCATGTTACAGAGATATTTCAGTCACAGCGCAATAGGAAGAACCGCTACATTAATTAAGAATGTTTAATTTCTACAACGGTGCATGCGACGGAGGCATGAGTCATGCCGGCTCGTTTCCCCCATCCTATTTTTAAATAAAAAGGCGCCTCCTTAATGATTTGGCGCTGAGAAGCGAACACAATACCGTACTGATTTTCTATTGCGGACATAATATCAGCACTTTATAAATGCTCTGAGTGGGAGTCATGTACAAGAGCGTGAATGATGAGGGTGAATAGGAGCCGCTGCTGAGTATTAACAACGCTGCTGCCCCTGTAATAATTACACACACACACACACACACACACACACACACACACACACACACACACACACACACACACACACACACACACACACATTGTAGAAAGGTGATTCTTTTTTTTCCTTTCATCCTCTTACTCGGTATCCTAAATTGTGTCCGGATGTATCCAGTTACATAAAAAAATACATTGCCCTAAAGGCGATTTGGGCTTTCCTATATTCCCCCTATCCAAAAACCATAATGCTAATTTTACTGGTGTATCATATGCTTTCAAATTGTTAAGGAGGGGAACAAAAACTAGAGCTGAGTGGTTAAATGGAGCCCTCCAGCAGGCATGTCAGCTCATCAGATCCCGTCACACACATCTGACCGTCTGTGTATCAATTGTATCAATTGCCTTTATCCTGTACCTCATGGTAGGGGTGCACTGTAAACTTCTTAGACGTGGAGAGCTTTGCCGCTTGTCCCTTTCACACACACTTGTCCCTTTCACACACACACACACACACACACACATACACACACACACACACACACACACACACTAGACTGCAGGGTACACTGGAGGCCCCACCTATGCCTGCCCAGACTAGAGTATCCCTTACCTCCCATCTCCTCCCACCTCCGCTTCCCCCCTGGAGTTGGACAGACAGGAGGGGACACTGATTGTTATGGTCCAAAAGCGTTTCCTTGGCAGCCGACCCAGCCATTGCTCTCTATTCTCCGCTGTTCCAGGCACAATAGATTATAGCTGTGGGACTGTTATGTGTCATTGGTGTTTACACAAACCTACACACAGACATATTGCATATGCACTCACCCATTCAACCCCCAGTGTTAAAGGTCAAAGGTCAAAGGTCAAAGTGGAATTATTTTGAGCAGATAAAGAAATCAGGTGCTTGTATTGCATAGATGTTGTGTAGGCCAAGTGTCAATCATTGAACCCTCATCCATGTACAAACTACAAAATTGTTATTTTTTAAAAAATATTTTTAAATTTAACAAGGTAGGCTAGTTCAGAACAAGTTCTCATTTACAACTGCGACCTGGCCAAGATAAAGCAAAGCAGAGCAACAAAAACAACACAGAGTTACATATGGGATAAACAAACGTAACACAATAGAAAAATCTGTATACAGTGTGTGCAAATGAAGTAAGGAGGTAAGGCAATAAATAGGCCAAAAGTGGCGAAGTAATTACAATTTACAATTTACACTGGAGTGATATATGTGCAGATGAGGATGTTCAAGTAGAAATACTGGTGTGCAAAAGAGCAGAAAAACAAAAACAAATATGGGGATGAGGTATGGGGTGGGCTATTTACAGATGGGCTGTGTACAGCTGCAGCGATCAGAAAGCTGCTCTGATAGCTGACGCTTAAAGTTAGTGAAGGAGATATAAGTTCACAACTTCAGTGATTTTTGCAATTCGTTCCAGTCATTGGCAGCAGAGAACTGTAAGGAAAGGCGGCCAAAGTAGGTGTTGGCTTTGGGGATGACCAGTGAAATATACCTGCTGGAGCGCGTGCTATGGGTGGGTGTTGCTATGGTGAGCAGTGAGCTGAGATAAGGCGAAGCTTTACCTAGCAAAGACTTATAGATGACCTGGAGCCAATTGGTTTAGCGCCGAATATGTAGCGAGGACCAGCCATTGAGAGTATACAGGTCGCAGTGGTGGGTAGTATATGGGACTTTGGTGGCAAAACCGATGGCACTGTGATAGACTGCATCCAATTTTCTGAGTAGAGTGTTGTAGGCTATTTTGTAAATGATATCGCCGAAGTCAAGGATCGGTAGAATAGTTAGTTTTACGAGGGTATATTTGGTAGCATGAGTGAAGGAGGCTTTGTTGCGAAATAGGAAGCCAATTCTAAATTTAACTTTGGATTGGAGATGCTTAATGTGAGTCTGGAAGGAGTTTATAGTCTAGCCAGACACCTAGGTATTTACAGTTGTCTACGTATTCTAAGTCAGAAACGTCCAGAGTAGTGATGCTAGTCGGGTGGCCGGGTGCGGGCAGTGATTGGTTGAAGAGCATGCATTTCGTTTTACTAGCATTTAAGAGCAGTTGGAGGCCACGGAAGGAGTGTTGTATGGCATTGAAGCTCATTTTGGAGGTTTGTTTAACACAGTATCCAAAGAAGGGCCAGATGTATACAGAATGGTGTCTTCTGCGTTGAGGTTTATCAAACAATTAGCCGCAGCAAGAGCGACATCATTGATAGATACAGAGAAAATAGTCGGCCCGTGAATTGAACCCTGTGGCACCCCCATAGAGACTGCCAGAGGTCCGGACAACAGGTCTTCCGATTTGACACACTGAACTCTGTCTGAGAAGTAGTTAGTGAACCAGGCGAGGCAGTCATTAGAGAAACCAAGGCTGTTGAGTCTGCTGATAAGAATGTGGTGATTGACAGAGTTGAAAGCCTTGGCCAGGTCGATGAAGATGGCTGCACAGTACTCTCTAGTATCAATGGCGGTTATGATATCATTTAGGACCTTGAGCGTGGCTGAGGTGAACCAGATTGCGAACCTTTAGCATGGCCGTTGGAAACCAGATTGCATAGCGGAGAAGGTACGGTGGGATTCAAAATGGTGGGAGATCTGTTTGTTAACTTAGCTTTCAAAGACTTTAGAAAGGCAGGGCAGGATGGATATAGGTCTGTAACAGTTTGGGTCAAGAGTGTCTCCCCCTTTCAAAAGGGGGAGGACCGCGGCCACTTTTCAAACTTTAGGAATCTCAGACGATACGAAAGAGGTTGAACAGACTAGAAATAGGGATTGCAACAATGGCGGTGGATAATTTTTATGAAGAGAGCGTCAAGATTTTCTAGCCCATCAGCGGTGAAGCAGATTTTGCAGATCTTTCAGAACATCAGCTGTCTGGATTTGGGTGAAGGAGAAGCGTGGGCTGCTTGGGCCAGTTGCTGTGGGGGGTGCAGAGCTGTTGTCCAGGGTTGGGGTAGCCTGGTGGAAACCATGGCCAGCCGTAGAGAAATGCTTATTGAAATTCTCGAATATCGTGGATTCATCAGTGGTGTCAGTGTTTCCTAGTCTCAGTGAAGTGGGCAGCTGGGAGGAGGTACTCTTATTCTTCATGGACTTTACAGTGACCCCAAAACTTTTTGGAATTAGTGCTGCAGGATGCAAATTTCTGTTTGAAAAAGCTAGCCTTTGCTTTCCTACCTGACTGTGTGTATTGGTTCCTGACTTCCCTGAAAAGTTTCATATTGCAGGGACTATTTGAAGCTAGTTCAGTATGCCATAGGGTGTTTTTGTGCTGGTCAAGATGATATCTATGAGGGTGCCCATGTTTACTGATTTGGGGTTGTACCTGGTAGGTTCTTTGATCATTTGTGTGAGATTGAGGGCATCTAGCTTGGATTGTAGGATGGCCGGGGTGCTAAGCATATCCCAATTTAGGTCACTTAGCAGTACAAACTCTGACAATAGGTAGGGGGCCAATCAATTCACATATGGTGTCCAGGGCACAGCTGGGAGCTGAGTGTGCTCTATAGTGAGGGACTTATTTCTTGAGAGATGGAATTTTTAAAGTAGAAGCTCGAACTGTTTGGGCATAGACCTCAATAGTATGACAGAACTCCGCAGGCTATCTCTAAAGTAGATTGCAATTCCGCCCCCTGTAGCGGTTCTGTCTTGAGAGGAAAATGTTGTAATTGGGGATGGAAATTTCAGAATTTTTGGTGGCCTTCCTAAGCCAGGATTCAGACATGGTTAGAACATCAGGGTTGGCGAGTGTGCTAAAGCAGTGAATAAAGCAAACTTAGGGAGGAGGCTTTTGACGTTGACATGCATGAACTCAAGGCTTTTTTGGTTGCAGAAGTCAACAAATGAGAACGCCTGGACACACACAGGGCCTGGGTTAACCTCTACATCACCAGAGGAACAGAGGAAGAGCAGGATGAGGGTACAGCGAAAGGCTATAACGCCTGGTTATCTAGTGCTTTGGGAACAGAGAATAAAAGGAGCAGAATTCTGGGTGTGGTAGAATAGATTATAGGGCATAGTGTACAGACAAGGGTATGGTAGGGTACGAGTACAGTGGGGGTAAACCTAGGCATTGAGTGACGATGAGATAGGTTGCATCTCTGGAGGCGCCAGTTAAGCTAGATGCGGTCTCTGCATGTGTGGGGGGTGGGACAAGGGGGCTGTCTGAGGCATGGTGAGCAAGACTAGGGGCTCCGCAGTAAAATAAAACAATGAGAGCTGTCCTAAACAACTGTATACAAGGCATATTGACGTTAGAGAAAGGCATAAAGCAATCACATGTTTTGATTGGGAGAGCTAAGACAACAACGTGTGAAACAACGGGTAAACAGCTAGGACAACAACAACGGGTAAATGGCGATGTATGGGCAGAGAGGGTCAGTTAGCTACACACAGGGCCTGAGTTCGAGGCTGGGGCCGACAGATAAACAAAATGAAGTACCGTGTTAAATGAACAGTCCAGCAGGCATCAGCTGTGTAGCCGAGTGATCATAGGGTCCAATGAGCAGCAAAGATGAAACAGGAAGCCGTTCGGTAGTCAATTACTACACAAGGCGAGCGGGAGACACAGCGTTCAGGAAGCTGGCAGGCTGGGGCTAGCAGATGGATCAACAACAACATCCATGACATAGAGGCCGAATTACGTCAGCAGACCAGCAGACCAGTAGTAATGGATCGGCGGGGCTCCGTATCGACAAAGGTTCAGGCCAATTGGCAAGAGAGGTATTGTAGTTGGTGTACTTTGTTTGCTAGCCGGGAAATGGGCCTAGCTCGAGGCTAGCTTGAGGCTAGCTGGTGCATGCTTCTGGGCAAGGGCATTAGCCACAATAGCCATTCGGTAGCAACTACCTGCGAAGATCCGGTGTCGAGGTCCAGAGCTTGCGGCAGGAATCCGGTGATGTAGTAGAAGAAAAAGCAGTCCGATGTGCTCAGGGCTATTGTGCTGTGCAGTCTGGCAAATATTATCCGGTCTATCCGGGCCCAGCTAATTAGCTGGCTAGCCTCTGATAGAGGTTTCAGTTATAAGGTATAACAAAAATAGCAGATCTGTACCACATTGGGTGAGGCGGGTTGCAGGAAGGTATATTTAATTTGAAAATGGAAAAAAGAGATTGAAATATAATGAAATGTATACAAAAAAAAGACAATATTTACATGGGACGAAAACGTCTTACTGCTCCGCCATCTTGGTTCCGCCATCAGGCTTTGAGGCAAGTAATTCATTTATCACATGGCTTTTTCATGCATTCTGATTCTGAGTTATTAATTTTGTTCCAGAGAAAAAGACCTGTGGTATTGATTTCTGTGAATGTCAGACCACTGTGCAGGTTACATCTGGACGTACAGACCATTTTCCCCTCTCTGTCATTGTTGTGAAGTGATGGATTGCCGTTACTGAAGAGATAAGGTGTGTGCCTGCATTAGTTTTTTACTCATGTATATGTCAGAGAATTTCTCATAGCTGTGTGAATGACCGTGTGTGTGAGGCTGAAGAGGGATCTTGGATGTTGTGTGAAGGTGTGTTGGAATATTGTTTGTGCCTGTGCGTGTGAGTGTGTGTGTGTGTGTGTGTGTGTGTGTGTGTGTGTGTGTGTGTGTGTGTGTGTGTGAGTGTGTGTGTGTGTGTGTGTTTGTGTGTGTGTGTGTGTGTGTGTGTGAGATCAGGGCAGCAGGACAGGCTTTGGCAGTGTGCAGAGGGGAAGCCTTGCCCTTTGAGGTTTGGTTGTTCTGACTGCACTGGGCCAGATGGGGATAATGGAATGTCATTCTGTCAGCTCCTTGGCTGATTAGGGAGTGTTTGTTATTTATTGATTGTCTTTCATGGTGAATTATCTATGCACAGGTCAGTGGCAGCATTTTATTCCCGAAGCTCTGATGGTTCGCTATCCCCATCCTCTCACAAAATCAATGAGCACAAATAAAATAGAATTTAAAAAATGGGGGGAATTAGCAGACATTTCAGCACGGCCAGTGACATGCATATGTTAGCAGATGGCAGCATGAGGTCTCGATCCCGCTTAAACTTCTAATTTCCATAAAACCTCCTATTTCTGAACTTCTCACACAATTTAAGTGATACACTTCAGTTGAAGCGGCATGTTTTACATTTCCTATTATCAAACTATCAAAACAATTAGCTTGAGTTAGCATATTTGCTAGATATTACCAGAATACAATTTTAAAAAACAATTTTCTGATTGAAAACGGCCAAAATTGACGAAAACGTATAAATAACATAATTTTGGTCATATAGTCAGTATTTTTCAAAACAAGCATGTCGGAGATTTAGGGAGTTGATGACGTCTCCGCCTTCTTTGGCATATTTGAGGGTTGGGTTTGGTTTCCAGTAATGGCTACAAACACTCACCGTCAATAATTTACTCCGTGTAAAATGTCAACTATTTAAAAATCTCAAATCAACTGTAAATTGTAAAAATTCATATAAAATATTGAAAGCGTTAAAGGCGTGAAACATTATTGTCCCAAGGACATTGTGTAATTTATTGATTGTCCCTGACTAGCCCCATATTGATATTCAACAACGACCTAGGTTGCACACTAATTGTGCTGAATCTAATTGGATAAAGTTGGCTAGCTTCCTAGCTACTTCCAGAACCAAACGAGAAAACACCTCACCCTGACCATTTTACTCGCCCTAGCAAGGCTTGTTAGACTATTTTCAAGTCATCTAGATGGGTGAGTGACTATAACTGTTTTGCAAAAGTGAACATGCTTCCCAAGTGTGAAGACACACACAAGTAAAACCCAAATGAAAGCACGCCTCCATGACAAATCTCGTATTTTCAGTCGCGTGTGGAGGAGGAAAACCGAGGCAATATCAACCAGTTCAGTTCATACCGTCTTAAAATGTCTAAGCATTCGTTCACAGGCACATCCATAGATGTTGCAAAATTCTCAATGACACAGTGAAGATGCTATTCATGCTAGTAAAGAGAGCATAACTCTCATCCCTCACCTCACACACCCATTCTCTCCAGCACTCACTAAGCCAGACCCTCTCCATAGTTTGTGGTGTTTGGGTGGCTGAGATGGAAGTAACCTTGTTTATTAGATAACATCAGCCTTTTGTTAAGGAGCCAGAGTGGTGCGGTGCGGCGGCTGTCTGTCTGTGGCGACGGGCAGGATTTCCCTTTAGCTTTCATTGGCCAATTGCGTTGAGGCTTTTTGTTTAGCCTGCTGGCGGCCATGTGATGAAGCCAGGTGGCCCTCGTCATCGGGAGCATAGAAGGTGCCATGTCGAGCCTCCCGTTTGGACTTTACGCCTGTCCACATCGCATTGACTTTCTGTCAGCTCCTCCCGCTTATTGTTTGCGAGTTTGATTAAAAGAAGGGAGACAAAAAATGCAATTACTCAAGTTGGAGGAAACAGAATGTAGCCCCTCGTACAGATAATCATAGACTAATGTGACATACCATTGCCACAGCAACTGAAGACAAACTGAAAGCTCAGGAGAGAGACATAGAGGAGAGAGACACACTACAATTGTGACGTAAAGGCAGACTGAACATTTATGTGTGTTTACAGTATGTAGTATGCATGTGTGTGTCTAGATATGTACGCATCTATAATGACTTCTGTGCACCATGTGTCCTTATCTGATCTGATTAATGTCAAACCTATGTTGAAAATGATAGTGAAGAGCGAAGGGAGGTACTGCAGGCAAAACCCCACACAGACACACAGTGACTGCGGGTGGTATCTGTGCGTGGACCTTCTTCTTAATCGGCACAGAGTAAAACAGCTTCCAGATGTCTGAGGTTCCTGCAGGCCCCGCCCAGCCCAGATGCCCAGTCTGCAAGGGGGTTCTGGGAGTGAAATTGGGCACATTCTGAGTAATCATTTAGTTCCCATCTTCCTGAAGGGGGAACTTTTATTAATAAAACCTTTTTCATCTCTGTATCTTTGATTAGGATGGGAAGGGAAGGGAGCTGGGGTTGGGGATAATGGTTAAGTCCTGTGAAGAGGAAAGGGGTGGGGCCGGCTATGTCTGGGGGGGGGGCGATTGGGTGTTTTTTTAAAACATGTGTTAGAGTGGAAGGAAACCGGTGATAGAGAAAGAAAAGGACATCCTCTGTCGTAAGTGGTTCCAGTTCATGTTTTCTATTTTCTTAACGTCAGTTTCTTGCCCGTTTCTACCCTCTAGGCCCAGGAAGTCCCACGGGGCTTATTTTACCCTCACTTGACCATGCCCTTTAATCTTAAAGGTAGACTCAGCCATATGATCAAACACAGCGGGGTGACTTCCTGCTCACAGAAACAACAACAACAACATAAATCTGCCTAGACTCGTACACTGTCATTGGCTCTTTCTGATGTGAGCAGAGTTCACATTCCGTTGTTGTGGATGTCAGTAATCAGGAAATGCCCCCCACTGTGTATGATGATGACGTATTGCTGAGTCTTCCTGAGAAGTATGTAAATGTTTTGCTGAAAAGTATGTAAATGTATTTTTGACATGATGACAGATCACATAAGGATATTAATTTACTTTCCAGGCTCAGATAGAGTTGTCAGTGTCTGTCATCCCCTCTGACAACACTAAGTAGATAATCATAATGCTTAAGGACCAGGGCTCCTTCGAATAGACAGGTAAACAAATAGATCAGGAGATGAGTTGGGGGTTGGGTAGGTCTGATTATGCAAGAACCCGCCTCAGCTCTGGTTTTGGGACAGTTGCAGGGAGGGCCTCGTCGTTCCTTGATTCCCAATCCAACACTCGCCTCTGCCACGGCCAGGTGTCACTTTGCATTTGCAGCTACTTCCAGATGCTGACATGCTCCAAGGCATATAGGATTCCATTATTTTCACTCATATGAGAGTGCCACGCTTGATTTCTGGAGAGCTGTCATGAGCGCCATATAAGCCATGTGGCATTTCGGCATTTTGCTTTATCCCTGTCAAGTTGCTCACCTTGAAAATGTGTGTATAACTACAGTATCCAGCTGAGAGACTAGTTCAGAGTAAAAATACCAGAAATGGATATTGACTGGAAACAGATCACTTTATTAATCTAAAACGTACTGCGTAAGTCATTCATCAACATCTTGGTAATGTGAAGATGACGACTTATAACTTTTACAGTGTTCTTATCAGTCGGAAGATCACTTATTTTGACTTGCAAATAGCATAAAAGACCAATCGACCGTTATGTTTCAGAGTAGGTTGCTCATAAAGTGTAACTATTGGCTAATTGACATGATTGGTTTTAGAAGTACATTATTGTATGGGCTTCATATCTTTTAAACTTACTTTACGGACCTGTTTTTCTGAAACTGTGCCAGACTTACTTAGCTAATGCAATGCCATGCAGTTAGGCTCACTACACTCTCTCCCTCCGTGTGCTATTGATATCTGCAGCACCAACTCCAATGGAGTTCATTAATTAAGACAGTGCCTGTAAATCAGACATTTCATTTCCATTTCATTTTAGGGGGTTGTGCATTCATAATTAAAAATATACATTTATGACTTATAAACATTACAATACTGAATCTGCTTGGGGCAGAGGGTTTTACAAAGATTATTTCCATGATGTTCTATTTTGTTCGGCGCAGACCACAGGCAGCCATATAACACAGTGAAGTTGATTAAGATGTGCTTAGTGGATTAACAGATATCGTTCCTCAGGCTACTCATAAAGAATAAAATCAATCTTTCCCTTTCTACTAAAGCCGTCCAGGTTTTACAGACTATGATTCATGAGCAGGCTTCCAAACATGTAGATCTAAGAGATTAAATGATGTGTAAGATGATCTAAATGCGGATCAAATGCATGTTTACAGTGCTTGTTTTTTAAATTGAGATTACAGAGAAAATCATTCACAATGTCTAGTGGTAGGCCTATATCATGTATCAGCTTTTAATTTCAGATGAAATCCCAGGATTATTCAACTGTAGCCTTCATGTGCAAAATGTCCTGTCCAAGATGGACTACATGTCCCAGTATGGAATCCTATCGAAGATGCCATATTTTTCAGTTGAATAACATTTTGCTAAGCAGGTGATGTCCAGATCGCAATCAAATCAGTGTGGGTCTTGACTCTCAGCTATACAAACTTGGCAACCTTAGAAAGACATTGAACTTGTTTCATGGTGAGTTGACAACGGATAAGGACTTCAGCAGTTAGCAGTCCGACGGAAAATGGGGGGAGTCAAGCAGTATGCCAAATCAAGACAGATCCTACTCCCAAATGTGTTTAAGCATTGCACCGATTTAACTTTTCTCGTTTCACTTCTTCTTCCCTCTCCTCGGTGCTCCCGGGGCCTAGCTGAGGGAATTAGCCATTATGATGGCTCATCCTAGGCCCGCTCTGGGCTCTCGACTCAGAGTGATGGGCAGAGAAGTCTTTGCCGTTTTCGTCACCTGTCGAGGCTTCTGGGTAATAACATGGCTATGTGTCTGGCAGGAGACGGAGAGGGAGGGGGCAAGAGGTGCGAGGCAAAAACAAACAAACACAGAGAGGAATACATTGCGGCGAACAAAAGCATTAGATGTATGCAGCCATGCAGAGATTGCTTGTCGTTGGGGTCAGATGTGATTTTACAAGGGAAGGCTTTGATTGGCATATGTGTATATAGGCTATACGTTGCTTCTACATGCAGCTGCTGTAGTATGTAGAGGAGAAGCAGAGGCAGAGGAGAGGAAGAGCGAGTGTTGGGCAAAAAGGGAGGAGGTGTTGGATTGATTTCCTTCCACTCCCTCGGTATGAAAAGGTCACTTTGATCAATGCTGCATAAATGGATGTGTATTAGGATCATATCGGGTCATTTTACTGTTTAATGATGAAATATTAAATATTGGGTGGGTAAGATTGCAGTCATTAGTGAGCACTTTCAATTATAGCCCTTTAATTAATTTGAACCTGACCCCAAGTCCAATACTTTTGAGTAACCTGACTTAAAAGTGCTCTCTAGCGAAACCACAACCTCTCAGCCAAATGTATCCACTTACTGACTGATAGACACACTCCGGTCTTAAGTCATAGACTCAAACTGTGCTCTTCTGAAAATAGGCCTATCCTACGTACAGCAGCTACAGCACATGAATATTATCCATAAGGACTCATTCAAACATGCACCGATAAATGTGATATCTGTCATATAGAAGTAGAATAGTGGAGTATTGCATTATATTCACCAAACGTTAACGATCAAGTTGCAATTCCCGATAGATCAAAAGATGCATCAAAGAATTCAACATCAAAGTGTTTAGGGTTTTGAATCTGAATGCACCCCGGCCTCCGAGTGACGCAGTTCAGTAAGTCGTGAAATGGCTTATGTTAACTTCGTAAGAAATACCTTATCACTCTCAAACTTCACAGTCATTTTCAAATCCTAACTTTCCCATTGAAGTGTTCATTAAGTGAGTCAGGAATGGGCCATGAAGGCGATCAGTAGGAGATCAGTAGGAGTGAAATGGTGAAGCATTATAGACACTGCGGAGTATGGAGAGGGCAGTAGGGGGACTAAAAGCACTCTAACGACATGTCCGGACTCGTGTTTCCTAATGATGCAGGGGTTGATTAATTATGCTCTATATTGGTCATAATTATACAGCCACTGACTAGACTATGGCCGAGCACTCTCTTCTCTCTTCTCCCTCCTCCATCCCCCCTTTCTCCATGACTTGAGTTTCAGCGGATCCAACACACACACACACGTGAGCTTTTTAATGTGTTTCTTTATATATTTCTTTATTTATTTTTGCCACTTTGGAAAGTAAGTGAAGAAATGAGAGCTTGCTGATCTCACAGCCTTGTCTGGATACAGAATAAGACACTTAGGCATTTGATAGCGGGATCTAGATTAAGTTAATTAACAAAAATTCAAAAGGTTAGCATTTTGAGGATCCACCCAATCTCATGTTGATACCCAGTCATTTTCTCTTAGAATAATCATTTACAGTAACCCTGTGTTGCTACTCGCTAGCTACTTAGATAGGTAGATAAATAATGCAGTACAAGTACTTTTCCCGGAAGGAAGTATTTTCCTTGAAAGACACTGTCTAGGCTAAATGACGTCATTGGCCCACGGACTTGTCTCCGTAAGGTTGTGTTGTTACAAGCTCTTTGGCTGATATTTGACATTTCTCAAAAATGTTTTGTTGATCTAATGTATTGCTTAGTATGTGAACTGTATTCCTATGGTCTAAGGAGTTTAAGATTAAGATTCCTATGAAATTACTTATACATTATATGACCAAGGTTGAAAGAATGACTTGCTTTTCTTGGGTTTATATTGACATTGTTTGTGATTTGTGTTTTCAGAGATGATAGGCATTTGCGTCTGGACTGTGTATCAGTCAGAGGTTTTATATATGTGTATATAGTTTATGTAATGAATGATCAAGTCGATGCTTGATGGTGAAAATTAATTTACCTGGCCATTTATTGAAAGAGCCCACCATATTATGAAGAAATATTTACACCAATCAAGCCACGCTCTTCTGTAAGGTCAGAAACCTAGTAATCAGGCAAAATTACTTATTGTATTTTTCCTATGATCTATACAGGTTCTAAGGTGTAGGACCTTTTTTCTAAGGTGTTCTAAGGGTTCCAAAAGGGGGTTTCAGCTGTCCCCATAGGATAACCCTTTTTGGTTCTAGGTAGAAACTTTTTTGGTTCCAGGTAGAACTATTTTGGGTTCCACGTAGAACCCTCTGGGGAAAGGGTTCTACATGGAACCCAACAGAGTTCAACCTGGAACCAAAAAGGGTTTTTAAAAGGGTTATCCTATCCCCAAATCCCCCACAAGAGAACCCTTTTAGGTTCTAGATAGCACCCTTTTTTTCTAAGAGTGTAGTCAAGGCCTCAGTACTCAATAGGTTTCCTTTGGAGAAGTGATCTCTTCTCTGGGCATGTGTAAAAAGGCCTGAGAGCCATGGACACAACAGGAGGCCATTTTCTTTGAGGTAAGCAGAGTCAGTGCTTGATTTAATACATCTCTATGAGATGCTACCGTTCAACGTCCTGAAAGGAGGAGGTGAGGTAATCTTGGGATGTCTTAATTCCTTGACATAAACATAACACACAGATTAATGAAGCTAAGGGGAGATTGTGAAGAAAGGGAAAAGATTGCTTATCGATCCATATAAAAAAATTCATGCTAATCCTGACCAGGAGACAGAGTGTCTGGTATCAGAGTTAATAATCTGATTTCTAGGCTGTCCGGGACAATTCCGGCCAGCATGAGAGCCTAATCAGAGCACTCCTCTCCCCATCTCAGAGATGCTGCTTGGCCAAGCCACACATCCCCCTCCTCTGACCCCGTCCTGCCCCCCACCCCACCCTGGCCCATGGCACCTGCCACCAGCAGGACAGTGATTGAGGATATGATAGAAACAGGTTGACAAATGACATTTTTTACATTTCAGAGGAGATTTGCACTGCAGCGGTGAGGTTGGAGCGGATGGTTTGTTCAGTGGTGGTGGTGGTGTTGGGAGTGCACCCGTGACCTTCTGAATGTGTGCTCATATATTTCCATAGGTTCCCCCAACGCTAGGATACGTTTTCCCCTTTATTTCATCCCTGAGTTGTTGCTTAATTGTGACAAACGTTGTGGGACAAGATGTGTAGAGTGATGGCTGTGTAATCTGCAATTCCCACAATCATCCAACTGATCTATTGTTACAATTTTTATTGATCTATACTGAACAAAAATATAAATGCAACATACAACAATTTCAAAGATTTTACTGAGTTACAGTTAATATGAGGAAATCAGTCAATTTAAATGAATGCATTAGGCCCTAATCTATGGATTTCACATGACTGGGAATGCAAATATATCTATTGGTTACACATAACTGAAACAAAATGGGCCTCACAATGGATCTCAAGATCTCGTCAAGAGCTTTCTGTGCATTCCAATTGCCATCTGTAAAATGCAGTTGTGATTGTTGTCCGTAGCATATGCCTGCCCATACCATAACCTCACCACCACTATAGGGCACTCTGTTCACGGCGTTGACATCAGCAAACCGCTCGCCCACACAACGCCATAAATGTGGTCTGCGGTTGTGAGGCCGGTTGGACGTACTACCAAATTCTCTACAACGACTTTGGAGGAGGCTTATGGTAGAGAAGTGAACATTAAATTATCTGGCAACTGCTCTGGTGGACATTCCTGCAGTCAGCATGATAATTGCACGCTCCCTCAAAACTTGAGGTCTTTTATTGTCCCCAGTACAAGGTGCATCTGTGTAATGATCACGCTGTTTAATCAACTTCTTGATATGCCACATCTGTCAGGTGGATGGATTATCTTGACAAAGGAGAAATGCTCACTAACAGGGATGTAAACAAATGTGTGTACAAAATTTGAGAGAAAGAAACCTTTTGTGCATATAGAACATTTCAGGGATCTTATATTTCAGCTCATGATATGTGGGGCGAACACTTTACATGTTGCATTCAATTTTTGTTCAGTATGTATTTTATTTTATTACTGTATAGCAGCAATTAATATTATACCAACACTTTACATGTTGAATTAATATTTTTGTTCAGTGTACAATAAACAACAAAACCGCAAAGACACATTTAAAAATATATATTACATTTTTGAGTGCCTCACTATGTTTGTGTCTAATGCGATTATTATAGACTGATGTAAGTTGCCTAAAATGCACAGTCATTATGATGCCGCATTGCATATTTACACAGAGTTTGTCTGGTTTGTACCAGGAGGTTGGTCCTCCTGAACAGAAACGTTTCCTAAACAGTAGAAAGGAGAGGTTGAGAAGAGACCACTGTCTGTTATATCTCTGCCCCTTGCTGCACAAGAAGTGGGAGCAAGCGGGCGCCCTGAAGGGAGCGAGCTGATGTGTCTTAGTTAGGCTAATATCCTCGCCTCACATTTTTCTCTATTAAATCTTAATCACAGACTCGTCGAGTGTCACTTGACATTTGCATTTCGCTGCGCAGAGCCCAGACGCTCGGTGGTACTCAGCGATTCGACAGGCTCTTTCTCTCTCCAGCAGTCCTTTGTTCACTCACTAGATCCTCATCTTCAACAGAGCCAGTGCAGCATATCTGTTCAGATTGGATTTTCCTTACTGCATGTATGGTTTTCTTACATCGACAATAATTATTATATGAATCAAAAAACCATGTCAGAGTCAGTTATTCTCTAACTACGGTATTTTTTGATCATTGGCCCCAAATCACAGTAATATTGTGTGCAATATATTTCCCAAGTTACAAATAATACAGATGAATATTATATTGAACTCGATCCAGTGTCCTAATATTTTGGCGTTTTGGAGGTTTCTTAAGGGGGGTTACTCTCTCCCTCTCCCTCCCTCTCTCTCTCTCTCTCTCTCTTTCTCTCTCAGCAGGAGACAAATGAAATGTGAAGGCAGACAGGAGAGAGAGAAATGACAAAGGCGTGTGAAAAGAACCAGTCAACGCTGCTTTAACTTCTCTCAATAATCCATCTCCTCATCTTGATGTTTACAAAAAAGAGTCGATAACTGGAGAGAGGTGTTTGTGATTGGCTTTGATTTCCACCTCAGTCTAAATCAGACATTATTGTTTCTCTCCCTCTTGATATGACACTGATAATTGGTGACGGAGATAGGGACTGTCCACATTGACAAAAGTCATGAAGGTCCTTCTTCCAATGTCATTACCTCTGCCCTCTTCACTGTTATACCTCCCTACGATACCGTCAGCAAGCTATGCCTATATCCCCTGTTCCCATCGAGCCATATCAATAGTCACCCACTCTACCATCAGTGGTGCACCTTGACCCCTTTAACCACACCCATCATCACTATCTGTGTTTACATTATCCTCCACTCTTGATCTTTGCCTTTCTATGATAGAGATCTTTGATCTTTGCCTTTCTATGATAATGTGGAGAAAATCACAATAAGGAACAAACTCTTTTTGTACACCAGGATGTTATTTTGGGGCATCATTGTGTATTTGAAAGACAGAATTAAACATAGAGAGGGTGTGTGCGTGTGTGTGTGTGTGTGTGTGCATGTGCGCCTGGGTACGCACGTGTGTGTGTGTGCAGAGCCCTTCTCACACTCAGTGCAAGAAACAACAGTAATGTGGCGAGATAATGTTGCCAATAAACAAACAAACCCACAGGTACTCATAAGCTGCATCTGTTTGTGACAGCATAATGATCCGTTGTGATGGCCTGGTTTTCCATTGTACTGTGGCCTTGTCATCACAGCTCAGGGGAAGACTTATCCTTACGAGAGGCTTAGAGGAGCCCTGTTCAGATCCGACAGGATTAGGCCCAGGCTAATACACTGGGTCAACAGCATGTTTCTGCTAATGAGACAGGTGTACAGTACTTACTCCTGGGCTCTCCACATAGCGGAGGCTCAAACAAAAGCTGATATCATCCCTCTTGGCTTAGCTCCCACTCATCTAATATCCCCCTGTAGTAAATGCACTGACTGTGGCTGTATCATCCCTAATACAGTCATCCGCCAAAGCACAGGGGCGGATCCATGTGGATTGTACTGACTGGGTTTACGCCCCAGGAATGAAAGGAATGCCTCCCCTGACAATGCACGTTTTTTTTTGGGGGGGGGGGGTTTAAAATGTAATCGTCTTTCTTTGTCATTATAGTAAAAACCAAAATATATGCAAATAAAATAGACAATAGGTGAAAATGCGCCATGATTTGTGAGTCAAATGCAGGGAGGGTCACTTGGATCCGTGGCCTATTGTGAGTGGTGTGGAGGCATTTACGCACAGGCATTTCTTTCCCACACTTTGCGTTCGTTGTAAGACCTAATCCCTCTCTCTGTGTCTCAGACCTTGTCCTCAAATGCAAAGCCTACCCCCCCCCCCCCCCCCCCCCCCATAGCCCCTCCTCTAGGTCCTCCCGCTTGTCAAAACATTAGTGAAATCCTATTTTCCTTTAATAAAGTATAGTCCTGTCCCGCCGACGTAGGCTTGGATAAGATGTCATATGCTGTCTTTGTTCAGAATGGTGCCCCACTGATGTTTTTAGGCAGTGAGAAAATTGCCTTATTGAAACACGTTGTTTGGAGTGACTACAATGCCACAGTCAGAGCAGGCATTATGCACATGACATATTCAGGACCTCGGGAGTGGGAAAACTATGAATATAAAGTAATCACTGAAGGCACCATGTTTCCCATCCATGATAGCTTCGCTTTTCCTCTAACCTTTGTCAAATATGATGATTTCATGATTTTAGAGTTGTAAGGCATTTTTTCCCCAGGCTGGATGCATCTACACTGAATAGTTTCTATAGTAAGGCTCCGTTCTTTTCCGTCTTACCTCGCCTACTATACAAATGGAGCTAAGGTAAAATAAGTTCAGTTCGGCGGCTATGTGCTCTGATATATCAAGTAGTTTCCAATTAGAATCTATGTTTAAATTGAAATCCTGTTCTTGTTTAATGGCAAGAAATGACACCCCAACATCCCCATCTGTACAAGTACTTTATGTAAGCCTAATGGGCCAATCAGTGTGTGTGATTGTTTGTGTGTGTGTGACTGCACATGCATGCCTGTTTGTGTGTGCCGTGTGTGTGTGTGTGTGTGTGTGTGTGTGTGTGTGTGCTCGCGTGCGCTGGGAAGCTGCATTGGCAGTGTAAACATAAATACTAAGCTACCCCAAGAGTGCACTTTCTCTGAGCGAAGAGCAATGATGTACATGTTTATTACAATTTCAGACAAAATGCTAATGTCATTAAACAAATGAGGTTTAGGCAAATTAGCCGGCAATTTAATATTCGCAGAGCCTATGATATAGGGCATCATCATGTTACGAAACACTGGGCTGAAGTATCAGCGTGGGCCGAGGCTCTCATCTCAGCCGCTCTCTTGAGAATATTTCTAATTAGCATCATTTGCCTAATACTTCAGGTTAATTAGAATATTTAATTGAATAGCTCTAATCTTCGGAGATGACTATATTATAATCAAATTAGCAGAACCACAAGGCTGGTTATGGACTGTGGCAGACTGCCGGGCTCCTATTCTCCGTTGAACATTCTCACATATCTAATGGTCCATTCCAACTCAGCCATCAACATTTGATTATTTCTAAACAACAAACACAACAACAAAAGCAAGTGTAAAGGAAGAGATGATAAAGGAAACTGCTTGCGGTCCCATATGGCATATTGGTGAGTGTACAACTCACTCAGTGTGAAGCATCAGAGACAGCCCCCTTGAGACCGGGGAAAGGAGTAAACTCAAGTCGTCCTCTCCTCCACTCCCCCACTTCTCTGCAAAGTGTTTGCAGCGGTGACCAGATGAGGCCATATGTATAAGAGGTTTCTAGAGAACTATTACTATTTGTAGGAGTCAGGACTATAATCAGGGCCCATATTAATAAAGCGCCCCAGAGGAATGCTGATCTAGAATAAGGTCCTTGCCTCTATATGTATCATCGTCTTAAAATGCAAAACGAATTCTAGATCAGCACCCATGTGGTTTTGCTATCATTACAAAAGTCCCCAATCCCATGATATTCATACTGTCATGTAATGTTGACTTTTGGACCTGGAACCCCCTTGAGAATGACTGCAGACTTGAGAATGGACGGAGACACATAAATTAGATGTAAAGGTTGTCTGTGGTGGAAGAAGGTGAGGACCAATGCGCAGCGTCGTAAGTGTTCATATTCTTTAATAGAACTCTAATAGAACTCTAATACAGAACCATACCAGGCCAAACACAGAAATACCAAATCATATAAAGAAGAACATAGACTGCCCACCCAACCATACTAAAACAAAGACATCAAAAAGGAACTAAGGTCAGAGCATGACAGTACCCCCCCCCCCCCCCCAAAGGTGCCCTGACTGGCGGGCGGCTCTGGCAGCTTCTGACTGGCGGGCTACTCCGGCAGCTCAGGACAGGAGGGAGACTCCGGCAGATCAGGACAGGAGGGAGACTCCGGCAGATCAGGACAGGAGGGAGACTCCGGCAGATCAGGACAGGATGGAGACTCCGGCAGATCAGGACAGGAGGGAGACTCCGGCAGATCAGGACAGGAGGGAGACTCCGGCAGATCAGGACAGGAGGGAGACTCTGGCAGATCAGGACAGGAGGGAGACTCTGGCAGATCAGGACAGGCGGGAGCAACTGTAGGGAGGAGACGGAGAGACAGCCTGGTGCGGGGTGCTGCCCCTGGAGGGCTGGTGTGTGGAACAGGCACTGGATAGACCAGACCGGGGAGGCGCACTGGAGATCTTGAGTACCGATCTTGCACAACCCTACCTGGCTGGATACTCCCCGCAGCCAGGCCAGTGTGGCGAGGTGGAATAGACCGCACTGGGCTGTGCTAGCGAACCGGGGACACCATGCGTAGGGCTGGTGCCATGTACCCCGGCCCGAGGAGACGCACTGGAGACCAGATGCACTGAGCCGGCTTCATGGCACCCGGCTCGATGCCCACTCTAGCCCGGCCGATACGAGGCACTGCGATGTAACGCACCGGGCTATGCCTGCACACCGGGGACACCATGTGCCTCACGGCATAACACGGTGCCTGCCCGGTCCATCTCCACGGTAAGCACGGGAAGTTGGCACAGGTCTCCTACCTGACTTAGCCACATTCCCCGTGCCCCCCCCCCCCAATACATTTTCGGGGCTGCCTCCTGGGCTTCCTTGATCGCCGTGCCAACTCCATTCGCCGGTATCCCTCATCGCACTGTTCCAGAGAATCTCAGGGGGGCTCCGGCACTCTCCCTTGATCGACCGACCACCTTTCTATCTCGTCCCATGTTGTCACCTCCTCCAGATAGCGCTGGTCCTTTGGTGGTGTGTGATTCTGTGGTGGAAGAAGGTGAGGACCAATGCGCAGCGTGGTAAGTGTTCATATTCTTTAATAGAACTCAGAACACTAAAATACAAAACCAACAAGGGACCGACATAAAACCGAAACAGTTCTGTCTGGTACAGACTCAAGGGTGAAAACAGGCTGCTTAAGTATGGTTCTCAATCAGGGACAACGATTGACAGCTGCCTCGGATTGAGAACCATACCAGGCCAAACACAGAAATACCAAATCATAGAAAAAAGAACATAGACTGCCCACCCAACTCACGCCCTGACCATACTAAAACAAAGACATCACAAAGGAACTAAGGTCAGAACCTGTCATTAGACAGAAATGTCTAGAAAATGAATAGGTTGGGATACATAAAACATAACATCTTTATGAGGGATGGGCAAAATTCAATTATCACATGTACTGTAACATATACTCCCCTCCATACTATACTGTATGTATTTGGAGAGTGAATCTAAATCCTTTTAATTTGTCTCTTAAATAGAATGTTTCAACTTTTATTTGTGGATATTTTCATTCAAACAGTATCTGTTTTACCGTTTATAAATTAAAGCACTTTACGTACACAACTGTTCAAAAGTTTGGGGTCACTTAGAAATGTCCTTGTTTTTGAAAGTAAAGCACATTTTTTGTCCATTAAAATAACATCAAATTGATCAAAAAGACAGTGTAGACATTAATGGTGTAAATGACTATGGAAGCTGGAAACAGAATTTTGAATGGAATATCTACATAGGTGTACAGAGGTTACATGATCAGCAACCATCACTCCTGTGTTCCAATGGCACTTTGTGTTTGCTATTCCAAGTGTATAATTTTAAAAGGCTAATTGCTCATTAGAAACCCTTTTGCAATTATGTTAGCACAGCTGAAAACTGTCGTCCTGATTAAAGAAGCAATAATCCTGGTCTTCTTTAGACTAGTTGAGTATCTGGAGCATCAACATTTGTGGGTTCGATTACAGGCTCAAAATGGCCAGAAACAAAGAACTTTCTTCTGAAACTTGTCAGTCTATCCTTGTTCTGAGAAATGAAGGCTATACCATGCAAGAAATTGCCAAGAAACTGAAGATCTTGTACAACGCTGTGTACTACTCCCTTCACAGATAAGCGCAAAATGGCTCTAACCAGTTTGTGCTCTAACCGGGAGGCTCCAGTGCAGAATTGAGCGAGAGAACAAGTACAATAGAGTGTCTAGTTTGAGAAACAGACTCCTCACAAGTCCTCAACTGGCAGCTTCATTAACTGGTACCCGCAAAACACCAGTTTCAATGTCAACATTGAAGAAGCGACTCCTGGATGCTGGCCTTCTCATCTACTCACTTAGAAAGAAAATTACTCCCATCATCATTCACCATTCAGTTACTATTGGGCAAAACAACCAAAACAAACTGAAAATGTGTTCAACTAGATTGTATAGTCACAAGCTTGATGTAATCATTGCGTGCAAGGAATATGGGACAATATGGGACGTTTGACTACTTTAAAAGACTATAAGTAAATTTCCCCAAATACGTATGACTTCTTCACACTGGGGGGACTAGATACATAAAATGCTTTTGTTTTCTAAATGGTAAAACAGTATGAAAATACCCTGAAATCAAATGTGAATTCTGTACTGTCGCCTCAAAACCAAAATGCTGGAAGTATAGAGACAAATTTTGAAATGTTTGCTTCACTGTCCAAATACATATGGAGGGGAATGTATAATAAACACAAACACACACTCGTGTTCATGCACATTCTACCAACAATGTCACTTCCCTCAGTAGAGACAAACAAACCAATCAATTCAGAGGAGCTAAATATTACAGTGCATTCAATTGCACAAACAGATGGTAGCTAAATGAAATGAAATTGCATATACATTATGGCCGCATTATCCTAGCTTCATGGCTCTGCACTAATTGAAGTGATTATAACTCATACCTATCTGTTTTATAATGATGTAAATTAGTCCATTTAGAGTGAGACGTGTTAAAATTGTCCTCATCGGTATCTTGTGTTGAAAGTGATAATTTTTGACAGTTCCATATGTTTCAGTGACAATATTAATTCTTGGTTGAGTTTTCTTACGTTTTATTGTGTATTTCTGCACCAATGCTCTTGTATATCTACAAATAAACCCTCGTCGCAAATAGGTAGCCATATGCTATGAAGAAAGAGAATGAGATTGTTGGAAAAATTCCTTAGGCTTTGCTATAATTTGTTTTCCTGCTCAATGCATTGCATTGTGGCTATATTAAAATTATAATGAATTAAGATGTCATTAATTCAAGCCATTGCTTTCCTCATCCACAGAAATTAAAACATAATCATGACCATAGTACCATAACAGAGTTAAATTTGTCCCTGGGCCCTGAAGATACAACAGACATGCACAGGCCCCATGTATCCATTGTTTGTATGTCAATGGGAGCTATTTGGCTAGCTTGCTCATAGACTGTATCTAACACTCATTACCCATACAGGCTGTTTCCCCTTTCAATCAAATAACGCTTGAAAAACTGTATGTTTGACACCCATTAGCAATGACGAAAGTCAGAAACAGTGGCAAGATGTGTTTATGTAGCTAACGTTAGGATATGTGCAGGCTGGGGTGCCACGTACTGCAGCTAACTAGCTATGGAAGAAGCTGCAGTAGCTAGCTAACATCAGCTTTGTAGCAGCTGTGTTAAACGAACCAGGAAGCAAGCTGAGCTAACATGTTTAAGTTGTCAATACCTTAGACATAGTAGCCCGCCTAGTTCTCTTCTCCTGCCTGTGTCTCCCATACTCTCTAACCATGTCTTGACTGGAAAGGGGCGATGTAGGGGGCAGCTCTATTTACACAATCCTACAGGATTCCAATAATAAAAATTAGAATCCATAGGATACATTCCAAAATCTATCCTATGGGATTTTATTCTATAGGACTGGTTCTAAAATCTGATAGGATTTTCTATTGGATTCTAAAAGTTTATTTTATTTTATTGGAATCCTATAGGATGTATTCGATTATTTTATTGGAATCCTATAGGAGTCCAATAGGACTGCTTCCAAAATTGGATCAGATTTTTCAATTGGATTTTTGTATTGGAATCCTATAGTAGTTAAGCAATAAGGCTCGGGGAAGTGTGGTATATGGCCAATATACCACTGCTAAAGTCTGTTCTTATGTGCAACACAGACTGCCTGCATATAGCCATTAGCCATGGTATTTGGGCCATACACGATAAACTGGTTACCAACATAATTAGAACGGCAAAAATATATTTTTTGTCATACCCGTGGTATACAGTCTGATATACCACAGCTTTCAGCCAATCAGCATTCGGGGCCTTTATACCATGGCATTGTTAAATACTTGTTTCTGATTGGCTTGAAGGGCATTCTAGAGCGTGCATCATTTCCCTTTACACAACGGGTAGGTCTAATCCTGGACCCTGACTGGTTAAAACCACACGCCAGCTGCTGTCTATTCCACAAGTTACCACCGGCTAAGGCTATGATGTTGAAAACCCTCTACTCTGTTCCATCTCACTGTGCAATCCACTGTCTCATCAGTCCAACAGACAATAAAAAATATAATCTCCACTGTAAAAAGCATCTAAACATTATCTCCCATAACTTTTAGACTAGCAATTGGCTTTCAATAGCTGAGAGATTTTTATAAACCTTGCTGTTTGTCTCAACATTGTTTCAATATTGAAATTTGATCTCCAGCTGTCCCACAGTAATGAATGTGTAGGGGTCGAGAGTCGGGACGAGGCCGACAGGCAGGCAGCTTTTCTCAGCCAGTCGAAATCATGAATCTGCATAATTTATATGGATTTATACAAAGAAATGTCAATACAAAACAGGTCACACTAAACGAAATGCAGCTTGGTTTGCAGTCTTCCAGCTTCAGTTTGAAGTGATTGTGTTAGCTGTGTTGCTGGTTAGCTCCTCTGAACAACAGTGTCCTGACGAGAGAGCCCATTTTCTATGTCAGGTATAATCGCGCATCATTAGCTCATTGTTATAGATTTATCCAAATAAATGTCACTAGTAAACAGCTTAAACAATTGATACTTTGCTGTTTTTCTGGCTGCACTGTTTGAGGTGACTGTAAGTTAGCTGTAGTTGGATAGCTATCAAACAAAGGATAAGAACGTTGCCAGCCAGTATGGCAATAGAACATTTAGAACGAACAGTAAATGGATACAGAACAAAAAGACTTAATGACTGGGTCATGTCTTTGGCAACCGAACCGACAGAACGAACTACAAGGCGGATTGGGTAGCATCCCCAGAATTGTGTCAGGACTATATCTCATAGAAGGATGAAATAGTATGAATTC
The DNA here is from genome assembly GCF_045791955.1 of Oncorhynchus clarkii lewisi. Classification (NCBI taxonomy): domain Eukaryota; kingdom Metazoa; phylum Chordata; class Actinopteri; order Salmoniformes; family Salmonidae; genus Oncorhynchus; species Oncorhynchus clarkii. The sequence continues at coordinate 36,532,617 of NC_092149.1, forward strand.
ATTCATCAAAAGTGTTCTTAATGAAAATACAGTGCATTTGGAAAGTATTCAGACCCCTTCCTTTTTACACATTTTGTTACTTTACAGCCTTATTCCAAAATGGATTAAATTGTTTTTTTTCCCCTTCATCAATCTACGTACACACAGTACCCCACAATGGCAAAGCAACAACATGTTTTTGTTTTTTTTGCATATATATTACAAATAAAAAACTGAAATACCTTTATTTAAGTATTCAGACCCTTTGCTATGAGCTCAGGTGCATCCTGTTTCCATTGATCATCCTTGAGATGCCTCCAGCATTTATGCTGCAATAGTTGATGTGTCGAGGGGCTAGGGTCAGTCTGTTATATCTGGAGTATTTCTCCTGTCTTATCCAGTGTCCTGTGTGAATTTAAGTATGCTCCCTCTAATTCTCTCTCTCTCGTTCTATCTTCTCTCAGAGGACCTGAGCCCTAGGGCTATGCCTCAGGACTACCTGGCCTGATGACTCCTTGCTGTCCCCAGTCCACCTGGGCGTGCTGCTGCTCCAGTTTCAACTGTTCTGCCTGCGGCTATGGAACCCTGACCTGCTCACCAGACGCACCACCTTGTCACAGACCTGCTGTTTTCAACTCTCTCTCTCTACTGCACCTGCTGTCTCTAACTCTGAATGATCGACTATGAAAAGCCAACTGACATTTACTCCTGAGGTGCCGACCTGTTGCCACTGTGATTATTATTATTTGACCCTGCTGGTCATCTATGAACGTTTGAACATCTTGGCCATGTACTGTTACAATCTCCACCCTTGCGCAGCCAGAAGAGGACTGGCCACCCCTCAGAGCCTGGTTCCTCTCTAGGTTTCTTCCTAGGTTCCTGCCTTTCTAGGGAGTTTTTCCTAGCCACCATGCTTCTACATCTGCATTGCTTGCTGTTTGGCGATTTTGGCAGGGTTTCTGTATAGCACTGTGTGACATTGGCTGATGTAAGAAGAGATTTATAAATACATTTGATTTGATGATTCTACAACTTGAATGGAGTCCACCAGTGGTAAATTCAATTGTTTGGACATGATTTGGAAAGGCACACACCTGTCTTTCTAAGGTCCCACAGTTGACAGTGCATGTCAGAGCCAAAACCAAGCTATGAGGTCGAAGGCATTGTCCGTAGAGCTCCGAGACAAGATTGTGTCGAGGAACAGGGTACAAACAATGTCTGCAACATAGAAGGTCCCCAAGACCACAGTGGCCTCCATCATTATTAAATGGAAGAAGTTTGGAACCACCAAGACTCTTCCTAGAGCTGGCCTCCCGGGCAAACTGAGCAATCTGGGGTGAAGGGCCTTGGTCGATGATCACTCTGACAGACCTCCAGAGTTCCTTTGTGGTAGAGTGGCCGACGGAAGCCACTCCTCAGTAAAAGGCATATGGCAGCCCGCTTGAAGTTTGCCAAAAGGCACCTAAAGACTCTCAGACCATGAGGAACTAGATTCTCTGTTCTGATGAAATCAAGATTGAACTCTTTGGCCTGAATGCCAAGCGTCACTTCTGGAGGAAACCTGGCACCATCCCTGCGGTGAAGTATGGTGGTGGCAGCATCATGCTGTGGGGATGTTTTTCAGTGGCAGGCACTGGGAGACCAGTCAGGATCGAGGGAAAGATGAGCAGAGCAAAGTACAGGGAGATCCTTGATGAAAACCTGCTCCAGAGTGCTCAGGATCTCAGATTGGGGTGAAGGTTCATCTTCCAACAGGACAACGACCCCAAGCACATAGCCAAAACATTGCAGGACAAGTCTCTGAATGTCCTTGAGTGGCCAAGCCAGAGCCCGGACTTGAACCTGATCGAACATCTCTGGAGAGACCTGAAAATAGCTGTGTAGTGACGCTCCCCTTCCAACCTGAGGATCTGCAAAGAAGAATGGGATAAACTCTCCAAATACAGGTGTGCAAGTTTGTAGCGTCAAACCCAAGAAGACAAGACCCTAATCTTTGCCTAAGGTGCTTCAATAAAGTACTGAGTAAAGGTCCTAAATACTTATGTAAATGTGGTATTTCAGTTTTTTATAAGTAATACAATTGCAAAAATTTCAAAAAACCTGTTTTTGCCTTATCATTATGGGGGTATCGTGTGTAGACTGGTGAGGAAAAAAACAGATTTAATCCGTTTAAGAATATGGCTGTAACATAACAAACTGTGGAGAGAGTCAAGAATACTTTCCGAATGCATTGTATGTCAATCATTATTTAAACATGTTAGTAACCTGTTGTATAAAAGTAATAATGCCCTCGAAGCCAGGGTTTGGAGGTTAGATTGGCACGGTTTGCCAGCCCTCATCTTCATCTCTGGCCTAACAACCCCCGTGCCAATATATCCTCCAAACACTAGCTTCTCGGGCATAGTCACTTAAATAACGGACAGTATATTTCCACGGTAGAATCCAATGGCTATAGTTCATTCTTACATGTTCTATGTTTGAGCTGCTTTAGAAAAAAAGGCGAATTGAAAACATTGTTGGCATTATTGAATTAGATTTTCATAATAACAATCTTAGACTGATGGTTTAGTTAGCTAAACTAGTAAGTCTGTTTGCTTAATTACCAAGGCAACTACACACCTTCAACGTCTTTCATTATTTTTCATAAGAGGAATAGCCTGTTGTTGATTATCGCTTAAATAGGACTCCAATAGGATTGGTTCCAAAATCTGATAGGATTTTGTATTGGAATCCAATAAACATTTTAGATTATTTTATTTGCGCTGACTTCCTGTACGTGTACAGTATGTGTTACTGCATTACACAACCTCACATTTTGACCACATCGAATAGAAGGTAATTTACACATCCTTTTTACCTCAGATAAGTGATTTTAGTATAAACGTTTATAGTCATCACAATTACACAAAATTGATTGCATAAAACAGATCAATATCAATGGTTTTGTAGTGTTGATTTTGTCTTCAGGTGGTCTTAGGACCTAGAACTGAAATGGCAGGGAAAATTTGGGCTGCTCTCTGTATAAAAGCCCATGGCCTTACACCCGCGCCAGCCAAATCTAGGAGGCAGCAAGAGATCGAGATTCTTGTCAGAGAGAGAAGGCAGCTGAGAAAGCAGTGGAAGAAGGCCTCTGATGCAGAGAGAGAAGGTCTCATGCTACTCCAAGCAGACATCAAATGTCGGCTGGCAACCTTGCGAAGAGCGGAAAACTTAAGGAAACTTCGTAGGAAGAAGGAACACTCAAGAACACGGTTCTATAAAAAACCCTTAAGTTTGTCAAAGACCTCTTCGCAAAGGAAAAGTGCGGAATCCTAAAAACTCCAAAGCCCGAACTGGAAGAACATCTGGAAAAGGTCCAGCAGGACATGAAAAGGCATGAGAAGATAATCATCCCAAATGACGTTCCACCTATTCAACAACCAGAATTCAATCTGGACACTGACCCTCCAAAATGGAAGGAAGTAGAGAACGTTGTCCGACGAGCAAGAGCGGCCTCGGCTCCCGGGCCTAATGGAGTACCATACAAGCTCTACAAGAATGCCCCGGATGTTCTACGCTTTCTTTGGAGGCTCATGAGGATAGTGTGGCAGAAGGAAATAATACCAAAGGCATGGTGAATGCAACAGATATGAGTCAATTCCGACCAATCTCCCTTCTCAACATCGAAGGGAATATATTTTTCAGTATAATAGCACAGAGGCTGTCCACTTACCTGGAAAGGAACAAGTACATTGATACATCTGTACAGAAAGCAGGCATTCCTGGTTTCTCTGGTTGCCTGGAACATACTAGTATGATTTGGCACCAGATCCAAACAGCTAAGAAGGACAAGAGAACCCCTATGTCATCTTCCTCGACCTGGCCAATGCCTTTGGCTCAGTTCCCCGTGAACTCCTCTGGGAATCCTTCAACATTTTCCATGTACCAGAACCCATCACTACACTGGTAAAGGCCTATTTCCAAGACCTGCAATTGTGTTTCACAACACCTGACTTCACAACAACATGGCAGCGCTTGGAAGTAGGCATAATGGCAGGCTGTACAATTTCACCTCTGGCGTTCAGTATGGCCATGGAAGTCATCATCAGGGCATCGAGATGGGTGGTCGGCGGTGAGAGAACTAAGGAAGGGCTCCGTCTCCCACCTATCCGAGCATGTATGGATGACATGACTACACTGACCACCACTGGAGCATGCACCAGGCTGCTACTTGCAAAACTGCACGATAACATCAAGTGGGCCCGGATGAAAATCAAGCCAAGCTAATCTCAGAAGCATCTCCATAGTCAAGGGACAGCTTAAAGATGTGAGGTTCTGCATTGGAGATGACCCGATACCAACGATGTCTGAGCAACCCGTCAAGAGCCTGGGTAGATGGTACAACGAAAGCCTCCGGGATAAAGATCAAGTGCAGCAAGTAAGGCAGGACATCTCTGACGGTCTTGAGAACATCAACAAGACCCTACTGCCTGGGAAGCTCATGCTTTGGTGCCTACAGTTTGGACTTCTCCCCCGGGTAATGTGGCCACTCACCGTCTATGAGGTCCCAATAACAACAGTGGAGAAGATGGAGCGAACCATTACCTCATACGTGAAGAAATGGCTGGGTGTCCCACGGTGCCTGAGTAACATCGGCCTCTATGGCAAAGGGGTCCTTGAACTACCTCTTACAAGTCTAACGGAGGAGTACAAGTGCTCTAAAGTAAGACTTCAGATGACATTGAAGGACTCCAAAGACCAGACCATTAGCAAGGCTGCACCTCCCCTACAAACTGGACGGAAATGGACATCATCCAAGGCTGTGCAGCAAGCAACATCAGCCCTGAGACACCAAGACATTGTGGGGAATATCCAGCATGGAAGAGGAGGCTTTGGCCTGGCAGCAAGCAAACCAACATTCCATAAGGCAACAACATCTGAACGCAGGAAGCTGGTGGTCGAGGAGGTGCACAGACAGGAGGAGACTGCAAGAAGTGCAATGGCTGTCTCTCTTGCTAAACAAGGGCAATGGACGCAGTGGGAGGGCCTGGAGAGGAGAAAGATCAACTGGAGTGAGCTTTGGCAAATGGAGGCAAGCAACATCAGCTTCATCATAAGAGCTGTTTATGATGTGCTTCCATCACCAAAAAACCTACATCCATGGTATGGCGAGGACCCGACCTACCCTCTCTGCCCAGCTCCAGCGACTCTCAGGCATATAATGACAGGTTGCAAGACCAGCCTCTCACAAGACCGCTACACCTGGAGGCACAATCAGGTCCTCAAGAGCCTGGCTGCAGCACTTGAGACCAAGAGGAGTGCAACCAATTCATTGCCTCCAAAAACAAGCAATCCCGTCAAAACAACAACATTCATCCGGGGGGGGGGGGGGGGGGGTCAGATAAGGCCCAAGCATCCTCCTACGAAGCCAGAAACTGGACACCTAGCCATGGCCCGGGACTGAAAGATGCTTGTCGATATTGGCCAGCAACTAATTTTTCCACCTGAGATTGCTTCTACCAACCTTAGGCCAGACATGGTACTCTGGTCCCCTTCACGAAAGGCTGTGTACATCATAGAGCTCACAGTCCTGTGGGAAAACTCTGTTGAAGAGGCCTACGAGCATAAGAAACTGCATATTTCCACTTCCGGCGCCGACAGAGATGGCCGCCTCACTTCGCGTTCCTAGGAAACTATGCAGTTTTTTGTTTTTTTACGTGTTATTTCTTACATTAGTACCCCAGGTCATCTTAGGTTTTATTACATACAGTCGAGAAGAACTACTGAATATAAGATCAGCATCAACTCACCATCAGAACGACCAAGAATATGTTTTTCGCGACGCGGATCCTGTGTTCTGCCTTACAAACAGGACAACGGAGTGGATTCCATGCAGCGACCCAAAAAAAAAACAACTCCGAAAAAGAGGGAAACGAGGCGGTCTTTTGGTCAGACTCCGGAGACGGGCACACCGTGCACCACTCCCCAGCATTCTTCTTGCCAATGTCCAGTCTCTTGACAACAAGGTTGATGAAATCCGAGCAAGGGTAGCATTCCAGAGGGACATCAGAGACTGTAACGTTCTTTGCTTCACGGAAACGTGGCTCACTGGAGAGACGCTATCCGAGGCGGTGCAGCCAACGGGTTTCTCCACGCATCGCGCAGACAGAAACAAACATCTTTCTGGTAAGAAGAGGGGCGGAGGCGTATGCCTTATGACTAACGTGACATGGTGTGATGAAAGAAACATACAGGAACTCAAATCCTTCTGTTCACCTGATTTAGAATTCCTCACAATCAAATGTAGACCGCATTATCTACCAAGAGAATTCTCTTCGATTATAATCACAGCCGTATATATCCCCCCCCAAGCAGACACATCGATGGCTCTGAATGAACTTTATTTGACTCTTTGCAAACTGGAAACCATTTATCCGGAGGCTGCATTCATTGTAGCTGGGGATTTTAACAAGGCTAATCTGAAAACAAGACTCCCTAAATTTTATCAGCATATCGATTGCGCAACCAGGGTGGAAAGACCTTGGATCATTGTTACTCTAACTTCCGCGACGCATATAAGGCCCTGCCCCGCCCCCCTTTCGGAAAAGCTGACCACGACTCCATTTTGTTGATCCCTGCCTACAGACAGAAACTAAAACAAGAGGCTCCCACGCTGAGCTCTGTCCAACGCTGGTCCGACCAAGCTGACTCCACACTCCAAGACTGCTTCCACCACGTGGACTGGGACATGTTTCGTATTGCGTCAGACAACAACATTGACGAATACGCTGATTCGGTGTGCGAGTTCATTAGAACGTGCGTTGAATATGTCGTTCCCATAGCAACGATTAAAACATTCCCTAACCAGAAACCGTGGATTGATGGCAGCATTCGCGTGAAACTGAAAGCGCGAACCACTGCTTTTAATCAGGGCAAGGTGTCTGGTAACATGACCGAATACAAACAGTGCAGCTATTCCCTCCGCAAGGCTATCAAACAAGCTAAGCGTCAGTACAGAGACAAAGTAGAATCTCAATTCAACGGCTCAGACACAAGAGGCATGTGGCAGGGTCTACAGTCAATCACGGACTACAGGAAGAAATCCAGCCCAGTCACGGACCAGGATGTCCTGCTCCCAGGCAGACTAAATAACTTTTTTGCCCGCTTTGAGGACAATACAGTGCCACTGACACGGCCTGCAACGAAAACATGCGGTCTCTCCTTCACTGCAGCCGAGGTGAGTAAGACATTTAAACGTGTTAACCCTCGCAAGGCTGCAGGCCCAGAGGTGAGGGCCCTCGGAGTGTGGTGTCAGGAAAATAACCTCACACTCAACGTCAACAAAACTAAGGAGATGATTGTGGACTTCAGGAAACAGCAGAGGGAACACCCCCCTATCCACATCGATGGAACAGTAGTGGAGAGGGTAGCAAGTTTTAAGTTCCTCGGCATACACATCACAGACAAACTGAATTGGTCCACTCACACAGACAGCATTGTGAAGAAGGCGCAGCAGCGCCTCTTCAACCTCAGGAGGCTGAAGAAATTCGGCTTGTCACCAAAAGCACTCACAAACTTCTACAGATGCACAATCGAGAGCATCCTGGCGGGCTGTATCACCGCCTGGTACGGCAACTGCTCCGCCCTCAACCGTAAGGCTCTCCAGAGGGTAGTGAGGTCTGCACAACGCATCACCGGGGGCAAACTACCTGCCCTCCAGGACACCTACACCACCCGAGGTCACAGGAAGGCCATAAAGATCATCAAGGACATCAACCACCCGAGCCACTGCCTGTTCACCCCGCTATCATCCAGAAGGCGAGGTCAGTACAGGTGCATCAAAGCTGGGACCGAGAGACTGAAAAACAGCTTCTATCTCAAGGCCAACAGACTGTTAAACAGCCACCACTAACATTGAGTGGCTGCTGCCAACACACTGACACTGACTCAACTCCAGCCACTTTAATAATGGGAATTGATGGGAAATGATGTAAATATATCACTAGCCACTTTAAACAATGCTACCTTATATAATGTTACTTACCCTACATTATTCATCTCATATGCATACGTATATACTGTACTCTATATCATCGACTGTATCCTTATGTAATACATGTATCACTAGCCACTTTAACTATGCCACTTTGTTTACATACTCATCTCATATGTATATACTGTACTCGATACCATCTACTTTATCTTGCCTATGCTGCTCTGTACCATCACTCATTCATATATCCTTATGTACATATTCTTTATCCCCTTACACTGTGTACACGACAGTAGTTTTGGAATTGTTAGTTAGATTACTTGTTGGTTATTACTACATTGTCGGAACTAGAAGCACAAGCATTTCGCTACACTCGCATTAACATCTGCTAACCATGTGTATGTGACAAATAACATTTGATTTGATTTGATTTGATACAGAGTTGGCAGCAGACGCAACTCAGCGTGGCTGGAATGCAAAAGTCTGGCCAGTTGAAGTGGGATGCAGAGGATTCGTGGCTTCTTCAACCATCAGGTTGCTGAAAGAACTTGGAATCCATGGGCAGGCTCTGCGGCAGACCGTCAGAGCAGTTTCTCAAGCAGCTGAAAGAGGCAGCCAGTGGATCTGGATCAAACGGAAGGACCCTTGCTGGGCTATAACTTCATGACCCCCCACCTGAGAACCCAATTCAGATCCCTCCAACTTGAGGAGGGCATATGAGGCATGCGGTCAGCTGTAGGGCTGGCTTAGGGAAGAGGACGCCCCTGCCTTGCATAGACCCGTGGGAAATCTTAATTGGGCATGGGACACAAGCTAAGGCTTGATCACCCTTTAGCTGGCCACCTTTGATGAGGGTGTTTAGTGACTAAAGGCCGAAACACCCACTGATTCGAAGGCACACTACTGAGGATGTGTCCCAAAATTGACACCTTAACCCAGTCTAAGAAATAAACCTCCCATGCCACTCTGTCAACATCACGGCAAATCTCATGTGAGTGCATACCATCTATTGGCACAATGGACAGTTTTCAACATCTCGTCCCATGTTTTATGACTCTGTTGGTTTCTCTTTCTGTTTTGGCTACTCACAAATCAAAATGCATCACTCAAATATGTAGCTGCCTGTCTTCAGCAGGTATTTTCCTTTAGCGTGTGATTCCCCCCCAAAAAATTCAGTTCCCATGTGCTTTTTGAGTTGTGTTCGTTTTAAGTGGTACACAACCTGATTTCCCCCCTAATCAATATGCGTGCTAAATTGCCACTTGTCAAAACAACAAGGGATTTTGGTGCATATGCAGTTTATAATGTGCTTGTTGAAGTAATATAATTACTGTATGTGTAGGTAGTACATTTTATGTTTAGGTTTTCAATATATCACAAACTGTTTATTGATTTGGACACTTCAAAACAGTGTTTTGACATTGGGCTATATATAAAAAGTTATTGTCGATGTGAAGCAGTGACAGCATCATTTTCATCTTATGTTTTAGTAATATAAATGGAACTTTCAACATTAATTTCCAAAAGTATTCTGCTTAATTAGGTTAAAATTGCTTAATGTGTCCAAAAATATGATTTATTTATTTTGATCATCTACCATGAAAACGGGTTTGACTTGCCTACAATAAGGCACGTGTGTAACGGTTTTCTTGCGGTGAAGGAGAGTCGGACCAAAATGCAGCGTGGTATTCTTGATACATGTTTAATGACGACGAAAAAACGAACAATACAAAAACAACAACCGTACCGTGAAAACCTATACAGCCTATCTGGTGACAACAAACACAGAGACAGGAACAATCACCCACGAAACACTCAAAGAATATGGCTGCCTAAATATGGTTCCCAATCAGAGACGACGATAATCACCTGCCTCTGATTGAGAACCACTCCAGACAGCCATAGACTATGCTAGATACCCCCACTAAGCCACAAACCCAATACTTAACAAAAACCCCAAGACAAAACACACCACATACAAAACCCATGTCACACCCTGGCCTGACCATATTAATAAAGAAAACACAAAATACTAAGACCAGGGCGTGACAACGTGTATATTTAGCAATAAGCATCAAGATAAACATTTATTATCTGCTATAAACAATAGTGACTCAAAAATGAGATACAAATGGCTACAACTAAGCTAGCTAGTTAGCTCGTTAGCTAGCAGGCAAAACACTTCGGTAGCATAAAAACGAGTGCATAAAATGCTGCACAATGACAAAAATATGACTAAACTGCGTCGGGAAACACATACTGTAACATTGCCCACAGTTCTTGCATTTGCGCACAGTGAAGGACAAAAACAGTTTGATTAATACGGTCAGAAAACGGTAGTGAGCTGAACTCAGAAGTCCATTAACACCGCAGGCCTGCGCCTGCTGTGACGTCATCAGTCACTCTTAAAAATAAAGGCTTTCTTTTTTTTTGTAACAGTATTTTTATTGGAATTTCACAATTTTCACCCATATTAAGAGATACAACAACAGAGACAAAGCACACAGAAAAAAAACTAGAAAAACAGCACCCACTTACACATATCTGCGCGTGTAGATATATATATATATATATATATATATATAAACAGACCAGTTCTACAAAGTATGGGAACCTTATCTAAATTACCTAGAACCTGAGGTATCAGCTATTATGCTGCAAGGATTCTCGTAGAATGGCGGGGATGTATGTATTTCAGAACTACACTGTACGTTCCATGTGTGGAACCTAACCTCTTGGTTTAAACTGAGCTATATATGTATATATATACATATATATATATACATACACATATACACACATATACATACATGCATACATACACACCCCCATACATATACATACACTCATATACGCGTACGCACACACACACATACACACCCATACATACATTTTCCTCTTCCCGCTCGGTGCTTCTCTCACCCCATCACCATCATTGCGTCTCTCAATACATACATTTTAAACAAACTTACAAACAGAAATTAAACAAAAAAGCTCAGTTTAAACCAAGAGGTTAGGTTCCACACATGGAACGTACAGTGTAGTTCTGAAATACATACATCCCCGCCATTCTACGAGAATCCTTGCAGCATAATAGCTGATACCTCAGGTTCTAGGTAATTTAGATAAGGTTCCCATACTTTGTAGAACTGGTCTGTTTTAAAATGCAATGTACATGTCAGATATTCCAGAGGCACCCATTCAAATAGTATCTTATGCCAATCTTTAATAGAAGGAACCTTATCACTAATCCACTGTAAAAGGATGTTTTTCCTCGCTGCGAAGGTAAGGATGTTGTAAAGCCTCCTTTTACCCACAGAAGTAACATGCCTACTAGGGAGACCTAACAGTAAAGAAACTGGGTCCAATTCTAGATCAACCCCTAGGATCTTTTCAATTTCTTGCAGAACACCAGACCAGTATCTTTGTATTTTGGTACATGACCATAAACAATGTGTTAGGGTGCCTGTATCAGTTTTTCATTTAAGACACTGAATGGGAAGAGGAAGTGTGGCTAAAAGCATGTCTGCGATTTGGGGATATATGCAATCTGTGTATTATTCTTAATTGGATTGCTCTAGTACGATTACATATAGATATTGTTTTTGCATATCTCCAAATGTCCTCCCACATCTCTTCGTCAATAGTAACAGACAATTCTTTCTCCCACACTTGTTTCACCCTCTGTGTTTTGACAGCAGAAAAGGACCTTAAAGTATCATAAAACAGACTTACAGACATTTTCCTTTGTGGGAAAAAAGCATTATTTCAATGACAGACACATCAGGGTTACCATTAAGGTGGTGCTCTTCAGAATATAATGTCTTATTTGTAGGAAGCGGAAAAAGTCCTGCTTTGGGAGTCGATATTTCTCGACCATCTGCTCAAATGACAACAAAATCTTATCAGCAAATAAGTCATTTAGCCTGCGTATGCCCTTATTAAGCCAAAAGTTAAAGCCAGCATCCAGCAATCCTGGACTGAAATCTGGGTTGTTAAGAATTGGGATAAGAGCAGAGGTTAGTTTGGACCTTCCCAGGAAGCGTTGAACTGGCCTCCATACTTTGAGTGTGTTGAGTGTAACGGGATTATTGCAGACTTGAAACTTCTGAAAAATAAAAGATCCTGTAAGGGGTATTTTGAAAGAGAAGTCTCAATGTCTAACCAAATAGAGGAGTCATCATTTGTGATCCAGTCAGAAATATAACAAAGGTGGGCACACCATTGATAGAACCTGATATTGGGCAGGTCCAAGTCGCCCATAGAACTTGGCAGCTGCAATATTGCCATCTTAAGTCTTGGCTTGCGTTTACTCCATATAAAGGAACTTAGCCATCCATTTACATCCTTTATTACCTTATTGGAGAGTAATACTGGGATCATTTGGATTGGGTAAAGTAGTCTAGGTAAAATGTTCATTTTCAAGAGGGATATTCTACCCAACCAAGAAATCGGGAGAGAGTTCCAGCGCTCCAGATCCTGTCTTATTGTATCAAACAAGGGAACAAAATTGGCTTTGTACATTTGCTGGAATTTAGGAGTTACAAATATACCCAGATACATGAAACCTGAGGGAGACCATTTAAAATGGAAGGGGGCAGAAGTATTAGGCTACCAAGTGGCATAGCCTCTGACTTAGTTAGGTTAATCTTGTAGCCTGAGAATTCACTGAATAATTCAATAATATTAATAATAAGAGCTGTAATTGAAGTCTCGGGACTAGAGATGAATATCAGGACATCATCAGCATACAGGCTTATTTTATGGTGAACATCACCAATGAGCAGCCCCTGTATAGCAGGCGTTACCCTGATGGCCTCGGCCAATGGTTCCATAACGAGTGCAAAGAGGAGGGGGGATAAAGGACAGCCCTGTCTGGTACCTCTGTGTATAGAGAAGCTATTTGACCTAAGCCCATTAGTAAGGACAGCAGCCTGAGGATCATCATATAAAACTTTCACCCATTTTATAAAGTTGTCACCCAGACCAAATTTATTTAGAGCAAATAATAGGTAAGACCACTCCACACGATCAAATGCTTTCTCAGCATCTAGGGAGAGCACAAGACCATCCACAGCACTTTGTTGGTAAGCTTGAATTACATTAAGAAGCCGCCTGACATTGTTGCATGACTTACGGCCCTTAATGAAGCCAGTTTGGTCTCCTTTCACAATTAGTGGCAGTGAGTCCTCTAATCTTGTGGCTAGAATTTTAGAAAGCAATTTTCTATCCACATTAAGAAGGGAAATTGGTCTGTACGAGGAACAAGACTCTGGACATTTTCCCTTTTTGAGAATAAGTGAAATGTTGGCTTCTCTCAGCGTTTGAGGGAGTTGGTCATTTGAAAATGAGTGATTAAACATATCACGCAATGGCTCAAGGATCGGGCCATGGAACTCTTTATAGAACTCACTACAAAACCCGTCTGGTCCTGGGGCCTTACCATTTTGCAGATTCTTAATTGCGAACATTATCTCTTCCTTGGTAATAGGGGCATTAAGGAGGGACCGCTGCTCTTCGGAGATAGTAGGGAGCTCAATCTTACAAAATAAGTTCTCCATTAATTTGGGTGCATCATTTGGCAGTTCTGAGGCATAAAGATTTGTATAAAATTTCTTAAATGAGTCACTTATCAATTTATTTTCATATAAATGATTACCATCAGAGTCAGTAATAGTAGCAATTGACTGAGAGTCAGCTCTCTTTTTAGCTAGGTATGCCAAGTACTTTCCTTGCTTATCGCCATGTTCATATAGATTTTGCCTCACAAATCTCATTTTCTTTTCAGCGTCCTGTGTTAGGAGAGAGTCTAACGTTGATCTAATTACTTATATTTCCTTTAATAGGGCAGGAGTGGGCGTTTTAATGTAGTCCTTCTCTTTAGTTCCTAATTCACCCTCTAACATTTTTTGCTTTTCATGCTTTTTCCGTCTCTTAGTAGCTGTGTATGACATAATCAGACCCCTGGCATACGCTTTACAGGTCTCCCAAAGGAGCGAGGGGTTATCTGTTGATTGAGAGTTAATAGAGAAAAATGCTTTAAACTCTGTAATAAAATATGATGTGAATGTATGGTCTTTAACCTGTTGATCCTACTTGAGACGCAGACGTCTCAACTAGGCACCTGGAAATGCAAATGCGCTACGCTAAATGCTAAATGTACTTGTTAAAACTCAAACGTTCATTAAAACACACATGCAGGGTATTGAATTAAAGCTACACTCGTTGTGAATCTAGCCAACAAGTCAGATTTTTAAAATGCTTTTCGGCGAAAGCATGAGAAGCTATTATCTGATAGCATGCAACACCCGAAGGGGACGTAAACAAAATAATTAGCGTAGCCGGCGCTACACAAAAACGCAGAAATAAAATATAAAACATTCATTACCTTTGATGATATTCTTTGTTGGCACTCCTATATGTTCCATAAACATCACAATTGGGTCTTTTTCCCGGTTAAATCCGTCCATGTATGCCCAAAATATCCATTTGTATAGCCTGTCTGGTTCAGGAAAAAAGCTCTCTTCCAACACGCAACGTCATTTTTTAAAATTATATAAGTTGCCTTTATTCTTTGACAAAACACTTCAACCTACTTTTGTAACCCAACTTTAGGTATTTGTAAACGTTAATATGCGATCAAATTGATCACTGGGCGATCTGTATTCAATAGCAGCTACTCAAGAAAATAATGTCCCTTTTTCTCTCCTCCAAAATCGATTGCTGTATGCTGGACGGAATGAAGGATCTATTTGTCATGACACAAAGGATTTTTGTCAATGAAAATGACGTTTTTGGCGACATCGTGTGGAAGCTGTAGGAATTGCAACCTCGGCCCTATTTAATTTGGTGTCCCTTAAACAATACATGCAAGTGGCGCATGGATATTTTTTTCCGTTTTCAGTGACCAGTTTTTCTTGCGCTTTTCGATGAAACACACGCTCTGTTATAGTCACAGCCGTGATTTAACCAGTTTTAGAAACTTCAGAGTGTTTTCTATCCACACATACTAATCATATGCATATACTATATTCCTGGCAAGAGTAGCAGGACGCTGAAATGTTGCGCGATTTTTAACAGAATGTTCGAAAAAGGAGGGGGTAGACTTAAGAGGTTTAATTAAGAATGGTTGTGTTCAACCTCCAATGTCTTGACTGATTGAATGCCCCGTTGAGTTTTATGTCCAAGATCACCTCAGCATGATCAGATATGACTATGCTTCCTATCCTAGCGGATAGAACAGACTGCAGAGACGTCCTGGGCATAAAAAATAATCTATTCCATGAGGTGCAGAGAAAAAAGTGAACTCTCTGTTGGAGGGATGAAAAGCTCTCCAGACATCCGCATACCCCAGATCATCACAAATAGCTTTAAGTGACTTAGCTTGAGGAGAGAGTGAAGCTATACCGCTGGGAAACCTATTAATAAGGGAGTTCAACAAGCAGTTAAAATCTCCTCCAACCACTGCAGTGTCCGAGTTTAATTCTGAAAAGTCTAGAAATACCTTGGTGAGGAAATCAGGGGGGTGAGCAGGGGGGAAGTAAATATTCATTATAGAAATGTTCTGCCCTTGTAAAGTACCATTAATTATAATAAAGCGACCAAATTTATCTTTCACACAATTCAAGACCTTAAGTGGTAAGTTCTTTTTCACCAGAATTGCCTCTACTTCTGGATGTAAATGATGAGAAAAACACTTGACCAAACCCCCCTTGTTGTAATTTCAGGTGCTCCTTATCATCCAAATGAGTTTCTTGCAACAGGGCAATATCAATATTTTATTTTTTCAAAAAAGACAGTACCTTCTTCCTCTTAATGGGGTTATGGCTCCCTCTAATGTTCCATGTACATACACGCAGTCCGTTACCTGCCATTGTATCTTGACCATTCAATATCCAGGCTGGATCCCACTGTAAAAGTGGGGTGGTACCTTTTTCCATGTGTTGAACTCTCCTCTATCTCACCGAGCATAAGCAAACGATATGAACCCTGAACTCGAATTATACTAAACCCAAAAATTAAACATGTAAAGATCCAAAAGGGGGTTTTCCCACTAGCTAACATGCAGGGGATTT
Source organism: Oncorhynchus clarkii lewisi (assembly GCF_045791955.1). Classification (NCBI taxonomy): domain Eukaryota; kingdom Metazoa; phylum Chordata; class Actinopteri; order Salmoniformes; family Salmonidae; genus Oncorhynchus; species Oncorhynchus clarkii. The sequence goes on from NC_092149.1 coordinate 36,548,643, forward strand.
CAACTCTCCAATGTAGACTCTTAAGTCTGCATTTCCGCTCCATAGCTTCATCCTTTATATGTATGGAAAAGAAAATCAATAGGAGAAGATTGAGGCTCTTCCACCTAAAACCAAACCTGGGCACCAATATGGATTCACACATATCTCAGCCTGAGCTATAGCGGCTATTACTTTAGCAAGAAAAATAATAAAGATACGAATATTACTGAGCCGGAGTACGTGAGGACTCACGCCACTGTCAGATTCAACCAAAAATAAACAAAGTTATCCAATGCTGCTGAGGTGCAGCTTAAATTATTTACCCGAGAGAGTCAATAAACGCAGCAGCCTCTTCAGGTGTGTAGAGCTTTTTAGGTGATCCGTTGACCATAATCTTCAATGTGGCCGGGTACAACAGTGCGTAGTCCATCTTCATTCTCCTGAGTCGAGCCTTCGCCTCATCAAACGCTTTGCGTCTTCGTACAACCGCAGTGGAATAATCATTGAAGAATGAGACCTTAGGACTTTTACGTTGACTACCATCAGAGCCGATGTTTCTAGCCGCGTCCATGACGCGCTGCTTGTCGGTGAAGTTGTGGAACTTTATAACCACCGGCCGTGGGCGCTGATTGGGACCGGGTATCGGTGCTTGAGAGCGATGGGCTCTGTCCAGCTTCACACGACCAGCCTTAGTGTCCATTTGTAGGTAGCCAGGGATCCATTCCTCAAAGAATATTACTGAACGTGTCCCTTCAGAATTTTCCGGGAGTCCCACAACACGAATATTGCATCTGCGTCCTCGATTATCCAAGTCGTCAATGTGCTCCGCCATTTCGTGCACCTGTTTCTCAAGTGCTTTTATCTTGGTGTCCATAGATGTAGTTGAAGTTTCCACTGCATCAATTCTTCCATCCGCCTCAACAACACGTTCCACAACCCTCTGTAGTTCAGCTGAATTGCCTGCTATTGCTTCCAAGACCGTTCTTATCTTAGCATCGATCACTTTAGTAATGTTATCAGTCATCTTTTGAATCACCAGGTCCATTGTGCCTGGATCCGCAATGGTGCTAGCCTCGCTAACGTTAGCTATCTCCTCATGCACATCCACAGGGGTGGTGGTTTTGGTCGACTTCTTAGTAGTTCTGTTGGGCATGTTGTCGGAGATTTTTGCGAAATAGCCGTCAAGACTCATTATATGGTAACTTATTTAGCCAATTCTACCACTTTTTCAAGCTAGGAGATTAATGTAAAAATATAAATTTACGAATGCCACGAGAGCTCGCTGAAACACCGTGTTCTCTCTACGGCGCCATTTTCATCCCTATAAAGGCTTTCTTAAAGGTGAATGACACAGAAATGAAAATAGAAGTGTTGTTTCCCGATCAACCAAAAACGGCGTTATTGTTGTTGTACTGAAATAGAATTTATTGGGTTCAATTTAAAAATATATGATTATATGATATAATGTGATTATGATTGGGGTGACAAAATCCTACAAGATTTTGCTAAAACCAATAGGATACAATCGGATGACTTTTGTTTTACAACAGCGTAGCCCACTGTGTTGTTTGTCCCTTTTGACACTGCCAATCATATGCAGGGAGTGCAGATGTTCGTGTTGGTAGAGTTTATTGTTGACTTAATAGTTTAATAATTGCGTACGTCTGTGGGGTGACTTTCTGTGCAGGGCGTCAGATAAGAGCATGATTGGTCCACAGATATTTAGCAAAGTAGGCCAAGAACATTGGTGATGAAGGGATCTTGTTGTAACAGTTTTTGAGTTAGACCACCTGGGTGTAAATTGCCACATAGCGAGAGTGCAGCATGAAGAGGTAAATGTTTTCTAAGAAGCACTCATGCATTCCTTTCCATCTTTCCCTTTTTTCCTGGTTGGAGAAACAATAGACCCATGATTGGCACATCCCTTCAGGATTGGAGAGAGAGGGTGACTGGTTGAGCAAATCATGATGGCAAACACGACGGTGGCTCAGCAAACTACAGTCAGTGGGGGCAATCCATTAAATCATTTGTGCTCCATTTGGATAGTCATAATGGCCAGTTGCTATTTCCACTAAAATAGTATTTTCAAGTCTCTGTTTCTCTAAAACAATCTAATTGGAATGAAAGAAATAGCATTAAATAGGTACGCCTACATAGTGACAGGGGGCCTTTGGAATTTTTCATTATGGTATTAGGTTTCGCCATCTCAAAGATAGTCAAATGTTTGCAGCATTCTATTTCATGTTTTAGCATGGAAAACACACGCACAAACACACACAGTGTGTAATTTCTCAACATTACAGATAATTAGAAGGTTCAACATGTTTGTCCAAGGCTTTCTGGGTTGTGATCATTCCCACAAAAAATCTTATGTTCTCATAAACATTTAATTTAGACTATATTTGGGTGGTTAAAGAGGATTAAAGCAGACCCAATTGTATGAAATACTTAATTATGTCAAACTAGTACGAGTTTTATTTGAAGTACATGGTTTGGTTAGGCATGGGTGAAAATAAGTGGCAGATAAAGTGAGCAGGCCTTGGTGCCACATGTGCTGATATGAAACACCACACGGTCCAACGTGCTCAGCAAGGAGAGAAGTCATTATGAATCCTCCTTTGACTGCCCTGAAAACATACGTGCAGAGGCAAATACAGAGGCAAATATGGACAGCCCATTGTAAATTAACAGGGTTACATGCACACAAACATACAAAGACTGTTGACACTGGTAGTCAAACGCAGCTGATTGTATGAAAGTGAACGTATAATAGAAAAATGTACATTGCAACTGTTTATGCTGCTGAAATGAACTCATCTGTAACATACTTTTGCTTTTGATACATGCCTTATAGGGCTCGAGAGCAAATGTATTTACAGCCATAATCATTACATCCAACACTGTATTGGGGCTGCTGATCTTGAAATACAATATTTCCATTCTTCTATACAGTGAGCGATTGCAAAAGAAAGGAGCCCCTCTCTCGCTGCGAATTAGCCGTGATGTCCGAGGCAGTCAGGCCATTGCAAGCGGTCTGGGGCACTTTGGTGCTGGGTTTGATGGAGTATGTCAGTCCAATCAGCCAGGCTTCCTGAGCCTGATTGGGCCTGCCAGCCAGAGAGGTGTTCTGAAGGAGGCCTGATATTACCTGTACAGCCATCTGACAGCAAGCATATGGCCAAGCCAGCAGCCACTCATCAAGGAGCACCCCCCTTTCCTCCTCCTGCCGCCGCCTCCTCAGTCCCCCTGCCTTCCCAGTCTCTCTACCCAGGCCAAAGATAAGAAAGACAATAAGCTGACACATATAAAATAACATTTGGGGCCAGACTTTTTTATTCTAGTCATGCACATTATGTACGAATGAACATTATACAGTATGGATGAAAACTATACATTTGTCTCCATAGAGAACAACAATAGTTGAGTGAAGAACCATTTCCCCTCACAAGGGTTTTGAGGATGCTCGAGGAAACAGCACTTACGGGTGAGACTCCACAAGCTTTATCCTCCCAGCAGCACTTGAACTCATAGGGGAGACTAGCTAGGCATTACTAAAGTTCCGGGGGAAATTTTCCCTAAAGTTGATGAGCCATGGCGGATGAGTAGATGACTCAAGTTAATTATTATTGAATTTGTTTGTCTTGCTCTGTTGACACTCGCCTCAGCCGCAATGGAACAATGACAGTGGGTATTCTCATTAAAGCAAATGTTGCATGTTATTTGGGAAGTACCATTTTTAAACCAATGGGCTATAAGGATATGAGATATATGATTGGTCCCCTGTTAAACATTTGTAGGCACCTTTATACTGTGTTAGTTGTTGGACCAGTTCTGGACTTGTTCCACTCCAATTCCATGTTTAGATTTTCCTAAATTATATTGAATTATTATCTAATTTAAAATGAGTTTATTTCCAGAACATTGGAAAGTCCAAAACCCTGGTGATGTTGATTCTCCATGGATTGGGATCCTATACCAAACGTAGCATACTGTACCATAACCAAAGTACATTATGTGTTATAAATACAACCTGTTATGAAATCGGAATGAAAATCAAAAACAGAACAGTGGCTTTGACATATTTCCTCACATTGCACCTCAACAACATGCTACTCACTTTGTACGTGTCTGAAAATATCCGACCTGTCAGGGATGACATGACAGGAGAAAATGAACGATAAATTGTGCATATGTCACAAAAATGACCTCCATCAAACGCATAATCTGAAAATCATATGATCGGACGTGAAACAGAAATCAACAATGTGAACATAATATGATATAATTGTTTGGCGTTTGAGGAACAGACTTGCCTTCTGTTCCTTGTTTCAAACAGCCATATGTTGTGGAAAAACTAGACTCACCTATAGTCTCAAACTGTCTCCCGTTTGATCCATAGCTCTTATCCTGCCTGTGTGAGAATGGTGGAAGTACCAGACATCTCCACAGCATCACACCAGGGACTTGGAGCTCCCCGCTGACTAAATCACATCAATGGCAGTGTGCAATCACACATGCTCCTTAAATTAACCAGAGGGATCCCTTGAATGGGCCTAATGTCAGCTAACAGTAGATACAACCTTTGTATACATTTACTATGCATCATAGTAAAAAAGAAAGTGTAAAATCACTCTGGATGTATTTTCACACACTTTCCAATATTGTCTGATTTAGGGAATAGCTTACACTGTACACAGCCAGGGCACTTTGTTTCGCACACAGTATTATTAGGGCAGAACAAACAGAAAATTAACTGTCAATACTGCTTTACTTAGTCAAATGTTTGTTTTAAATTCAGCATGTCATCCTGGCAAATACCACAGACTTCAGATTGGCTGCCAATTGTGTTTGTCTCCAAATTAAGCCTTTCTCAAGTTCCTCTTGATTTAGCTGTTCTTCTGAGGGTGTCCTCCATTGAGTCAAAACAAAACCTGCCAAGAAAATCTGAACCACAGTTTCAGTGAAAATAGAAATTTGACCAAAAATGTGTGGACATTTATTGCATGGTGAAATGACTCAAAATATTATTTACACATGCATTTGAATGTATCATTTTTCACATAATAATAAAAATAATTCTCCCATATTTTGTGATATCCCAATTGGTAGTTACGGTCTTGTCTCATCGCTGCAACTCCCGTGCAGACTCTAAAGTTGTGCGTCCTCCGAAACACAACTCAACCAAACAGCACTGCTTCTTGACACAACTCCCGCTTAACCCGGAAGCCAGCCGCACCAATGTGTCAGAGGAAAGACCGTACACCTGGTGACCGTGTCAGTGTGCACTGCACCCGGCCCACCACAGGAGTCTCTAGTGCACGATGGGACAAGGACGTCCCTGCCGGGCCAAACCCTCCCTTAACCCGGATGATGCTGGGCCTCCCTGTCGCGGCCGGCTGCGACAGAGCCTGGACTCAAACCCAGAATATCTAGCGGGACAGTGCCTTAGACCACTGCGCCACTCAGGAGGCTATAAGAATCACTTTACATTAGCTCTTCATTACAACATGTATATATATATATATATAACTATAACATGGTTGTACTGTAGCTATTCCTTCCTAGCCACAAGCAAACACCTAGCATCTCCCTCTCATTCTCTCTCTTCCAAACTCCTCCATTTCTGACCAGTCTACTGTAACATACCACACACTTCCAACACTTCTCAACTCTGTAACCACACACACACACACACAAACACACACACACACACACACACACACACACACACACACACACACACACACACACACACACACACACACACACACACACACACACAGCAAGGTTTCTCTTTTATTTTTGTCTCACACAATACGGAGGAGCATTTGTCATTGGTTATCAGGTGATGATGTATTGGTTAGCCTGCAGAGAAACATCTGTTGTGCATAGGCCAGTATTCATAGCCACCAGCTGTACAGATTCGCACCCGAGGAACAGTCCACCATGGAGGGAGGAGAAGAGACAAACTGCCTGCCTGTCTAACAGATGCTGTTTCTTGTTATCATGCTCTTGCTATCTTATTTATATGGCGAGTCACCAACTCACACCTCTCTCTCTCCCCCTCTCTCCCTCCCATACACCTGTCCCCCTGCCCACACACACAGATACCCACCCAAATACTTAGCCTCAGGGTTCAGCTCTTTTATACATTCAAGACCTTTTTTATAGATGCTTACTGGTACATGTAAAATGGAAGCCTTTTACTAGATATTTTGTGTGTCCTGATGTACCCAGAGCCTTGAGTTAATGCTAAAGCACAAAAATATATCATAAAACCTGAAATATGTTTACCTTGCATTGATACAAACAAAACTCTGTATTTTCTTTCTCAGTCTCTATCTCTCCCTTTGTCTCTCTCTCTCCCTCCCTCTCTTTCTCTTCTCTCTCGCTCTCTCTCGCTGTCATCTCCATACATTAGTTCCCCTTCCACACCTTTAGTTGCTCACCACAGCCCTTCATTGACAGGCTCCTACTGTGAAATTTATGTCACATATTTAATATGGACATGGGAATGATTATCAAATCCATAGATGCCAGGAGAGTCCGATCCTCCCTAAATAATGGATGAGCCGAGGATGTGACTCAATTTGTGAGCAGCAAAGAAAGACAAGGCGGGAGGATAGCCATCGACATCAACCCCCCCCCGCCCCGCCCGGCCCCCCTCTCTTGTCTTTTCTCTCCAGAACGTCATTATTCTGGTCGATCTTTTCTCTCCTCACTTGACATCATTCAATGTAATCATCCTTCAATAAAAAAACCTGCCCGTAATAAAAGGAACAGCCTGGGTCAATACATAGAATATGACCTCTCGTGTGAGACGGGGTATAAATGGGCTGCTTCATCAAAGCGGATAGGCCTCTACTTACTTTGAAAGGACTTTGACCATAGCCCCAGTTATCATTACGGTTCCCTTGTGTATCATCAGTGTTTGTGTTGGGTGAATATGAGGAAGAAGGATGGCTGCATTAATGAATCAATGGGCTAATGAAGCAGCCATTGTGTTGCTTTATTGAAATACTTTGAGGAGAATCTATGACTGCAGCATGCAGCATCTCTGCAGGGGATGATGGGCTGTCCTGTCACGCGACCAGTCACACCTGTCTACAGTATATAAGGCAAAACAGGAAGTGAGATGGCTTTCCCCATGATTCCTTTATTCGTGATGAAAATTCGATGTTACCTGGGTTATTTATCAACATGTCATGTGAGTATTGGAATCCATTATTGGCTTCTATGAACATTTTGTGTACTTTTTAAAATTTAACTAGGCAAGTCAGTTAAGAACAAATTATTATTTTCAATGATGGCCTAGGAACAGTGGGTTAACTGCCTTGTTCAGGGGGCAGAACAACATATTTTCACCTCATCAGCTCGGGGATTCGATCTTGCAACTTTTGTGGTTGCTAGTCTGACACTCTAACCACTAGGCTACCTGCCACCCCCAACCAGGAAAACAAATATTGTGTCATGTTGTGGTACATAGGTTAATGGTGTGTTTTTACCATTCTCTCACCGACTTACAACCTTGTCCTTTATAAAACAACAAAACTGCCTTTTTTGGGCTTGCTAAGGGTTCGGGGGTCAAATTAGCTGACAGCAGGGTAATTTTCTGGAGACGACACGCAGAGTTGCTGATTATCCCTGAGCTAGCATAATTTTTGTTTATCAAAAAATGGCTAATTGCTTTTTTTTACGAGTAGAAAAAGATTACAAGTTAATAGGAGAAACTAAATAAACAGAATGCAATTGCACAAAGCTGTAGTAAGATGGTAATTAATTTGTGGCCACCCCTGAGCTAATTAGCTAATATAAAGAAGAGAAGGACGTAAAAAAGAAGTTAATGAGGCTTAATGTAACTGATACTCTGATGGGAAGTCACTCTAATGAATTTATGAATGTGTGAGTGAGGAAATGAACTTTCAATACTTACAACTTGTGTGTTATATGGGCGTCTTGGATGTGGTAACGCGGGTTTAAAAACACAGATGCACATTTGAATATTAATGTGATGTTACTTTTCGAATGGGCTATGACTCTCTTACCATATCACTTCTGATATGAACATGGAAATGTTACATTACTGACTTCGAGAAGGGGCCAGGGCAAATGACCAAATCATAAATCATAAGCTATGGGAGGGCCAAGAGAAAGTAGTTCTTGGGGTGTAGGTCGCCTGAGGTGGTCTTCAGGGCCGGGGGGAGTATGGTCTGGAGGTCCATCTGACTTAAACAGGGTAGGGAGGGGGTAATCATTAAGCCAATCTCTATGCAGCCAGCCAGTTTCCGACAGTAAGCCTATGGTTAAAGCTCCTGTCAGGCCACCGAGTGACATGCCTTTTGACCCCAGTCACAACTCAACCAGCTGGGTCTCTCTCTCTCATCCCCTTACAGCACACACACACATACACATATATATACACTGAGTATACAAAACGTTAAGAATACCTGCTCTTTCCATGACATAGACTGACCACGGGAGTCCAGGTGAAGGCTCTGATATCTTATTGATGTCAATTGTTAAATCCACGTCAATCAGTGTAGATGAAGAGGAGTAGACGGGTTAAAGAAGGATTTTGAAGACTTGAGACAATTGAGACATGGCTTGTGTGTGTGTGCCATTCAGAGGGTGAATGGGCAAGACAAAAAATGTAAGTGCCTTTGAACGGACTATGGTAGCAGGTGCCAGGCGCACCGGTTTGTGTCAAGAACGGCAACGCTGCTGGGTTTTTCACAGTTTCAAGAATGGTCCACCCCCCAAAGGACATTCAGCCAAGTTGACACAATTGTGGGAAGCGTTCATATCAGCATAGGCCAGCATCCCTGTAGAACGCTTTTGACATCTTGTAGAGTCCATGGCCACACACCACCACCCCACCTCCCTTCTGCCCCCCTCAAACACCTCAGCTATCCATCCCTCCCTGGTCGAGTCTGTAAAGACACCCCTTATTACTCCACCACGGTGACCTCACAAAGCATCACTTACACCTCAGGTCTCTCAATGGGTTCGCCATGACATTTACTGTTGACGCGCAAGACCAAGGTTCATGGGTAATTTGAATGAAATTACAGGACCCTGATGAATCCTGCTAGCGAGTGGGGGGAGGTAATCAGGTAATTGCAGAGGCCAGCAGAGGCAGCGCTGCTTACTGTTTTAGACCGACCTGTAAAAACTTCACTTGATGACATGTGGTTTTGTGAGCCGAAACGGCACGGCAATGAGTGATGAGGCAGGAATATCCCATCAGAGAATTAGTGTCATATTACATAAATCACTGTCGACAAATGTCTTCCCTCGCTGGTTGTTTGTTCTTTATCGTTTGACACAGTTCATTTGTCAATCAGGCCTGATGTGTGCGAGCAGGGAAAGTGGTCTGTGTAGTGGATTCGCCATGCAGTGCACACAGTACGTCCAGCTATAGCAGCAAGGAATGCTCTGAAAACAAAACACAAACATTATCTGACAGAACAAGTGTTACAGGGTTAACACTACTGAATAGCTTTGCTCATCACTGATATTCTTAGTGGATGGATCAATTCATTAGATCTGAAATATGAGCTCATTGATGATCTAGTTTGTTGGTAATAGTGTCTGATCAAGGAGCTAGCAAGATTGCATATCCTGCTGACGTCTGTTCAGAGCTGCTATATTGACCAGACCACCCCATAGCATACTGTTCTATAAGCTTGAGTATCTTCTAGCTCTTCAGCTCAACAACAGGTTTATATATGAAACTCTCCTTCTGACCTGTTGTGAGGCGTGTCGAATGCTCGGTAGCAACAATTTACCCCTTAATACGAAACTGCTTCGACTCCACCATAGATATATTGAAGACTGATTCACACATACACAGACAAGCAAGCACACATCAGAAGGGAGGGAGACAGACAAAGGTACAGAAATGAATGGATTGTGTGTGTGTGTGTGTGTTTGCGTGCGTGCGTGTGCGTGCGTGCGTACGTGTGTCTGTGCGTGCGTTGACCTCCTTATCTGAAGCTATATCTTGTAGTAGAAGGTCAAGGCAGAGGTGTGAGCGTAGGTGTCCAACAACAGATTGATGAGCCTTTGCCTATGGGGCCAAAGCAGGTCAACACTGATTTCATATACACCTCTCACACAATATGGAAACATGATAGGTCAAATACAGGTTTAAGTGCCTTTTAGTTTTCATTCTTCCCCTCCACTCCAACATATCTGTATGGTGTTTGTGCTCACCAGCCTCCATAATGGAAAAACTATTGCAGAAGCATTTCTCTGTCAGCAAGGGTCAAGAGGTCATCGCTGATGTCACTCTCAAAGTAACCAGTGGCAAATAGGTCCTGACATGTGCTCCCTAATAGAAGACTAAGAGTGGATAGCTCCCCTGGCTTTCAGGCAGATAAGCCATGTGAGACAAAGAGGAACAGCTTCCACTGGGTTCGGCTCTCGGGAGACCAGTATCAGCTGTCGAATTTAGGTATAAATAACAGTGGTGGAATTTAAACGACGGACGTTATTTTTTTCTCAATCATGTCACTCGACTTGCAGAACTAACAATTAGCTTATCATGACTGTTGAAAACCAAAGCAAACCATGCGTTGAAAGGGTCTTATCGTACCCTTTCATTTGTTACTATTGCGTTATCCCTTGAAATATAGGGTTAACATTCTTGCTAAGCAAAGTGCTCAGTTTTCTTTTTATGTGCAAAGCATTGCATTGGGGGCTTGCTGACTCAGTCTCAGAGGTCAAATGGTATCGGCATCAGAGACCACGCAAACAAATGCAGCATTACTGACCGGCTCCTCTTCTCAGATTGATATATTTTATATACAAGTGACACCCCTTCCCATCATTTCTCCATCTCCTCCATCCCTCCGTTCTCCTCTGATCCCTTTCCCTCTCCTCCCATCCCTCCCTTCTTCCTCTCCTCCCTTCCCTCCCTTCTTCCTCTTCTCCCTTCATTCCCTTTTCCCTCTCCTCCCATCCCTCCCTTCTTCCTCTCCTCCCTTCTTTCCCTTTTCCCTCTCCTCCCATCCCTGCCTTCTTCCTCTCCTCCCTTCTTTCCCTTTTCCCTCTCCTCCCATCCCTCCCTTCTTCCTCTCCTCCCTTCATTCCCTTTTCCCTCTCCTCCCATCCCTGCCTTCTTCCTCTCCTCCCTTCTTTCCCTTTTCCCTCTGCTCTCATTCCTCCTCTCTCCCTCTTCTTCCTTGCATCCCTCCCTCCTCCCTCTCTTCCCATCCTTCCTACATTCCCATCTCCATCCCACTGTCAGGGAAAAACTAATACCTCTTGTTCTGTGTCAGAGGCATGTTGTTGAACATGTGATTTGTAACGCATATCAAAAACCAACATTCCCGTCAACGGAGCATGACTATTCCTTCCCTGGCCTCTGTTCTCTCTTTTTCACAGAACTCCACATTTCTCTGCATTTTATCAAAACGATTTATTTGGTAGGCTGTTTTAAGTACAGTGTATGTTAGATGGGGGTAAAAGGAAACTGACAACCACAGAAGGATTTAAGAAAGCGCGACTCTTATCTCTCTGTCTTTACCATAGCACATTGAGCATACTGCCTCCTCTCTCTTTCTCTGTATCTATCTATCTCTCTTGCTCCATCTCTCAGTCTTTCTCCTTCCATCTCCGTATCCGTGTCCCCCTCTCGACTCCAGCAGTCGAAGAGCCGATGACTGAGTGAGCAGGAGACTGGCGTTTTCTGATAGAGTCACACCCCACAAATGGAGTCAATCAAGGGCCGGGTGAAAAATTCATTTTCTGACAGGGGGTGTCAGCAAGATCGCCAGACCCCCGTGACAACAAATCCATAGAGCTAGCTGAAAAGGAAAGGAGAGAGAGAAAAAAAAGGGTGGGGTGGGGGGTTGGGGGGTGAGTAAGAAATCCTGACAGGGTGTAAAACAGGAATCCTCTCTGTGGATTCCCGGGCGATCAGAGTCTTTACCTTTCAGCTGTCCATAACACAATTTCATACCAATTATTACCCCCAGTGAGCATGTGACAGGCTGGCGTGTTGGCGGCCACACCGCCCGCATCCCACTAATTCCAAAATGAAGGATTGGAAGGAAGTGTTGCAGTGATTTGTGACAAAGTAACTGAACATAGACGGCTGTATTTAGCAACGTGAGAGTAGTTTGTTTTCATGCTTATGGTCGCTGGTGACACTCTCTCCGCCTTGATTTGATGCATGGGTTTAGTTTTGCCCCTAGCCAGTACACACACTCCCAGCTTACTAAGGGCATCACCATTCATGGTGTAAATTGAAAAATAGTTGTAGGGTGTCCATTTGGGTATTTGCTATGTTTAAATCAATAGTTTTTCTGGAGAGCAATCCTTCGTGGTTAAAAACCTTCAATATATGGTTATAGGGCCATGAGTGTCATCATATGCCCATTTCATTATCAAATGCAATCTTTATGGTATGTTACCCATTCAGTACTATATGTTTTAAACTGCACAAGCAAAGGCTATACAGACTATAAAAATCCTTACTTTGTGTGACACTTTCCCGTAACATCCCCTACCCAACCCGTTCCACAGTAATTTCTCCACTCCAAAGCTCTTTAAGCTCCCCCCCCATTATATATCCTCCTCATCAATGTGTCACCTTGTTCCAACGCGGCAGGAAGTCGACTTAATGCGATGGCGAGGTTAAGAAAACACTGGCGTGGCTGGTGACGGATGGCCTGTCAGTGTTCACACACAAAAGTTTAGAAATTTGATCCACCTGTCATCTCGCCTGTGATTATGAATCTCTGAAGTGCTGTGGTCCTTTCAGACTCAGTCTAGCATGGCCTCTCTACGGTGGGCCTCTCTCTCTCTCTCTCTCTCTCAAAGTCTCATCGCATTTGTTACATGGATGAGAGAGCAAACTTCAAATCAGTGCAAAGGACATAGAAACCCCCCAGCTCATCTTAATGTAAACAATTAAGCCCACCAAGAGTTGTCTCTTCAGAGAGAGAGAGAGAGAGAGAGAGAGAGAGAGAGAGGGGCCTTGAAATGGAGCGAAGCTCTAATCTGATTTAATTTACAGGACCCATACGTTTTTCGAATTGTGTCGGTCTAATAAACCCAGCAAAACTATATCTTTCTTAATTATATTTACGTGGAGTAGCTAGGCTACGTTCCTCAGAGGTGTTAACTAATTTACTGCACTAGGGTCACATCATAAAGACATGATGTTCTGTTGGAAGAGGTTTACAGGGAAACATGAGATATCCACGAAACATCGTTTCCTGAGTAACATTTGTTTGGCTGTTTACGACTATGGAAATGCCTTAAAAAGCAATCCTACACATAAACCTGTCAATGAATAAAATCTAGATAAACTACCCAAGCTCCTAAAATGTCTATGAACTCAGATATTTGTCTGGTTATCTTTCTCCTTTTTTTCTTGTTTCTATTGTTTTTATCCCCAGGAGAGGATGTGGTGAACACAAAAGGAATATAAGTGTTTTTTTTAATTATCTTTAACCTCCTGCTGAACTACAGATGACCCTGCCAGCAACTCCTGAGTCAACTGCATTAGCTTTAGGGTGGTCAGACTAAACGAGGAGGGGTCGAAAGGGGGACCAGGAGATTTTTCATGCTATCCATTACAGTTGTTTTATTTAGGGGGGTTAACTCAATGACTTTATATCAGTTTTAACTGTGAATCACATCAGCACAACTGGTCTTTAACTTATGCACAATTGCTCATGCACTAGATGACGATGCTACTTCTCTTTTGCATATTCTTCTTCTTCGCTAAGCCACGACCCCCTTGGTTACTGTTGTAACCTCGGACAACATTTTCCCGCGAAGCCCAATTCCACATTTAACCACTGTGGAAATCCCCTCACAATGTTCTCAAACTGTGTTTCTAAAACACAATGAAATGAAACACAGAAAACCTTCACGGTAACCTGATAAAATTATGTTTTTCGTATAGCTAGGCACTGAGTGGCTCTGAATTCACTGTCAGCATACAGTCAAAGCTATAACCTCTTTTGGCGCTAATTAGTGCTCTCAAATAGTATCCTGATGTCGACAACATTTGGGAGTTGTACTCATAACATTGCTAACTTAGCTAGCCAACACACATTTTGAGAAAACAAGTTATATTAAGTGGCTAGTTAGCTAGCATTAGCAACGTGTGTAGCATTTCGCTACACCCGCAATAACATCTGCTAAACACATGTATGTGACCAATCATTTTATTTGGTCAATGAGACAGAGCTAGCTAACCAGCTGAGCTATCAAACAATGTAATAAAAGCATAATTTCTGATTTGAAAAATACTCCATCAACATACTCGGCATTTTAGGAATAACAGTAGTACTCCTGGTGCAATGTTAAATTATTTAGCCATTTATAGTTTTTTAAAGAAAACAGTTTTTGCCATATCCCTTACTGGCTTTCATGCGATTTAAACATGAGCTTGTCCGAAGTGTTGGATTCGACGACTGTTGCTATTCATTGGAGGGCTGCAATTGGCTTAACCTTTTTGGGATAGGGGGCAGCATTTTCACTTTTGGATGAATAGCATGCCCAGAGTGAACTGCCTCCTACTCTGTCCCAGATGCTAATATATGCATATTATTATTAGTATTGGATAGAAAACACTCTGAAGTTTCTAAAACTGTTTGAATGATGTCTGTGAGTATAACAGAACTCATATGACCTGAGAAACCAGGAAGAAACCAGGAAGTGGGACATCTGAGGTTTGTAGTTTTTCAAAGCTTGGCCTACCAAATATACATTGAGATATGGATGAGGTTGCACTAGGGCTGCCACTAGATGTCAACTGTCTTTAGAAACTGGTTTGAGGATTCTACTGTAAATGAGGGGCTCAGGAGACCTCTTTGAGTCAGTGGTCTGGCAGAGAGCCTTGGTCTCATGACGCGGGCTCCCGACAGAGTTACTTCTCGTTCCAGTGCTTTTCTGAAGACAAAGGAATTCTCCGGTTGGAACATTATGGATGTTTTATGTTAAAAACATCCTAAACATTGATTCCATACATCGTTTGACATGTTTCTAAAGGACTGTAACGGAACTTTTTGAGTTTTTGTCTGGACGAAATGCTCGCGCATCATGAAGATGGATTACTGGGCTGAACACGCTAACAACAAGTGGCTATTTGGACATAAATGATGGAACTTTACGGAACAAATCAGTCATTTATTGTTGAACTGGGATTCCTGTAAGTGAATATTTATGGTGTTGTTTCTAACTTTGTTGATTCCAAAATGTTGGATATTCCTCTGGCTGTTTTGTGTTCTGAGCGCCGTTCTCAGATTATGCTTTTTCCGTAAAGTTTTTTTGAAATCTGACACAGCGGTTGCATTAAGGAGAAGTCTATCTTTAATTCTGTGAATACACTTGTATCTTTTATCAATGTTTATTATGAGTATTTCTGCAAAATCACTGGATGTTTTGGAATCCAAACATTACTGCACGTAAGGCGTCAATGTAAACTGAGCTTTTTGGATATATAAATATGCACATTATTGAACAAAACATACATGTATTGTGTAACATGATGTCCTATGAGTGTCATCTAATGAAGATCATCAAAGGTTAGTGATTATTGTTTTTATATTTCTGTTTTTTGTGACTCCTACCTTTGGCTGGAAAATGGCTGTGTGTTTTTTTGACTTGGCTCTGAACTAACATATGTTGTGCTTTAGCTGTAAAGCATTTTTGAAATCGGACATAATGGGTAGATTAACAAGATGTTTATCTTTAATTTGTTGTATTGGACTTGTTAATGTGTGAAAGTTACATATTTTAAAAAAATATTTTTGAATTTCGGAAGGCCTTTTCAGCGGAATGTCCTGCGCTAGAAAGGTTAAAGGAAGGTTAATTTGCTTTACAGAATTCTGCAAATGGCTGTGAAATATATGAATATGGCATATTACGTGCAGCAGCATAATTCCAAGACATACCTTTCATTTTTAACTAGTTTCCTACAACAGACTTTGTAAGACTTGTTTTTGTAAAACATACTGTAATTAGTTTATGGTGAGTATATTTTTTTCAACTAAGCCATGACAAATACAGATTTGTGTAGGTTATCTTTTTGAAATGGAGGTTGAAGTTATATTCCTGTGTTTGCCTGCTCACTTACAGATCTCCAGCTGCTCTGGACCCTGGGAGCTCTTGGGCTGCTGCTGGGCCAGCTGCCCTCCTGGCTGGGCCATCCGTGTGCCGTCCGTGTGTGGCCCGTGTGGGCATGCGCTGATACGAGCCTCCACAGGGGGCTGATGGGACTGCCGAGGCTGGGCCAGAGAGGACGCAGATGCCTTAAATGACTTGACACCATGGGACTGGGAAAGCACGACTCGGGAGTAAATCAACCATTCTTGAAGGACATAACAGTGAATGTAATGATAGGATGTTGTGGATCTTAAAAGTATAAGCGTGTGAGGAAGAGAGGATCAAATCCCCTTGTGAGGTGTAGCTTGAGTGAGAGTATCTTTGTCGCGACCTCTATCATTGAAAAAGCGAGAGATGACAAAGTAAACATGATTCTTCCGAAAGAAACAGAACTTGTATGTCAGGTCATGTCCTGCCTATACTTTTTGAATAACCAATATCATGGTGAAAATAAAAAAAAATGTGCAAATCATTGTCCCTACCCTCGTATCTAAATGTGCCCTATGGTGTGGACAATAAGCTCATGTTCAACCTTGCATCCAGGGAGGGAAGGCAGAGAGCAGGAACAGGGTAACATAAAAGCCAGCACTTCCATAAAGTATTCAGTAAGCATTTTTTTATATGCAATTCATTTTTCGCCAAAGACTTAGATGACCACTCTCTTATGAACCTAGTTTAATAAATGAGCTGCAAATCAATTATCATTATGCCAAATTAATCCACAGTTGAGAAGGGAATGATACTTTTCCCCTCTAACTTGGCTTTTACCTTGTATACCTTTGAACCAGTGTGATCCCATTTAGTCCTGCTCGACAGTTCCTAGCAGAGGCGCACATGATGGGCCCGGTAGCCCGGTGCCCATGGTACAGGATCAACAGAAGGCCTCTCATTAGATACTAATTCATTTGGAAGCACTGGGACCACAATATCATTATCAACGCAGTGACTTGCCAACGTATTGAGCAGAATGGGCACCACAGTCTGGTGGATTTCAATGGGCATACAGATAACAAAAAGAGTTGCTTCCTACCATTTAGGTTACCTCCTCTTCGGTGAGTCTGTGAAGAAGGAAGCAAGTCGTGGCTGAGGAAAAGCCTGTTATTGTCCCAGTACGTTAGAGCATGAGACCACGGGCACGTGGTGGCTTCTCTATCTACCGGTCTTCCTTAATCTATAATAGACTGTGTTATTAGGAAAGGGTGTAACTGATACCATTTCCAATCTTTGATTTGTCATGTTCAAGTAAAACCATCACTTTCAATTTGTGAACCACTCTCACATAAGAGGTCATAGGTTGTTGGGAAGTTTTTGGCATAAATGGATACTTTTACATGCAATCTTTAATTTCCCTTAGTTTTATATGTATATGAAACCAATCAAAATATGCAGCGACAAAAACAGCTTATGCATATGTTTGGCTAGCTAGGGACAGATGAGATGTTGACTGTAGCTAATGTAGCTCACCAAAAAACAGCAGATTCGTTGTGAAAGGACAGACGGCATCACACTTTCCAAGGAGAATAACGCGTTACGTAAGTTAATATAAGTGGTGTGGTCGGTCAAAGTTGCATTTATGTTGTTTTAAGATTCAGATATCGTGGCCCTTCTTGGGTACTGTTGATGCGTCCGTGAAAAGAACAGCATACGGCCTTTGCCATCTTTAATTGGATGAAAATGTGACTCTCACAAACAGAATCAAAATGTGTATTTTATCATAGGAAACCACTGGACATTGGAATTATGCACTTGGAGAACAATTTAGCAACATCATCTTTCCATTGCTTATTTCGTGCTAGCTAACGCTAGAAAGTCAAGGAAAGGCGATTTAGCTAAAAAAGTGCATAATTCAATCTCCATTTGGATTCTGTTTGTAAGAGTCAGTCACATTTGTGTCTTTATGCATACAGTAATAGTTTAAATCATTGGTATTTCAGTGAAGAAGTGACTTAAATAGTAATCCTTCAATCTCTTCTGACCATTGGATGTGTGCCTAACCATATCCTATTTAAACTGAAACACTCAGTGAACTCTCAAGGTTATGGGATGCACATTTTAGCTATGTAAAACTGGAATTGGTTCCACATTGCATTTTGGGGCTTTTTGGTTTATACCTTTGAATGACTTCGCCATATGGTGTGTAAAAGGTTGTGAAGGTCAATCCGTCAGTCCGCACAGGTCAGTACGCTGCATAATGTTCCTTTAAAAGGACCTGTCGTTTTCCTCTCTTCTCTTTTGTGTTTTGACACAGTCATTGTGACTGTTTTGATCTTGCCCATGTGTCCTGCTGGAGAGGGTTCAAATTGGATTTTTTTTTCATGGTGTTAGGAGTGGAAATCACCCAGCTCTGGCCTGACTCCTCACTACACTACACTACCCTCTCCACCTCTCTTAACCAGCACAGAGGGAGTTCACATAACCCTCAAACACACTCAATAACACAGTTCACATAGTAAACACAAGCTCACAAACACACACACACACATACAGTATATGAGTGAAACACTCCTGTTCTAACTCTTTCTCCCAGCAAAGTATCCACGTTTTCACGATCACAACCTCATGTACCACTGACAGCTTTGCACAAACGCTGGCAAAGTGTATAGTCTAGGTGATCAGGTGGGACGGGAGAGAAGAAGAAAAAAAATTGAGCCAAAACTAGCCCCTTTAACTTTTTAAAGACTTTTCAGCATTTGTTCTGCACACTTACACACTTACTTACTCCGAGGGGCCGCAGTGACTGGGGTCCCATTTCAGGGCCCAGCATGGAGCCTGCGAGCTCGTCAGCTGTAAAATGAGAGCGCCAGAGCGCAGTGTGAAAATGGATTAGGCTAGCTGAGATAAGGGGAGCCCTCAGCGAGCCATGCATGCCTTCAGTGGGGGAAAAAGAAACACTGGACAAATTGTTTTTGGTACATTAAGTAACTGTTACTTTATTTCACAGATGGGAAACAATAACACAGGCTCCCAGGGTTGGAACCACCGCGGCATAGAAGAATGGGAGAGAGAGAGAGGGAGCTTTGGCCATTGAGCTCCACCCCCCCCCCTTCTTTATACGCAAAGTGATTTTCATGAGGACTTTTGACTCCAAGAATTCAACAGATTGACAAATATAGCATATGATGATAAATGACAAAGTGCTTGGTGGGGAGTCAACAGGCTACTGAATATCCATGTTAATAAAAAATCTAATAAAAAAGCCCTGACTGTTCCCAGTCAGTAAACGGGCAAGGGATTTTTCAATTAATAAGCGTGCTGCCGCACCAGAACCTTCTAAATTAAATGAGTGTGTCAGATCCTGGATGATTTATACATTTGGACTGATCTAACACCTCGGCGGAACAGCTATGACACTCTGACAAGCTAACAATGGATATGAAAAATGAGCCAATACCACAGCGCTAAGTCTCAGACTTTCAAAGCCAAATGCAACGCACTTGTGGTGGAGACCAAACCTCACACATACTTGGGGATATAATGAAAAGAAAGTAGGGGAGAAAAAAATCCCCACAAGATTCTTCCCACTATTTTAGCTAAATCATTCATTGTTTATATGAATTGATTGATGGAGATAAATTGGTCAAAGTGGAGCGTGTGGAGCGTACTTTGCCTTTCTGATGCATTTTTTGTGGCTGTGGAGAAGCACATCACTTTACCACTAAATGAGGTATCAGGCCTATTGCTTAGGCTTTGACGAAATGGGAGAATGTCAAACCAAGTTAGCGCCAAGGTGCTTTTCAAAACATCACAATGCAGCTTACAATCTACTTATATCTATAACTGAAAAGGGGTTATTTCAAAACATCTTGTTTGAATGGGGCCTTATTGGAAGAGAAAAACAAGTATATATGCTGGAATTGGAAACTATTCCATTGAATCCATATACTTTTGATGAACCTGAATGATAGAATGACCAAGCTAGCTGATTAAGATTGCACATAACAACGGTATAAAGTCAACACTTGAAATACAAAAAATCTATTTCACCTCAAGATCAATAATCTAGCACAGCAACTTGTTGTGGTAAGCAGTATTAAGCAGTGGTAACTCGGATATAGTTGGATATGGTAACAGACGCAAACATGGATAGGCAGAAGCATTGTTGCTTTCTCTTGCGTTGTCCTTTCCTCCTCACTTTCTCCGCCGTCTGATGAAAAACTGCATTTTGTTTTCTTTCTCAGAGCTCAGCAGGTTTAGAGGAAACAATTACCAAGTCCAGTGATCTCTGCTTCCCGCGTCCCACTGTTAAACGCTCACCGCCCTGAGGTATGCTCTGGAAATGATACAGTTTTAAAGGGGTTACATTTCATCGTTTTCTTTATCCCCTCTCATTCCCTCTCTCTCTCTGTTCATTCAGAGGTTTTATATCACAAAACTCCACACCCCAAAAAAATTGATGGGGGTGAAAAATAGAAAAAAAACAATAATGATTATGAAAAGCCCATCTTTACAGATCATTAAGGCCAAACAACCTACAGCTATGATAGGATATATCAAAACTGACATGTAATAGTTGATTGCTGATCGCCTATTGATTGAGCTATATTTCACAAGGATAGCCCAGGCTCATACTAGCCCTCTGCACATCACACCAGAGCCAGCAGAAGCTACTAGAAGTAAGTAGACTCATTCAAGAATAATTGTAGGAAAATTGGACATGAAGTGCTGTATTAAATTAAGTAAATTGCTATTGATATACACTATATATACAAAAGTATGTGGACACCCTTTCTTATTAGTGGATTCAGCTATTTCAGCCACACCCGTTGCTGACAGGTAAATAAAAGCCATGCAATCTCCATAGAGAAACATTGGCAATATAATTGCCTTGCGGAAGAGCTCAGTGACTTTCAATGTGGCACATTGGAAGCCAGCTTTCCAACAAGTTAGTTTGTCAAATTCCTACCCTGCTAGAGTTGCCCCGGTGAACTGTAAGTACTGTTATTGTGAAGTAGAAACATCTCGGAGCAACAGGGGCTCAGCTGCGAAGTGGTAGCCCACACAAGCTCAAAGAATAGGACCGCGGTGTGCTGAAGTGTATCGTGTAAAAATGGTCATTTACTACCGAGTTCCAAACTGCCTCTGGAAGCAAAGTTAGCACAAGAACTGTTCATCGGAAGCTTCATGAAATGGGTTTCCATGGCCGAGCAGCCACACACAAGAATAGATCACCATGCAAAATACCAAGCGTCAGCTGGAGTGGAGTAAAACTCAACGCCATTGGACTCTGGAGCAGCGGAAATGCGTTCTCTGGAGTGACGAATCAAGCTTCACCATCTGGCAATCCAACAGACAAATCTGGGTATGCGGATGCCAGGAGAACCCTACCTGCCCCAATGCATAGTGCCAACTCTAAAGTTTGGTGGAGGAGTAATAATGGTCTGGGGCTGTTTTTAATCGCCCAACATCAGCACCCGACCTCACTAATGCTCTTGTGGCTGAATGGAAGCAAGTCCCCTAAGCAATGTTCCATCATCTAGTTGAAAGCCTTCCCAGAAGAGTGGAGGCTGTTATAGCAGCAAAGGGGGGACCAACTCCATATTAATGTCCATGATCATTTCGTTATTTGATTTTGAAGTTCAAGACCCCTTTAAGGTATCCTATTTTTTTTTTCAAATTATGAAACGTTAAATTTGGCATTGCTGCTATTAGTCAATAGAAACTCATTGAAATACAGAGTCACTACATGGACGTTTGCTCTGAAGTGTCTGTCCTATATCTGAGAGATATAAGAAAGATGGGGACCTTCCGATGAGGCTTGTGATTATCCTCTAGAGCAAAACGGAGAATGTTGTTGTGTTTGTGAGAGTGTCATCTTTCAGTAGAGTGGCAGGTCAACCCGTTCTGAGACTACAGACATTTCTGTGAGAAGACACATTTTCGGGATGTGTCACGGTCAGCCAAACATCACTCTAGCTCTCCCGCATTTCACCACAGATGCGGAAGGGTGATATCGGCGGATGTCGTGGATTGAGCCCATGCAACAAAATCTGATATCTCTGGTTTAAACAGACAGAATTTCTGTAATACGTTAATTAGATTTCCATGGTAGAGAGGAAATTGTAGGCCGATGAAAGCAACGAAATGCAAGCATTCTGCTGTAGGTATTACAGTACAGCTCAGCTGTGCATTTGGGGTTCACCTTTTTTGACAGTGTTTTTCTAACGGACAACAGATGAGAGGGAAATAGTGTGGCTGATGAGGGAGACGAGAACGAGGGAAGACTGCTGTATCGGTAAAAAGAGAGAGAACTACAACAGGAGAGACGGAATGATCATTTGTAGATGGAAATATGGGCCTATGTCGAGAGAGCGAGAGAGAGAGAGGTTGAAACAGACCCACTTTCAACATGTTTACACTACAAAACGTTTACAATTTGGAACCAGTCATTTATGTGTGTTTGAAAATGTCAAATTGGGTTATGATCAAACAGAATGACTACTGTAGTGTAGATCATCAACACGATGCCTCTGGCCTCTGCTCACAAAGTGGACAGTGAAGGGGAAAAGGCAGAAAAAAAGAATGGAGGAATGAATAAAAAAGAGAGAGAGGCTGACAGCGAGAGAGTAAAGGCACTTGAGCAGCAGGCAGAAAGGCCCAGGCAGGCAGACAGGCAGGCAGGCAGGGCGGCCGAGCCCAGAGTGATTGAATGATCCCATTTCTAGGCTCTTTGTTAGACAACAGGCAGCATCGTATGAAGATTGATACAGAAGTGCTCGACTTGGTTTGCCGGATCATCAAACGGATTGATATTATACTCCTTCTCCGGATGAAGACAAAGTAACTGTTATCATACTCAATACAAGGGCTTTGTCAGAGGCAGAAAATCATCCCTTGTCACCGGTTATGAAACCGTTGCGCCGACTGTCATGGGGATTTATCTGGGAGACGCCGCCACTGTCTGCGTCACGCTCTGGCGTTTACATGGTGAAAGCCTCAGCAGTACCGTAAAGATCTTAGTCAAAGATTGAATTACAGAGCCATGCTAAGGATGACATTTATTTCCCTTCTATCGTGCCTGTCCCCCTGGAACTGTAAATCCCTGATCTCCTTATCAACCGCGTTTATTATCATGTGATCACATTTCATTCATTGTGATGTTAAGTTAACATGCATATCCACATGATTTGTATTTTTTCTAATCTTAGACTGAAGAATGCACTACCCCTGAGATAGGCCTATCTGTACCTGACTTCTATATATCAGTAACAATATGGTGGAAATCGTGATAAAACACATTACCTACCCAATAAAATGGGATGGCATCACCATGGAAAACATTGAGGGTGTACACAATATAGCCTTGGAACAGGGGAAGCACTAAAGTGACACCCCTCCAAGGACACTTCGTGAAATTGAGCTGTTGAATACCGTACAAAGTTCATGTGATTAGATGTTGGACACCATACCTGAAAAGCATAAAGCAGTTTGAGTGAGCGTTTATTATCATGTGATCACATTTCATTCATTGTGATGTTAAGTTAACATGCATATCCACATGATTTGTATTTTTTCTAATCTTAGACTGAAGAATGCACTACCCCTGAGATAGGCCTATCTGTACCTGACTTCTATATATCAGTAACAATATGGTGGAAATCGTGATAAAACACATTACCTACCCAATAAAATGGGATGGCATCACCATGGAAAACATTGAGGGTGTACACAATATAGCCTTGGAACAGGGGAAGCACTAAAGTGACACCCCTCCAAGGACACTTCGTGAAATTGAGCTGTTGAATACCGTACAAAGTTCATGTGATTAGATGTTGGACACCATACCTGAAAAGCATAAAGCAGTTTGAGTGATATTGTTCTGTACTACTTGCAGGCAGCAAACTCATCAAAGGTCCACCCCCCAACCTCTCAGCACATAGTGGTAATGACCCCAAGAACTATATGACATTTTGGGCATGCTGTCTTATGAGTTGGAGTACGCTGGCTCTTCTAATATAAGTGTGTGCTTCTCTCTGTGGAACAGTTTTATGCACACTGTAAAGCTGTCATTCCCGTCTGCTCTCTCTCTCTCTCTCTCTCTCTCTCTCTCTCTCTCTCTCTCTCTCTCTCTCTCTCTCTCTCTCTCTCTCTCTCTCTCTCTCTCTCTCTCTCTCTCTCTCTCTCTCTCTCTCTCTCTCTCTCTCTCTCTCTCTCTCTCTCTCTCTCTCTCTCTCTCTCTCTCTCTCTCTCTCTCTCTCTCTCTCTCTCTCTCTCTCTCTCAAAGCCAGGTCTGTGCGACACATAAATACAGGCAATAGCAGTGGTGAAGCACTTATACATATTTTTCTTTCCATTCATCATACCTGCTACAAAGCCGGAGCCACAGAAAGACGGATTACTTTACATGTTAATACTGAAACGATAAGGGGAAGAAGGATTGGTTGGCCCCAGTCACTACCTTGCTTGTATTATATTAAATATTCTCAAGATATCAAGTTACGGTGAGGCTAAGAGCTGTGTGTTATTATCTTCAAATGGTCAAATAGCTACACTCTTAGAAATAAAAATAAAAGTGTTATCTAGAACACAAAACGGTTATACGGCTGTCCTCATAGGAGAACCCTTTGAAGAAGCCTTTTTGGTTCCATGTAAAACCCTTTCCACATAGTTCAAAAGAGTTCTACCTATGGGGACAGCAGAAGAACCCTTTTGGGATCCTTTGATTTCTAAGAGTGTAGCAACAATGAAAGGAAGCTGAACTGGGGAATCGTAGGTGGCTTGTTTCAGCTAGTTGTATCATGTTCTAGATACCAGACCTGGGATAACTATAGTTTTAGCTATGCTTTGTGGGAAGTAAAATCATTTTCGGGGAAACAAATAATTACTATGGAGGTGACTACAACTATTTGAATCCAGATTTGTACTATTTGGAGAGTGTTACTCAGTAATGTGCTGTATTGGATTTGCCCCAAACATAACACTTTGTATTCAGGAGAAAACGTTAATTCCTTTGCCACATTTTTTGCAGTATTACTTTAGTGCTTTGTTGAAAACAGGATGCATGTTTTGGAATATTTTTATTCTCTACAGTGTTCATTCTTTTCACTCTGTCAGTTAGGTTACTACTGTCGAGTAACTACAATGTTGATGATTCATCTTCATTTTTATCCTATCAACGCCACTAAACTCTGTAGCCGTTTTAAAGTCACCATTGGCCTCATGGTAAAATCCTTGAGCAGTCTCCTTCCTCTCCGGCAACTGAGTTAGGAAGGACGCCTGTATTTTTTTAGTGACTGGGTGCATTGATACACCATCCAATGTGTAATTAATAACTTCGCCATGCTCAAAGGGATATTCAATGTCTGTTTTTTTTCTTTACCCATTTATCAACAGGCGCCCTTCTTTGCGAAGCATTGAAAAACATCCCTGGTTTTTGTGGTTGAATCTGTGTTTGAAATTCACTGCTCTACTGAGATAATTGTTTGTGTGGGGTACAGAGATGAGGTAGTCATTCAAAAATCATGTTAAGACTACACCTGCATTGCTTGCTGTTTGGGGTTTTAGGCTGGGTTTCTGTACAGCACTTTGAGATATCAGCTGATGTAAGAAGGGCTATATAAATACATTTGATTTGATTATTGCACACAGAGTGAGTCCATGCAACTTATTATGTGACTTGTCAAGCAACTTATTATGTGACTTTGACTTGTTTTTACCTCAATGTATTTAGGCTTGCCATAACAAAGGGCTTGAATACAGATTGACTCAAGACATTTCAGCTTTTCATTTTTTCTTAATTTGTAAACACTTTGAAAAACATAATTCCACTTTGACATTATGGGATATTGTGTCTAGGCCAGTGACCAACCATCTCAATTGAATCCATTTTAAATTCAGGCTGTAACACAGCAACATGTGGAAAATGTCAAGGGTTGTGAATACTTTCTGAAGGCACTGTATTCAAATACCTTCAGATATGATTTGATTTTCTGAGAGGTATTCAAAATATTTTTCTGAGACCTGTATTTGAATATCAAAGAAATAAGTTGCCTTCTAGGTGGAACTCTACATGAGCTACAGTACAATCGACTACCACAAGTATTTGAAAAGTTGGTACTTTAAAATAAACTACAAAATACAACTATTTTCTGACCAGGTCTTCTTGACACCATGTTTTGTTTTGACGTGTTTTGACTTATGTCATGTCTATGCTAATATGGAGAAGAAGAAAATGTGCTAGCTAGCTAACCAACAGCTGTGCATTTGAGAGACAAGTGCTTATTGTCGAAATATATGTATGTTTTCAATAGAGTTGGAGACTAAATATAGTTTACATGTTGTCAATAATCCTTTAATTTTGAGCCAACCTTATCTGTTTTGCCCCAGAGTTGCGCATGCATCAGTTTTCTCAGTAAACAACTCACCAGTACAGACGTACAGGTTACACGCACAGATAAAGGCTACACACATGCCCCCCCACACACACGCACAGATAAAGGCTACACACATGCCCCCCCACACACACACACGCATAGATAAAGGCTACACACATGCCCCCCCCCACACACACACGCATAGATAAAGGCTACGCACATGCCCCCCCCACACACACACACGCACATGCAGCACTCAAACACACACATTTGCAAAGAGAAGTGTTGGCTAGTCTGGCCTTGTTAAGACGTTGACCCCCACGAGTGGAATGACCTCTTTGTTGGTCTGTCGGGCAGGCAAGCAGGATGTGTGTGTGTGAGTGTGTGGAGAGGGGAGGTTTGTGGATAAGAGTAGCTACTATCAGGGGACAAACATCTCCTGCCCCACAAAACCAGATGATCCATCTCCCTTTTTAGCTGGTGTCAGGAGTGTTTTGTGTGATGATGATTTGACGCTTGGCACTAGGTCCCCCTCTCCACCCCGCTCCACCACCACAATGAGCTATGACAGCCAGAGCTGCTGGGCTACAGCCACGGGGAAATAGCCTTGTCTCCATGGTGAGAAGCAGCTCTGAACCTCTCCCTCTTCCATTCATCCATTTCACTTTACAACTTCATAACTAAGACCTATCGTCTAGTAAAGACTCGTACAAGGGGATATCATTTCCCAAAACTAATGGTGTACGGAGGGACATTTTCATAAAAATAGACTTCCATTTTGGGAGCACAGTCAGTTTAAATCAATAAAAATGTTATTATTGATAAATGTGCATCATAGCGGTGTGTTCATTTTGACGTGAATATCTACTAATCTAGATGTAGCCTTTGTACAGTAGCCGTAGCTCTGCTCTGCTTGTCTGTGGCACTCTGTAATAACTCTCTCCCCAGTGAGAAGTAAAGGCCAGCCAAGGAGGCTGAGGGCCTGTGTGAATGAGATGGTTCTGCTGCATTAGCTTCATAAAACCATAATCCTTTCCCCATAAACCATTACATGCGCCGCAACATTTCTGATTTATGGGGTGGAGAATCAATGGGAAAAAATTAATGCTCGCAAAACATCTCCGAGACAGTATTGAGCAGATTTTAATTGTGATTTCATTCTGTGTTGTGGCCGTTAGCCAGATGATGAATGGGGATCTAACCTTCCACTCCAGTGAGCACCGGAGAGAGTCTTTAATATGACAATTAAGTGTCTGTCTTCAGATTTTATTGTATCTCTCTCTCTCTCTCTCTATCTTCTCTGTACCCTACCTCTCTCTCTCTCTCGCTCTCTCTCTCTCTCTCTCTCTCTCTCTCTCTCTCTCTCTCTCTCTCTCTCTCTCTCTCTCTCTCTCTCTCTCTCTCTCTCTCCTCAGATCACTTCATCTGTACAGTGCAGCTTTTGTGCAGATTAAATTGAGACTCGGGTTTTCTCCATCTCAGAGCACTTACTTATGTTTTATGACACGCACTAAATCAATTTTATGCTGCTATTGATTTTTTTCCCTCCTCTTATTACCCTCTTGCTTAAATCGACATAAAACCATTTTGCCTTTTACGCCCCTGTTTCTCCTCACTCCTAGTTCCTGATGACCTTATGTACGCCTAGGACAGCGATGTGCTGCTGGCGGGGTGGGAGAGGGTGGTGGGGGGGCATCCTGGGAGGATGGGGGGTGGGGGGGAGGGAGAAGTTGAAAGCGCTCTCAGAGGAAATATTTGCACTACATTAAGCACCAGTGGGCAGTGCGGCATACAGACACCAAGCAGACACTGTGCAACCAGAAGGTGGCAGGTTAACCCTTGTGCTGTCTTAAGGGTCAAACATTACCCACCACTATGTTTAACAGCAGAGAAAACCCCCTACATTATATTTTTGATGACTTTTCCTAGTGAGTAACCCCGAAAAAGTGAAACATCGCCTTTGTTCATATTTCCATGAAAGCTGTACGTCACAAGGGTACAAAGATTGTCTTAGGGTCATTTTTGACCCGACAGTTATAAAATCATTTACACACCACAGAAACCACAAAGACACACACACACAGACAATGAGAAATTGAGATTGTGTGCTACTGATTGAAATCAGATAAAACTAAAAAAACGTTATTGTGCATGTGCAGCATCTCCCCTCCACGACACCACACATGATTCAAAGTTCACAGAGAAAATAAAAAAGTTATTGAAATCATTGTTTACTAATGGGGAATGCAGTCAGAGGCTATAAAGGTGCTGCAGATGACAGTCCCCCCAGTTCTCTCTTTGCTGAAGCCATGAGTGCACGTTTCAGTGCCCAACAGGTCATAGATCTGATTTTTTTCAGATGTCCAGGAGGAACAAGAGAAAAATGATTTAGAAGAGGAGGAGGTATCTGAAGAAGAAGATGGGGAAGAATACAACCCAGAGCACGATGCATCATCTTCAGATGAAGAAGAAGTCCCCCAAGCTGAAAGAGAGACATTTTTGTCAAAGAGCAGACAAATAACATGGTCCTTGTCACCATATGACAAGCAGGGCAGGATGGCAGCACAAAATGTCTTAAGGATGACCCCAGGCCCACAGGACATGCAGTTGCCCTTGACCAGGACATCACCAGCACATTCTATATGTTCATCACGCCAAAAAATCATCCTGGAGATGACAAATTTGGAGGGTTTCTGTAAATATGGAGACAGCTGGAAAAGGATGGATGAGATTGACCTGTGTGCCTACATAGGGCTGCTAATCTTAGCGGGTGTGTGTAGGTCCCGAGGCGAGGCTACATGTAGTCTCTGGGATATAGAGAGTGGATGGGCAATTTTCCGTGCCACGATGCCACTGAAAGTCTTTCACAATTTCTCAAGGATGCTACGGTTTGATGACCGTGAGTCAAGAGCTGCAAGACGTGTGAGAGACAAACTGGAAGCCATAAGAGAGGTCTGGGAGAAGTGAGTAGAGCATCTGCCATACCTCTCCAGCCCTGGGACTGAAGTTAACAGTGGATGAGCAACTGGTTCCATTCAGAGGTACATTTTTATTTTCACAAGTGGTTTTCACTGTTCATATTATTATGTATTGCTGTAATATCATTGATTTATGTGATTGTTTTCTCTGACACTGATACTTATTACTGATAGTAATATATTTTGTCAAAAGGTTGCTGTCCTTTCCGGCAGTATATGCCCAGCAAGCCAGCAAAGTATGGCATCAAGATATGGGTTGCCTGTGATGCACAATCCAGCTACGTTTGGAAGATGCAAGTCTGCACAGGGAAGCCGACCAGTGGAGGCCCGGAGAAGAACCAGGGGATGCGGGTTGTGCTTGATGTGACAGATGGATTGAGGGAGCACAATGTCATGTGTGACAATTTCTTCACCTCTTATGAACTCAGCCAGCAGCTCCTGAAGAGGAAGATCACCATGGTTGGCACAGTTAGAAAGAACAAGCCTGAGCTCCCCCCTGCACTCCTCACAACAAGGGGGAGAAAGGCCTTCTCATCAAAGTTTGCCTTCACCCCCACCACCACTCTAGTTTCTTACTTCCCAAAGAGGAACAAGAATGTGGTCCTCCTGAACACACTGTACAAAACAGCTGAGATCAGTGATCGTGAGGACAGGAAGCCAGCCAGCCATCATCCTGAACTACAACCACAACAAAGGAGGCATGAACAACCTGGACAAGATGATTGGAACTTACAGCTGCAGGAGGATGACTGCCCGCTGGCCCCTGGTCATGTTCCATAACATCATTGATGTGTCATTATACAATGCCTTCGTGATATGGAACAAGATCAACCTACCTGGATGCCTGATAAGCGGAACAAGAGGAGGGTGTTCCTGGAGCAGCTGGGAAAGTCACTTGTAACCCCACACATTCAAAGAAGGGAGTGCCGGCCCAGCACAGCAGCCTCTGCAGCGCATGTGAAAGCTGTTCGGAGGGCTGAATCTTGTCCTGATCCACCTGAAACTGCTGCTGGGTTAGGTAGGTAATCACCTTTATAAGACAACACAAATGACGCCGCTTGCAACGTTGATGCAGTCTCTGTGTGTATGTGTATAAACAAAGCGAGAGCTGACTGGACTGAAGGCCATCATGTGAATGACTCAAGTCTATTGGCATTAACAATGTGAAGCAACAAGATTAGTCAATGTAATTATGTTTAGTATAAGCACCATTCATCACTACTTACTCATCTTTACGGAGAAAATATTGGAATTAATTCAATTCAAACACGTTATTGCTAAGCACAGGTACAGCACTTGACAACCACTAAACAGAAAAACGACAGCAAAGAGCGCTCATGGTAACACTTTATTTTGAAGGGTACCTACATAAATTCTTCATAATGCATTCATAAACCATACATACTACATTCAGATGAAGTTCATAGGATTTCATAAATGCTTACAGCAATGCAAGGTTAGGATGAATGTAATTGTAGCTGGCTTTGATTAAATCAATTTGTCCCTGGGTTAGCTAGCTGGCAGAGGCCCAGACCCTCACTGTGTCTCCGATCGCTGTCGGCTCCATCAGGCCCCTTAGCAAAGAGCTAAACATGAGCATCAATGTGACCATTTAGTGTGTTCTCTGAGCAGATGCAGGCTGAAGGTCAGCCCATTGTGTTTGTTCCACCGCACCCTGCCTTTCACTCCGACACTCTGGGCCGCTGTCCACATCAAAGATGTTATTGAAGCCCAATCGGAAACCCCGGTTTGGCAGGGAAGCAGGGCATTAAGAGAGAAAAGGAGAGAAGGAGAGTAAAACGAGGGGGCCCTTACCCAACATGTAGATCTTACTAAACCAGTGAGCCGTGCAGAGAAGAACGAAATTTATACTATCATATCGTTTTTGTTTTTAGTAATTGCAAAAATAAAAAAATGCGGAGTTAGACAAATGGGAACGAGAGAGAGAGAGAGAGAGAGAGAGAGAGAGAGAGAGAGAGAGAGAGAGAGAGAGAGAGAGAGAGAGAGAGAGAGAGAGAGAGAGAGAGAGAGAGAGAGAGAGAGATTGAGCAGATGTGAATGACAGCTTTACAGTGTGCATAAAACTGTTCCACAGCAAGAAGCACACACTTATATTAGAAGAGCCAGCATACTCCAACTCATAAGACAGCATGCCTCATAATGTCATATAGTTCTTGGGGTCATTATCACTATGTGCTGAGAGGGTGGGGGGTGGACCTTTGATGAGTTTGTTGCCTGCAAATAATAGAGAACAATATCACTCAAACTGCTTTATGCTTTTCAGGTATGGTGTCCAACATCTAATCACATGAACTTTGTACGGTATTCAACAGCTCAATTTCACGAAGTGTCCTTGGAGGGGTGTCACTTTAGTGCTTCCCCTGTTCCAAGGCTATATTGTGTACACCCTCAATGTTTTCCATGGTGATGCCATCCCATTTTATTGGGTAGGTAATGTGTTTTATCACGATTTCCACCATATTGTTACTGATATATAGAAGTCAGGTACAGATAGGCCTATCTCAGGGGTAGTGCATTCTTCAGTCTAAGATTAGAAAAAATACAAATCATGTGGATATGCATGTTAACTTAACACTTAACACTGCTTTATGCCTTTCAGGTATGGTGTCCAACAAACATGAATCATGGGTTTAGTTATACATTTTGTACGGTATTCAACAGCTCAATTTCATGAAGTGTCCTTGGAGGGGTGTCACTTTAGTGTTCCAAGGCTATATTTTGTACACCCTCAATGTTTTCAATAAGTGTTTCTTTCCTTTTTCGCCCATGTCCGGGAGCCATGTGGGACAGCTTCTCAAATGATGATGTGGATTAACACACAGCAGCTGTCCCCCTCCTCAATCCCTCCCCCTGTCCTTCTCTCCCAGGTCCTGTTCGTCACCTCTCCGGTCACAGCAGTGACAGCACTATGATGGATTAGGAATTGTCATCCAGGACGCTTGTCACTTGTTTACGAGACGGCCATCCCTCATCTCTCACCACCACAGGCCTTATAATCCGGTCGACATTCTCTCTCTCTCAGCCAGACACCCGATACAACACAACACCATTTAAAACATGCTTTTTTCCCTCTGGGCTGTGATGCATTAATATATGTGGTCGGATTAGCAATCTCACAGGAACTGTGGTGATGTCTTCTCCTGTCAACCTCTACCTACCCCTGAGAAAGGCATGTTTGATACATACATGTATATCCCCAAGGACAGATGGAGGGAGCCTTTCTAACCTGCATTATGGTGTTGAAGAATAGGTGGTTTTAAATCAGTAACTGGGTTATGTATATGGAAGCAAAACATGTGTATTCATAGGTATGCCATATATTCAAATTTTAAATCTATTTAACAGGCACATCCAATACAGAAGGCCTGTATAATGTGTCTAATATTGTTGTATAATAGGGGCAAAACATATGTATCAATGTCACGTTCGTTGAAAGGAGTAGACCAAGCCGCAGCTGGAGTAGAGTTCCACATATTTTAATAAACAGAAACTCACCAAAAACAAAACAATAAAGCACAAACGAAACGTGAAGCTACTGGTGCGCACTCAGGCAACTAAATGTAGACAAGATCTCACAAACACAAATGAGGAAATGGCTACCTAAATATGATCCCCAATCTGAGACAACGATAAACAGCTGCCTCTGATTGGGAACCATATCAGGCCACCATAGAAATACAATATCACCTAGATGACCCATCCAAGTCACTATCACGCCCCAACCAACAGAGAAAAAACAGCTTACTATGGTCAGGGCGTGACAGTACCCCCCCCCCCCCTCCCAAAGGTGCGGACTCTGAATGCAACACCTGACTCAATAGGGGAGGGTCCGGGTGGGCATCTTTGATGGATGACGCAGGGCGTCGGGGGCAGTTCCAATGCGGGGCGAAGTACCCACTCCGCTCGCAGATACGTCTTCCCCCATGGTGGCTCTGGTGCGGGGATCATCGCCGGAAGCTCCGGACCGTGGGTCGTCGCTGGAGGCACCGGACCGTGGATCGTCGCCGGAGGCTCTGGACCGCCGACCGTCGCTGGAGGCTCTGGGCCGCCGACAGTCGCTGGAGGTTCCGGACCGCCGACAGTCGCTGGAGGTTCCGGACCGCCGACAGTCGCCGGAGGTTCCGGACCGCAGACCATCTCAGGAGGTTCCGGACCGTAGACCGTCTCAGGAGGTTCCGGACCGCAGACCATCTCAGGAGGTTCCGGACCGTAGACCGACTCAGTAGGTTCCGGACCGTAGACTGTCTCAGGAGGCTCCGGACTATATACCGTCGTTAGAGGTTCCGGACTGTGGACCGTCGTTGGAGGTTCCGGGCTGTGGAACGCCGCCGGAAGCTCTGGACAGGGAACTGTCGCCAGAAGCTCTGGACTGGGAACTGTCGCCAGAAGCTCTGGACTGGGAACTGTCGCCAGAAGCTCTGGACTGGGAACTGACAACAGAAGCTCTGGACTGGGAACTGTCACCAGAAGCTCTGGACTGTGGAGGCGCACTGGAGGCCTGATGCGTGGGACCGGTACAGGTGGTACAGGGCTGTTGACACGCACCTCAGGGCGAGTGCGGGGAGGAGGCACAGGACGCACTGGACTGTGGAGGCGCGCTGGAGGTCTACAGCACTGAACCGGCACAATCCGTCCTGGCTAGATGCCCACTCTAGCACGTCAAATGCAGAAAGCTGGAACAGAGCGCACCGGGCTGTGAATGCACACTGGAGACACCGTGCGCATCACCGCATAACACGGTGCCTGACCGGTTACATGCTCCCCACGGTAAGCAATGCCCCCACAAAATTGTTTTTGGAGCTGCCTCTCTGGCTTCCGTTGTTGAGCTAACTCCTCGTATCTTCGCCATTCCACTCTCGCTGCCTCTATCTGCTCCCTTGGATGGCGATACTCTCCGGCCCTTGTCCAGGGTCCTTCTCCATCCAGGATTTCTTCCTCTGTCCACTCCTCCTGGCCACGCTGCTTGGTCCGTTTTTGGGTAGGGATCTTCTGTCACGTTCATTGAAAGGAGTAGACCAAGGCGCAGCGTGAGTAGAGTTCCACATATTTTAATAAACAGAAACTCACCAAAAACAAAACAATAAGGCACAAACGAAACATGAAGCTACTGGTGTGCACTCAGGCAACTAAATGTAGACAAGATCCGACAAAAACGAATGAGGAAATGGCTATCTAAATATGATCCCCAATCAGAGAGAACGATAAACAGCTGCCTCTGATTGGGAACCATATCAGGCCACCATAGAAATACAATATCACCTAGATCACCCACCCAAGTCACTATCACGCCCCAACCAACAGAGAAAAAACAGCTTACTATGGTCAGGGCGTGACAATCAAGTTACATTTACCACATAAAAAAAAAATGTCTTGCAGTGTCTTGCAGTGCTTGTCTTTGCTGTCTAAACAAATATGTCAAAAGACTATGCTTGGGATAATTATTTTACACAACAAAGGGAATGCATTCAACACTGGGAAGAGTCATTGACTGAAGTTGGAAACGAGACACAGAACATGTCCTTCCCCTCCCTCTACTGTATTTCTTTCTCTCTTTCTCTCTCTCTCTCTCTCTCTCTATCTATATTTCTCTCTCCCTCTCTCGCTCTCACTCTCTCTCTCGCTCTCTTTCTCTCTGAGGCTTGTGGCAGCATGGGTATGTCCCCTGTGCAGTGAGGTTGTTAGGAGGACCAGCCCGCTGAGCCCAGCTCTCCCTCCTTCTTGCCAGGCTGCAGCTAGAAGAACATGTGGGGGAGATGACTGCCATCCTGCCATCCCCGCTCTGCTCTGCCCCGCATCTCCCAGTGAGACTCTCCCAGTCCTCTCAGTGTGGCCCTTGAGAGGGGCCATAATGTGCTCCTATCAGGTTTAATGGTCCCCACCGTGGACTCACTCTGAGATGGCATTAAAGGGAGGGGGTGGCTGCGGGTGGCACGCTATAATGGACCGCAAGCATATTGTCATTAAAATATTCCTGAACACTCCCCTGCTCGTGGCATAACCGCCGCCGAGAGAGCCATCATAATTGGCTCTGACAACATGGCATAATTGCCTTCAGCTGGCGGTCGGTTCTTTTACAGTTGACATTGTTCAGGGAAGACGGCGACGACGAGGTGATTGGGTGATTTGAATACGCAGCTTGTTTCGCTATGGCGGCCATAATTGAAATATGGTACGTGTGAACGGACGATTACATTACGAAGACCACTCGGATAATCACCTGACAGGGGAGTGATTGAGTCTACAATCTGCCACAGTGTCTCTCTGAGAGCAGAGGAGATATAAGGGGCGAGAGAGGAGAGGAAGAGGGGAGGGAGGAGAGGATGCGGGGCATCAGGAGGAGGGCTCTTGGCTCACTTTTTCGGAGTGGCACTGGAGTGCCAGCCTGGCATTCCTGGACTCTCTCTATCCCCCCGACTCTCAGACTCTCTGTCACTCGCTCCCTGCACTGCTTTGCTTTGGATAGTCCACCCCCCCTGAACCAGCTAACAGATGGCCATTCATCAGTCCTTCATTTTAGATAGATTTTCATTCATATTCATATTTCTCTTTCATTTCGGGGAGGGGGGGTGGGGGGGGTGAGCACCTCTCTACTCCTCTCTAACAGACAAAGACGGGCTGTCTCTGAGAGTCGGTGATGATTCGGGGGTGATTGGGGGGTTGTTTTGGCTCTTTAGTTCTTATTGCGGGGAGACTTACGAACGTATACTGGTGCTACAAAACTGGAATAGGTCTATTAAAAGTGTTCTTTTATTCTGCCTGTTCTTTGAGCAATAGTTGGAGATTGAAAATGATCCGATCAGTCCACAGTCAGTATTTTGGTATTTTGTAATACGTTTCAGACATACCTTGTGTTGTTGTCGATGTTGTTGTTTTCCCGTTCCTTCCAACGAGATACAAAGAAGTGCATAGTTCCACAAAAGTTAGAGCGCCACTAAGTGCCAGTATAGACACTAGAAACATCATTAGATAGAGAGCGGGCAAACGAGGGAGGAAGAGAGGGAGAAGGAAAGAGAGTTGAGGGAAGGTAGAAATAAGAGTGGCTATAATGACAGGCTAATGCATCTAGCCTCTTGGTTGCACAGTAGAGAAAATCAGCCATGCTACTGTTGTTGCTAAGGTAAAAACAATGCAGGTGCCACTTCTCTTTAATCTGCTCCTCCCCTCACTATTATCTCACATTTGGGCATAAACACAGAGACTGTGCAACCCGATAATATGCAATTAAAAACAAAGATCATTAAAAGTTATTGGTGTCTGCCTAATTACTATAACTTTCCCCTTATAATGAGTGTGCATGGGGTATTGACTGGAAGCAAATCTCCCTTTCCTCTTGGAAAAAGCAGGTAGTTACTTTGTGTTAAATCATTAATATAGTAATGATTTTTCCAGAACACTCTCAATTAAGACCAGAGCAGAAAATGACCCAGGGGAGTTCAAGCTCATGCTTTTAAAAGTGTGATGTTCCAAAAATATCCTCCACACACTCTCACTGGAGAATATGGTTAGGCCCCA
Organism: Oncorhynchus clarkii lewisi; assembly: GCF_045791955.1. NCBI lineage: Eukaryota > Metazoa > Chordata > Actinopteri > Salmoniformes > Salmonidae > Oncorhynchus > Oncorhynchus clarkii. The sequence goes on from NC_092149.1 coordinate 36,585,571, forward strand.
CTCATGTTTCTGAATCATTTAGTGTAAATGTCTGTCTGTCTGTCTGTCTGTCTGTCTGTCTGTCTGCCTGTCTGCCTGTCTGTGTGTATCTCACCAAGTGTGTTTGTGTGTGTGGTTGTGCTTGTGTGTGCCTGTATGTGTCTCCCCCAGTGTGTGTGTGTGTGTGCATCTCACCAAGTTTGTTTGTGTGTGTGTGTGTTTGCATCTCACCAAGTGTGTTTGTGTTTGAGTGTGTCCCTCCAGATTTCTGATCCACACTTCCCCCATCTGAGGGAGACCCCTCCTCCCCAAATGCTACAACAATTACATCATTTGTTAGTCTATTATCTCAACACCTGCAAGACAAGTCTGTCTCAATTCCCCCTTGGTTCCTGTGATTTCCTCCCACCCTTCTCTCTCTGTGGCACCTCTGTGGTGTGGGCTGCTTGTGTCAGAGGGCCTTTGGGCCATGCCAGCCCTCCATGCATTGTGCTCAAGCCAAGTGGCAGTGCCAGTTCACACCCCTTTAGCAGTGAATTCTTGTCTCAACCTTCTCTTTTCTTTTTCATTTTGAATCCCCATCGTGACACAACACACTCACACGCATAGACACACAAACACACTCGCATGCACGCACTCAAGCATGCACACACACGCACACACACACACACACACACACACACGCACGCACGCGCGCGCACACACACACACACACACACACACACACACACACATACACACACACACACACACACACACACCAGCTCCCTCCCTCTTTTCAACCCAACTCCTCATAATATTCACTCAGTGAGGACCAGCAGGGTTTCGAACAAAGACCTTTTGCCATGGAGAGATTCGTTATAGTCTCCATAAACACAATTTACAGAAGGTTCCTTTTGAAATGCTTGACATTTCCTCCCCACTCTTTAGATGTACTCGCTGGGTACAGTGCGTCAACTTTGTTTGAATTTATCGCACATAATAAGCCATTTTCACCCAGTTTAATGTCATCGCCTAAGTAACCAGGAGGTCTTAGGCAACAATGCAGAAACTGCAAATGTGTCAATGGAATGTGTAAAGCTTAGTATAAATCTATCCTGTCCTAATCCCAGGCTCCCTTTCACAGGATGATTTTTCATATGCATATGAGGATTTTTGGTGTATTACGTTCTCACACATTTTACAGCCAGGACAGATTGAAATGAGGTTCCCGAGGGGTCGCGGGAAGGGGAGCGGGTGAGGGTAGAGCGGAGGACGGTTGTGAGGGAGGGACAGGGATAAGAATAGGTTTGGAGGGAATTTACGCAACTCTCTTTGCAAGACACTTTCAAATCCACCCGGGGCGCCATGCACTGCCTGTATTTTCTGAAATCCCAATTTTCAGTTCCACTTTTAACTGCTATTATCTAGACATGATCTAACCTGTGATCACTCCGAAAGATACATGTTAGTAGTGTCATAAACCACAAATAAACACAGACAGGAAGCTTGCTGGCTCAGTCATGACTGTATTGTACACATTGTTATGACCACATTTTTCTTAAAGGCACAAACACTTTCCGAAGTAATTTTGAACTAAAAAGTATTGTGGAGCACCTGCACCTAAATATTATCAGTACCAGCACCCAAAATGACTACCGGCACCTATTTCAGGCCAAGTCAAGCACTGCTCCCATGGCATTTGTCCATAAACATTAGTTCAAGGAAGGTATTGTTTCATGAAATAAACATAAAAGCTCCTGAGCAAAACTCTCAGTTTCTCTGCACATTTGTACGTGGACGCAGTGCATGTGCTGTGTGACCTGCGCGTCAGTTCTCAGTGTGCCTCTTGTGTTGCATCACACTGTGTCAGCGCATGACATCACTCTATGACATTCTCAAAATGCCCGGTTATGAATTCCGAAGAGATGACACAAGACAACATATGCACTTCCGCTCATGTTGACGTGACCTTTAGAATGACCCAGGCTTATTTGACACATGCTCTCTCCCTCCTCTTCTCTCCATAGCCCCATGTGTGTCCCTCCCTGCTCCTCCCTGCCTCCACAGCCAAATCCCATATAGTGGATGTCTCCTCTGGAAGTCATGCTAGCGCCACCCGTTATTTATCGACCGCTGACAGGGCCATGAATCCCAGGCCAAAGCGAAACTCATATAGTTATCAAAAGCATAAAATTCCTATCACTTTAGGTGTCAGAGCAGCGACAAGAAAATGAAACAGGTACTCATAAAGCCGGCGGGCGTCATAAATCACAGCTGAGAGGTGGCGAGCGGGACGGACAGGCGGCAGTGGTTCTCGGGCTAAGGCGAAGGAGTCTCTTGATTAAATAAGGGGAATTAGATATTTTTGCAAAAGCGGGAAATAACAGTGATCTATGCTCGGTGTCAGTGGGTTGTAACTTGACGCCATTCTGCATGGTTTATTTGTTTATTTATTTCTCTGTGTCTTTTTAGCAGATCAATCTATCTCGCTGTCGTAGTAACGCAGGGCCGAAGAGAGAAGCGGAGACTCCTCCTCTGGCTGAAACATGGTCAGATTGGTGGCGGTTGTAGACTTGGCTGGCTGGGTTCTCTCACTTCTTGTAGCTTATAAGACTTATAGGAGTCTACTTTTAGACACCCCATCTTACCTGGTGGGCCAGTTGTATGGCTGGAAATATGGGTCTTAGTCTTAAATGTTCCCAGACCTCCAGGATTATAGCTCACCCAGGCTATGCTCCTTCTAAATGTGAGATTATGATACATCAAATGAATTACATAAATGGCCGCACACCTCATATTAGCATCTGGTGGCAGTGGCTAGTTTATGTGTGGATTGCAGTCTCTCCCATAGATTTAGTAGGCCTTGTCGTCTGTAGACTGCTTCCAAGATAAGGAAACAGATATTTCATTATTTCATTTTGCTGAATTATTTGTTTAATATGCATATTGTAAAAAACGTGACCTCACCGCTTGTACTATCCCCACATGTAGATGAAGACCGGTGTCTAATGTGTTATTTTCTTCTTCAGATTTTCCCACTTTAAAGACATGATTTTGGGACATTGTCTTTCGGCGGTTGGAGGTGTCTGCAGCGCTGATGAGATCTGTGAACTCTGGGGAGTTGAGGTCAAGACCTCCCACCCCATCCATCATCCAGTGATAGACATGGGGAGCAGGCCAGTGACAGGCCTGGACTGGTGGCTGGGGCTTGTGGCTTGGCTGGGTATGGGGGTAGATCGGGGGTCTGGGGGTCGAGGGGACAGGGGGGACAGGTCCACCATGTGGGGGACAAAAAAAGAGATCACCTCTTCACCGTCGTAGTCATCTATCATCTCTTGAGCGTCCCTCGTGGGATTTTTGACCACCCAAACAACCGCGTCAGAGAAGACTTTATAAAACACATTGGGATTTGATTTTGATTTGATTTGACTTTGTGTCTTGGAAATGAGCGTCTGCCCAATTACTAAATGCAAAAGCTGACAACTAAACCCATGTCATGCTTTTGCATTACAGCTGTTTACTGTATCATCTTAGATGAAGTCTATCTAAAGCAAATATACCCACTCTGTTGCTTCAGTACTACAATTGATCCAAAATTACTGATGTCACTCCCTGCTGTTGTAATGCACTTGTAACCGAGTCTCTATGGACTACTTGTACCTCACACCATTGAAAAAAGTGTTCAACGCTTCAGACAAGTCATTCATCTCTACAGTTGGGGAGTTGGCCAAGTTTTCTTGGTGTGTTTGGGTATTTTTCGGACTAATTTCTCCTCTGTGTTGACTCCGGGAGACCCCGCTGTCTTTCAGAGAGGATGGTAGGAGAGCAAGCTGTGTGGACAATAAGATCCAAATCTCTGTTTGACACGGCGGCGCATGCACACACAGATCCCCACCCCCACACACACACACACACACACACACACACCACACACACACACCACACACACACCACACACACACACACACACACACACACACACACACACACACACACACACACGCACACACACACACAATGTAAGTGTGAAATGGGTTCAGTGACACTTGACCTGTGCCACCCAAGCTTCTTTCAACACATCAGCCCTATCTATGTGCGTGACTGTGCGATCGCATGCTTTCCTCTGTCTGAGCTGAACGTGCTACTGTCTAGACACTTCTCACACAGTTTTCGCTGCATATATTGTGCACCTCTGTCAAAAAAAGTTCATTTTTTAAAGGAAGTTCCACAAGGCTCGTTCCCTCCCCTGTCAGACAAAGAGTAGCTTGCTGTGAGTTGCTTGGCATGGTGAAGTAATGAAACGACATGGGGTTCAAGAGTGAAGTGGCTCATAGAGTCTTAATTGATTCTTACCGTTGTTTTTGATTATGTTGTTGTGGTTGTTGTCGTTGTTGTTGTGAGCCATGTACAGTTTAATTTCAGGACACTGACTCATAAGAACAGGGTCATGTAAATAAGATGGTGATAAAATCTTAATACTCTGGGTGACCCCATCTGTAACTACAGCAAAACCCCTCCATTGAGATAACATGGAGAACGGAGAGTGACATAGATATGCTGTAATCCTCCGCAAGATTTGCTCTCTGATTGAAATACATGTTATTCTTTGAGGAGAGAGGTCAATTTTAGTATTGATGTCAAAATATTTATAGCAAGTGCTGGGTAAGCATTACAGATATGTCCATGTCAGTGTCTTTGTGCGTGCGCACGTTTTGCATTTGTGCGTATGCGTGCACGTGCGTGTCTGAGCCACTGCTGTTTTCAGAGGACACATGTGAAGCTGTGAAACTCGGTGAAACAAGCTGCCCTTCTGCTGTCCTGCCGGGGCCTCAGTGGGATGGGCAGTTTATGACATGACAGGACATGCCAACAAATTGCATCACTTCTGCCTCTGTGGCCGAGGACAATGGGCCACCATATGCCGACGTGGGGAAATGAATGGGGCTCATTTGTGCTGGCACCACGAGCCCCCAGTCCCCTCACCCTCCTCGCCCCTGCCTGGGCCCTGTTTGTCCCCTAACCCCCTCACCCTGCACTGGGCTCCACTGTGGCACACAGGCCGACCCAGACAGACGAGCCCAGTCTCTTACATAGAACAGAAAACAACATCAAAAGGAGAGAATCAGTTATTTATTCAATAAATAGACATATATGCTTGGCCCAAGGCAGAATGTGAACTCTATTTATTGTTGTTCGTTAAAAATAAATTATAATGAAATAACAGGTTGTTATTATCCTCATATACATTGTCTTATATACATTGTCTTCTCATGACATACAGATATGGGCTCCTGAGTGGTGCAGTGGTCTAAGGCACTGCATTTCAGTGCTAGAGGGGTCACTACAGACACCCTGGTTCGAATCCAAGCTGTATCACAACCAGCCATGAGAGTCACATAGGACAACGCACAATTTCCCCAGTGTCGTCCGGGTTTGGCCAGTCTAGGCCGTCCTTGTAAATAAGAATTTGCTCTTAACTGACTTGCCTAGTTAAATAAAGGTCACACACATACAATAAAAGGTGTGTGAATATGGTAGAAATATTTTAGTTTGTGTCTCGGCATTGGTTGTTTACATGTGTGCATGTATCTGTGTCTGTTTTTGCGTGAATGGGATTTTTGTTGAGCATGTGTGTGTGTGCACGTGTCTGTGTGTATGAGTGCTTCTGAGTGTGTGCAGGGATGATAGCAGATGATTAAGGAGCGGCTGCTCTGTTGACATGAGATACTAATGAGGATGAAATGAGAAGGTCAGGGCTCGTCTCCAGGAGAGGGACGCCCCTCGCTACCCCCCCTCTCCCCCCCTAGCCTGCCCCCCTCCTCGGGACGGCCAGCTAATCTCCCTCTTAATCGGCCCTGCCACCACGGCACACAAAAAAACACACACACATACAAAAACACACACACGCACACAAACGCGCACATGCACATACACACATACATAAACACACAACAAGCTACACTGATCAGCAGCACACTGCATCTACATAATGGCGGTAATTAGCCAGCAGCACAACAAGACCAGCTCAGAGTTATGATTAGCACCTCTCTTTTGGCCCATTCTAGTTCTGACCAGATTGGACCAGTCTGTCATTCTGTGTTCTACCCCACACACACACACACAACATGTTGTTGACCAGATTGCACGAAGCAATGAACATCAGAAAATGTTGAGACTATTGTTATTTAATTTATCCTGGGGTGGAGGTAACACGCTAAAGTGTGACAGGGAAATGATCTAGGCTAAATGACAGAGAGGAGAGGAGAGGAGAGGAGAGGAGAGGAGAGGAGAGGAGAGGATGATGTAGCCAGAATGCAGACGTCATGTCTCCCATCATGTGAGGGCTCTAGTCTTATTAATTAATGGACATGTCAGGGTCTCTACCAGCACAGTGAACTGCTGACCCCACAGGAAGAAGGAAGTGCTCAGCCAGCTGCACGCCAAAAGAGAGAGAGAGAGAGAGAGACAGAGAGAGCAAAAGGCCATAAAAAAAGTTGGGCGTGTGAAGTGTGGTGAAGTGTTGGATGGAGGTCTCATACCCCTGACCCCTGCATTTTTAAAGAGTGGCACTTCACCTTGCTAATCAGACGGCGGTGCGTATCACCGCCACCATCATCCTCCGTGTGTCCTCCTCATACTTGTCATTTTTCACAGTCACTCATGGGGAGATAAGGATCCCCAGTTGACAGGCTGGCTCAACAGGGGAAATGGGCAGGGAGGGATGAGTCTGCGTGTGTGGGCAGGGGCGGGGGAGGGTAGTGTGTGTGTGGAGAGAGAGAGAGAGAGAGAGAGAGAGAGAGAGAGAGAGAGAGAGAGAGAGAGAGAGAGAGAGAGAGAGAGTTGAGGGAATTGAAGGGACATGACCATGGTCTGTGTCTCGGTTTCCAACTTTAATCATTGACCACCCACATCCACAGTTGAATTACAAAATATTACTTACAGGATGAGAATCACTCCACCAATCACCAACTTAATTTAAGTAGCAAAACGTAGTGTCCGTCAAGCTTCTGAGACAAACTAACTGACACTGAGAGGAAACGCTTTTTGAAGGGAAAAGAAACAGACTGGGGGAGAGAAAAAAATTAAGAGAGAGAGACAGAGAGACAGAAAGAGACAGAGAGACAGAGAGCAAGAGAGTGTGTAGAGAAAAGAGAGAGCAAAATAGACCCAGTTAGCACATAACGTTCTGAGTACCATATGTATTTTGCATACAACCTTCACACACATTTCTGGGAATGGTGCAGGATAGTTGCTTGGCTTTCGAACATTCTCAGTACATTTAAGAACTTGACAACAACAACAAAACATATTTTCTTGGTATTTAATTTATTTTACTGAACGTTTCCTGATAGTTCAAACAAGGTTACATCTCATTTCAAATTTGGTAATGTTCTAGGAACATCTGGTTTGACACTGAGAATATTCTCAAATAGTTTAGAGAACATAAAGAAACAACGTCATTCTGTGGGAATTTCAGTACTTCAGCATAACGATTCCTACAGGTTTTAATTTACATAATTTTTCAGACCGTTTACTCAGTACTTTGACAGTGATTACAGCATTGAGTCTTCTTGGGTATGACGCTACAAGCTTGGTACACATGCATTTGGGGAATTTCTCAAATCCTTCTCTGCAGACCCTCAAGCTCTGTCACTTTGGATGGGGAGCATTGATGCTCAGCTATTTTCAGGTGTTTCCAGAGATGTTTGACTGGGTTCAAGTCCGGGTTCTGGCTGGGGCACTCAAGGACATTCAGAGACTTGTCCCGATGACACTCCTGTTGGAAGATGAACCTTCACCACAGTCTGAGGTCCTGACTACTCTGGAGCAGGTTTTCATTAAGGATATCTCTGTACTTTGCTCCGTTCAGCTTTCCCTCGATCCTGACTAGTCTCCCAGTCCCTGACACTGAAAAACATCCCCACAGCATGATGCTGCCACCACCATGCTTCACCGTAGGGATGGTGCTAGGTTTCCACCAGACGGTGCGTTTGGCATTCAGGCCAAAGAGTTCAATTTTGGTTTCAACAGCAGTGAATCTTGTTTGTCATGGTCTGAGAGTCTTTAAGAGCCTTTTGGCAAACTCCAAGCGGGCTGTCATGTTTCAGTTACTGAAGAGTGCCTTCAGTCTGGCCACTCAACCATAAAGATCTGATTGGTGGAGTGCTGCAGAGATGGTTGTCCTTCTGGAAGGTTCTCTCATCTCCACAGAGGAACTCTGTAGCTTTGTCAGAGTGACCATTGGGTTCTTGGTCTCCTCCCTGGCCAAAGCAAGGGAGGATTGCTCAGTTTGGCCAGGCGGCCAGCTCTAGGAAGAGGTTTGGTGGTTCCAAACTTCTTCCATTTAAGAATGATGGACGCCACTGTGATCTTTGGGACTTTCAATGCTGCCAAAATGATGTTGTACCCTTCCCCAGACCTGTGCCTCTACACAATCCTGTCTCTGAGCTCTATGGACAATTCCTTTGACCTCATGGCTTGGTATTTGCTCTAACATGTACTGTCCTCTGTTTGACCTTATAGGTGTGTGCCTTTCCAAGTCATGTTCATTCAATAATTTACTACAGTAGAACTCAAATAAAGTTGTAGAAACATCTCTAAAATGATCAATGGAAGCAGAATGCACCTGAGATCAATTTCGAGTCTTAGGAAAGGTCTGAATACTTACAGTACCAGTCAAAAGTTTGGACACACCTACTCAATCAAGGGATTTTCTTTATTTACATTGTTGTAGAATAATAGTGAAGACATCAGAACTATGACATAACACATATGGAATCATATAGTATGCAAAAAAGTGTTAAACAAATCAAAATATATTTTAGCTTTTAGATTCTTAAAAGTAGCCACCCTTTGGCTTGATGACAGCTTTGCACACGCTTGGAATTCTCTCAACCAGCTTCACCTGAAATGTTTTACTCACAGTCTGGAAGGAGTTCCCACATATGCTGAGCACTTGTTGGCTGCTTTTCCTTCACTCTGCAGTCCAACTCATCCCAAACCATCTCAATTGAGTTGAGTTCGGCTGATTGTGGAGGCCAGGTCATCTGATGCAGCTCTCCATCACTCTTCTCTTTGGTCAAATAGTCCTTACACAGCCTGGAGGTGTGTTGGGTCATTGTCCTATTGAAAAGCAAATGATAGCCCCACTAAGTACAAACTAGATGGGATAGCGTATCGCTGCAGAATGCTATGGTAGCCATGCTGGTTAAGTGTGCTTTGAATTCTAAATAAATCACTGACCGTGTCACCAGCATAGCACCCCCCTCACAATCACATCTCCTCCTCCATGTTTCACGGTGGGAACCACACATGCGAAGATCATCCGTTCACCTACTCTGCAGTTGGAAACAAAAGTTGCAAAATTGGACTCCTCAGACCAAAAGACAGATTTCCACTGGTCGAATGTCCATTACTTGTGTTTCTTGGCCCAAGCAAGTCTCTTCTTATTATTGATGTCCTTTAGTAATGGTTTCTTTGCAGCATTTCGACCATGAAGGCCTGATTCCCATAGTCTCCTCTGAGAGAGGTGACTGTGACCTCTGTTAATAATTTATTTTGGCTGGTAACTCTAAGGAACTTATCCTCTGCAGCAGAGGTAACTCTGGGTCTTCCTTTCCTGTGGCGGTCTTCATGAGCTCCAGCTTCAACATAGCGCTTGATGGTTTTATTATTTTTAATGAATGATGCTGGGCCAATTGTGAGCCGCCCCATGGATCTCCTGGTCGCGGCTGGTGTAACAGAGCCTGGACACAAACCAGGATCTCTAGTGGCACAGCTAGCACTGTGATGCAGGGCCTTGGACCACTGCGCCACTCGGGAGGCCCCGCTTGATGGTTTTTGCGACTGCACTTGAAGAAACGTTCAAAGTTCTTGAAACCAAAAACAAATGTTCCCACAACTTCCAAGGAACCAAATCTGCTAGCTGGGGAGAGAGAGCGACAGAAAGAGAGAGAGAGAGAGAGAGAGAGAGAGAGAGAGAGAGAGAGAGAGAGAGAGAGAGAAATGAGCCTGCCAGTGGTTAATTGAGCATACAGATTCCTAATGTGTTAGGAGGTGGCCTCGCAGATGAGGGATGGTACTTTTTCAGGAAGCATCTTCCTTTGTTTCCTCTTTGAGACTAATGAAGTCGGCCTTCCATAAGCGTGAGCTGGACACTGACACACCAGAGTTCCCTCTCTCTCTCTCTGATCCCATTCACAAAGTATGTAACAGTGTGTCATCATCCCCCCCACACCCCGAATGTTTACACATGTGCACACACACTCACACAAACACACACAAACACACAAAGACACACCACGTTGAGTTATGAACTAGACTAAACCCGTGTGATGAACTCACACTCTGCAGGGCTCAACTTTAGAACATATTCACTATCAAAGCAGACCTGTTTATTTTTACTGTCTCTCCAAACAGCACGCATCCATTATCCAAAATATTTTGTCTCTCTTTTTTTTCCCTTAATGCCTTAGGGTCAATCCCTAATGAGCTTAGCACAGAGGAAGCATGGAAGCTATTACTGAGGGTGTTTGAACAAGGGGGTGATACTGTACCTTATGATTACACCCACTTACATATATATATATATATATATAAACTAGACAGAGAGAGAGACGGCAACGTTGTGTACCACTCTTTGTCTGCCACTATGTGGGCCTGGGTAAGTTTTGGTTAAGGTGAGAGCAGGTCCTGTGGACGACAAACACATTAACGATGACCTGATATAACACCTATTTTCCTTGTCCTGCTCTCGCTAGCTAGTGAGAGCCCTTTGCTTTAGTCTCTATCTCTCTCTACAGGCTGGACTAGTGTGTCTGGCCAACCAAACTTGTTCAAGGTGCTCCGTGGCCATATGTTTGCTCATTGGGGAGCGGGAGTGGGAAAGGCTGGTCTGGTGTGACCTTCACTCAGGTTGAGCACTGAATACTCCAGGCTCTGTTTGGTTGGGTTCATGCCAGGTGAGCACAGCCTCGGAAAGAACCACGCCACCACACAACACAGACACAAACAACTACTGTTGGTCCCAAAATGGCAGCTAAAATTGTTTAATTGGATCCCACTATATGGCCAAGCTGCAAAGTAAAAAATATATATATATATATATATATATATATTGTTGTATTTTCAACCAGACACATGTATGTGTTTCCTTTCTCTCTGCATTCAAGTGGAATTGTGTTGAACCACACTTATGTACAAAGCAAGCATATCGCTATGTAGAAATGACTGTTAAAAGTATCATTACGTTGAGACAATTGATGGGTAATCATTCCTGTAATTTGGTCAAAGTTGTCATTCATCCACCAGTCAAGCAGTGCAGAATGTAACGTTTGGACATTTGGGAAGAAAATTCTAAACAAAAAACATATCTTTAGATCATCCGGTCCAACACTGAAGTCACACTGTGAAAGCCATTCCCTTCATGTGCTGATGTTCACAACATGTCATGTTTCATATCTTGGTTTCAAATGGAACTCAAGCTTATAGCAATACAATACAGTAGTATCTCTTTGTGTCCCATTCAGCATTATATATCAAATATTGGATGATCATAGGCATAATACAACTTGATGTATACCATAATAATTTATTTTATAAAATGTATATTTTATTGGGCAATTCTAAAGGGTGAAAAAAGTGCTTTCTTTTCGCCTTCCCCCATTAACGTTATTTCCTTGGGAAGAATACATATTTCTGCTTGAGAACACCCTTTAAAATATGAAATGACTGCCGTCACTGACACACATACCGCCCTGCTACCCCCCACCCCCACCTTACAACACACACACACACGTGCACACACACATGCACACACACATGCGCATGGAACAACGCACATGAGCATGCTAGGATGCACACACACACACACACACACGCACGCACGCACGCACGCACACACACACACACACACACACAAACACAGACAAACACACTCACACACGCTCCCCTGATTTTGGATGGATAGATGGAAGGGGGAGGCAGGGGGGGACTGAAAAATCTCCTGAAAAGAATGAGGCCCTCTGGGATTTTCTCAAAGTGGCCCCTCGGTGGGGTGGGGGCTGGTGGGGGTGCGGGGGCCTAAAATATGGGCACTCCACACTGTAACCTTAGCCAGCGGGGGAGCAATCTGTCAAATAATTAGCCGTTGCCCAGGACAAAGGTTTTATTTGCAGGAATTTCATAGAAGCCAGGATTGAATAATATGTCTCTGTATTGGACAGGGTCATGGGAACATTATCTCTTACTGGTGGGGCTATAACTGATAATGAGAAAAGGGTCTGGTAATTCAATTCCTCAAGCCTTTGTTTCTATAATTCCTTCTCTCTTTCTGTCCTCCTCTCTCTTCACTCTCTTCTATCTAGCTAATTAAAGATCATTTGGACAAAGACAGGTGTCCCTGGATGAAAAATGTCTGGCATTCTAGGTTTACCACATTACCAAACAACAAGATATGAATAACATTGAGAGAATTTGTTATTTTGAATGTTTTATTGACAACACCACGTATCAACACAATACATGTAAAATAGTGAAAGAAAAAAAAGCAATCGATATGGCAATTATGTTTGCATATTTACTGGCTGAGGTAATACTTTTTGATTTGGAAGATATTTGAGACATAAGGATTTGAGAGAGAAGTGATTTGAACACGTGATAAAGTTATATTCCTGTTCAGACACTGTTCTCACAATAACCAGAAAAGGGTTGCCATGGTGTCAGAATGAATTTACGGTGTGTAGTTTGTTCATTGGTTGATGGAGGTTCAAATCCAGCTAGGTAGCAGCTTCATGCTCTCCACTCCCATTGCACTGCCTCAGAGGAATAAATAAACAGAGGCATCTCCTGTGGATGTTGGTTTGGTCTCTTTTTACCAGTTTCCTGTTGCATGTAGAAGCATTCATAGTCATAACTGTCTCAGCCTCATACTTTCACTTCTCTTTCCCTGCTTGCTGAAAACGTATGGAAACATAATAAATCCACTGTACAAATTGTCATTGTGACATTTCCAAACGTTCCAGTTCATGATTCCATGTCTTGCTCACAACAAAATGTGAGTTTTAGAGAGAAGATACCAACCTCATAGATGTAAGTGACCGAGTGTTTCCAGTGCCTGAACAATGTCCGGTCTCTCTGGCCCCCTACACTTTCTCTCTCTCTGTCTGCTGACCTCTTACCCTTAGGGGCGTCCAAGCAGGAAGTGGATAGTGTTAAAAGGGATTGATTGATTTTGTGGTCTATAGATGATTGTTTATATCATTCCATATGGGAGGGTTGACCTTTAGTGACCCCTCTGTGGGCCATTCGGCTGAGAGCTCAGACCTGTGTCCATTTGCGACTGCTAATTACTGTTAAGGGCCCTGGTTTTGGGTCTTAAAATGGGCTCCTGCGCTGCTTTGATGACAGAGATATACAGCAGGGATGCTCTCCTCTGATCTCCCTGTGTACCGTTTCCCCCTGAATGTCAAGCACATTAAACTTAATGTAGCAGCAAATTCTTCTCAATTATTTGTATGTTGTTGTAATGTGAGTTAGTGTGTGTGTGCATCTGTGTACGCCTGAGTCAGTGTGTGTGTGTGTGTGTGTGTGTGTGTGTGTGTGTGTGTGTGTGTGTGTGTGTGTGTGTGTGTGTGTGTGTGTGTGTGTGTGTGTGTGTGTGTGTGTGTGTGTGTGTGTGTGTGGGTGTGGGTGTGGGTGTGGGTGTGTGTGTGTGTGTGTGTTTGTCCTGGCTATATATACATTTTACAACTACAGCCACAGTGCTTCCAAAGTGTGTTCTTGTACGGGGTGTGAGTTTGTACATCCTCTAATACATTCCTATGCTCGCTTTTAAGTAAAAAATAATTGGATTTTTGCATCCTGTGATCTCCCTAATTATAATGGAAACAAGCTTACAATTTTCCAGTCATTATTTTATATTTTGTTCCCCTCTAATAAGAAGGTGCAGCGAAGCACAACAAAACGCTATGACTCTATTTCCTGCTCTTTGCCTTACAGCTATGTATAGATGAAGAACGCCTACACTCCCAATATCATCATCCCCCCTCGTAAAACATTAGAGCACCAAATCACAGACACACACATATGAGCGCAAATATAAACATGCACACATACAAAACCGCACAGAAAAAACAAAATGACACGTTACACAGGCACGTAAGCACAAATGAACAGTACAAACTATTCAGAAAAAACTGCAAATACCCAATATTTAGAAAACTTTTGTTTTATACTTATTGTGCCATACTCACACAATCACACAAATAAATCACAGCATATAGGTACTACTCACGCAGATAACAGTCAATCACACTCACAATGCTGCTGATATGTCATTGTGTCCAGTCCCCACATCTTCTCATCCCCTCAGTAACACTCATCTCCCCTCCGCATGCTTGTCAGTCCCCCACCCAACACCAGGGATCACAGCACATCTAACAGTATTTCATCGTGGATTTCGAGATAAGTGAGAGGATTTCAGTTCAAGCTCCGAGCTTAGCATGGGCTGCGGTGCTGCAGTGAGCGCCGTTCACTTACATGATGTGGGATTTTTTTTTCACTCCCCTCTCTCACCCTCTTTTCTGGGTTTTTGTTGATTTAGCTGTGAGTGGCTGCCTGACACAACATTGGCTATCTCCTCAAGGAGCTAAATAAAGCTAACCCCTTGCACAGTTATTCTATCACAGGACTCTGGGGGAGCAGAAAAAGGGATGTATTTTAATTGACCAAACCCAGGGGCTTCAGTAATACTATAACCACAGGAAACTGGAGACGGGAATGAAAGGGAGAGAGAGAGAGAGAGCGAGGGAGAACAGAAAGAGAGAGAGAGAGCCATATTGTGCTATTAGAGGCATGCTGTATTTCCTACATTGATGAATTGAATTAACATTTAAATATATATATATATATATTTTTTTAATCTAACAAATCTCGTGCCAGTTGTTTCTCGAGGCTCTTCAACCCCTCATCAAAGGCAAGGTGGTTTCTAAGATGTGGAACATCTAACTAGCTGTCCAGCCTAGTTCCCTGCCTATTGACTCATTTTGGCACTCAATCACCAGGACACTGCTGTGTCACCTCTGTTGAGATCATGCCCACAAACTCTCCCATAAGCAGAGTGGAATGATGAGTGCTGGAGTTTTGTGTTTTGCAGTGTGCCGTAGTGGACACATAGACCTGTAGCGGCAGCATGCATGTCACAGAGACACTAATGACAGGTGAAGGCATGGTGCATGTGGCCCTTTCCACGGCCCTCCACACCCACAACACAGGTTAACCCGGGAAATCACGAAAGAGAGGAATAACATGGGGAGCACCTGAGAGGAATCCTGAGTGGCCAGTTCCCTGGTAGAAAAAGATGGATTGCCGGAATTCTCCACCAATCACAAAACAACACATTGGCCTCAGCATTGATTGATGAAGTATTTAAGTCGTCAATCTCACATCACCCGCTTTCCTCCGCTCTTCCCCCCCCCCCCCCCCCCCCCCTCCAAATGGTTGCAGAAAAGGCATGCAGTGTCCGCAGCTCGGATGAGAACTGACTGGTGCAGAGTATCGCTGCTTTTCACCTTTCGGTTTCGTCTCAAACGCGCTGAACGTTTCGGTTGTGTGTGCGAACCATCAAAGATAGCTCAGGAGAAAAAGACAGGCAAGAGGAGATCATCCCCTTTTTTCGTTATAACGTACACCATGCATACTGTAATGAAACGCCGGGCCCGGGGTCGTGAGAACACATACTATTGCATGTCATGGCAATAACAGTAATTCTCTGTACATGAAATGATTCGAGAAGTACAACATGTCCTGTCCTCCAGGAGCGAGGTGATGAGAGGACTGTGGATTTCTAGGAATAGGATTGGCTGTGTTGGGTTCAACCTAAAAGTTTAAAGCTGAGAGGGAGAGAGCTAGACCTGAGCTCATCTGCGTACAGAGACAGATTGTAATACCCCCCATGTACATCACCAAACTCCATAGCTCTCAGCCAGGCAAAATGCATTCTAACAGGCACCACTGAAGACAACTCACGGCAGTGCAATTGATTACAAATCATGATTAACAATAGCAGTATGGATAGAAATGGAACATTAGCCCGCACCTCTGACCCTTGCCCAGGACCTTTTTTGTACGCTATGGCGTATTCAATATCATTATCAAGCTCGAGTCAACTTGCTGGGGAAAATCTATTGGATGTTATTCATAAAAATATAAGGAAAAGATCAAACCTGCAGCCATACTGGTCACAATCCACGAGACAAGGCGTTTGGAATGTCAAAGGAGCTTTGGTTAAGGATTGATCCGGTCAACCTACATTCTTGCCACAGTAAAGCGCAAATTCTCCAAAGAGTATATGACCCCCGTCCATTGTTCTCCTCTCCTAATATGATACCCCCACAAGGGTTTCCACAAAGCCCTCATTTCTAATCAATGCATGTGGTTGGTGGGGATCATCCCGTCTCTGCAAATGAATGACTTCACTTTTTTCCCTGCGGATCTATTGTATTGCTTTGTTTCATTAGCTGATTGATTTCTGCCTCCCCCCCACCCCTCTTCCTTCCTTTTGCTTATCAATATGAGAGCTGATCACATCCATCCAGGAAAAATCCCAATCAGCGTTTGGTAGCTAGTGGAATCCCTTAGCAGGATCCTGAGGGGACAAGGCCTGGTTATTGACCATGACTGGGACTATTGGCTGACAGTGAACGTCAAATCTAGGTCTTCCATCGGCCTGGTATTGTATGTACGGGCAGCAGAGCTGCTGTATTTCTGCTGCTCACCAGTTGCCATGCTAAGGTTTTTGCTAGGCTTGATTTGGTTGTCATAGTCCCTCTCCCTGAGCATCTGTTAAATGTTCACCTGCTCATTATACTGTGTCCTTATTACCAGCCATATCTGACCCTCTCCTTTAGTTCCCTTTGACACCAGAACAATGGATAGGAAGTCCTTCACGCCAGCAAGTCAGACTTCACTTCACTGCAGGAATTACAGCTTTTCATTCTCTGTCACTGGAGCGTTTTAGTGACTTGCCCCTCTTGCCTCTCTCTCTCTCTCTCTCTCTCTCTCTCTCTCTCTCTCTCTCTCTCTCTCTCTCTCTCTCTCTCTCTCTCTCTCTCTCTCTCTCTCTCTCTCTCTCTCTCTCTCTCTCTCTCTCTCTCTCTCTCTCTCTCTCTCTCTCTCTCTCTCTCTCTCTCTCTCTCTCTCTCTCTCTCAAACACATACATGTGATAGATACACAGTCATCCACAAATGTGCACGCACACACATCCATGCAAAAGCACACACACGTGCACACACACACGCGAACACACACACGTGCACACACACATACAATGATAATCCAACCAGACTTTGTTTGAGGCGAAAGGGAGAGGCTGTAGCATAGTAACACAGTCCAATGACAGGCCCCATATTCCAGACACAGTCCTAAGATTTATACCCTCAGCTATGCAAAGTGAAATAGTGGCAATGTGGAACAAAATCAACAACAAAAAAAGAAGAAAAGAAACGCAAATGTTTGCTTGTTCCATTTAGCCCATTATTCATCAAGCCAGCTGCCTAAATCTATTAGGATCAACACAGTTCGAGTTGTCTCCTCAGAAAAACTGACATGTTATTACTGCCTTTCCTGAGCCATCTCATTGTGACAGTCAGCCCTCTAAGAAAACAAACTGAAGTAATACTGAAAGTCATAAAATGTCTGGCCCAGCGCTCTCTCGTCCCTGTTCTCCCCCTCCCTCCCTTCCACTTGACACACCAGAGTTCTCTCTCTGTCTCTCTCTTCTTCTTCTTCTCCCCCCCCCCACCCCCCTCAAAAACACACATTTTCCCAATCAACTACTATGACAATAGAAAATTCCATAATGTAACACAGAGAGCCAGTGTCTACGGGATGTCTTATCACATAGCCGACAAACACATCCACACCTAAACGAATGGCTCAAACACATGTCTATGATACCCATAAGCCTGAACATGTTCATGCTAAAGAACGACAGATAGATTATCTCATGGCTTTTTCCCCTTAAACACTTGTACCTGTTTATCCAGCTTGTGGGAATTCCTGTTTCTGGAGTGTATGGAGTCACTGAGACTGAGCTCTGGAAATACTGTGTCACTTAGACCACACCTTCATTTTTCACTTTATCACCTCCGTTGACACCAGGATATGAAGGCCACCCCTTAACCACTACACTTGCAAAGTTAAGTAGTTATAGAACTGAAATCCTTTGGAATGCATTTTTATTTTATTTTAATGTCAGTGTGTTTCAAAACAATATATGTTTTCCCCACACAGACAGATGCATTTTCAACACGCCAAAAAGAAGACCCATCTTGGTTTCCATGGTTCAAATCACTGTGCGCTGGAGGATTTGGACATCACTTAGCATTTTTATTCTCTGTTTTTTATAATGCTCCATATTCTATTTTCCATCCTTCTCCTTCTCTCTTTCTATTTCTCTCTCACTCACTCTCACTGTTTCTCTCTCTCTCTCGTTTTCTTCTTCTCTCACTCTACTCTCTTCACTATAAACCCTTTCAGGGGTTCTGGCAGCAGTTTCCTGCTCTTTCATCTGCCTCCCTTGTGGTAGGACCATTAGCCCGGCCGTACCTGCAAGTGTTTGGGAGGCAGCTGGCCCAGGACGCAGCACTGCAATGGGGCTGTAGAGCCCAGAGGCTGGGCCTGGGACATGGGAACGCTGGCACCAAATACCAATGGGTAATTAGACCTTCGTTCAAGAGCGAATGTGGCAAGCATTAGACACAAAGCTCTTTCCGGGCTCAAATCATATCTGCATCCTTTCCTTTGGGAGTTACTTCTTTCTTTTCTCCTTTGTTTTCTTGACCCCTTTTCTTCTTTCTGCTCTCGGACGAACCGTTAGCGATCACTTTGGCTCGAGTTTTGTCGCCTTGACGGAGGTCTATTTTGGTGAAAGACAGTAGGGGGTCATCGAATGTTACTATACTGTACATAACAAAAATGTCCAAGCTAACTTGTTACTACGTCGTCTCCCTTAAGCCCAGTTACATCAAAAGCACAACAACTCACCAATGAAGATGTCCTGTGTCATTTCCTAAACATTTCTTTGGTCAGTCAGTCTATGTGACAGAGATGTAACCGTCGACTGACATTTTGCCACAGAAGCTACTGAATAAACAGAAGTGAGATATGGAATAGATCTAGTCCATTGAGGTAAGAGTTTGCCTATGTTCAGATGTGACTACATCCAAAAGAACACTTACTGTAACTGTGTCAATTGCTGGACCCAATATCCCTGACCTGTACCTGTACTGATCAGAACATTATAATAAACGCTGCACTGGAAAGATGGTCAGCAGGTGACATTTTGTGACATTTCCTTTCTATCTGCGGGTGCCTGTGTTGAAAAAAAAAATGACTGGTTGATAGTTCATAGTTCATTTTCTTTTTTTCCCCTCTTTTTTTTTTATTTTTTTTATTTTTTAACGTATTTGCAATTGTACACAAGCATGGCAAGATATCCTTGG
Organism: Oncorhynchus clarkii lewisi; assembly: GCF_045791955.1. NCBI lineage: Eukaryota > Metazoa > Chordata > Actinopteri > Salmoniformes > Salmonidae > Oncorhynchus > Oncorhynchus clarkii. Next base: position 36,605,035 of record NC_092149.1, read on the forward strand.
ATGGTTGAATGACAATTCAAATTTCATATTTGACATCTGGATCGTCTTGTATACTTCGATGTCTGGGCCGTGAGAAAAATGACATTCTATGTTTCTCATCATTTAAGAGGGAAACTATCATGAGGCCTTTCTTGTTTTGTGGTGAACGGTGACATTACCCATAATTCCATTCAAACCACATTGGCCTTTCATCAGAAGTCACTGACCTTTATAGTCTGTCTTTCAGAACATAGCACTAGCACTAGCATCATCACTTCAAAAATAGTTTGTCAAAATTATACTTACGATTATACTTAAAATTATACGCAGACATGCACCAACCGGTCAAACATTTTAGAACACCTACTAAATGAAGTGTTTTTCTTTATTTGTACTATTTAATAGTGAAGATATCAAAACGATGAAATAACACATGGAATCATGTAGTAACCAAAAAAGAAACAAATAGATTTTATATTTGAGATTCTTCAAATAGCCACCCTTTGCTTTGATGACAGCTTTGCACACTCTTAGCATTCTCTCAACCAGCTTCATTAGGTGGTCACCTGGAATCCATTTCAATTAACAGGTGGGCCTTCTTAAAAGTGAATTTGTGGAATTTATTTCCTTCTTAATGCGTTTGAGCCAATCAATTGGGTTGTGACAAGGTAGGGGGGTATACAGAAGATAGCCCTATTTGGTAAAAGACTAAGTCTGGAAAGAACAGCTCAAACAAGCAAAGACAAACGACAGTCCATAATTACTTTAAGACATAAATGTCAGTCAATACGAAACAGTTCAAGAACTTTGAAAGTTTCTTCAAGTGCAGTCGCAAAAACCATCAAGCGTTATGATGAAAGTGGCTCTCATGAGGACCGCCACAGGAATGGAAGACTCTGCTGCAGAGGATAAGTTCATTAGAGTTACCAGACTCAGATATTTCAGCCCAAATAAATGCTTCACAGAGTTCAAGTAACAGACACATCTCAACATCAACTGATCAGAGGAGACTGTGTGAATCAGGCCTTCATGGTCGAATTGCTGCAAATAAAGCACTACTAAAGGACACCAATAGGATGAAGAGACTTGATTGGGCCAAGAAACACGAGCAATGGACATTAGACTGGTAGAAATCTGTCCTAAGTTTGAAGTCCAAATTGCAGATTTTTGGTTCCAATGTCTTTGTGAGACGCGGTGTGGGTGAACGGATGATCTCTGCATGTGTATTTCCCACCGTAAAGCATGGAGGAAGAGGTGTTATGGTGTGGGGGTGCTTTGCTGGTGACACTGTCTGTGATTTATTTAGAATTCAAGGCACACTTAACCAGCACGGCTACCACAGCATTCTGCAGCGATACGCCATCCCATCTTTTTTTTGCTTAGTGGGACTATCATTTGTTTTTCAACAGGACAATGACCCAACACACCTACAGGCTGTGTAAGGGCTGTTTTACCAAGAAGGAGAGTGATGGAGTGCTGCATCAGACGACCTGGCCTCCACAATCAGCCGACCTCAACCAAATTAAGATGGTTTGGGATGAGTCGGACCACAGAGTGAAAGAAAAGCAGCCAACAAGTGCTCAGCATATTTGTGAACTCCTTCAAGACCATTTGTAAAAGCATTCCAGGTGAAGCTGGAAGCGTGTGCAAAGCTGTCATCAAGGCAAAGGGTGGCTAATTTGAAGAATCTCAAATATAACATTTGTTTAACACTTTTTTGGTTACTACTGTACATGATTCCATATGTGCTATTTCGTTGTTTTGATATCTTCACCATTATTCTACAATGTAGAAAATAGTAAAAATAAAGAAAAACCCTTGAATGAGTAGGTGTTCTAAAACTTTTGACCGGTATTGTACAAATTCTAGAAACAAAATCAACACTGTCCTAATAAATTCTGAACATTTGTCTCAGGTGAAAAAGGAAGAGGTTGAATGCTGTGTGAGTGAGTGAGTGAGTGGTGTGCCTACTGCCTTCTCCCATGGCCAGACTAGAGGACCCTGCTTTTAGCACAGAGGGAGAAGCACTGAAGCCACATTAGCGTAAACAGGAACACAAAAGGAGAGGAGAGAGGAGTGGAATGGAAACTGGGGTTGTAAACAGGACCCCCCACAGAGGAATTTCAATTTCATATATCTAATTATCCCTGTCAGATGGAAGAACGGACAAAAAGCTTCCTTTGTTCTCTCTTTCTGTCTCCCGCATCTCTGTCAATTAATTTCAGCAGACAAATATGACTAATTGTCTACTCCACAGCTCTGGCCGTTATAGAAATAGTCATTTGGCCCGCATTGGATGAGGGGTGGTTCTGTGGGTATTCATGCATCCATTTATGATATTTGATAACAATGGGCTGTGCATAATTTCAGGTGATCATGTAAGCAGGCTAACACAACCTTGTTGTAGACATGGGCTTCTGAGCCTTTTTGGAGCCTGCGGTCTTGTAGCCCAGACAATACCCCTGTACTTCCTCTTTTGTATAAGGAGAGCATTCTCGTTTCTCATTTCTGTCACTGGAATTGCTTCTTTGTTCAGAGTGCTAATATTAGCATCATAATTAGACTGAAAGAAAGAGAGTGTTGCGATTCATGCAGATTTGCCGAAGTGCAGAGTGTGGAGGCCTGAATTCTAGACGAGGTATCAGTTACTGGTGTTTGATGAGGATCCAGTCCAATCGGGAATTTGCATGTTAAATGTTTGTTATCAAACCATTTTTTTGTGCAAGATAATTATACAGAAAAACTGAAACACACAGCGTCATTATCAGTAGTCATAAAAGCTCTCGATTCAGAATGCATCGCCCTTAAATCCAGCGTAACTATCTCACGCAGCCATAGCGCTGACCACCAACTCTAGGCCTACACTTTTACAAAGTTTACGTGGTAGTTCTCGTAGTTTGGAAGTTTGAAATTGCTCACATGTAAAGACTGTATTCACCCTTAAAATGGGTGCAAACCAATTTGCCCGACAGCATATTCAAAGCTTTCAGCTTGAGTTTGCAAAGACTGCATGAACTTTATGGAACTTAACTTATATTGCAAGGTCTGTGCTTATACTTAATGATTTAAAGTGACTGGGCTAGATCCAATGTTCTATTCAGGGTATATGAAATGTAATTTGAGTGTCTTTATGCATATACAAAAGTATCAAGCAAGGAAGGCCATGGTGAAACATTCAATAGTGAATAGATGCTTTACCGTCACACATTTTAATTGCCAAAAAGCAGCACTTAACAAATAACCCTGGCTGGCGCGATATTGGGAAGAGCAACAAACTTAATTCAATGTATCCCTGCTCGAATTCATCCAAACAAATCACAACATATACCAAACCAAGTCAGCTTAAAGTAAGCCAACCAAAAGAAAGTCAACCGAAAGAATACCAAATCAAACAGAAAATCATGAATGTCCAACGCCAACCCATAGACCGTATGAGAGGTTGTAGCATTTCATTACCCACGTTCCTTTTCTGCGGTCTCTTGACCAGTTGCCATGGCACTAGAGCTGACCACATTCATAACCTCTCTCCTGCTTTCTTCCTTTCTTTTCCTCTCTCTCCTTTCTCTTTCTTCATTTTCTCTCTGTCTTCCACTGCACTACTCATAAAGTACATTTTTCTTGGTGTTTGCATGAGATCACCTTTGAAGTTCCCAGAGATATAAATAACCTTTGGGCCGAGCGTACAGTATGCATTTCCTGGATCAACGCTTGTCACACCCTGATCTGTTTCACCTGTCGTTGTGCTTGTCTCCAACCCCCTCCAGGTGTTGCCCATCTTCCTCATTACCCCCAGTGTATTTATACCTGTGTTCTCTGTTTCTCTTTTGCCAGTTTGTTTTGTTTTGTCAAGCCTACCAGCCATTTTGCCGTGCTCCTTTCTGTCTCTTGTTCCGGTTTTCTAGCTTTCTTTTTTTGGACCATTCTGCCTGCCCTGACCCTGAGCCTGCCGTTCTGTACCTTGTCACACCACCCTGGATACTGACCTCTGCCTGCCCTGACCATGAGCCTGCCTGTTGTTCTGTACCTTGTCACACCACCCTGGATTACTGACCTCTGCCTGCCCTGACCCTGAGCCTGCCGTTCTGTACCTTGTCACACCACCCTGGATAACTGACCTCTGCCTGCCCTGACCCTGAGCCTGCCGTTCTGTACCTTGTCACACCACCCTGGATTACTGACCTCTGCCTGCCCTGACCCTGAGCCTGCCTGCCGTTCTGTACCTTTCGGACTCTGCTCTGGATTACTGACCTCTGCCTGCCCTTGACCTGTCATTTACCTGCCCCCCTGTTTTTGTAATAAACTTTTGTTGCTTCGAAACTGTCTGCATCTGGGTCTTCTCCTGAGCCTTGACAACGCTAAATCATTCTGACATTATTATTCACCATTTTAAAAATCAAACCAGACTCTTGCCTCACAGTGCAAATAATACTAAATATGACGTAGGTCAAATTAAGCAACTCAAACTTTATCATCTTGACGTTGTGGTGTTCCGGATGCTGACTAACCAACAAAATTATCATAGCACGAAAATCTCTGTTCGTAAAGTGTTTACATTTCAAAGCTAGTTTCCATACAGACATTTGCATTAGCACGTCTACAGTCAAGAGTCTAAGTTGCAAAACAGGAGAAAATAAAAAATAAAAAAATGATTAGCATTTTAAGTATAAATAGTTCCAGGACAAGGGCTGTTAAGTTTGGAATTAACATGTAAACAGTTGGAAATGCCTTCCTCACCACCCCCACCCCACACTTACCCCTGCCTCCTTTTTAAACCTTGATAAATATACATAAAGTCTCGCACAAAGACCGCCTTGTTCCTTTAATGGGACACCCCCTTTAATGGAGACATATTTCCTGGGATTATATCAGCATTCACTTGCAAATTTTTGAGTTTTAATACTCAGTCAGTTCAGTCTATGAATAAGAGTATCATTTGAATTCAGAGGACACCTGGTGCCGTGGGCTGGGCTATGGTGGGGGCTTGGAGCTGACCTGGTATCACTGCCAAGGCTTCTTTTTCCCAGCCTTCCCTTCCTCTGGCCTAACTGGCTGCTCCATTCAGCCTCCTGCCTGCCGTCTCATTCGCTCCTCAGATACTGTCGAGCGCAGCCGCCCCAGCAGCACACTTGTAACTTTATTCCCCCCCCCACACACAAAATGATCTCTCTCTAAAAGATAAAGGGACGAGAAATCATTTTATCAATCTCCTCTTAGATTAGGCTTGGAGTAAGTTGAATTCTGGTTTAGAGTGTCAGTGAGAAGAAGCAAAGAGAAAACTTAGAATTCAATACTATAAAAAGAAAAAAAGAAAAAAGAAGATAAAATAACAGTGGCTCCGAGACCCTCTTTTGTTGATTTCTTGTACATTAGCCACTAGGTTGTATGGAGAGCAGAGGGGGTTGGGGGACTGAGGCAGGACTATTTGGAGGAGGAGAAGAGAAGGGGGCAGGGGGGCTATTCGTATGCGTCCCACATCCACCACACACAATAAGGCCTGTATTGCGTTTTGCAAATTTATACCCAGGATGTTGGTTTTAGAGTGTTTCCATGAAAAAAGGAGACTTTTTTTTCTCCAAGTAAGTGTCTGCTTTCATGAGCAAGAGTGATTGAGGCACACAAACAAACCTTTGTTTCCCCCAGCTCACAGATGCAAGGCCTAGGCACTGGCTCTCGCTCCGCCCCCAACACACATTTGCACTTTTTGTTTTGAGTAAAACACAAGACTGTACAAAGAAAAATGAAACGAGCTAATACTTTCAGATTGAATGCTCCCTATAATCTTCGGAGATTTAAACAGCTTTCATCGTTTCTTGACAGGTTACTTGATGCTACAAAAAAAAAAAATATATAACAATTTTATGAACAAATAAAATGACCAAATAAATAAGAAGTATAATATATTGAATATATACAAATTGAAAGCAATATTAAAAAAGTATTCCTATTATGAGCACATTATCCCCATCACATCATGAATTCAATTAAAAGTTGAATTTCCATCTTAAAAAACTTTGTGAGAGGAAAATACACATACTGTATCTGCCTTCATACTCTTCAAAACACCAAACCTGACTAATATTAACAGAAGAGAGCTGTTTGGCTATTTTCTCATCACTACAGGTAGCATAACTGTACACTGATTGGATAGCAAATTGGATAACAGGGTTTTGAGCCTATGACAGTGTGAGACAGATTATCATTCCCTTTTAGCTTCCTTAAACACACCCCATCTGGTAAACTACAATTCAAAGGTCACATGGAGCTTATTCTTGGTGGCTGTGTGATTTACCTGTAGGATTGCTCATGATCGCTCAATCCAATGAAATGAAATGCAAACATCCAAAGCCAAATGCAAGTTGTTTCTAAGAGACAAGGTTCAAGGAGAAATTGACAAACAGATCAGATCAGCCTCCCCCTGTGTGAGGCTGGGGCTTTTGACGGAGGCGATTATTCATGTCCCTCCCACAGCACAAATGAAGAGCCCAGCTGACTTCCGTCGACCACCCACCCATCTTCCGCCGACCACCCACCCATCTTCCGCTGCCAAGAAACCTCAAGTACCAGCAAAATACAATCCCCTGATTATCTTGACTGTGTGTTTTCTGTTACACGCTGAACGGAACACTTTAAAAAAGCTCAATTATCGCCTAATGAAATAACCTTTTAAGCGCATACCTGATAAGTGGAGTGTGGGCCTTAGGCCGGATAGTGAATATAGATAACTTTTATGACAATTACACACTTAGAAAAAAAGGTGCTGTCTAGAACCTAAAATGGTTCTTTGTTGTCCCCATAGGAGAAGCATTTGAAGAAACCTATTTGGTTCCAGGTAGAACCATTTTGGTACCAGGTAAAAAGCCTTTTGGGTCCCATGTGAAACAAAGGGTTTTACACGGACCCCAAAAGGGTTTTACCTGGAGCCAAAAAGGGTTCTCCTATGGGGACAACCCTTTTTTGTAAGAGCGTAGTAACACATGAACACACAGTGAATTAACAGAAAACATCCAGCCAAAGAAACATGTGAGGTCGCTAGACAGTACATGCAATATAGCAGATCAATGTTTGTTTCCATCAGTGTAGTTTCATAATTAGTCTAATAATTCCACTGTCGACATGGACCCCCGTGACAAACAGGAGCGAGGGAAATGTAGACACTGGGATGTTTGCATAAATCTGCCATTTCATTCGCCGGGAGAGCAGTGGGGGGAATTTTACGACTCAGATGTGTGTGATTGGCGGTTCCCATGGCTCTCTGGGTTAGACAGTTCAGAGAAAAGCCAATTATTGCTCTCCCTCAGGTCAAGCCTTCATAAATAAACGCTAGAGTGCCCCGGGCTCTGTGTGTTAGTATGATTAGCATATCATACAGCCTATCGACAGGGCACTTATCATATTACAGAGGCGGCCGCCCCTCAGAACACGCCGGGGTTACATGTACAAGGCGACCGAGCATACATCTCTGTTCATTAGACCGCTCCGCTGGGACCGAATGAATCATATCAGCACGCGGTTATGGCAGGCAGGGCGGGCCGTTTGCCTCCACAGAGGAGATGTTAAGAGGGGTATTTAATAACGCTGGAAAGGGTTATGAATCGGCTTCTGTGGCGAGGGAAAGAGAGGGAGAACGGGAGGAGAAGGGGAAGAATACAGAGGACGGAGTAGAAAATAACTAAAGCGTGAGAAAAGTCGGGGAGAGAGTAGGTGTAAGAAGAGGTTGAAAAGACATCTGCAGAGAAAGTCGTTGTGTATTTTGAAAATTAGCAAAATAAAGAGTGGTGGGATAGGGAAGGATGAGGGATAGATAGCGATGGTGACTGATATCTAGAGAGAAACGGCAAAGGTTGAGAGAGGAGAGCATAGGGCTCAGGGGACTGCAGTAAAAAAACGTCCAATTCCCCAAAAACTTTTCAATGGCTGATTAAAAATGAACTGCCGATTTATTAGCGCGTCTCAAAACTGCACAGTGGTGTGAAAATAGCCTGGGCTATCAGACACGCTGCTCAGATTTCAATTTAGGGAAGCCTTTGCTCCTCAGTTACACATATGTTTGCTCCACTCACAGACCAGGGGCCACAATTAACGCCTAACCACTCTGACCGGGGCGAGAGCGCAAAATGACATCTCCTTCTAAGCTCCTCTAAGCCAGCAGAGCCAGGGTAGTGAGCAGAGTGCTGCATCCCTCTCCCTAGTCAAGCATGGACTCTCTTAAGGTGGACCACAGCCTGGCAAGGATGCATTTCATCCTCTATTAAAGAACTCTACCAAGGAAATTAGAGTTCTTGGTGGCTGGGCAATGGGATAATATGAGTGTACATCATGCAAAAGTGGAATATTGGCAGAATGTTTTTCCTGTCATGCTTCCCGTCGGGAGAGCAAAGCTGGGATCAGTGAGAAAGCCATGTCCACCAGGCTAATCACATTCACCCCTGGTCCTAGACCTGCTAGGACACTAGTGACAGGGAGGAGCACCACAGTCAAACATTAGGAGTATCATGGACAGACCCAGGCACAGCAAGATAGTTGAGAAGTACCACTGTTCACAGGAGAGGACATGTCAATGCTCACCTTTGCTATGCCCTAATTATAAAGTATTTGTGTTTTCTAAACAAGGCTTTTAACTTAAAGCACAGGTGTTGTCTTCACTCCAGTGATTCCAGTGAACGTCACTGAGCGATTAACTCAACCTGTTTATGTGATTCTATGTTCTCGGCTCTATTTCTATGTAGGTCTATACTTCACTATCCACGGGTGTGAGGGTATTTATGCACGCATTGAGTGTGAGTGTTGTCATCAACTGCTACCACTGAACCCCTCCCCCCTTGCAAATTAGAACTTCACACACGTAGTGGCAAGCTGCCGGGTGCTCTGTGATTTCACACGACCAATTAAGACCCTCTTGGCAGTTGTGTGAACCGTTTCATTAGAGGAGATAATATTGCAAAGTGAAATGATAAGCAATCATTATGATGAATGCCCAGACATTACATTCCCTCGTTAATGAGGTGTAAATTATCTCATTCTTTTTTTTTTGAAAGACTACAGATTAGATTAAAGTGGAGTGGACAGCGCTCCTCCGTGTTCAGACAACTTAGTGTTAATTAGGCCCAATCTCCAGGAGCAAATGAGCCGCAACCCTTTGGTAAACAATTAGGCTTGCATAGCTCAAGGCAATGTGGACAGGGATGGGCAATTGAATGGACGCATAGCTAGGCGTCGAAGCCGAGTTACAAACTGCATCTGATTCATTTTTCAATATCCGTGTGAAATAAGATGGCCGTCATTTCCATTTTCCATTGCTGTGTATGACTTGAGAGCCTCTTGTATTAGTAAGGCAGTTCACATTAGTGAATGTATGGTGAAACACATCAATATTAATTCCAACCAATTCAGAAAGGTCTGGTTTTGACAAATCGAAGGTACATTTTCTGTGTTAGTCTTACTGTATATCAACTCTGCTATGATTTCTCAGAGCTGAGAATGAACACTGTACCAATAGAGCAAATGCCATTCAGGGTTTCCTCCACGGGTCAGAGAGCAGCTTACTGTGTCACGCACCTGTTTCCGATTCACCAACCAAGCCCAGTCTCTATATGAAAAACTTTTTGGAAAAGGTAAGCGCACGATTTAACCTTGCGCCTGCTCCCAAGGTCACAAAGAAAGCCGACTTCAGGAGCTTCAGGAAGTTTCATGAGGGTTTTGTTGATATACTTTCAAATTATGAGAAAAATAAAGACAATGTAAGTATTTAGTTTTTATTCATTAAAAAACAGCTTATTTCAGTGTGAAATGATTTTGTCACCTTGTATATTCTTATTGAAGATAACCTTTTTCCTGTACACTGTAATCTAACAAAGACTCAAGTACAATGTTATTTATTTTAATTATATATTCTTAAGTTTCACTGCTAGCGCTGAATAATGCCGATATGTGATGCTAAAATTATATCTTTATAATTGTAATATGCACTGAGTATGCCAAACAACCTTCCTAATACTGAGTTGCACCCACCCGGGGCATGGACTCTACAAGGTGTTGAAAGCTTTCCACAGGGATGCTGGCCCATGTTGACTCCAATGCTTCCCACAGTTGTGTCCAGTTGACTGGATGTCCCTTCGGTGGTGGACTATTCTTGGTACACACAGGAAACTGTTGAGCATGAAAAACCCAGCAGCGTTGCAGTTCTTGACACAAACCGGTGCGCCTGGCACCTACTACCATATCCCATTCAAAGGCACTTACATTTTTTTGTCTTGCCCATTCACCCTCTAAATGGCACACATTGACAATCCATGTCTCAATTGTCTCAAAGTTTAAAAATCCCTCTTAACCTGTCTCCTCCCCTTCATCTACACTGATTGAAGTGGATTTAACAAGTGACAATAAGGGATCATGTCCTTCTCCTGGTCAGTTTATATGTCATGGAAAGAGCAGGTGTTCCTAATGTTTTGTATGAGTGTATGTTCACACACACACACACACACACACACACACACACACACACACACACACACACACACACACACTGATTGCTCTGTTTGTGTTCTGAGGAGAGCAAAAAGCATAAGCGTTTGAGTCTTAAAGAAGGGGAGACAACATTGCTGTCTGTACCACAGATGGCTAAACCTGCCACAAAGGGACATGTCTGTCTCCAACACAATTGATGTCATGCTCCCCCTGTCCTCTGATAGATGTGCTAGATCAGATTTTACAGTCGGCAGGCCCTTATCGGTGATTGATAACGCTTAACTCAAAAACATATTTAAGCATTAGGAACGTCAATATTTTGCCGGCGACTGAAGGTGACCCTTGGCTCCTCTGTTTGCTGTCCGCGCATGGAGGGGTTTGATGGTAAATTTGTAAGGGTGGTTATGTGGGGAGGCTATTATGGATTTGCTATCTTGGCTTGAAGTGTTTGCGGCTGATTATGTGATTAAATCAATAATAATTTATGTTTGGGCTCCTTGGCTCCTCTGCTTCATATTATTTTTTCTCTGTAGCTGAGCGGAACGGCCAGGGAAAGTACACACACACACACACACAAACACACACACACACACACACACACACACACACACACACACACACACACACACACACACACACACACACACACACACACACACACACACGAACGAACCACAAGGCTGTACAATTCAAACAGGGGGAATCTGTAAACATCAACAGTGCTAGAACAACTCCAAAAATAGATGGTTTGGACAGAAAGGAAATGTTTTATATGACAATTTGAACAGTTACTCTGAACCAAAACAAATTGATTTGCCCTTAAAGTAATGAAGATCTTTATAACTCTAAAGTGACTAAATGAATATTCAGTCTGACAAAGCACCGGATTTAAGAAGTGACTGTCAGGGAATGGTTTGGACCTGGTCCAAATGTGAAATGTTGATTTTACATTCTATTAAAGACAATATTTCAATGTACCTGGTTAATTTCTAGTTGAAATTAATTAATTATTTCTAGTTGTTTTGCCTTTTCCTTGTGGATAGTCCTTAGTGACACAGATCAACCATATGCCTAAGGTCACGTTCCCCTGCTCAGAACGTTGCGTGCATCAACCAATGGTCGAGTGCCACTTCATCTACTGTGTCATTGACTGACAGATTGGTATAACATATGATATGACTAGCTGATACGTACAATATTTATCCAGGCATTGTAAGACCTGGCAGGCATCAGCAACACCTGAGCAGAGGCTACGTTTAATCAGGCAGCCCAATCCTGATATTTGTTTTCCCACTAATTGGTCTTTTGACTAATTACGTCAGGCCTTCTCACATCTGATCTGATTGGTCAAAATTCCAATCATACACCTTTCAACCGAATACCTTTTTCCCGCCAACTGTAGCAACTTTTCTTTATATTTGAAAAGGTATTGCTGGCAACAAAGCCAACCAACCTAGTCTTGATTTCCGTAATACGTATAAAAGTCCCGCCAACCCCTCAGTATAAATGTCACCCTTTCATCGTATTGGCTTTGGTCCAAAAAGCAATGTTTCCTGCTCTATTTTTTTTTTGCAACAACAAAAAAAGCATCCGTTTCAAAATGTACATACAGTTGAAGTCGGAAATTTGCATACACCTCAGCCAAATACATTTAAACTCAGTTTTTCACAATTAATTACATTTAATTCTAGTAATAGCATTCCCTGTCTTAAGTCAGTTAGGATCACCAATTCATTTTAAGAATGTGAAATGTCAGAATATTTGTAGAGAGAATGATTTATTTCAGCTTTTATTCTTTCATCACATTCCCAGTGAGAAGTTTACATTCACTCAATTCGTTTTTGGTAGCATTGCCTTTAAATTGTTTAACTTGGGTCAAATGTTTCAGGTAGCCTTCCACAAGCTTCCCACAATAAGTTGGGTGAATGTTGGCCCGTTCCTCCTGACAGAGCTGGTGTAACTGAATCAGGTTTGTAGGCCTCCTTGCTCACACACACTTTTTCAGTTCTGCCCACACAATTTCTATGGGATTGAGGTCAGGGCTTTGTGATGGCCACTCCAATACCTTGACTTTGTTGTCCTCAAGCCATTTTGCCACAACTTTGGAAGTACAGTGCCTTGCGAAAGTATTCGACCCCCTTGAACTTTGCGACCTTTTGCCACATTTCAGGCTTCAAACATAAAGATATAAAACTGTATTTTTTTGTGAAGAATCAACAACAAGTGGGACACAATCATGAAGTGGAACGACATTTATTGGATATTTCAAACTTTTTTAACAAATCAAAAACTGAAAAATTGTGCGTGCAAAATTATTCAGCCCCTTTACTTTCAGTGCAGCAAACTCTCTCCAGAAGTTCAGTGAGGATCTCTGAATGATCCAATGTTGACCTAAATGACTAATGATGATAAATACAATCCACCTGTGTGTAATCAAGTCTCCGTATAAATGCACCTGCACTGTGATAGTCTCAGAGGTCCGTTAAAAGCGCAGAGAGCATCATGAAGAACAAGGAAGACACCAGGCAGGTCCGAGATACTGTTGTGAAGAAGTTTAAAGCCGGATTTGGATACAAAAAGATTTCCCAAGCTTTAAACATCCCAAGGAGCACTGTGCAAGGAGTATCAGACCACTGCAAATCTACCAAGACCTGGCCATCCCTCTAAACTTTCAGCTCATACAAGGAGAAGACTGATCAGAGATGCAGCCAAGAGGCCCATGATCACTCTGGATGAACTGCAGAGATCTACAGCTGAGGTGGGAGACTCTGTCCATAGGACAACAATCAGTCGTATATTGCACAAATCTGGCCTTTATGGAAGAGTGGCAAGAAGAAAGCCATTTCTTAAAGATATCCATAAAAAGTGTTGTTTAAAGTTTGCCACAAGCCACCTGGGAGACACACCAAACATGTGGAAGAAGGTGCTCTGGTCAGATGAAACCAAAATTGAACTTTTTGGCAACAATGCAAAACGTTATGTTTGGCGTAAAAGCAACACAGCTCATCACCCTGAACACACCATCCCCACTGTCAAACATGGTGGTGGCAGCATCATGGTTTGGGCCTGCTTTTCTTCAGCAGGGACAGGGAAGATGGTTAAAATTGATGCGAAGATGGATGGAGCCAAATACAGGACCATTCTGGAAGAAAACCTGATGGAGTCTGCAAAAGACCTGAGAGTGGGATGGAGATTTGTCTTCCAACAAGACAATGATCCAAAACATAAAGCAAAATCTACAATGGAATGGTTCAAAAATAAACATATCCAGGTGTTAGAATGGCCAAGTCAAAGTCCAGACCTGAATCCAATCGAGAATCTGTGTAAAGAACTGAAAACTGCTGTTCACAAATGCTCTCCATCCAACCTCACTGAGCTCGAGCTGTTTTGCAAGGAGGAATGGGAAAAAAATTCAGTCTCTCGATGTGCAAAACTGATAGAGACATACCCCAAGCGACTTACAGCTGTAATCGCAGCAAAAGGTGGCGCTACAAAGTATTAACTTAAGGGGGCTGAGTAATTTTGCACGCCCAATTTTTCAGTTTTTGATTTGTTAAAAAAGTTTGAAATATCCAATAAATGGATAAATGGATAAATGGATAAATCGTTCCACTTCATGATTGTGTCCCACTTGTTGTTGATTCTTCACAAAAAAATACAGTTTTATATCTTTATGTTTGAAGCCTGAAATGTGGCAAAAGGTTGCAAAGTTCAAGGGGGCCGAATACTTTCGCAAGGCACTGTATGCTTGTGGTCATTGTCCATTTGGAAGACCCAGCTTACAATTGGCTCGTCCATCCCCCTCCTCTCCCCTGTAACTATTCCCCAGGTGGTTGCTGTAAATGAGAATGTGTTCTTTGTCAACTTACCTGGTAAAATAATGGAGAAATATATTTTTTTATAATTAAAAATAAAATGCAACAAAGCTTTAACTTCCTGACTGATGTCTTGAGATGTTGCTTCAATATATCCACATAATTTTCCTGCCTCATGATGCCATCTATTTTGTGAAGTGCACCGGTCCCTCCTGCAGCACAGCACCCCCACAACATGATGCTGCCACCCCTGTGCTTCACGGTTGGGATGGTGTTCTTCATCTTGCAAGCCTCCCTCTTTTTCCTCTAAAAATAACGATGGTCATTATGGCCAAACAGTTCTATTTTTGTTTCATCAGACCAGAGGACATTTCTCCAAAAAGTAACATCTTTGTCCCCATGTGCAGTTGCAAAACGTAGTCTGCCTTTTTATGGCTGTTTTGCCAGCAGCATACCACCCTGCATACCACTGCTGGCTTGCTTCTGAAGCTAAGCAGGGTTGGTCCTGGTCAGTTCCTGGATGGGAGACCAGATGCTGCTGGAAGTGGTGTTGGAGGGCCAGTAGGAGGTACTCTGGTCTAAAAACAATATCCCAATGCCCCAGGGCAGTGATTGGGGACACTACCCTGTGTAGGGTGCCGTCTTTCGGATGGGACATTAAACGGGTGTCATTAAAGATCCCATGGCACTTATCGTAAGAGTAGGGGTGTTAACCCCGGTGTCCTGGCTAAATTCCCAATCTGGCCCTCAAACCATCACGGTCAACTAATAATCCCCAGTTTACAATTGGCTCATTCATCCCCCTCATCTCCCCTGTAACTATTCCCCAGGTCGTTGCTGCAAATGAGAACGTGTTCTCAGTCAACTTACCTGGTAAAATAACAGATAAATAAATATGTTTTGGAGCAGTGGCTTCTTCCTTGCTGACCGGCCTTTCAGGTTATGTCAATATAGGACTCATTTTACTGTGGATATAGATACTTTTGTATTGGTTTCCTCCAGCATCTTCACAAGATCCTTTGCTGTTGTTCTGGGATTGATTTGCACTTCTCACACCAAAGTACGTCCATCTCTAGGAGACAGAATGCGTCTCCTTCCTGAGCGGTATGATGACTGCGGGGTCCCATGGTGTTTATAATTTGAAAACTATTGTTTGTAGAGATGAATGTGGTACCTTCCGCTGTTTAGAAATTGTTCCCAAGGATGAACCAGACTTGTGGAGGTCTACAATTTGTTTCCTGAGGTCTTGGCTGATTTCTTTTGATTTTCCCATGACGCCAAGCAAAGAGGCACTGAGTTTGAAGGTAGGCCTTGAAATACATCCACAGGTACACCTCCAATTTACTTAAAATGATGTCAATTAGCCTATCAGAAGCTTCTAAAGCTATGACATCATTTTCTGGAATTTTCCAAGCTGTTTAAAGGCACAGTCAACTTACCTTATGTAAATTTCTGACCCACTGAAATTGTGATACAGTGAATTTTAAGTCAAATGTAAACAATTGTTGGAAAAATGTCTTGTGTCATGCACTAAGTAGATGTCCTAACCGACTTACCAAAACTATGGTTTGTTAACAAGAAATTTGTGGAGTGGTTGAAAAACGAGTTTTAAATGACTCCAAGTGTATGTAAACTTCCGACTTCCACTGTAGGGTATATAAATCTAGCAAGCCAGGCAAATAAATGCAACTTTCTAGACATTGTTTTGCTTTGTTGTTAGCTTGTTAGTTAAAGTGAAACTGACAACGTTTTAGCAACAGGAAATCGTATTTAAATTTGATCATATACACCCCCAGGAAGAATATAACAAAACATATATATTTTCTGACAAGCGAGCACTTAATTATGGTCATTTTTACATTTTCATAAATTCATTGAATGTTTGGGAATGATGTATAGTAAGGCATTTGTGAAAATTCTATAGCAATATAGAGTGGGAAAGTAGCCGTGCGTTTGCACAATTGATATGCACTGCAGTAAATAAAACCTAATAAAAACATCTGTCTTGTCCAGGTCCAGAGTCTACGCAGACAATTGCTACAGTTGGCCTACATGCAAATAAGCCATTTGCCAAATGGGCCTGCCATCATTCATAAAATAGCAGTAGCCTGCTGATCCTTCTGCCACTTGCCTGCAAATGCATGCTTATGTCCCAACCCACGTTTCGACAGCTGAATGGGAATTTGCCTGCCTACCGCCCATTTGATCGATGCTAAATACATTTGAATCGCTAACAAGAGATATGCTAACTATGGATAGCAGTCATTCAAGTTCAGAATAGCTCATTAGCTAGCAACGCGATTCACATTTCTTACTATCTAATAACACCTACTGTACATCTCTAGCTGTAGCCACTCAAAAATGATATGAGGGGAAAAAGTCGGTCACTCACCCACTCCCCCAATGACATGACATCCTCCTAGTAGCTAGCTATCTAACATTAGGCTCTGTGTTTGTAGTTTGGTAAGTAAACAATGAATGCAGCATTGCTATATGGTGCACTCAAAATGTATTGTACTGTAGTTGAGTAGTCAGTCGAGGCTACTCCTGTAGTTGAGTAGCCAGTCGAGGCTACTCCTCAATTGCTGCTGTAAATAGACCTAAATTTTTCTCCTTTGCAAGGCGTTTTGATTCAGGTTTAGTTTTTGTTGGGTTATTATTCATGGTCAAGGCTTAAAAACCAAAGCCAGACTGCAACATTTTAGTAGCCTAGCTAGGACTGTGACATGCCTATATACACTGTCCCTTCGCTGCAAGCTGTAAACGGGACACACAAAAAGAGCGCAATTTAAGTTGAATTCATCGATTCCAGCACATCAGGCTGTAATTTCATAAAGTAGATAACTCAACTGTTGACTCATTTATACTTGCTTGTGTGTCCTGTTGCCTATTGTCCTTTAGCAGTAATTTATACCAATGTATGAATCCTTTATCTTATAACTTTTTACCAACCAAGATGACATTATCTGTAGGCTACAACATCAACACCATTATCCCAGAAACCCTGGACCCACTCCAATTTGCATACCGCCCCAACAGATCCATAGATGATGCAATCTCTATTGCACTCCACACTGCCCTTTCCCAACTGGACAAAAGGAACACCTAT
Organism: Oncorhynchus clarkii lewisi; assembly: GCF_045791955.1. Taxonomy (NCBI): domain Eukaryota; kingdom Metazoa; phylum Chordata; class Actinopteri; order Salmoniformes; family Salmonidae; genus Oncorhynchus; species Oncorhynchus clarkii. Next base: position 36,622,402 of record NC_092149.1, read on the forward strand.
GTGAGAATGCTATTCATTGACTACAGCTCAGCGTTCAACACCATAGTGCCCTCAAAGCTCATCACTAAGCTAAGGACCCTGGGACTAAACACCTCCCTCTGCAACTGGATCCCGGACTTCCTGTGGGGCCGCTCCCAGCTGGTAAGGGTAGGTAACAACACATCCGCCACGCTGATCCTCAACACGGGGGCCCCTCAGGGGTGAGTGCTCAGTTCCCTCCTGTACTCTCTCTTCACTCATGACTGCACGGCCAGGCATGACTCCAACACCATCATTAAATTTGCTGATGGCAAAACAGTGGTAGGCCTGATCACCGACAACGACGAGACTGCCTATAGGGAAGAGGTCAGAGACCTGGCCGTGTGGTGCCAGGACAACAACCTCTCCCTCAATGTGATCAAGACAAAGGAGATGATTGTGGAGTACAGGAAAAAGAGGACCGAGCACGCCCAAATTCTCATTGACGGGGCTGCAGTGGAGCAGGTTGAGAGCTTCAAGTTCCTTGGTGTCCACATCACCAACAAACTAACATGGTCCAATCACACCAAGAGTTGTGAAGAGGGCATGACATAACCTATTCCCATCAGGAGACTGAAAATATTTGGCATGGGTCCTCAGATCCTCAAAAGGTTCTACAGCTGCACCATCGAGAGCATCCTGACGGGTTGCATCACTGCCTGGTATCGCAACTGCTCGGCCTCCGACCGCAAGACACTACAGAGGATAGTGCAAACGGCCCAGTACATGACTGGGTCTAAGCTTCCTGCAATCCAGGACCTCTATATCAGGCGGTGTCAGTGGAAGGCCCTAAAAATTGTCAAAGACTCCAGCCACCCTAGACTTCAGACTGTTCTCTCTTCTAACGCACAAGAAGCGGTCGAGCACCAAGTCTAGGTCCAAGAGGCTTCTAAACAGCTTCTACCCCCAAGCCATAAGACTCCTGAACATATAAAATGGCTACCCAGACTATTTGCCTTGCCCCCACCCCCCACCCCCCTCTTTACACCGCTGCTACTCTCTGTTGTTGTCATCTATGTATAGTCACTTCAATAACTCTACCTACATGTACATACTACCTAAACTAACCGGTGCCCGCGCACATTGACTCTGTACCAGTACTCCCCTGTTTATAGTCTCGCTATTGTTGTTTTGCTGCTGCTCTTTAATTACTTGTTACTTTTATCTCTTGTTCTTATCCATATTGTTTGAAACTGCATTGTTGGTTAAGGGCTTGTAAGTAAGCATTTCACTGTAAGGACCTGTTGTATTCGGCGCATGTGACTAATAACATGTCATTTGATTTGATGATATAATACAGTACTCTGGCTGGCTCGTGTGTGTGGCTCTGGGAGGAGGGTTGTGTGTGTGGCAAAGCACTGCCGTTTGGCGGGCAGTGCTTGCTGTGGCTTGTAGAGCAGCCCAACGTGGGTGGTATGGTAGGGGGCCAAAACGATTTGACAACCCAAATCATTGCGCGGGCTGGATAGAAATCTGTCATGCCTTGTGTTTGACACATGCGCTAGCCTATTACCCATGTTATGACTGACTTGTGATCATTTCCATGGCTAGTTTGATTGTATTGCCATTCCCAGACTTTCCCAGAGTTACAATCATCCGTTTTTGTTCAAAATATTGAGTTGTTGAAACTGAAAAAGTGCATCACCCCAAATTGGTGGAGGTAGCAAATAATGTACCTGGCCAGCTATGATTTGCTACCTGATAGCAACTTTTATTTGGACTACCAAGAAATGTATTGGTGAATTATATTAATCATGCATTGCACTGCATCCATCTACTTTTGCCGTAGTGTACATCATGTCAAATAGAACCTATTTTTAAAACCTCTAATAAATTTGGTTTTGAAGCACAAACTGAGAATTCATTTGATATCTTTGACTGATATTATGACTGTCTGTTCTTTTCATATCTGCAAAGTAGGTTCAAATGCTGTCAGTTCCACTATTATCTAGCTGGCTAGCCAGCTCATATAATTACCAGAACATATCTGACAACGTTTTGAGTTTAACTGTTGTTTAACTCTCTCTCTCTCTCTCTCTTAGGGACTAGAGTTTTTCTTGCTGAGCTGTGCCAACCACTCCTCGGGAACCACAAGTGCTCCCCTTTCTGGCACTGCCAGTTTTTGTTCTTGTGTCTAGACTACAGGAAATGCAAAATTACATTTGTTTACAACCAACAGGAACTGGAACCAGAAGCTGTTATGTGATTTAAGAGCGCTACCCAGAGTGTGTGTGGTGGTTCAACCCCAATAGATTTGGCTGTGATTGACTAGAAATAGAATAACCAGATCAGCTTAGTACCAGCAGTATGAGAGGTAAAATACAGTATTGTGGGATACATATAGAGCATATTGCAGAATATATACTGGTCAAAGAATCATAACTCTAAGCTGGCGAGTACAACTAATGTAAAAGTCACCAATTTGAAGAGGGTTCTCGAGAAAAACATGATCAATTTATTGTGTGTTAGTAAGATTTCGATACACTGTTATTATCAGACACAGACACAATAAATAAATAATCATGACACAAAGCCATTGTTTAGATGAAAATGTTTATAGTGTAGAGATTAGGGTTACGGTAAGGACAGCACATCTGTCCTTACCGTAATGAACGCATGACACTACTCAGTGGAAGCTTAGTGTGTGTGTGTGTGTGTGTGTGTGTGTGTGTGTGTGTGTGTGTGTGTGTGTGTGTGTGTGTGTGTGTGTGTGTGTGTGTGTGTGTGTGTGTGTGTGTGTGCGCGTGTGTGTGCGTGTGTGTGTGTGTGCGCATGCGAGTGCGCGTGCGAGTGTGTGTGTGCGTGTGTGTTTGTTCTGGGTTAGCTCAGACGCCAGCGAGATTCCCTCAGCACCCTCTTAAAATCCATACCCAATAAAAATCAGCGCCGTCTCGAAAAACAAAAGCCAGGGAAACATCTGTAAAACATTGATTTTGCAGATTGCAAACCAACTGCATACCTAATGAGAAAATAAATCATTTTTGATTAATTAACCGAAAATTTGAGAATCCAAACTGCCACAAGGGAGATGACAAGCCCAACAGGCGTGATCGGTAGGTAGGCCATAGCTAGTGTTCAGGTGTCCCTGCTGGTTTCCTCTCCGTTTGCTAAGGAGAGGAGAGATTTTATACAACGAGCTAGTAGACCTCGTTTACTTCTCCTTTCAACTATACTACACAAACCTGCTTCGCCTCATTAGAATAAACATGCACACTGTTCCTGTTGTAATTAGTATGACAAAAGCATACTCTTGTCATAGGTTTTCCACAGATGAGGCGAGGAGCGAGAGCAGGCTGAATTATGTTGCCAAATCATGTAATGCCGTCAACAAACATCTTTAGCAAATTTGGATGAAATGCCAGGGATGAAACTGATGTGAGATTATCCACCAAGACGCTGCTTACTCTGTCTCACACACCCCAAAGAAGAATACCTCACACAAAGAAACAGACACACACGCACACACACACACACACACACACACACACACACACACACACACACACACACACACACACACACACACACACACACACACACACACACACACACACACACACACACAGAGCTCCAGGCGTTTCTCATCGACACACACCAGAGAGAAGTAAGCAAATACACACCAGGACTCCGGGAGGGTGCTGAGAGCTGAGTTAAGCTGAGCTAAGTTGCAGTCACAGCACAGCTGGTTCACCAAGGCAGAAAAAAATAAACCTAGAATGTTTATTTGTCCAAGTGTTTTTATTTGTTTTTTAATACTGCAGAGACAATGGTTTGACATATCTCCTCGAACAGAATCATAGCAGGATATGGTTGAAGGAGTGTGGGAAATGTCTAATGTTGTATATATTTTTCATTTGGTTTATCATTGTTTCATTGTCACATTTAATTATTATAGCATCATTTAGTTTTTTACATGTATAGATTGTTCCCCCTTTAATGAAAGCATAATCACTGTACATTAAGAGAGAACCAGGATGCTAGGTAGACGACCCCCTGTTCAGAATCACAACAGAGATTTATGGTCACAGTTACAGTTCCCAGAATGCAATGTCACTCTGTCACCCCCTCATCAATCTACTCTCTCCTTCCTTCCCTCTCTCTCCTTCTGTCAGGATAGTACCCTGAATAATTTTTGATTACCAACTTTCTGAATGATCAATAATTTTAAATATTTAACATAAATAACTCAGTTTAAACTTTTCCAAATGCTCAGATATTTTCCATTGATTTTTACCCTTTCATGAGTCAAACAACTCCGTCTGTGCCCCCTTCCAGAAAGATCCCTGGGCGCAATGTTTTTCATCATAAGTACCTTAATTTATAGTCATGCAGAGACATGAATGTCTTGAATTCAATAACGTATTTTTAACGTATTTTTTTTACATGTCCAACATTTTATATCAAGGCATTTTTATGATGGGTCAAGGAAGCTGCTCTTGGATTGGACATCTCTGTAAACCCGAAGAGATAGAGGATGCTGAGCTACTAGGATGTTCTGGCGCCTTATGGTAACATAAAACTCAATTCAAATCATAGAGAGAGATACTTGGAGGTCCCTGTGCCCGCAAAAGACAGAAAACCAAGCTGTACCTAAAATCACTGTTTTTGTGTGTCAAGGGAAACAAATTGTTCCACAAGTCATGGACATGTCTTCTGCTCTTCTCTCAACCTCTTACAATTGGAGACACCGTGTAATTGTTTTTGGCAAAACAGTGTTTAAAATACCTAGCAAAATAACCCAACGGTGTGTTTAATCAACGTTGTTTCCAAGTCATGTCAACAAAAACCATGTCATGTGATGACGTTGAATCAATTGTGGGAAACTGATTGCATTTGCAAAAAGTAATCAAAATAATTTTTTATTTATTTTTATTTTTTACTTTTAACCTAAATCCAATGACATGGTGAATGTGTTTGTTGATTTCACGTTAAATCCACGTTAGTTAACTCAACTGACTGTAAATCAAAACTAGACATTGAACTGATATCTGTGCCTAGTGGGTAGTGTAGGACTTCACTAACTTGACAGTGGGTCAAAAACAGTTAGCTACTGCACTGCTCTTCACTAGCAAACATAACGCTGCCTCCAAAACTGGTGAGATGTCTCTAACATTTACATTTTGACATTCATGCACTCTATTGTGTTACTGTCCTCTTACTGCTTCAGACTGGCGGTGTGTCTAATTTGCTACCGAACACAAATAAGTACACAATACACATCAAACCAACACAGCATTCCTCTTTCTCCTCGTTCGTAAACTGTTATCTTAACGAGACATGTCCCATGATCTGCGCACTGAGATATTGAACGTCATTAATTGGCTTCTTTTCCTGATTTCTAATTTACAAGGGGTGACGTGTCCTTTTGAAAATGTAGAAGAAAACAGAAAAAGAGAAACGTAAATCCCCTTGATGAATGTGCCTTCTGAATCACACATTCCCATGACAACCGGGGCAGCTTGCCATGCCATTGAGAGGCTTGTGAGGGGTGACATAAAAGTGGCATTCTCACAGTCTAGATCACACCAATGCATCACTTCCTGGCGCTGGGCCTGAAACGCATACATCCAACAGTTTTCACTGTCTTTTAACCTCCGTCCCTCTCTCGTTCCTCTCTCGTTCCTCTCTCGGTGTGCCTCTCTCTCTCTCTCGTTCCTCTCTCGGTGTGCCTCTCTCTCTCTCTCGTTCCTCTCTCGGTGTGCCTCTCTCTCTCTCTCGTTCCTCTCTCGGTGTGCCTCTCTCTCTCTCTCGTTCCTCTCTCGGTGTGCCTCTCTCTCTCTCTCTCTCTCTCTCTCTCTCTCTCTCTCTCTCTCTCTCTCTCTCTCAATTTTTTGGGGACAATAGTTTGTTGAGAGCGGATCTACACAAACAAATGGAGCGCAAAAGGAGAATCCAGTGAAAGAAGACTATGATGTTAGGATATACAATTATATAGTGAAGGTAGAAGTAATAAATAAGAGGAGGATATATGATACTTAGATCATGTACGCTTGATAAGGTCTCCATGTTGGAACCGCACTATGTCCCCACATAACCTTGAACCTCCTACCATTTTCATTGTGGTAAATGTCACAAACAAGAGTATAATAAAACATATATATAAGTAAATATCCTTTCAAACTGCATCAGAGTGTCTGAGTGTCCGAAAGTGAACATCAATATCAAATTTTAAACCGGTAATTGTCCATAATGACCAAGCGAACGGAAGCTCAGAAACAGAGCAGATGCTTTCACATGACATTCCACAGCTGGATCTAGTGGACATAGCTACCGGCTAGAAAAAGAGCCTGTACACAACCAGACATGTTTTTGAAGTGGATGCTGGACCAGTGTGTTGAGCCTTGAAGTGTTTTTTTAATGGAGTTTTTGGTGAATTTGGTGTCTTTAAAAGGGGTTGGGGCAAAGCAGAAGGCACATTTGTGCTCTGCATTCATGGACATTGGACAAAGAAATAATCCTCCAATCTTCAATGGATATTTCAAATTTGAATGTATTTATTTATTTTGAACATGTACACTCTTAAGTAATGAAAAGGAGATCAAGAAACAATACCTTATTAATGTATCCTAATACAATATTTTATATGTTGTAACAATGCTAATTATAAACTATAATATTATAAACTATAAATTATAACAATTAGCTAGCACATTTTTAAATAACTTATTTTGCAAATATAACTTATTAGGTGTTCACAGCGAAGCTGTGAAACCTATTGGTATTAAACAATATTTTTGCTCAAATAACCTCAAACCTCAATGGCAACAAAAAATAAATAAATTGGCACACTAAGGGAGAGGCTATACGGACATGCCTGGTGCCCAAAATGATGACGTATGTCACGCAGCTGAGAGTAGAGTGGCAACAGCGGCGTGGCTCTCATTCAAACTAAAAGAAAGCAATGTTTATTTCGATGGACGAGGGAGAAATAACTTGCAGAATTGGTCACCATCTGGATGTCACCGTGACATGCCAATTAGACAACGTAACCCGGTGGTATGAATGACCAGTGCAATGGTGTTGCATTGAGATGCTTCCCACTGGGCAGTAGTTGCTTTATCCAGCAGCTGTATCACATGTCGCTGGCTGTAGCTAACATGGGCAATTTGATCCATTCCAAAAAAATATATATATATAATAATTCTGAACACTTTCCCAGGTCCCAACTTCGGCAGACAAGTTTCAAATCTTTTTTGAAGTTTCACGCCACAAGCATAAACTAGCTAGCTGGGGAGTGCTCATAAGGAGACAGACTGAACCGTCCCCACTCTCTCACAACTCTCACTGCACGACATACGTCATCAGTTTTGGGCACCAGTCTCCCCCCACACAGAATTTAGAGGCCATGAGTAAATTGGTCAAAAACAATGGCACCGATTGGCCTATAGGGGCGGTACAATAAGCAGCCTTACTTAAACACTCATATCTGTCACCCCATTTGACCTAGAGACTTGAAACGTTGTATGTAGGTGTCTTTCCTCGTGTTGAATAAATGTGCCTCAAGGATCCATAAGGTCCCATCGGGAGAGATTATCCTCCAGCTTGGACATTTTAGAAAACCTGTGAAAAGCGTATTCCCGTGAATCACAAGTCCAAATAACACACATACTCTGTATGTAGGCCCATGGTATGTCTCTTAACTTAGTATGAGAAGGGTAATGGATTGGTTAAAAGATGGCTGATTTTACCTGTCCATTTAAATCCTTTGTAAATCCACTTAACAATGGCCTATCAACTTGAAACCTTTTAAGGTCATAAAATACATTACTAAAATGACCCATTTTTTTGGGAAGCTATTAAGAATTCACTCTTTTGACTATGTAACACTAATGCTAAAAATAATTACAAAAAATCTTCTTCTCATGGATTAAAAGTCAGATTCACTCCAAATGTAGTCTTTGGACTCATCATAATAGTCCCTAAAGAGTTTGATAATATAACATTGATGCATTCAAAGATGGCCACACAACACAAGTAGATGCATATTACCACATATGCTAATATGCTAAAATGCGCAAATATTTCTTTACATTATTTTCATAATCCATAGGACCAAATGACACCAACTTTGGAATGTAGGCCCATGGTGCATGTCTTAACTTTTTGAGAAAAGCTAAGGGATTGGTCAAAAGATTCAAGAAAAATGTTAATTTTACATGTTCATGTTCACTGTACCACGTGAGCAGATATTCAAAAAAATACTTAAAAAATCTTCTCATGAACAATACATCCGATTTCATCCAGATTTGGTATACAGACTCAATGAATTAGCCTCTAATGAATTTGAGAATTTAAAGTCGTCCACACTGCACCATCACTGTAGACGGCATCATATTTCACCAGGGTTAAAAGAACTGAACCGATAGACATGGGGTCATGGTATGGTATGTAAACCTTATGTATGTCCTTAGAAGCTGTGTGAATATAAAGTCCCTGCAACCTTAGATGGCTGCACCAGACCAATTGGTGGCACTATAAATGGCATTGGCACCAGTGGCACTATATGATACTAGAGAATTAACTATTTATCAAGAGGACCTTGTCTCATGCAAATCAATGTTAGATTTAAATTATGCAGATGAGCAATGTCAAATATCGTGAAAGTAATGGTGAAAATATTTTACATATCTTAACATAAACCATTAGTCAAATTGACCCCAGAATTAGTATATAAAGTCAATAGATTAAGTACTGACTTCAAGAATGATTACCTGCTGCATTCAAAGATCACCAACCTTTAGCACTCAAATTAACTTAACTTGTGTCATCCTTGTGGTATTGAGAGATAAACATGGTCATGTTTTCACTAATTGCATATAAAGAAAGATAGTCCCACTGATCTTGTGTCCTTTCGGTCATCCTTTGAATCCCATTCATGTTTTTCAATCTTATCTATAATATATAATATCTACAAATTCGGGGACACACTGTACGTCAATAATAGTGCTGATGAAACTGTGGGGACAACGCCTAGCAAACCCCTTTTCTCTGCAAATACTGTTGTGACTATCAAACATTGAGACAAGAACATATTATATTAGATCGTAAAGATCTCACTTTGCACAACATGTTATATACAGTGTTGTAGTATCTCGGTCATAGACTGGCTTTAAAGGAGGTACAGTAGGCTATTATCTCAAGGGGAAATGGAACAATCTGTCAATCTTATTAAATAAAGGCAATCGGGTATAGTCTAAGACAGACATCTTAAAAAAGACAAAAAATCTAATACATAAAATAAAATTGTGGACCTCATTGAAATTGTGTTTTCATTGATTTCAGCAAACAGCCAACGAAATCTACTTTTATGTATACGTAAAAGAAAACGGACGACGAAAATACAAACTGCTGTGGTAGGAGACAATGAAAGGTATGGTTGGAAAGAACTCACTTCGTACCATTACAGCTCTAATTATACGTTTGCTGTCTGTGTCCCATATCCTTCAGGTTCTATGATGTCTGCCTCTTCTTATTTACAATCTCAATAACGTCACCTTGGAAACACAGCTGTCGTGGTGGATGGGGACGCTCTGCACAAACCTCTCTCCGATTCAGGTGCCAATTCTCCCAAAAGCTAAGAAAGACAAAACAAGAAATGTAAAAAAAAAGATCAAATGTTGAAAATAAATAGACAGAGTAGGTGGATGGAACACACATAAGCTGCTGAGTTACATTTATCAGACATTAAAAAAATAATGTGTTTTCTTAACTTCCAAGTGGCCATACCACCATCCCCAGTCATAAGATACCCAGATGAACATGAGGAACATGTTCGTTGGCACGTGCTAAATGGTTCAAATCACCTCAGGTACAGTAGATGTTTCTCCTCGGTGAAGAACGAGACTCCTTCTCATTGCACTGTCAACACACTGCCAACTGCTTCTTTCCCCGCTTTAAGGTTTCTTCTCTGACATTGGCACCTTTGTGTTTCCAATTAGAATACTTCAGCATAATGCCTGAGTAATTAGTCACCACAGTGACGCAGATACTTTGATGTTCCTGTCGGTTCCATATCCTTAGAATGCCGCTGTCCGGTTGAAGCAACACACAAACCTGCCTGTAAGTTTAAAGATCTCTCTTTGGACATTATTTTATGTGCACGCCTAATAAAAACAGTTTGTTTTGTATCATTATCAAATAAAGAATGCTCATGACGAAATAACCAACGGGCCAGTCTAATGTCACAGGGACAGGGGGACCGCTGGACGACACTGCATTTTGAAAAGGGCTCCAGCGTGAGTCAAACCCGCAGGATGTGAAAGGACATAAGGAGGAAAACAAAGTTAGACTGATTGATCTGGTCTGGCTTTTTACAGTGAGGACAAGGCTCATGTTCTCCAGAAGAAAGGTCTTGACAAAAGAAAACAAAGTTCAATTAAAATAGAGGAAGAAAGCATTGATTGATAAAAGGATACATTTAAACTGGTACCCATAGTAGCGAGAAAAGCTCTCACACTGATGACACAAATTCTTGAGGGAAATTGATGTTAATTGGTGTCTAGACATTTTATTACTGGGACAAAACACCAAAGCATGGCTCTCTCACTATCTCTTAGTCTATATCTTTTCCTCCCTTCTTAAATGTATAAACATTCAGTAAAATACAGGACTTATTCATTGATCCATAGAGGGAGGAGACTGAGCAACGTGATACCAGTATATTTGTCAGGCGTCATCTTTCCCTAAGTGTTTCAGTAAGGCCATTTGAGGTCTTTGGGCGATTGTTCTACACTCCTCTTTCCATCCCGTGTTCCATGTTCTGTGTGTGTAAACGCAAGCGCAATCTGAAGGGGGTAAAACAGGAGCATCACCTATACCGAGCAGCATATCTATGAAATGTTACGACCCTTAAAAGGTGTTTCTAGGGGAGTGGCACTCTTATCAGATGGCAGTAATGTGGAACAGGCGTCTCTGTGCAAAAATCATGAATTGTAAACTGAGAGATATCACGTTTCCGGAGGACATTTGCATTTGTACCTGGAAAGAACAGGTGCTGTGTGAACAGGTCATATTCATGTTAATGCAATTTTAGGAGTTGCTTTAGGCTGACATTACCCCTCTTTCTGTCTCTACAAAACCTGTTTGGAGTTTGTCAAGAACCATGGTTATAATGGTTTACTAGACTAACATATAAACAGCTGGTTAACGTTTAGTAAAGCTCGCCTTTTCTACAAGAAATACGGTAAATTTTTCGATATATGAACCACCCTAGCCAGCTACAAAACACCATATATCAACAGGTTTAGTATGTGTTTGGGTGGATAAAAGGGATTTGGGATGAACTATCGATCTAACGAATTCAACGATGTACTACAACTAAAAAGAAAAATGGATTTGAAATGGACACACGACAAACGGACTTTGCGTGAATGAGCCAGGGAGCCTGTGACCATGTGTCCCTTTTTAGTGGGAAATTACAGCTCTCTAAACAATTCCTCAGCAGGATCGCCATTCTGAAGTGTATTCTATCTGCACATCACAATTATTTTCCCCATGCTCACTTGTAATGGGTATCCCTACTGTGCTGAAGAAGGCACTTCTACTCATAAATCTATTACTGGCACAGAATCACTAGCTTATTTCTTACGCTAGGACCGGAGGGGGTTATTGATATAAACATTCTTCCATCATTTTGTCATTTAAAAAAAAAAAATTGCATCTCTACCACTAAAAACAATGCAATTGACTCTCTTTTCAGTATTCACCAGGTGGAAGCTTTCGTATGATTGAAACCCACTACAGCAGGCTCAACACATAAGTGTAGGGAGGCATTCCGGAGGAATAAAGAGGTCAGATTTATGACACCAAACAAGTAAAACAAAAGGACCAGATGTCATAGTGAATACTGGAAAGGGAAAAGGCCCAAAAAGCAATTATTTTAAAAACGTGTTCAATAGCAAATAGGCCTAAATGTTTTTTTTTTTCAAAGTAGAAAAAAAAAGAGACAAAGAAACACATAAGGCATAGGGAAATGAATTCAGTGGGGAAAAACAGAAACAATATCAATTAAATTCTCTGGATTATCTCAGAAGTGAGGCTTCCTCCAATATTTATGACTTCAGATGCGAAGAGGCCACAGAGAGAGTCGAGGAATTGGACCGTTTGCACAGATGGTGACCATCCTCGGTCAACATTCCAATAAAAACGGAATGAGCGTCTCTCTCTCTCTCTCTCTCTTCTTTCTATCCATCCCTCTACTTCTCTGTCAATGCATGCAGACACAGATAAAAGCTTGGGGTGTAAAAATGTTTAAGTAGGCAGAAGTTGTAAAGAAAAAAAGCAGAGTTGCTTTTCACTGCTTGCGCAATCCTTTCTGCCTTGTTGAACTTTTATTAAATTCTGTCGCTCTCCTTCCCGTCTGGCCCCCTTTGTCAGCTGCTTCTCATGCGTAACTCACAGATTTTTAGAGGGAAGAGGGGGGGGGGGGGGTCAAGCTGAAAAGAATGTGATGCTGGTGGTCATACCACTGTGTGCCAGCTAGACCATCTCACTCAGAAAACAACATTTAGGAGAGTCCAGGGTGGAAGCATTGACCAAACTTTACACTGAATTTGCTGTTTAGAAAAGTTTTAAAACAGCCATAGCATTGTATGAAATTACCTGTTTAATCAATGCACAATATTTAACTTTCTACAATAAATAATGGCTGTCGAGTATTGAGTTAGTAAAAACAATGTTTTATTGGAAACAGCAGAAGGTGACAGACGCATATTTCCTCATCAAATTCTGAGACTAATGCCACAGCGGATCGATTGAAAGTGGAGATTCAAATTAAATTCTCTCGTGATCGAAATGGATGCATTTCTCACGCATTTAAACTCTCTGTTACACAATTCATAGCAATGTTTCTCTTGAATTAGTTCTTTCTGAGAAATGAGTCAGGTCTTAAATCACATCGATAGACTGGCCATTCGTTAGACGGGCTCTGAATGCAGGACTAATGGTTATGAAAGACCAATCAATGGAAGGCTAGGGGAGTGAGTCGCTGCACTTCCCCTCTCTCCTTGACAACCATGTCATGTCTTTGAGAGTCTCTAGGGACCTTTTGATTGATGCTCATCTTTCATCAGTCCAGCTTTAATCTGCCATTTGACTTGTCTTATGACTCATATGAACTAAATGTATTTGACATAAACGTGTATAAATACAGTATATCATTAAACAGTATATTTATACTGAATCTAGAATAATCACCACAAAACTGTTCCGAGGCAAGCAAAGGTCTTTATCTATCGATCACATTCGAGGAAAGAGGGGAGAAAGTAGACGATGAAGACAAGATGGAGAGGAGAAAAAGGTTTTTCCAAAACAAACACCCATTCTGAAGTGACATTCAGTCGAGGAAGTCGAGGAACTCTCTATAGTGTCAGGCAAACAAACAAACAGAGGAACGATCCGAGATGCAATAGCTGACCTTTGTTCAAAGAGGCGATCTAATCTGTTTCCACTTTACTTAATTAGAAAAGCAGGGAGATTTTTAATGTGCACGGTGTTAATGGGAAGCAGCTCACAGGTGCTAATTAAAAAAATAATAATTAAAAGTTTTATATAACTTCTATTTATTTATCTATATTTATCTTTTTCTGACTCTGATGACTTGTCATTAGTATTTTTTTATGGCAGATAAATGGATGAAGTAATTTGTTATTAAAAAAAAAAAAAATGAAATGAATGTTAAAAACCCCTTTGTCCCCACTGGTAGTAGGGGTGTGATGCAGTGAATATATTATCAAGTCTAGAAATTGGTTCTATAGTTGCACACCTATCAAACGTTTCTCCTGCTTGATGACTGGTGATGTGTTTTGGTGCTGTGTTTGCCAAGGTAAATGTGCTCACAAATGGTTCCTTTTATTTCCAAAAGAAGAGCCGTCAACTAATGCAATGTACAGTGAGTTATAGGGTCTGGTCTTTGACAAACCTGAGGGGTTGGCAATTGAAATGTCTCTCCTAATTATATAATGCTTTTTCCCCACTTTAGGCTGTACAGCAATGTACAGGCTGTGATTTAGCCACTGCTTTGCTGCTTGTGCTGGGCTGCCATGTGTGCCCTAGAGGTGGCAACCATAAGGAATAACTTCCTCTTTGTCTTCAACTGTTTGAAGTAGCCAACTGTGGGTTACTATGTCAGCAACTAAAGGTTTTATTGAGCAGCCAATGATTTTTTTCACACTACCACATACAGTATGATCCTAGATATGAGGTATTAAATACCATCCCTTCAAGCAGGCAGTGTCTTATGGGAATGTGATTAGTCATGGAGGAAATAATGTCTTAGGAAGTTCTGTCTCCCTCTCTCTCTCTCTTTCCCCCTCTCTCTCTCTCTCTCAAACATCTCTCTCTCTCTCTCTCTCTCTGTCTGTCTGGAATGTCAGTCAGACGCTGAGCAGCAGAAGTAAGGGAACTGGCCTGTAATAGCATAATCATTTTCAGATCTACTGGATCTTTTATCAAGACTGTTTGACCTACTGTAACTGAGGTTTGCATTTGCATTGTTTTTTGACTGGCTAGACATCCATCTGTACATTGACAAACATAACTAGTCAGGAAAAACGTTGATCAACTCTGAATGCAGTATCAACAACTTCAATATGTTAGTGATCAGTCCTCTACTTTTTCTATTAGATAAAATATGATTTACTATGCATGATCTAAAGATTCACTAGCAAAGGACGCCACCCTCATGCCATGATTTTTTCTAACTATAAAGACACACTTGTATGGACAGCGTGTGGTCTGTCTCTTAGGGACTGCAGGGGACAGAGGAAACAAATTAGCTTTCTTAACCTTGGCCCAAGTTTTCCTTCCACCCCCTCTCTCTCCCCTTCATTCTCGTCCTTCATGTACACTTCAAAGGTCAGCTGGTTGACAAAACCCCTCTGTTGTCTCTCACTAACAGACCTATTCAAATGAACAACTCATACTCATGCCAGTGGAGGATAATGCATGGTTGTAATATGAGTCTGAAAATAGGATCCCAAATTTAGTTATACTATTCTAACAACTTTACTGAGTCATTCAAGAGGGTCTTGAGTCCTTGAACTGTTGTTTGATGGAAGATTTTTACTACACTGAACAAAAATATGAATGCAACATGCATCAATTTACAAGATTTTACTGAGTTACAGTTTACGTAAGGAAGTCAGTCAATTGAAATAAATTAATTAGACCCTAATCTATGGATTTCACATGACTGGGAACACAGATCTGTTGGTCACAGATACCTTAAAAAAAACGAAGCGGCGTGGATCAGGAAACCAGTCAATATTTTGTGCGACCCACTCCTCATCAATGGCTGTGCGAAGTTGCTGGATATTGGCAGGATCTGGAACACGCTGTCGTACACGTCGATCCAGAACATCCCAAACATGCTAAATTGGTGACATGTCTGGTGAGTATGCAGGCCATGGAAAAACTGGGACATGTTCAGCTTCCAGGAATTGTGTACAGATACTTGCGACATGAGACCATGCATTATCATGCATGGGTGATGAGTGACAGATGAAGGGCACAACAATGGGCCTCAGGATCTCGTCACGGTATCTCTGTGCATTCAAATTGCCATTGATAAAATGCAATTGCTTAAGCCTGCCCATACCATAACCTCAACACCACCATGGGGCACTCTGTTCACAACGTTGACATCAGCAAACCGCTCGCCCACACTACGCCATATACGTGGTCTGTGGTTGTGAGGCCTGCCAAATTTTCTAAAACGACGTTGGAACGGGTAATGGTAGAGAAATTAACATTCAAATCTCTGGCAACAGCTCTGGTGGACATTCCTGCAGTCAGCATTTCAATTGCATGCTCCCTCAAAACTTGAGACATCTGCTGCATTGCACACATTTTAGAGTGGCATTGTATTGTCCCAAGCACAAGGTGCACCTGTGTAATGATCATGCCGTTTAATCAGCTTCTTGAAATGCGACTGCTGTCAGGTGGAAGGATTATCTTGGCAAAGGATGAATACTCACTAACAGGGATGTAAACAAATTTGTTCACAAAAGTTGAAAGAAATACGTTTCTTGTGCATATGGAACATTTCTGGGATCTTTTATTCCAGCTCATGAAACACGGGACCAAAACTTTACATGTTGAGTTCATATTTGTGTTCAGTTTATAAATAAAAATTAGATACCACAATAATTATGATTTAATACATAAAAATAAAAAAAAGGCTGTACATTCATCAATATGAAGGGCTTGTGCTCAAATGACCACCATCAAATACAGTAAATGTCACATTACTGACTGCAGCTTTCAGTGAGAACATGCAGTTCACAAAGGTCACCCAGGTACAAACATTACAAACTAAAGTACCATTTTTAAGCAGATAGACCTAACTGGTTTAAAAACACACAAACAATTTGATTTTCAGTACCAATGGGGCCCTTCGCTGATGCTAAAATGGGAGACCTTTTGGCCATTGCTGTGAAAAGAACCCATTCAATGATAGATATTGGATTGTAACACCAACAGAAAAATCTAATTCTCCCAGTGCGCACTGAGGCACGTCCATGTGTGTCTATGTTGGGCGTAAGTGCAGAAATGACCTGGGGTGTCCAAGGGATGAAGTTGTAGTGTATTAATGCTCACGCTACTTCATTGATCTTGAGCACTCCTCAATCTCTTAGGCACCACACATACAGCCTATATTTCATCATGTGAGATACAGTACATCAATAACACTGCCAAGGACCTATATATCCACACGAACTCACACTGGCATTGTCCTCTGTCTACGCATTGATTTCAGAGGGAAGAAACCATGTTTTGTAGGACATGGCACTGTCACACCTCACGGACTTGGCAAAATTGTCAACGTATGTCCTTGTTAGACATATTAATGATAACAATAATCAATGGAGGATGGATGAAGAGGTGGTTATTTCCATCTCCTGAGGGGCTAGGAGCCCTAATCATTAGCATCACGATGCCTGTGTGAATCAAGTAGTAACTGGGGACTATGACGACAAGAAACTGCGACAATAACAGGAAAACATTTGGCATTGCTATTAATAATGTATCAAAATCCTCAGGGGGAGCTGAGAATAAACAAGGCATTTAAGTCGATTAGTCACTAAAGTATTCTCTGAAAAAGCTCCTCCGTACATGCACAAAATGATATGCCCTACAGAGTGATTATGTTGTTAGTCATATGATTTGTCTTTCTTTCTGGGAAAGGTTGCCGAGAAATGCATACAGTAAAATGAGTCAGGGGCATGGCTTAACCCAAATGGACAGCATATCCACAGAAAGCGGCCATGTCTTCATGACTAAACTATAATTGAAACCAGACATATACAGTGAAGAGGTTGCGGTCCCTTCTCCCTCATTTCAAGTGAGATACACAAGCTGAAATGGTTTGAAGAAAATATTGGAAAAATGATATTTCTTGTGAAGCGTCTGTGCTTTATTAAAAAAGGAAGCCGGTGGCTGCGTGGTGTTATGACTCCGGTCTCGGAGGGCTGTGTGAATTCCTGTGAAGTGAGATCACATGGACACATGGCTGGTACTCCTAACCCAGACAACAGGAAGTGAAAGTGCTACTGCTGCCACAACACAGCCTCCGGTGCCCTCCAACCCCCAGTTAAAAGGGGAAGTGATGCGTTGTAACCTGGGATAGTAAGCTAGTGAAAGGAAACCTGGCTATTATTACATGTGAAGAAGTTGTCTGTGGAGGAGATCACTTTTATCCATCACTTTTAACCATCATTTGCTTGTTTATTTGTAATATTTCGTACACATCTCTCAACTTTCATCCCACAAATCTTTCTGTTTTCGGTTCATTTATCTACACTAAAATAAATGCAGAATACTGCGCAATAGAATGGATACCGTTGTAGACACATTGCACTCTGCTCTCTTTAGTTCATCCACTTTGAAAAGGTGTAATGGCTAAAGATGGTTGGGAATAACATCCAAATAGTAGCAGTAATTATGTGCAAGAGTGATCGATTACAGTCCTCATTTTGGTTTAGTGTGTGTGTAACCAGACAGCACATACTTACTTATTTTCTCTCTTACACTTCAAGTTTAAGAAAGAAAAGTGTACAATTACACAATTAGATGAGTGCGGTCAAGATATCCTCACACCAAAACACTCCTTCCTCCAGTTCCCCTAATTCTTAGGTTGGACTACGGGAGTTGGACTGATAGGCTAGCAACCTCACAGGACATGATTGGACTGATCTAAACCAATTGTAGAGCTTCCCATGACGAGAGAGGTAAACACATTGATAGAGTCAGCCAATCATTAAGGCACAAATTAGGGAAATGTATTGGGCCTATTTCTACCTAGAACATCCCAAATATTTATGCACCAACTTACCAATTCTTTATTTACACAGTTCATATTGAATTCACGTCACAGGAGGTTGGTGGCACCTTCATTGGGGAGGACGGGCTGATGGTAATGACTGGAGCGGAATGGGTGGAATGGTATCAAATACATCAACCACATGGTTTCCATGTGTTTAATGTCGTTCTGTTTGCTCTGTTCCAGCCATTCTTATGAGCCGTCCTCCCTTCAGCAGCCTCCACTGATTCACATTATATTCATATGATTATTGTCCTGTTTTCCAAATAGTATTGTTCACAAGATGTATCATGTATGTTACTGCCAAGGTCAACATTGTTTGCCAAAAAACTCATAATGAATATAAATGTTAGCAAAGGGGAAATAACCTTATGAAAGCAATCTTCAACAGACAATCGTTAGGATGAGATGTTTTCAGTGCGTTGTGTTGTCTTGTGTGTGTCGTTTATTTCATTTCACGTCTTGCATTCTAAACACGATCGAATTTACAAAGAATCGCCTTACCATGTGGCTAAAGTGGACCGTCTCCTACAGTAGTACGTGACTAAATCATTCAAGTGCTCTCGGGTACGAAGGCACACCACACTGTACAATCAACCTCTTTTACTTCATGATCCTCCACTTTGGAAAATATAAAACCTTGACAATGTAAACACTAGTTAAGTCATAGAGCAAGACCGGCATTCTTCCACTGAAGACATCCAGTCTGGATCCAGCAGTAATGGGATCTTGATTGTGACTTTAGAGTTAGTTACATTAGGGAGTGTTTAAAAATATATATATATATATATAAAAAAAATATGAACCGAGCTTCTGAAGTGTTTTGGAAAAAGGACCCACTTTGGGTTAATTGGTTTGATTTTATTTTCCCTTTGCGGGTGACATCAAGGGCAGCAAAGAAAAGAGAGCTCCTAAGAGGATTGAGAGAGACGGCGGCAGAAGATAAAGTGTGAAAAATAAAATAAAATGTATAGGCACTTTTTTTTTTTGCAATAAAGAACCAGTGATAAAAAATGAAAGCTTCACACTGAGATAGCTGCTCTAAATGAATTACCTGGAGATTGCATGTTGCGTTGCATTTGCAGGGGTATTCAATTTTAATTAGTATTTTGGAGACATCTTTTATCAGACTGTCACTAACCTCCTCTCTTTCAGCTGAGATTTGCTCTCTCTCTCTCTCTCTCTCTCTCTCTCTCTCTCTCTCTCTCTCTCTCTCTCTCTCTCTC
The DNA here is from genome assembly GCF_045791955.1 of Oncorhynchus clarkii lewisi. Lineage (NCBI taxonomy): Eukaryota > Metazoa > Chordata > Actinopteri > Salmoniformes > Salmonidae > Oncorhynchus > Oncorhynchus clarkii. The sequence continues at coordinate 36,641,965 of NC_092149.1, forward strand.
TCTCTCTCTCTCTCTCTCTCTCTCTCTCTCTCTCTCTCTCTCTCTCTCTCTCTCTCTCTCTCTCTCTCTCTCTCTCTCTCTCTCTCTCTCTCTCTCTCTCTCTCTCTCTCACGTGCACACAAACACTCAAGAATTTGCATTCGATAGAAATGTACAACAATTTTAATATTAAGGTTCTCAATAAGCCATGAATTGGGGAAAGAAATAAAAGTCTAATTTCAGTTTGGAGAAAATCATTATTTCCACAATTAATTGCATTTTCTGTGGGGCAAAGGTGATAATGAATTTTGCTCAAGAAGACACACAGACACACAAAGAGGCACACCAATATACATACACACATAAAAGTTCAATAGTCTTTTTGCCTTCAGTCCTAAAATCATTTAATTCTATCATGGGACTTGTGAAACTTCTTCCTGGGAAATAAATCATTTCCATTATCCTGCCTCTTCCATTTTGTATATTAAAATCAACTAATTTGTTATATCTGTTAAATGAATGTCACTTTGATATTCCCAAGAATCTAAAGAAAACAATACATTTTTTAAGACCCCTAAATATTTATTTAAAACAATCTACTATCATCTTCTGGTCAGATCAAAATGATGTACACAGAACTACACAACATGTTAATCATTCCAAAATAGACTACAGATGCATAAAACCATTTGTATTTGATACACGTTGCACCCCCCCCCCCCCCCCCCCCTTTCTCCCTGCTGAGTGTTGTGAGGTTATACCCTGTCTCCCTCTCTTCATTCCTGGTCCACTTCCATTGTTAGTCACCTTGTTTATTGGCTGGAGCAGCCGTGCCGTACTGGACATCATCTGAAACTACAAACGACAGGATGCAATAAGCTGGAGAATAGCAGCAATCTGAGGAAAGTTCTCCATTCACTAGAGCTCCCTAACTCTCTGTCTTCTTATCCTGAGCAGAAAATAAAAAAATCAATAGCAGCTCACCGGGCTTGATAAAAGCACTGGACAGGGAGAGTGGCTGCGCTGGATATAGTAAATTAAAGTGATCAAAATTTTCCAGTCGACTCAGCCCGCAGCCTACATAAACTAACAACCCTGTCTCCACAGCTGCCTGTCACCCAACCTCTCCCCACTGTCTTTTCTCTCTCCCCCCTCACCTTTATTTCTGTATTTTCTTACTTTCACTATCCTTTTTTTCTCTCTCTCTCTTTCCTTCCACCCCTTACTGTATTTCAATTTTAGCAGTGTCTTAGCCTTTTGGCTCCTGAGTATTCATGGTGGCAGGTGCCTTTACACACGTATACACGAATGCACACACATACACAGGCACACACACAGATACACAAACGCACACGTGCACACACACACACACACACACACACACACACAACAAACAGGTATTAGTTTCATGAGAGTGCTGGTTGGGTGTGATTTCCCTTTAAGAGCTGTGGGTTTGGAAGTGAGGTGTTACCTGGCCCGTTCCATGAATGTATTTGATTTCTTTGACCTACAGTAGCCTGACATGGACAGTGTCCAAAGCCAGTGCCATGTTCTCAGAGAGGAGCTAGGCTTGGATCATATGATAGTATTTGACCTTCACAAAACAACAGATTCACCATAGTGTTTGGGAAATGATGACACACCCACTGTAAAAGCACTTATCTGAAGAACTATTTTTAAAAGCACAACACTTACAAAGAACATGTACTGTAATGGTTCACATGAATATATTTTGTAGAAAAAAAGTTGGCATTTCCTGAAGATTTCAATGATTTATAGTCCCAAATTGTTTCAGCAACCATGGCTACATTCCCCTCCCAATATGGACGTGAAAGCAAAAGTATAACAATCCTAGCAAATCCTTTTTTGTCCACGTGACTGACTAAGTAAATGTTATGTATGTATAAACATATGTCAAATCCTCAAACAGAGGCATGACCCTAACCCTGACCCATATACAGTATCAGTCAAATGTTTGACCACACCTACTCATTCAAGGGTTTTTCTTTATTTGTACTATTTTCTACATTGTAGAATGATAATGAAGACGTCAAACTATGAAATAACACATATGCAATCATGTAGTAACCCCAAAGGTTTTAATCAAATCAAAATATATTTTATACTTGAGATTCTTGAAAGTAGCCACCCTTTGCCTTGATGACAGCTTTGCACACTCTTGGCATTCTCTCAAACAGTTTCATGAGGAATGCTTTTCCAACATTCCTGAAGGAGTTCCCACATATGCTGAGCACTTGTTGGCTGTTGTTCTTTCACTCTGCAATCCAACTCATCCCAAACCATCTCAATTGAGTTGAGGTCGGCTGATTGTGGAGGCCAGGTCATCTGATGCAGTACTCCATCACTCTCCTTCTTGGTCAAATAGCCCTTACATAGCCTGGAGGTGTGTTGGGTCATTGTCCTGTTGAAAAACAAATGATAGTCCCACTAAGCGCAACCGAGATGGGATGGCGTATCGCTGCAGAATGCTGTGGAAGCCATGCTGGTTAGGTGTGCCTTGAATTCAAAATGATTTCACAGACAGTGTCACGAGCAATGCACACCCCCACACCATAACACCTCCTCCTCCATGTTTCACAGTGGGAACCCCACATGCAGAGATCATCCGTTCCCCTACTCTGCATCTCTCAAAGACACGGCTGTTGGAACCAAAAATCTTTGGACTCATCAGACCAAAGGACAGATTTCCACCGGTCTAATGTCCATTGCTCATGTTTCTTGGCCCAAGTAAGTCTTCTTCTTATTGGTGTCCTTTGGTAGTGGCTTCTTTGCAGCAATTTGTTTTTAATGGCCGTTTTACGGTCTCTTAACCAATTGTGCTATTGTGTGTCTTTTTTTTGCGTTATTTGTAACTGATTTTGTACATAATGTTTCTGCCTCTGTCTCTTATGACTGAAAAAAGCTTCTGGATATCAGGACAGCAACCCACCTCGTACTGGAAGAATATGTTTTCTTTAATGAGTCAGACACAAACGATATACTTCAGACACCCGACAAGGACAACATCCCAGTCATTCGCAGGAGAAAGAGACAGAGATATCGGGGAAGGAGGTCGGGATGTCTTGTAAGGATCCGACAGCGAATGGTTAATCTGCCTCTACCATCAGTACTATTAGCCAACATACAATAACAGGATAACAAAATAGACGAGCTACGATCACGAATATCCTACCAACAGGACATTAAAAACTGTAATATCTTATATTTCACCGAGTCGTGGCTAAACGACGACATGGGTAAAATAAAGTTGGTGGGTTTTATGCTACATCGGCAAGATAGAACACAGCTGGTGCACCAAATATAATAGTAAGGAAGTCTCAAGGTTTTGCTCACCTGAGGTAGAGTATATCATGGTAAGATGTAGACCACATTATTAACCAAGGGAATTTTAATCTATATTTTTCGTAGATGTCTTTTTACCACCACAAACCAATGCTGGCACGAAGTCTGCACTCAATGAGCTGTATATGGCTATAAGCAAACAGGAAAATGCTCATCCAGAGGTGGCACTTCTACTGGCCATGGACTTTAATGTAGGGAAACTTAAATCCGATTTATGCTAAGCTACAGGACTGTTTTGCTAGTAGAGACTGGAATATGCTCCAGGATTCTTCCGAAGTCATTGAGGAGTACACCATATCAGGTCACTGGCTTCATCAACAAGCGCATCGGTGATGTCCCCACTGTGATCGTACGTACATACCCCAACCAGAAGCCATGGATTACAGGCAACATCCGCACTGACCTAAAGGGTAGAGCTGCCGTGTTCAAGGAGTGGGACTCTAATCCGGACGCTGATAAAAAACCCTGCTATGCCCTCCGATGAACCATGAAACAGGCTAAGTGTCAATATAGGACTAAGATTGAATTGTACTACACCGGCTCCGAGGCTCGTCGGATGTGGCAGGGCTTGAGAACTATTACAGACTACAAAAGGGAAGTACAGCCGCAAGTTGCCCATTGACTCGAGCCTACCAGACGAGCTAAATTACTTCTATGCTCACTTCAAGGCAAGAAACACCGAAGTATGCATGAAAGCATCAGCTGTTCCAGATGACTGTGTGATCAAGCTCTCTTTAGCTGATGTGAGCAAGACCTTTATACAGGTCGAAATTCACAAGTCCGCGGGGCCAGACTTCTTACCAGTATGTGTACTCTGAGCATGCGTTGACCAACTGGCAAGTGTCTTCACTGACATTTTCAACCTCTTCCTTTCTGATTCTGTAATACCAAAATGTTTCAAGCAGACCACCATAGTCCCTGTGCCCAAGAACACTAAGGTAACCTGCCAAAATGACTACCGACCTGTAGCACTCTCGTCTGTAGGCACCAAGCGCTTTGAAAGGCTTGCCATGACTCATATCAACACCATTAACACCAAAGACCCACTCTAATTTGCACACCGACACAACAGATCCGCATATGATGCCATCTCTATTGCACTCAACACTGCCTTTTCCCACCTGGACAAAAGGAACACCTACAGTTGAAGTCGGAAGTTTACATACACTTAGGTTGGCATTATTAAAACTCATTTTTCAACCACTCCACAAATGTCTTGTTAATAAACTATACTTTTTGCAAGTTGGTTAGGACATCTACTTTGTGCAAGTCATTTTTCCAACAATTGTTTACAGACAGATTATTTCACTGTATCACAATTCCAGTGGGTCAGAAGTTGACTGTGCCTTTAAACAGCATGGAAAATTCCAGAAAATTATGTCATGGCTTTAGAATCTTCTGATAGGCTGATTGACATCATTTGAGTCAATTGGAGGTGTACCTGTGGATGCATTTCAAGGCCTTACCTTCAAACTCAGTGCTTGACATTGCTTGATATCATGGGATAATCAAAAGAAATCAGCCAAGCAAAAACATTGTAGACCTCCACAAGTCTGGTTCATCCTTGGGAGCAATTTCAAAACACCTGAAGGTACCATGTTCATATGTACAAACAATAGTACGCAAGTATAAACACCATGGGACCACGGAGCCATCATACCGCTCAGGAAGGAGACGCGTTCTGTTTCCTGGAGATGAACGTACTTTGATGCGAAAAATGCAACTCAATCCCAGAACAACAGCAGTGACGATGCTGGAGGAAACATCCACAAAAGTATCTATATCCACAGTAAAACAAGTCCTATATTGACATAACCTGAAAGGCCGCTCAGCAAGGAAGAAGCAACTGCTCCAAAACCGCCATAAAAAAGCCAGACTACGGTTTACAACTGCACATGGGGACAAAGATCGTACATGCCCTCTGGTCTGATGAAACAAAAATAGAACTGTTTGGTCATAATGACCATCATTATGTTTGGAGGAAAAAGAGGGAGGCTTGCAAGGCAAAGAACATTATCCCAACCGTGAAGAACAGGGGTGGTGGCATCATGTTGTGGGGGTGCTGTGCTGCAGGAGGGACTGGTGCACTTCACAAAATAGATTTAAAGGCAACGCTACCAAATACTAATTGAGTGTATGGGAATGTGATGAAAGAAATAAAAGCTGAAATAAATCATTCTCTCTACTATTATTCTGACATTTCACATTCTTAAAATAAAGTGTTGATCCTAACTGACCTAAGACCGGGAATTTTTACATAGATTAAATGTCAGGAATTGTGAAAAACTGAGTTTAATTGTATTTGGCTAAGGTGTATGTAAACGTCCGACTTCCAACTGGAGCTTGTTTCTGGTTAAAAAATTACAACATGCACCTAAAATTAACCTTACAATTAGCAGTGTTGGGCGACCTGGAAAGCCATAGCCAGTCAATAAATAATATAATAATACTCGTGGGAACGGTTTTCATCTTTAGCTCACAATCTGTGGATAATATATAATTAGAAAGATTTTAAAAATTTTGTAAAACGTCACAGCACAATTGAAAAATATATGGCACATGGAAACCAAACAAGGGTGGTCTATGGTTATAGGTGGGATGGGCTGAGAGTGGCTGAGGGTTGGGATTAAAGAGTTGGTAATGTATTGTTGTTATATAAAAAAGTACCATGTACTGTATGTAAAATGTACAGTAATTTGCAAAAGTATTCACCCCCCTTGGCATTTTTCCTATTTTTTTGCATTACAACCTATAATTTAAATACATTTTTATTTGGATTTCATGTAATAGTCCAAATTGGTGAAGTGAAATGAAAAAAAATGACTTGTTTCAAAATATATATATATAAAAAGAAAAAACGGAAAAGTGGTGCATGCATTTGATTTGTATTCACCACTTTGCTATGAAGCCCCTAAATAAGATTTGGTGCAACCAATTACCTTCAGAAGTCACATAATTAGTTAAAGAAAGTCTACCTGTGTGTAATCTAAGTGTCACATGATCTGTCACATAATCTCAGTATATATACACCTGTTCTGAAAGGCCCCAGAGTCTGCAAAACCACTAAGCAAGGGGCACCACCAAGCAAGCAGCACCATGAAGACCAAGGAGTTCTCCCTACAGGTCAGGGACAAAGTTCTGGAGATGTACAGATCAGGGTTGGGTTATAAAAAAAGATCTGACACTTTGAACATCCCACGGAGCACCATTAAATCCATTATTAAATAATAGAAAGAATGTGGCACCACAACAAACCTGCCAAGAGTGGGCCGCCCACCAAAACTCACAGACCAGGCAAGGAGGGCATTAATCAGAGAGGCAACAAAGAGACCAAAGATAAACCTGAAGGACCTGCAAAGCTCCACAGTGGACCACTTTATGCTGTACACTCCACAGAGCTGGGCTTTACAGAAGTGGCCAGAAAAAAAGCCATTGCTTTCAGGAAAAAAATAGGCAAACACATTTGGTGTTTGCCAAAAGGCATGTTGGAGACTCCCCAAACATATGGAAGAAGGTACTCTGGTTAGATGAGACTAAAATTGAGCTTTTGGCCATCAAGGAAAACTCTATGTCTAGTGCAAACTCAACACCTCACATCACCCCGAGAACACCATCCCCATAGTGAAGCATGATAGTGGCAGCATCATGTATGTTTTTCCTAGGCAGGGACTGTGAAACTGGTCAGAATTGAAGGAATGATGGCGCTAAATACAGGGAAATTCTTGAGGGAAACCTGTTCTTCAAGAGTCAAAAGTCTTCAAGAGATTTGAGACTGGGACGGAGTTTCACCTTCCAGCAGGACAATGACCCTAAACATACTGCTAAAGCAACACTCCAGTGGTTTAAGGGGAAACATTTAAATGTCTTGGAAGGTCCTAGTCAAAGCCCAAAGTTCAATCCAATTGAAAATCTGTGGTATGCCTTAAAGATTGCTGTACACGAGTGGAACCCATCCAACTTGAAGGAGCTGGAGCAGTTTTGCCTTGAAGAATGAGCAAAAGTCCCAGTGGCTAGATGTGCCAAGCTTATAGAGACATACTCAAAGAGACTTGCAGCAAAAATAGCTGGAAAAGGTGGCTCTACAATGTATTGACTTGGGGGGTGAATAGTAATGCACACTCAAGTTTTCAGTTGTTTTGTCTTATTTCTTGTCTGTTTCACAACAACAAAAATATTTTGCATCTTCAAAGTGTTGTGTAAATCAAATGATACAAACCCCCCCAAAAAAATCGGTTTCAATTTCAGGTTGTAAGGCAACACAATTGGAAAAATGCCAAGGGGAATGAATACTTTCGCAAGCCACTGTATGTGCAAAATGTATACAGTGAGGGAAAAAAGTATTTGATCCCCTGCTGAATTTGTACGTTTGCCCACTGACAAACAAATGATGAGTCTATAATTTTAATGGTATGTTTATTTGAACAGTGAGAGACAGAATAACATAAACAAAATCCAGAAAAACACATGTCAAAAATGTTATTAATTGTTTTGCATTTTAATGAGGGAAATAAGTATTTGACCCCTCTGCAAAACATGACTTAGTACTTTGTGGCAAAACCCTTGTTGGCAATCACAGAGGTCAGACGTTTCTTGTAGTTGGCCACCAGGTTTGCACACATCTCAGGAGGGATTTTGTCCCACTCCTCTTTGCAGATCTTCTCCAAGTCATTAAGGTTTCGAGGCTGACGTTTGGCAACTCGAACCTTCAGCTCCCTCCACAGATTTTCTATGGGATTAAGGTCTGGAGACTGGCTAGGCCACTACAAGACCTTAATGTGCTTCTTCTTGAGCCACTCTTTTGTTGCCTTGGCTGTGTGTTTTGGGTCATTGTCATGCTGGAATACCCATTCACGACCCATTTTCAATGCCCTGGCTGAGGGAAGGAGGTTCTCTCCCAAGATTTGACGGTACATGGCCCTGACCATCGTCCCTTTGATGCGGTAATGTTGTCCTGTCCCCTTAGCAGAAAAACACCCCCCAAAGCATAATGTTTCCACCTCCATGTTTGACGGTGGGGATGGTGTTCTTGGGGTCATAGGCAGCATTCCTCCTCCTCCAAACACGGCGGGTTGAGTTGATGCCAAAGAGCTCTATTTTGGTCTCATCTGACCACAACACTTTCACCCAGTTGTCCTCTGAATCATTCAGATGTTGATTGGCAAACTTCAGACGGGCGTGTATATGTGCTTTCTTGAGCAGGGGGACCTTGCGGGCGCTGCAGTATTGTGTTACCAATTGTTTTCTTGGTTACTATGGTCCCAGCTGCCTTGAGATCATTGACAAGATCCTCCCGTGTAGTTCTGGGCTGATTCCTCACCGTTCTCCTGATCATTGCAACTCCACGAGGTGAGATCTTAAATGGAGCCCAAGGCCGAGGAAAATTGACAGTTATTTTGTGTTTCTTCCATTTATGAATAATCGCACCAACTGTTGTCACCTTCTCACCAAGCTGCTTGCGATGGTCTTGTAGCCCATTCCAGCCTTATGTAGGTCTACAATCTTGTCCCTGACATCCTTAGAGAGCTCTTTGGTCTTGGCCATGGTGGAGAGTTTGGAATCTGATTGATTGATTGCTTCTGTGGACAGGTGTCTTTTATACAGGTAACAAACTGAGATTAGGAGCACTCCCTTTAAGAGTGTGCTCCTAATCTCAGCTCGTTACCTGTATAAAAGACACCTGGGAGCCAGAAATCTTTCTGATTGAGAGGAGGTCAAATACTTATTTCCCTCATTAAAATGCAAATCAATTTATAAAAAAAAATTTGACATGCGTCTTTCTGGATTTTTTTGTTGTTATTCTGTCTCTCACTGTTCAAATAAACCTACCATTAAAATTATAGATTGATCATTTCTTTGTCAATGGGCAAACGTACAAAATCAGCAGGGGATCAAATACTTTTTTCCCCCTCACTGTAGGTAAAATGTATGTGCTGTATATGTAGCAAAAAGTCTGTAAAAAAAAACTAAGATATTTGTCCTTCGAAGAGGGGCGGTGGAGGGGTTAAATAAAACATTTTTTTAAAGGGCTTGTAAGTAAGCATTTCACTGTAAGGTCTACTACACCTGTTGTATTCGGCGCATGTGACGAATACAATTTGATTTGACTTGATTTGACAATGAATGCCTGATTCACGCAGTCTCCTCTTTGAAGCATTACCTTGGGCTGCAATTTCTGAGGCTGGTAACTCTAATGCACTTATCCTCTGCAGTAGAGATAACTCTGGGTCTTCCTTTCCTGTGGCGGTCCTCATGAGAGCCAGTATCATCATAGCGCTTGATCATTTTTGTGACTACACTTGAAGAAACTTTCAAAGTTCTTGACATTTTCCAGATTGACTGACCTTCATGTCTTAAAGTAATGATGGACTGTCGTCCTCTTTGCTTATTTGAGCTGTTCTTGCCATAATATTGACTTGGTCTTTTATCAAATAGGGCTATCTTCTGTATACCACCCCTATCTTAACACAACTGACTGGCTCAAACACATTAAAAAGGAAAGAAATTCCACCAATTAACAGGCCCACCTGCTAATTGAAATGCATTCCAGGTGGGTGACTACCTCATGAAGCTGGTTGAGAGAATGCCAATAGTGTGCAAAGCTGTCATTAAGGCAAAATGTGGCTACTTTGAAGAATCTCAAAAATGAACTATATTTTGATTTGTTTAACAATTTTTTGGTTACTACATGATTCCATGTGTTATTTCATAGTTTTGATGTCTTCACTATTCTTCTACAATGTAGAAAATATAT